>NW_027176975.1:8974645-9717145 GCF_023349555.1 Cebidichthys violaceus | reverse complement strand
AGTGTGCACTCTCTGTTTATAGTAAATGTAAGGTCATTCTGTGTTGGATCTCCGGCTCTTAATCAAGATTATGGAGCCTAATCTTTCAACAACTTTCCCTCAGTATTTTTCCACAGTATTTTTAAAGAAACATGCTGTGGTCTTTCATGTAGAACAATCTAGTTTATGCTTTTTGTTATTGTCTGTATTATTAATCAAGCGCCAATCATAGAGAGAGCCATGCAGTCTTGCCAATACAAAGTCGTTATCATCTTTGGACTATGCATGTGTTTAGCACATTTTATGTCAATGCACAAATAGATGTTTGGACCTGATGGTCAAGCTGTAGAAAAGATCAAGGGTCATGGTTACTGAAAGTATTACTACATCCTTCTCTGGGGACAATCAGAATACCAACAACATAACCAAGTCTATTTACAGTTACGATGAGACGATTGAGACACTTTTTATGATTCTTTTGTCTACATAAACCTGTACTTCTTATGTGTAACTGCTTTATGGCTTGTATAATTTTAATTACTGTTGCAATGTGATCTTAAACCCCCCCGTCCTTTTTCCACAGGGTGTGATTGGTGTGCAGCTGGTGGTTACCATGGTAATGGCCAGTGTAATTCAGAAAATCATACCTCATTATTCCTTCGCAAGATGGCTACTCTGCAGTGGCAGGTGAGGAAGAGTCCTGCACACGTTGTTACAAGAGTTGTTCTAAGTGCTTCCGTTTTCTCAGTTTTCTTGCCTTGTGAGAAGTTAATTTGAAAAAGAGTTCAGAACAATGAGGATGTAAACGTTAACTAAAAGGGTTTTGGCTGAAAGAAGAAACAGAAACAGAATCATTGAATCATTCTGCAAAGACCAAAGGGCATCAAAATATTGGGATGACCCGAGAGGACGGTGAATACAAATTAAAGTTCCCTCATCTTTTCCTCTAATTAATGCCACATATGTTTTTTTTAGTAAACAACTTCTTGGAACACATTTAATAATTAATAATTTTTTTTCTTTTCAGGGCACTGTTTGAAACATTTTTGGGAAACTTTTGCCCGAACCAGAAAGTCTGAAGTGTCCCTCCAGAATATTTTGTAATTAATTTTCATGTACATAAATGAATGTACAAGGGGAAAACGAGGTGTTCTCCTTCTATCCTCCTCTAGCATGCAGAGTGCTTCTTAAGATGCTCTGACTAGAGGGTTTCTAAAGTTAAGGAGTGTGCCCAAACGTTCAAATGGATGCTCCTAAATTACCTCCTATTTCACGCCAGACAACCTTGTCGTTGTAAAGCCTCTCACAAGTGCTTTTTTAGATGTGTATCAGAGTTGCTGATATTCAGTAAAGCTCTGAGAAATGTCTTGTTTATTGTCTGTGTTGCGTGGGAATTAATTAGCTGTTACAAATTTAGACTTTGGGTCATGTCATGTTCATAGACGTTTTTGATGTTTAAGTGAAGTGCACAGACAAATGTATACAAACATCTCTTATATCTCATATATTGTATGTTTTGATTATGCATAGTAGGACAACAAATCTAGTGTGTGTGTGTGTGCGTGTGTGTGTGTGTGTGCGTGTGCGCGTTTTCTTTGAAGAATCTCCTTTATAGTGTCCTCTTTTCAGTCTTTCCGTCTGTCCACATCCCAGCCTGAATCCACATCTCTCTCCTTCTCTTTGTTCACAGTCTGCGGTGGTATCAGCACCCTACGGAAGATGAGTTGAGGAGCTTAGCTGGGAAACAAAAAGGACAGAAAAAGAAAGACAGGTAAGTGGTGGGGGGGGCAATGAAGATGGGCTATTGTTTATGGGTTGGGGAAATGCATGCAGTGGCACACAGAAGGTACAAAAGGCACCCCTTTCATCGGAGAGCAAAGAAAAGATGAGAAGCAGACATTTGAGATGGATGGAGAGCACAGGCATGTCGGCGAACAGATGAAGCTGATGTGTTTATGTGGCTCATTTACGGCCCGTTTGAAGTAAGGAGGCAGACGTCTGTTTTTGTTGTTTTGGCTCTTCGTCGAGGCTCAGAGCAACTGGGCTTAGAAGTGTCCCTGTCTAGTGGATGTGAAGGAAAGTTGGTCCTGTTTTTGGAGCCATTACTATCAGGCTATTTTAGGGGATGACACTTTAAAAGGATTGCATCTTCTCCGAAGTCAACGTTTCCCCAAACAGTGTTGTGTCTTCAAAGTGGTCAGATGTCAAGCTTTGATTCTGGAAGATGAGTTTCCATCAAGACTACTTTGCAATTAAAAAAAAAAAAACGACTATGAGTTTTTTAAGGCTGCAGGTGGAAGTTGAACCATATGTTGAACACGTGAATTAAGTGCAGTTTCTTTTGTACTCTCCTCTTTTTTTTTTTTTTTCTTTTTTTTTTTTTAAAGTGTGAATTTAAATTCAAGTCTCAACAGAAAGTTAATCCTCACTGTTCCTTGCTGTGTCCAGCTTCTAACCTGGCGGTGTTGTGGCGCAGTCCTTTCTCTGACCCTGTATGAGGCGGGTCAAGGCGCTCTAGCACCACATGTTCAGTAATCCCTTAAAGAAAAAGATGGACCACTGTCCTTTTGCCAGCTCGTGCCATGCAGCTCCGTTCCCTTTGTTAAGCGGCTGACTCCCACAGTTAGGGGTGATGCTGAGCCCCCTTCTTTTTTTTCCTGTCAGGTGCCTCACAGATGAAATCTGTCCAGGGCATGTTTGGACCGAGAGTCTTACAGTGGTATTGTCCTGTGAGTCCAGCACACACACAGGGCAGAACAAACAAAGCACAGAACTGAGGAGGCCTACCAGACAGCCAGAGCCTAAAGAACAGCTCTCCATTTGCCTGCTGTTAGCGATTTAGCGCTGCTGCTGTGTGTATTACAGCCCCCACCCCTCCCTCTGGTCATGGAAGAGTTCAGTAATATAAATAGTAATAAAAAGTAACTCTGCCAACTATTAACATTGGATGCCGGAGCTGCATTGAGTGCAGAATAGGTGGAATGGCTACCTCTTATCATTTGTAAAAAAGGGCAAGATGAGACAAAAAGTGCACCAACTTACTGTAATTATGTATTAACTAATGTGTATTTCTTCACAGGATACAAATTCAGTTTGCTTGCATTTTGGAGTTGCTTGTTTCTGTTTTCCTGACCCTCGCTGTTTTGCACATCTCTAGGAAGTACAACGGTCACATAGAGAATAAGCCTCTAACCGTTCCCAAGGACATAGATCTGCAACTGGAGACGAAATGCATCGCAGAAGTCGACACATTAGGTATAAATGTCTAAAAAATATAGTTTAAACATGACTTTTCAATCACGCATAACTTTTGCATGAACGTTGCTGTGTATATTATTGAATATTTAGATTATTTTTTATCAAATCATACTCTCTATGCCCCCAGCATTGCACTACTTCCCAGAGTTCCAGTGGCTGGTGGATTTCACAGTAGCGGCGACTGTGGTCTATCTGATAACGGAGCTGTACTACAGCGTGGCTCAGCCCTCGGGAGAGATGAACATCAGTGTGGTCTGGAGCCTGCTAGTACTCGCTTTTGTCCTGTATCCTTACATCAGTTACTCTTTACATCTTGGTTCGCTTTTGTTTACATCAGATTCCTAAATCTCATCACTGTGTTGGTGTAAACTGTGTAACATATTTACGCTGTACATTTTGTAGGTGGGTTTCAGCTGAACAAACTTATTTTCTATGGACTCTTCTCGGCACACACACACATTCATTTTCACTTTACATTCTTCACCGTCGTCATATATATATATATGTATGTATGTATATGTGTCACAGGTTAACATCTCTTTGTCTATAAGAGAGCAAATCATTCCAGCTTGATTGTGTGGATGCAGCAGTGGCGGAGAGAGACTATAAAATGACTGCTCGAGCTCCTCGGGGCTTTACTGCCGGCACCTTTATCCTCCACAGCTACCTGATATTTTGCTGCACTGAATGCTGGGTAAATGATATGCATTATCCTTGCCACCAACCATAGGGATCAATCTTTCCAGTGCTCGCGGTCCACTGACAGTGGTCAGATGGTGTGTCATTTCCTGCCTACGTCGGAGATTGGAGGCCCAATTTTCGCAGCTCAACAGCCTGATATGCTCGGGGAAAAGGACATGAAATAGCGCTATGAAGATGAGGGAATTTGTTTGCTCAATATAAGTGTTAATGGGACGCTTGATTTCAGTTTTCCTGTTTCAGCTCTGATGATATGTTTAAGGCACTCTACTGCCTTAACCTTCACTGAGTATCCTGGAGCAGCGTGCTCTTCAGGTATCTTGTTTACGGAAATGTATAAATGTTACTTCATATCCTCACCTTTTCACCAATGTTTACAGGCAAACTCTGTTTTATATTTATTGTGGCCCACCACATGATAGCTCAAACACATCTTTTCAACCTCACGCTGGCTTGAACTCGTCTTGTGAGTGTTTATACAGCTGTCTTCACAGTGCTGAATAGAGGGGGTAAGGGGTTGGGAAGAAAAAGAAGACTTCACTGAATTGAATACAGTTCTTGAAATGGAATAAAAGAGAGTGAAAAATTGGCATTCTGTCACCTGAAATGTTGCAGAAACTTTCATCTCCACGGCAAACAAAGTTGTCGTTCGAATCACGCTCTGTCCTTACGGCTTTGACGGGGTCAGAGTAACTTATTACGTCCTTGATGGCACGTGTTGGAGCCAGAGACCCTCACGTTCTGTACCCATTCTGTTTGTGTGGCATTTAGGGGTTGAGGGTTTACACGGCCTGCAAGAACACACAAACTCTGTGTACTTGTGTAAAGACCGCTCAATTGCCCGGATATATTTCTGTTTCCCTTGAACTTGTAAAAGACATTGAAAATATATCTGCACAGCGGTTGAGGTTTGCTTCGTATGCCAGTGGGTTGTCTGGAGATGTTTTTCCTTGACTCTGTCCCCACAGTAAGACCCTTTTCTCTCTGACGGCCCACTACTTCAAGCTGGAGGAAGGAGGCGAGCGTTCACTCTGCATTACGTTTGCTTTCTTCTTCTTTGTCAAAGCCATGGCCATTCTCATTGTCACTGAAAACTACCTGGAGTTTGGTCTGGAGACAGGTGAGTGCTCCACTGTGTTTTTCTCACAAATGATCCTGTTGATGACGACCAAATGTTAATACTTTTGGCCCCAGTGAGTTTGTCTGTCTGAAAGATTTCTTCATTTTTTTTTTTGTTTAGGTTTTGCAAACTTCTCTGACAGTGCTTTACAGTTTCTGGAGCACCAGGGCTTAGAGTCCCAGTAAGTACAATTTCTGTATTCTCATAGTACTATTTTTGCTTTCATGAATTCTTTGACTCTTTATACAGTGGTATCTCACTATGTTGTCTCTTTCACAGGGGTCCCATATCTAAACTCACCTTCAAGCTGATCCTGGCCCTGCTTTGCTCCCTGATTGGAGCATTTCTAACTTTCCCTGGTCTACGATTGGCCCAGATGCACCTAGATGCACTCAATCTGACCACGGGAAAATTGACACAGTGAGTCCACTCCAGTAATTGTCTTCACTCATGTGTTCTTCATTGAAAACCTTTGATGATGTTATCCTTAATACTAAGGAACAGTGATGTGCTTTGTTTTTTTGCTTTTGCTTTTACAGCTGCACTTGTGGCCCTATTTCTAGGCTCAGCCCTCAGTGTGTTTAACCTCACTCATTGTCAGTGGTATTTTAGGTTTAAAAAAAACAACAACATACAACATGCTTTTCATCTCGCATAAATGAAAAACAGTTCATTGGAATATACATGTTTGTAATGATAAAACGATTGAAAAAACGCCAGATTAGTCTGCTATATCTTTGATTTTAGGATTAAATAATACACACGCACACAAGGTGTTCAAAATGGCCACAAACTGTACCCACGTACCAAACTGTCCTTTCTTGGAGTACCAAGAAGCCAAATATCGTGCAGCTGTATTTGTCACCTCCTATTCAGAGTGTGTCAGATACGAGAGAGCACCCTGTGATGAAGACTTCCTCAGTTTGGCCAGATTTCTATATCAGAACCGACTGGGTGGCATGTCTATGACCATGATAGGGGTGCAGAGCAGGGGGCACGTCACATCTAGATAATCCACTTTGGCATAGCAGACTCTCCAAAATGGCCTCCTCTTCCATTCCCCCCTCTTAACTGTCATGAGCTTACACCCTCAGACCCTGTCACTAGCAGGGATTATCTCCAAGCCCTTCCAAATCTGTGCCGTGGTTATCTTCTCACCCCTCTCATGGAAAGTTACATTGATAGCATGGACCTTATTTCTATGTTAACTTCAAATTGAGGTTAAAAAGCGAAGATTTCAGTGAGCTAGTTCCCCCCCAAATGCATGTCATTGAGACTAATTCTTAGCAAGTATGTTTATATTTATCAATCACTCTTTGGGTTTCCTTCAGTGGTCAGATATGTTTGTGATTATCAGAGGTCTATCCAATAACTTGTCTTCCTTTACACTAAGTGGTTTTCAGTGTTTAGCATCATCATTGGTTTAACTATGAATCTTCTCCTTCACCTCCCTTTTTCTATAGGACTCTGCTTCATATCAACTTCCTGTCCCCTCTTATCATGGTCCTGCTGTGGGTGAAGCCCCTTACCAAGGACTACATAATGAACCCCACTCTGGAAAAGGAGAATGTGCCTTTGTAAGTAATTATCTGGTTCCAACAATCAGTTCACTGGAACTATTTGTAAACTTTCAAGTAACTAAATTACTTTAATGCTTCTTGAGGCTTTATAGCTCATGTATGAGATTTCCTAAACTGTGCTGAAGGTGTACCGTTGTTTGATTCGTACTTGGTAGGCAAGCCAGTTGGACTCCCTTGATATCTAGCGAGCTAATTACCTGCCATTCATACAAGAGGGATGGGACAACCTCGGCAAGCTGTGAAAATAAAAGTAATTGTGGCTTTTGTGCTGCAAACAATGTAAACAATGCAACGGCAGTTATGAAAATGGAATTGTTCAATGAGATAAGGAATGTATTCAGCTTGTAGATGAAGTGACAATACACACATTGTCTACGTGGGTTCAAATTGGACTGTAAACAAATTTAGTCATTCCTCAGGGAAAGCTCTTTAGTGTCTCTAACTGCTGTCATGTGTTGGCTAGCTATTCATTCTAAGACAACCTCCTTCATTTGTTGCAAGTTTGAATTCTGTCATGTGTCAACCTTTTTCTGCTGCTAAAAATGACAAAGGTTAAACATGATAAAGCCCCTTTTCACCTTTTTTATCTCTCATTTTCCCCCTTCCTTTTTATTGTGATTGCTCTTGCTTTCTTTCCCTGTTATAGTTTCTGCATACAATCCAAATGATGGAGCAGAAACATGTGTTGAGTTTTCAACCCGCAAAAGGCTGTCGCGCCTTCATCGTGTGTCCTCTCTTGCTCACTCCTCCTGTCTTTCTATTTCTATAAGGATGACTGAGGACACCTATGATACGTTGCGGTTATGGGTCATCATACTGATGTGTATGCTCCGGCTCGCTATGATGAGACATCATCTTCAGGCCTACCTCAACCTGGCCCAGAAGGGCGTGGACCAGATGAAGAAGGAGGCGGGACGGATAAGTACCGTTGACCTGCAGAAAATGGTGATTAAGATAAAAGACACGATGATCCTTAATATATCCGTCTGCAATTCTGCGTCAATTTCGAAACACAAAACGATGACTTCATCCCGTTAAACACATGCTGTTGGAGTCAGAGCAATGTTATGATGCGTAGTTATCGCCTCCTAGATGAAGCCACCTTGCTGGTTCTGCAGAAATTTAGGAGTGAGGCAATTTCCCTTTTATTAAATGGAAATTCAGACACATGGGACTCTGTCCTGTGAAATAAGGAACAGAGCACAAAACTCAGTCATCTGTCCACTGGACATTCAATATGCAGGAGGCATGCAGCCCACCTGTGGTGCTCTTGGAATTGGATACATTATCAGTGAACGTGTTGTGGCTAAACACATCAGCTCCTAACCTGACCCACCAGATGGTTTGTTACACAGAGCCATCTAAGAAGCCGTCACTGGAAACTGTTTGGAAAAAGGGCCGGCGCTTTCAAAAAAATATGTGGCAGATGATTGTACGAACCATCTGTCTATCAAACACTTATTAAAATGGATATTGGCCTTCCTTATTGTATTCCTATATTCGTTGATTGAAGAGCAACAGAAAGCAGCTGTGTTTGGTGTTAAAGCTCCATGTCTTGCACGATACACAGTTTGTGTAAAGTGATATAGTAAAATAATTCTTCCTCTCTAATCTCACTCAGGTTGCACGTGTTTTTTACTACTTGTGTGTAATCGCACTACAGTATGTAGCACCACTGGTGATGCTGCTGCATTCGACTTTGCTGCTAAAAACCTTAGGTGAGTCACGCGCTGCTCGAGAATCTTCCAGTTTATCGCTTTGCCTTCCTTAAATTCAACACGTTGTCACCCTTTTGTCTCGTTTCTCACAGGTGGACACTCCTGGTGGGTCTACCCTGAAGAAGAAGACCTGCCTTGCGTCTATGACATTAACTCTGACTATGTGACGGGGGCGGCACCAATAGCCGCCCCAACACCAGCTTCAGTGGTAGAAACGGGAGCCCGGGCGTCAGTCGCCCAGCTGTCGATGGCTCTGGGAGGCCTGCGGACTGTCTTCAGCCCCTTGCTTTTTCGGGGCCTCTTCTCCTTCTTTACTTGGTGGATTGCAGCCTGCCTCTTCTCCACCTCCCTCTTTGGCCTCTTCTACCATCAGTATCTCATGGCGGCATAGCATCACCAACCCAGCCAGATCCCCACAGGGCTGCTGTGTGTTCAGCCTGATCAGAAAGTACTGAGTGCAGGTAACGGAGGCCTACTGATGACTCTGCTCTACAACGCCTCCTCTTTTCCCCTCCTTTCTCCCTCTGACCACCTCAACGACGACTCACTATATCACCCGTGCTCCTGGTTCAGCTTCCAGTGCTTCCTCCACAGATGACTCTGTGAACTCTTGTCATTGTTTTTACTACGACCACTACCTTTTTTTTAATTTGAGAGCAAGATTTATTAAACCTTGATAACAGACTAAAGTATGGGTTTGAATAATAATAATTGCTGTCAGTGCTGAATTGGCATAGTAATGAGAAATTGGTCCAGTTTGCTTTGTTAATTTTGAATATTGTGAGGTTAACATTTATTTTTATTTTTTTATCTCAGATGCTGATTACTATTAATTTTACGCGTTTAATGGCACTTCTGCTCAAATCCACCAATGTCGGGACATTAATTTAAACTTAACTCATCAACATCTTCAGAATCATGCGGCCTCTTGCAGCTTCATGGATGTCAGTAAGATCAGATTTCAGAATCTCTTATGTTTTCTGTAATAAATTACATCACAGACTTCCATGAAACACCTCTGGGTTACTCTGCATGTCTGCATAGATGCTGTTACGGTGGTTACATTGGTTGGTAGGCCTACTGGTGACGTAGGAGGTGAATACCATCTGTATTCTAGTCTGCATCACAGTCCGTGATGGGGCATGTTCCCCACAGTGATGCATTGTAAAGAAGCTACATTTAGGTCATTGCGTCTGGAGAAGTTCATGGAGGTTAATGTGTCACTGCATATCAGCCTAAAATCTCCATGTGTTTTTGTAAGTTTTGGGGGGAAACTAATAACTGCTATACTTGTGCCCCGTGTCTGTCTTTTGATCAAATCTTTAAAATATGTGTAAGGTTTTACTACATTCCATTGCCTCGGACCACAAAAGTGTCTGAAATAGTCTTAAAATGTTGCGGCAAGGACCAGCACGTCTGTTAGTAGGAGCAGGAGGGAGGAGGTCTGTGGATACTCTGAGAATGGCTGTCAGCTAAACGGGGTCAGAGAGTGGACAACAGAAGAAGAGAAAGAGGAGATGTTCAACATCTCATTGACTTGAAGCTGATGTATTTAAATGTTTAATCTGCGTCGTAACCTCCCTGGGTTTAACTGAGCCATTTAAGAAGCTCTTTCTTTGAGCAGCAGAGATGATTTAAAGGGAGGACAGCACTGAGGGCTTAGTGAAGGTATGTGCTTGTGTCTGTCTGCATGTGTAGGATCTCTGCTGTGGGTCAGCTGTAACCTGAATGGGCATTTTGATCAAAAGGAGATGTCAACTACTGTGGATGAGTTACAGCCTTTATGTTCTGCTTTCATTTGTCTAACTTCTACCCATCTGTTGCTTTTAAACTCATTTGAGAACCATTTCTTCTTTTGTTTTTTAATATTTTTCTGAAGGATCAAATTCTGAATTTGTAAAAGTTTTGATTTTTAAAATGGTGCCAAGTGAGTGTGTTCCCCTGTCCCAATGGCTAAAGACTCGGTGTTTGCTAGTGTTTGAAACTATAACCGTACTACAACTTTGCGGCCTTCTGTTTTCTGTAGATCCATCATAATAATTAATCACAAGCCCTGGTTCACAGCAACACATAATCCGTGACCGTGTCTTTGCCTGCTGTAATTCTTTGGAGGGTAAATGTGCGCACAAACACTCAGAAACAGCCAATATGATTGTCCAGTCCATTCAGGGATGTAAGCTACGTGGTGCCAGATTAATCACACATCACACAATCTTGTGGTACCGTGGTATTTCATTTTGTCATTTTTGTGTCATAGAGCTGTAATTTATGAAATCCAGCTCTGGTTTTGTACAAAACGCATCAAGCAGCACTGTGTCACCCAGTTTAGCTCCTGGTGTCAAAAGTCTTAGCTTCTGTTTTGAATGATGGGGAATATGCACATAATGAATGTATCGATCCTGCCTAATTTCTAGATTGTTTTCATAAAAATGATTTGTATGCTGAGCAGATTTAACCCCCCCTCCCCCCATCCCCGGCACTTCCTGAACTCTTAACAACCATCTGTGAAATCTACCTTTCAAACTAAATTTGTCCAAATAACTATTTTCATTGATTGATTTATCTTTGTTTTTGTATTTATTACACATGCCGAGGTGTGTAAACATTTCTAATTTAAACATCAAACACTATTTTGTTATTGGAGTGCATGATGGCTTAAATCAGTTTTTTGTTTGTTTTTTTTAAACGTTTTTGACCAATCAGTTACAGATTAACCTTTTTTCAATGGTCTGGTCTGGTCTGTTAAGAAGTAGCAGGGATACTCTCAGAACTCAGTGGCCTGATGAGGCAATGTTTCTTCTGTTTGTTATCACTGAAAGTGTTAAGTGAATTACACACATTGTTCTTTCATGTATTTATTTCTGCTTTAGATTGTGTCTTAAATAAATTATGTTCTTTACTATGTCCTTTTTTATTTTATCTTCATGCTCTGAATTAGTGGATCACTGGCTTCGTATATAGCCCTAGAAGTATTACGGGAAGGTTAATTTACAAAGCGGTATTTGTATTTGCTGTGAACTACTGGATGTGTAAAAATATGTTTTTAGTGTCGTTGAACAGCTCATAATTGGGTCAGCTGACAGCCCTAGAAACCTAGAAAGAAGTAGAAATCTCAGATGGATTCATTGATCACAGTCATTAAATGCTGCAGAGAAGCAGAGTGTGGATATTTAATATATCAATATTCACTTTGGTGAATTTTATGAAGTACAAAAATGACAGTATTCCCATAGAAGTTTGATGATACTCTGGCTCATACAAGAGAATGACTAACGGCTTCAGAAACGATGCCTCACCAAAGACTCTTAGCTAAATAGTTCATTGACTGTCTCTCTTGTTAAATCTCATTCTCTCATTTCCTCCAAATTGTGCCAACAGGATAAAAAGTCTCATTTGGTTTTTTTCTGGAACGATAAGCTAAATATTTGGCATTTTGTGTGTTGCGAAATTGTTGACATGTTTTAACTCTTTCTGTGCTTTCAAATATCTAACAGGCAAATAACTTTTTTTTTTTTTTTTTTTTTTACCTGAATGAGGAAAATGTGACTGATTTCTACAGTCAGAATGTAGAAAACCTGAACAATAACTTGAATAAAGTGTTTTTTATATATATATCATTTTAGCTTTTACTGCAGTGCTGCTTTTTGTTGCATGGCCTTGAATTCATGCTTGAATGTGCTTGAAGGAAATGAAATGAAATTAAGATATGCTCTATATTCAAATTCACATGTTGGACCCGGGGTTACAAAATAGTTCCACACAGATGTCTCTTTTGTTAAACCTTAAAGTGCTTTATTCTCTAATGGAAGAATACAAGCACATATGGATCCTATTAAGCTTTTCTCAGCATTTACAGTGGCTCCCTTTTGGGTCTCAAGGTCTCAGGAAAGATTTAAAATTGTCTTATTTATGCTGTAATTGTATCACATTATCAGTTATGAAATATGTCCGTGTGCAATCTGACATTGATGTGGCAGGTAGTGGCCATTGGTTAGCTTTTCTACGTTTGTGTTCTCTATTCTTGTGGGAAAGACTGGTGGAGTAGGGTTAAGGAGGGAACCACAAACTCTCCTTGTTTTTAGTGTCGGGGTTCCCACACATCCTGGAAAGTGTCAAACAGTTGACCAAGTTGTCCTGGAAGATTTTCTTCAATCATCTCCTATTTTCCTTTAGCTGAGAATGAGCTATATTCTTTCAATTCAAACCAAAACGGATATCACTGGCGTCTGAAAGTGCAAAACTGTGTTATGGATTATATTCACGTTCAAATCGTAGTTTATGGACCAGAATATTTTGAATTGTCTGCTCTCGGTTATGTGGATGGGCTATGAACACACCCCAAGTCACTTCACATGCTAGCACATGGAGGTTGGATGACTTGTTGCTTTCGTCCCAAATTGTTTTAAACAGTTGATTGATATTAAAATGGTAAGCACGTTTGGTTCAGCTGCTAAAGTTGATAAAGTAGCTTGTTCTGTCTACATCTGCAGGTGTGTTTGTATTATTCTGAGATCAAGTTGTCATCATTTCTAATTGTGTAAGAGGTGATTTCATAATAAGTTGTAGCCACAGACTGCACGTCTTTTATTAGTTTTAGTATATTGGTGTATGGCTCGATCCTTGTCATACCAGCTAGATCATCACTGGAAATGTCCTGGAAAGTGATCTCTCTAATGCAAGCCATTCTCTGGGAATAGCATCGGGCTGGTTAATACAGGCCTCCGGTGCCATTGTCCACATGAGCGGGAAAACTGGGCCGATGCATTCATTCGTAGGTAGACAGATCAATAAGACAGCTTCCGAAACAAACCAGTGGAGAGGTTCCTTTATTCCCCTTGAGTGGGGTCTATTCACCAAGGTCCCTTCTCCATAGAGTGGCGTGGAGCTCCGCTTCAGGGAGGGGAAACGAGACCCCCACTCCTCCATCCACAACACAGCCAGAAGAACTGAGAATCTTCTGGAGGGCTGACGCTAGAATGGTGTGCTTTCTGTGTGACACGGAGGTGATCCCACCCTCGCGTCGAGCAGCCATACTTCATGACCGACCTTGTGTGGTGAAAGGCCTAAAAGAGAACACTTTACATTGCTTGAGCTCCTCTGACCTGTTTTTTTCTTTATACTTATTATTTTTTTATTTTTACTTTCTTTACAATAATACCTCCAAGCTATGACAAAGATTAGAAAAAACAGAAAAAGCCCCCCTGCTGAATTAAGTGCCAGTTACAGATTGGTTGACTGAAGATTAGCATTTAGCACCTTAAATGTAATACATGCAATTATCATCTCTTCATTACCATGGCAACAGCTGTAGCACAAACCATTTAAGTGTCTTTCAGCTAAACTGACATTTCAGAACAAAAGGAGATCATAGCTATTAAGTTTATTCAGCAAAATTGTTTATTAATTCCACAAAGCAGCATAAAATGTTAAAAAAGGGAGAGATGTGATGACACAATTTATAAAGTAAAACAGTTTTATTGTGAAAAGTGTTTTTATTGTATTGAGACATACATATTATACATAAATATTATATACAGTAGAAAATACAAGTTGGGATTTTATTTGAATCATAGACAAATATACAAGTGTATCATACAGTGTTATATGCATCTAGGTTTCTCTGTGTTAGTTCACAAGGAGCATAATATACTTACATTACATACATCATAATACACAGAAAGTCAAGATACATTCACATGTACATTCATGTCTGTGTTATCCCTCTGATACACGCACACTAATGCTAACCCATTCCTCACTCCCGTCCACACATATAGGAAATATGGTTCATCTCTGTGTATTATTACCTAATTAAACATTCACCAGTTACTAGTGCAAAGCAGGGGAAAAGAAACAGATTCTCGTCAAGTAAAGTACATTTAAATCTCCTCATGGTTAAGATTTGAGCTCCACTGCCTCGTGCTGGAAATATGAAATGGATGACTGCCCTCGTGGTAATCACCACTGCTCTTACATTAATTCATCTCCAGATCAACATAGTTCCTTTGGGGTTTCCATGCTTCATCAGCAGCCCTCTGATTGACAATATACCACAGACAAACTGCTACTGTATAGCTCAAAGTGTAATTGTGTGTGTGTGTGTGTGTGTGTGTGTGTGTGTGTGTGTGTGTGTATTTAGCGCTTAGATGAATTGCTTCTCTTTGATGCTTAATGTAAACCAACAGTGACTTTTCCTCCCTTTTTTAAGTTCAGTATTGAGTTTTATTATTCCATATACATCTTGGCATTTTTTTAAAATACTATTGTGAATTAAAGTGAAATGTATTGTGTACAGCTTATGTGCAGCTTATCATTCTTTCAAGCATCACTCAGTAATAATTAATTCAAACACTGGCCTGCCCACTAACAATTTTAGATCACCCTATTTTTACAGGGAGCTACCAGATTTGAATCAATTATCTCATGTTGTATCAATAAGATGCGCTTAACTTTAGCACTGCTCTGGAGGAATATTTACCAGCCAAGCCACTTTGATTTGATGTTCTGTGTCTTTTATATGTAATCCGTAATTTATTGGAAACCTGTACTTGACTGTTGCAACAAATGAATGGTACATTCCAGATTAATTAGCCATCAGTTTAATGTCTTTCATATTGAAAAAGCAGGACATTAAGGTCACAGAAACCTAATGGATTTTTTCAAGAAATCAACATGAATGAATTTATTCATTTTTTATATATTTTAACTCTTGTTGTGTACTATTTCTACTGATGAAAATCCTACTGTATATGCCTCCTTCACAATATCAACCAACAGAGTGGACTGCCCCCTAGTGCCACCTACTGAGTGTGACAGTGTATGGAGGGGGAAGGGAGAGAGCCTGCTTGCTTCGAGCATTAGCAAAATGCCAGCTTTTCAGTGCCATCCAATCAGAGAGCACCTTGGTAACGCGTTCACACATCCAGTGGAACTAGGTGACGAATGCAAATGCTCCAAGATCAAGGTTTCTCCTTGGCAATGGTGCAGCACTTGTTTCTCTCCTTTCATGTCCGAATGATGATGGTAATAATAAGAGGGGAGGACAGGCCTCAGATTGAGCCAAAGGGGGAACGAGCATCGATGAGATCTTTGATATGGAATGCTGCATCATATGATATTAGTGTCATTCATGGAGCAGTTTGACAGACAGTTTATTCGAAAAAAAATGGTGAGAATTGCACCATTGTCCTCATCCATTTTTTATGTTTCAATTGCTGACACTTTGATGCACTTTGGTGAATGTGGTGCTCAAACTAGGACAAAGGGGCTGCAGCCTACATCACATTTTTCTTTGCAGGGTTTTGTCAGCTCTATACCAAAGAAAGAATTAATACAGGAACAAACATATTTTTATTATCGCTTGCTTTGTGGTTCTACTCTCTAGCAAATACACCCATACAGTATAAACATACATGGGTATAATCACACACTCTCACAACAGAAGCTTTTTTGCTTCAGGGATCCTGTTGTTCTGCGTGCCTCAAGTCCAACAGACTTCATTTGCAGCGTTATATTTTATTAGGCTGATGATGCACATTGCATTCACGGAGCACTTCAACCCCAAATTGCTATATATGTCCTAATTAAGTCAATGTAACTCTGCGGTGTTTTCAGGAAATGTAAAACTGATTGGAAAGAAGGTGGCACATTGGCAACATTAGTCTGTAGAAAGGGAGAAATTTCTGTCAGTTATCTTGTACCAGAGACGGTTCATTGCTTGTACCTTATAAATACCATCAGATAAGTTGTGATGATACTGATATACATGCAGTATGTAGTGATACTTACTTCAGAAGATAGAAGAAAAAATAGACATGTTTAAAAATAATTTAAAAACATGCACAAACACAGAGTATTGTCTTTGTGTTTCACTGACTGTAGTCTGTGATAGTTTCAACACTAGTATATTATCTGATCATGTCTTGGGTTTGTTCAAGTAATTGATTACACTGGGATCCCCAGTCTGTTAGATTTGACTTGGTAAAGAGAAAAATGCATTCATCATACTATTTATATGTTCAGAATTGTATTTTCTTGCAAACATATATGCATCTAAAACAAAAAATTAGCAAGAATGTGTATTGAGATGTATGTAGATGAGATTATGAGATGAAAACCAAAATAAGTAACTTTGTTCAAGTGATAATAGGAAGCCAAATTCAGAAACTAAATAAACTAACATAATTGTACTTTTTCCATAAAATTAGTAATGTTGTCAATCCTTCAAACAAAATTCAAAACGGGACCTTTTCAGATAGTTAATTTATCGTTTGATCCTGTTTGTCTGTGAGAAGGTCACGTATTGACATCATGTTGCTTCAAGCGACCCTTGACCTCTTGCTGTGACCTGCTGCAAACCACCGAGGAGGGAAACAAGTCCTTTAGAGGAGTCCCGAGGGGAAACTGGCCCCTGGACACAAGGGCCCCCAGCTTCTCTTGGTGCAGAAACACACGCGTACTGTAGCTCCAGAATCTTTTACTACACTGTCTGCTGGGGAGACATGGAAGCGAAGGTAAAAAGAGAAATGGATGTTTGTGACTGAGACATGGAATACATATTTATGCTGTATATGCATCAAGAGTGGATGTTTTTGCAAAAGACATGTGCAAAATGATGTGTGTGTGTGTGTGTGTGTGTGTGTGTGTGTGTGTGTGTGTGTGTGTGTGTGTGTGTGTGTGTGTGTGTAAGTTTTCCACTTTTTTTACAGCCAGCTCCATATACACTCAGGGGTATATGGGGTATATGGGGGGGGGGGCTGAAAAGCTAACTTTTTTTCACCCTGCAATATTTCACGCAAGAATATGAAAAAGGAGCAGCTATAGAAAAACGTAGAACACTTTCATCATTATCAATTTTGTTTCTAATGAAAGACAGAATTATATTTCACTTTTAGCACATTAGGGGGAGAGTGTAACATACAATTGCTCAATTCCTTTTGAAGGTATTTCTTTTATTCTTCCTACAGAAAGACTATTATCTGGTAGTGGTGAATGCATATTAAGCGAGAAAAGCAACTATCATTCACCTTCTACAATGCATGGCTGTAAATTATGGCATTATCTCTGCTGGCAAAGAGGGAAGGAGAGGAGGTGGAAAGAAGGGCCGAGGTGGAAATGAGGGAGGGTGTGGAAAATAAAGAAAAGGGTGTGGAAAAAAGGACAAACCTACACACACACACACACACACACACACACACACACACACACACACACACACACACACACACACACACATCCTTCAGCTTGAAGTCAATGAGAAAGATTATGCTTGGCCTTATCCAGTAGGGCCTGTCAGATTTATTTCCAACATCAAGGGACTCTCCGCTGTCTCTAACCCCATCCATCAGTACCTTGTCTGGGTTTCTGTGTGGTCAGTGTCCTGGATGGACTCGGGAGTGGAGAGCTGAAGGAGACTGGAGGTGTGTGTGTGTGTGTGTGTGTGTGTGCGTGTGTGTGTGTGTGTGTGTGTGTGTGTGTGTGTGTGTGTGTGTGTGTGTGTGTGTGTGTGTGGGGGGGGGGGGGGGCGAGGGGTATCTGTAGCAGGAGTGGTTGCCAGGGCACACAGGCCAGTGGCATTCTCCACTGCCTGGCATCCCATGGTGCAATGGGAGCACTAGTCCTCGGTAAGTCACCAGATGAGGTGAAAAGCACTGTCACAAAGATGAAAGGGGGCTTCCCCCCACACTCTGATCTGTGAGAGAAAGTAAAATAGGCAGACAAATATGGGGAGAGGAAGAGACCTAGAGAGAGTTTTAGAGAGTGTAAAATCTCTCTCACTGTATTCCATGTCAATATGTCTCACATTTGAAATCCTTATTATAGTTTGGGTGTGGAAAAAAGGGATGTGCTTTCATTGTTCAGGGACATGTCCCCTCACACACACACACACACACACACACACACACACACACACACACACACACACACACACGTCATTCCCCTCACCCGGATGCCTGTACCACACCACCCACCCCTGTCGTTCTGCACGATGTAACCTAGCAACTATTTAATTAAAATAGCATCAGCAAGGATAGAGGCTTTTTTTTATCCCTTGCAAGGATTTCCTCCAATCTCAGTGCTTTTCAGCACACCATGAATCAAAACTGATGCTGTGTATGCCCCCGTATCATACCCCTCACATACCCTTCTTTGTTTCTACATTTGGTTATTTCAACAAGAGCTTGCATCGTTGACACCTGCCTGGTAGAATGTACCTGATCTGCTGTGGTGGCACTATATCTGTGCTTCAACTGGCCAGAGATTTAATGCAGGATGTTATTATGCCACAGAGTTGTACAAGCAAGGCCATCACCTTTCTGTCCTTCAGAGTAGTCTATCAGGAATAATAGAATGCCTCCTCTTCAAGCACCCCCCCCCCGTGCCTCCTTTTCTCTTTGTATGCCAAATCACAGCACCCTCTGTTTCGACCTGAAAAGAGGCGCCTCTTACCATGCTCTACATGTGTGCCAAGCTCGGGCAATGCGGAGCAATTAGAGGAAATGTGAAGCAGCTCCGCATGTCAGTGTACATCGGACTCACTGTCACTCAAACCACATCCATGACTTCTCTGCTCTGAGAAACAAACAATGGAGCAATATTCTGGTTCAGGGCTGTCAAAACAGAAGGCCCCATCTCTATTTCATTCTCTCTTTCTCCCAGTCTTTTTCTCTTGTGCTTTTCCTGCTGCTAATGGATATCCTGATGTGTCATAGAGCAGTGAAGTTAACTGCCCTTTCTTGATTTTCCGTAATGTAACATTCTGTATCGTACAGGTGCACCAGAGGGATACACATAACTCTTTTCACTTTCTCTCAATAGGAGGACCTCTGTCATTAGGACTTAAGAAGCAATGCAGTGAGCGTCATAGTAGATGGCTATAATGAGCCTCCCTCCAAATGGTTACATTATCGGGTTGACCTCCACTTCAGGTACATTTACGCTTTCGACCCAAAATGACATATTTCTACCTTTTATATCCCTCTTTCCCTCTTTTTTCACACACACTATTTCCATTTCTGCAAAACCGCTAAGCCACTCCAGACACTGCAATTCAAACACAGACATTTAAGACCAGAGAAAGAGGAAAGAGTTAAGAAATGTAAAAGGATAAAATCACATATGCACTTCTACCTAATAGTCACTGAGAAAATCACATTAAACCAGATTTAAGGGGCTGCTGGCATTGGACCATTTAGTATGATCTCTTCAATAAAAAGTATCAATGGAGGAAAATCCTCTTAGCTTGAAGAATATATCCAGATTTGAGCATGTGTCTGACTGACTTGAATTGAACTGGAGGCCAAACAGATTTGGATTTGTTCATATATCTATTCGCCACCAATTTTGATTAATTTTTTATCTACTTATATTGAAGAATTAATACCAAGAAAAAAAACAGGGAAAAAATGGTAAAATGCTATAAACACAAATGTTGAATTAAACAGCCCCTGGACAGAGATGAAAAAGAAAATAATTATGTTGTTGAAATTAATGGTGAATGGACTGCACTTATATAGCGCTTTTCTACCTGACCTGACAAAGCACTTTGCAATGTGCCTCTTATTCACACACACCGATGGCGACGGAGCTGCCATGCAAGATGCTGGCCAGCCCATCGGGAACTACTCGGGGTTCAGTGCCTTGCCCAAAACACGTGGACAGGAAGATTCACTGTCAACCCTTTGATTAGTGGACGACCCGGTCTACCACCTGACACAGCCGCCACATACATGTTAATGCATTGATAATGTTTTAATCTTCAAGGGCAAATGTTAAATATTCACTCATTTTCATAAATGTATACATGCAGTATATGTAGGCCTATCTCTTGGATTAACTCTGTAATCATGTGAATTCACCACTGCCTATAGCCCATATAGCCTATGTAAATCTTTGAGAGTGTGTGTTCACACATTGATTTGCATAATGGCACATGATTTTGACAGGCAGGAGGAGAGAGAGGGCCCCTTGACATTTTTATAATGGCACTTTACAGGGTGGACAAGGTTGGGGGTAGGATGGGATATGAGCGGCACTACTGATGGAACAAAACACAGGGACCTGCAGTGTATGTAGTTCTCATGAAGAGAGACAGCAACCTACAGTATTTTCTGTCCTTCAGTACACTGTGTTTCACATGAAAGTCACTGCCTTGAAAATGAACAGAACAGAAACGCAAGAATGATGTTGCCACTAATCAAATGATTTTTATACGCATCTGCTGTTATTACACTAAATAATATTTGACTTTGTGGTAGCCTTTGTGCAAAAGATAAGACCTTAACCTACTAAAACTCCAAGTGCTGTTCAGAATTGTACATAAACTGATTGATGAAGAAAAAGTAGAGAATATTTCATTAGTGTATCACGTCTGTACTGTCACATCCTCAGAGATATTCACATTGATGCTCTAGAAAATAATTTCAATTCTTCGCAGATGACAATACAACAGATACGGCCTTGTAGTAATTATCTCACAGGCCATAACATCATAGCATTTTGCTTTATTTATCTCAGCTCCCATAGTGAATTTTTTTTTATACATGTTAACATCTTATAACAAACCTCTACTTATGGATTGTCCTCTTGGGTTACATCAGTCAAATTGAATCTAGCAAACATATTCCTTGTCAATACCGATGAGATTGATAGAGTCCCAAATCACAGAGTGGGGCATGTACGGCCGACACAAAGGTCTGTGGGAGAGGTCACCAGCAAATTAAAAGGTCATGGACTTTGATGGCTTCTCTTTGCCCTGACACACAACACGCCCACGTCTTGTCTGAGTGACACGTGCAACAATGCCGTTTCGTCATCTAATGCAAACAACTCAGAACAATGCTGCCGCCAGGAGCCATATGCTGCGCCTATGGTCAGCCACAAGTTCCTTATCTATTCGTCCGTGGGAACAACGGGTAGACAGAAAGGGTTGTCTGGGCTGAGGCCCTTACCAGATCTCCAAGGATATTTTTTTTTGGCAAATAGTCTGGGACATGACAGACAATGTGATGTAGTCGTGAGAAAGTAAATCAGACAGGATTGTTTCCTCCACACAATGATCAATCATCAATCACAATGCAGGTTGCAGCAAGGAATGTCAATTAGATGCATTAATAAATAATACTAGTGATAATAAAATAGATTTTTTTCTTCAGTTTATGAGTTTGCAAATATACAGAATCTGCATGCTTTTTTTGGTTTATAGCCAATGCAGTCCACAGTAGCCCTTGTGTGCTTTTTAACTGTACAGCTGATTAAAATAATAAACATCATATTATAGAGCAGTAAGAGGATGTTGGCGGCACCCTCAAGTCAGTCTCGACTTAAGGTAATTCCCAACAAATTATTTCTACACTCCTCCCAGATGCATCTGCTCTTGAGCCCCCATTTTTAAACCTGGTTGCACATCCGTCTCACTCCATGCCTCAAATCCCTGTCATCCTGACATGCATAGACACATCCGCACGTACACAGAGACCTCATTAAAATGCATAATACCCTCACTCACACACACACCCCTGCCGTATGCATTAATTAGCACGCTGGTAACAAGCTAGCGTCTCCATTCACACCCTGAGCCTCTTTCATTAGCATGACAGTGGCTAGCAGCGGCCAGGGGCCCATCGGCTGCAAGGTTCTCTCCTCAGGGCCCCTGATTAAAGGGAGAAACGTAGGAAACCCTAGGACGCAAAGCTCTCGATTCCTTTCATCATTACACCCATGCGGCGTCTCTCGGATGATCCCTGGACCGCAAACTGTCAAGTATACCTGTTTGTATGGGCCAGACCTCCTTTCTCTGTCTTTGACTCTCTTCTCCATCTCTCCACGCTCCATCCTTCCTCAACTCACTCTGACCCACTCCAGTGTACTTTCTTCCATCTCAATCTCATTGTCACCTCCTATCTCTCTCCAGACCCTTATGAGCTTCTCTTTTTTCACTACAGCTCTTAATACATGTATGCAAACGGCAAGGCCTGTCTGGTGTCGGTCTTCTCTTTGAACATAGATGCAGATCACATCATGCATACTATTTCAGGTTCACAATGGCAGCCCCAGGTGACCCAGAGAAGGGTGTTCATGCTACAAAGGCTTGTCCTTATTTTTCACACCTATAGAAACACCTTTACCCCTCTCAGCGGTAAGAGATCCGAAAAGCCTTACACCTGACATACAGGGTGGCTATCATCTCCAGGCCTCGCCCATCAGGGTCTCCCCCCATCCAGCCTGGATTTCAAGGCAAAACGTCTCATTAGCTGTGGTCCTTGAAAGAAGGGCACTCAATTTCAAATTCAGTTACACATTCCCTTTGAATGGAACTAGGAGGCAAAGGAGAAGAGAGGTAGAGGAAGGAGAGAAAGAAGGCATGGGATATGGTCTCAGTCGAAGGCTGAGGCCTTGGACCCAGAGGGAGGGAGACCAGAGAGGGGAATAAGGTCTGCTGAGGCAACTATAATTTCACGCCATCATTACCTCTATGGGCTGGAGATTTATGCTAATGCCATTTCAGGGAAGAAGTGCTGGACAAAACAGGTTTAGAGGGTCAAAAGAGAGCCGTGTAGTTGCTTTGCCACGGCACTGGCCTGATTTTCTTTTTTCAGCACTGAACATGCATGTCAGTATCCAGTTTTCAATTTGTTCAAATTGTTTTATATGTTATTTTCTCTTCTTTGTTGTAAGATTACCTGATGTAAGTATGCAGGGAATTTTGGGGGAGTAGTTGCTCCCCTATCACTTATGTTTTAAAAATATAGAATAGCTGTATTCCATGAGACACTGTACGAGCTGGTTTCCATTTTGTTACCCCAATGACACTTAATCTCTCAAGCCAGTCAAAACTTCATCATAGCTTTACAACGGTCTAGAAAGAGGTGAAAATCAGATTTCACTCAACTGGGTGATCCTGTCCTCTTCCCCTGCAGAACTGAGAACTCACATGGATGTCTTGCTAAGCTCTATGGTGGAACGGGATTGCTGTGGGCTGAGTGGTGTAAGGTCCGTGATCTGGACCCCATACTGCTCCAGGATAGCCTCCTGGAGCTCAAGAATGCTGGTCCAAGAACCTTGCGGCGCGGCAGCCACATACAGCACTGTCCCTCAGTAATGATGGTTGTATGGTAGCAGCTACATGCAGCAGGGGGCGGGCCGACTTTCTCCTAACGAGGAACTGTCTCACAGAGAGACAGGTCAAGGGTTTTAGAGCCAGGTAGATATCATAACATAACACATCACACTCAGATGAAGAAAATGTCGTCGTCTACCCCTCCAGCCAGAGCGGAACTAATAATTAGGATTAGTTGATGTTACTAAAAGCAGGCAGGGGAGCTGGCATCCTGCAGGGTTTCGTAGTTAACGACCAACACGCAACAGCAGAGAGGTTGCAGTGCAATAACGAGGGAATCGATTGGCGCCGACCTTTCAGTGATTCTTCATTCTGACCTATCGATTATGACACCTATTGATCTACCTTTCTGCTGTGTTCTGTTGCAACTGTGAACATCAGAGATCAGATCAGTGGTGGAGGCTTGCACCGTGGTGAGATGGAAAGGGGTGGATGGATAGTTATCGTCAAGACCACCTGTCACTCCTCCAACCTTCCTCGACAACCTCATCAAATCTCTCAATTTACACCACAGGAGGTCAGGCCATGGTAATAATAAACCAGTTGAAAGGATAAGGACACAGACAGAAAGGAAATAGGCTATGACAGGTTTCACAGCAAATGGTAAAAGCATCAGTGACAATATCAAGCGAATACAATTCCGCCATCATATCAATTCAACATCTTGACAGCACTGGGTGATTATATAATATCGATCATGTAAAAGAGTGAAGGCATTTCTGCTATACAATCAATCCCGGTGAAAAACAATGATGTGTAATACAGTTTTGCTCAGCATATTTAAATTCCAAAATATCAGCTTCTGGGTAGTGATCACATTACAGCAACCTGGACACACAATGCTGCTTTTTAGCAGCTGGACCATGTGATCATTTTGTATTTCACATGATTCAGAAATGATAAGAGATGCAAGACCCAGATTAGTGTGCTCACATACGATTTGCTACTTCCAAAAGGTGGAGGAGCATCTATACCCAACAACAGAATGCATATAGGGCAAACCTACAGTCAAGAGGAAGGGATTCTTCCACTGATGCAACACCGCTTTGTGATTTAGGCCAAAATTACAGGCACATTTTTTTTACCATTCTTGCTCGTGTAGCTTTCGTTTTTACCAGAAAATCTGCTTCAACTATTTTCAGAACACAGAAAAAGCTTGGATAACTTCCCTTGATGTTTATTTTAAGTGATCTGATTTCTATCTATGCACCTACTGAATAAAGCCATTCATGTCAGAACGTTTCCTTGAATTCATTTGTCAAATGAAATTTGATTGCCTGTCATGGAGCTTGAATTGAGCACTAAGGATTGTCTTCACACTGTTTTCAAATAATACATGACATTTGGATCTACTGGAAGTATGTTTTACCCACTATATTTCTTAGCTTCCCCACAACCAAGTGCCAATCAAGAAAAGGCTATACATTAAGTAGATGATTTGATTTTCAAGCAAGAGAGAGCTCTTCACCTCTAGACACGGATACAAATTTGTGAAAGTGTGCATACTCTAATATAATGACTGTGAAAAGTCAATTTATCCCTCCTTCAGCCGTCTCTCATTGCGGCAAATTGAACTGTGCCACACAAGAAGAGTGTAGAAAGAGTCACACACAAATGGTGAAAGCTTTGAGGAAACTCTGTTGAAACTGCACCAGGCAGCTGCTGTCTGTTAGCAGTACAGGAGGGTGAGCACTTGTGCCCTACGGCACACTGCAGGGGCTAAAACGTTCCTCCACATCTATGCAGGCAGCTAAGAGACTGGAGGCATACATGGGATTACATCCTGTGCTATTGCCCTAGGCAGTCACCAGGAGAGACCCTCACACATACGGCAAAACCGCACACACAAACACATGCAACATCGTAGCAGTGAGGTGCAACCACATGCATGCTCACAAATACACACAAAATGTTGTGCTTACTGTATATTCTATTTCTCTGAAACACACATTGAAATGTATCATGAGGAAATATCCACAATCTGTTTCTTTTTGGTCATTTATAAACTTAATATCACTCTCTTTTCCTGAGGCAGTCAGCAGGTTACTCACAGAGGAAGCGATGAGTTTTAAAGAGGTTTATCTTTATCCAAGGAACAATTGATGCCAAGTGTAAAGACATTTGAATATTGTTAAATCTATCTGATCAAGTGTCAAATTAAGAACAGTTACTGTATGTGCAATGCAAAAAAGTATGTTTCTATTCTGTGTTGCAGAGCCTAAGGTGACATATCTCCCCCGTTTACCATTCAGATAAACACTACAGACACACACAAACACACACACACACACACACACACACACAGCAGGATCTCTGTGGTTAGCAGATGAAAGTATCTTCCCTGCACTCTTTTTGGCATTGTGCAGTAAGACCCAGGGGGTGTTCTAGTCAGTCTAGTACATTCAACACTCCCCAGACAAACACACAAACTCACACAGGCACACAATAATGTGTGTTACATATTGAAGTACTTGGTAAGTACTGAAAGGTCACATGAGGGCAAGAATGCGCTCCAGTTACAGTCTGGAGGTAAAATTCTGTTATATATTTTCAACACATAACCATTATGTAAGTGCTTTTCCCAGCAGACCATAATATTAACATCTAGCATGAAGTTAAAAAAAAGTTGGCTGTGATTTCAGGTACAGTTCAATATTTCACATCTTTGAAATCAATCCCCATTCAGGTTTAGGTTAGTTTATGCTTCACCTTACACCTTTTGATGTGTTCTCATCCAAGCTCAAAGAGAGATATAAAAAGAAATGTCAGAAACATTTCTCTTACTCTCTCAACCCTTGTGCCCAGTAACAGTTAGTGCTTGGAGTAATTGTGATTTGAAGGTAACCCCAAATCTATTTAATGAGATCAATGATCCGTAGAGGGAGCACAGGTAAAGTGCTTTTAACGAGAGGGCCCTTATTTTACCAGCCAGAGAGGAGCAGAGCCGCTATTTCACATTCAGCTTCAAAGCAGTGCTTCAAATTGTGCAGACGAGACTTCATTTCCTCTTATCTGTCAGTGTATAGGTCCTCCAGAGTGAGAGTGCACAGAGTGAAAATGTGAGGGAATGGTGGGTGAAGATGTATAGAGCACACAGCACCACAGAGAGACGGGAAGACTCAAATTAGATGAATATGAGAAGGAGAAATAGAGGAAGTTGTTAGACAACGTGCTCTGGAGTGTTGGCTCTATAGTTATGTCCTCCTCAAGACAGACCTTGAAAGATTTACAGCGAGCAAAGTCCACAATATTCATTTCACAGCCTCTGTTTGAACTAGCACTGCACACTCAATATCATAACTGCCTTGGCTCAGGGCTCCACTTGGACTCTTTCAGGTTTTCTTAGCATCCGATGTTTTATATGTTTACTGAATATTTTGAAAAGAAAGGTTAAGGAGGGGGCGCTATCATGGAGCTGAAGTAAATGTAAAAGGGAAGTCAAATTCTAAGTACAAGTGAAAAAGGGGTCTATGAACCTTTTGCAAGCCAAAAGCATCACACTTTATATTTCCGTTAACATTTTACACCTACAACAAAATGATGCCTATAATGTGCTAATATTAAAGTTAGCACTTTACTCTGTGATTTTCCTCATTGCAAAACCTTTTGCACACCACATATAATAAAATCTTGAAATATAATGCTCAGAAAACATTCCTATTAAGCTTACATCATACAATATGAAGTCTAACTGGTGATTAAAGTGACTGCTATAGCTGCTGCAACTAGAATCCCATCTTAATATGTCATTCTCAAATAAATTCTGCAAATAATAGCTCTAAAATGAAATAAATTTGCAGATATATTCTTAAGTAATGCTCTCTGTGTTTATTGGATGCATTGTATCCAGGAAATGACTTCATAACACATAAGGTAATTTACTAGTGCTGCATTTATGACATGTCAAATGTACCATAAATACAACCTGCAATGGAAAATCCATTGAAGTTAGCCTCTTGGCAACAACTACAAGTGGGACCGGTGAATTTTTTGACTCGATGCAGTATAAACAAAAATAATTAGTTATCGACACAATAAAAAAGAAAATCAACACATGTGAAAATAACAAGCAAAGTCTACTGATTTATAGCAAAACAGATTTGATTGCTACATTAACCTAAACAGACAGAGAGTTGGCTCCCTTTGAAAGAAAAGCTTGAAGCTACACCAACAGAAATTAAACACCTCAACCAACAAATGAGCCCGAGCTCCTCCATACAATTCAGGAAAAAGCTTTTAAGGGAATAAAGGGCAAAGCCAGAGTGACACAACCTATAGAGGAAAACTGACAACCTTGACTGACATTAGAGGACCCGGTTGAGTTTACCTTTTTCCTGCTGCTGGTGTTAGTAAGTGATATATTGATAAAATCTATAAAAGCTTTTTAATCAAGTGTATGACTGACTTGTGGGTTTATAATCAATACACAATTTTACAGTTTATTAACAGGCTATTTTTCCTTCCCCTATTACTGTACGCAGAATTCGGTTGGTACTGTGACTTCAGGGATGATGCGTGTAATAATAGGATCCAGTCACATTGCTTAGTATTATATAATACTATCAAACAAATAATTTCAATGTTAGAGCCGTAATGGTAGATCTACGATATCACAGTCACTGAGGATCCTGGGATGGAGCCATAACATGTGTAATTTAAACTATGTTATGGTCTAGCATGCTATAATTCAGTTAAAGTGAGTACACAAGTGTTTCAAATGTGCTTTGTAACTTTGTGTTTCTGACTTTGGAAAAAGGAACTAAACTGGAGCAATCTAAACGCTGATTTCTATGTTAGTGTTGTTAGTAGGCAAGGCACATCAAAAAGTATATATTTCGTCAGTAACGTCTTTGCCAAACTCTCTCGATGTTCCATTACCCAGTGATAGAAATCCTAGTGAGGAACTACAGCTAACTTGAATGCCCCACCCCCCTTACAACAAAGCATCTTGGACTAGAGAAATACTGCTGGAAACCTTTGAGGTTGGATTGAATGAATGAAAAAAGAGAAAATGTCACCAATTCCATCTTCGAAGATTTCAGATAGAGAGTCTGACAATGAAAGTACATCAAAGGGAAATGCAGACCCCACAGTCTTCAAAAGGCATCGTGAGCTCCACATTCAGGGTTATTAAATAGTCGAATATTGACAGGGTTTTTCCTATTTGAGGTGAACGACACCTCAGCTATCTCCACAGATCCAACAGGACCAGAAAGATGGCGAGCACAGCCGAGCGCTCACCACCTCCCAGCCATTCACAGCAGCCTTAATTGACAGGCAAAACCGTACAACGGCTCTTTTTTCCACCTCTCACCTCCTCGCTGCTAACTTTGCCCACTGGACCGAGCTGTTGCTGAGCCAATCAGGGGAGGATTTGTTTGTTGAACTCAAATACGTCCTTCAGCACTTTGGCCCCATTCATCTCACCAAACAATCCCCCTAAGAATTTAACTGGTGGGCAAACACACAGCACATGGGTAATGACGGGGGCACCTTGACTGTCTGTGTGAATATTTACCCTGTCATCAAAGGAGGGGCATGCATATAAATCTATGCCTGAAATCCCAAGTTCAAGTTCAGGCTTTGGGAGTGCAGGAGGCGAAGCGAGAAAGACAGCAACTGAATAGTCCTCAGATCTTACAGCCTATGGAACGTGATAGAGCCTTAAATCTATGGAATATGATAGAAAATTAGCTTGCTTTGTAACTCTACAGGCACGCAGAGGTTGTTTAAAATGTCAGATCCATGAATAAATACATTTGAAAATAAAATGGCACCCTCCCACGCGTCATGGCTATTCGACAAGAGATGTGTGGAAATGCTGTTGTGCATCCAAAGCACCCAGTGCTTCTTTTTTTCCAGATCTAAAGGTCTTCTGCCCTCTTCCCGAAATGAAAATTGAAACAAAGTTTGGTTTTGAGTTTTGTAAAAAGCTGTGACCTTTTCCACAATATTTTATTCTGTTGTTTAACACCTGATAAAGCATCCCTATTCCATTGTTCAATACCTGATAATTTCAATTCGTAAGGGCCAGGAAACAATCTGCAAAAGTGAGAAGCAAGAAAATAGCCGCAAACAGCCGCTAGATTGCAATGTTTTGTCTGCGATTTGGAAGAGTGGAGAGATTCTATCAGTTCTTGTGGCTGGTATGCTACTGGTAATACGTTCAGCCCAGGTAATTATATAGCATCCAAGAGCATGGTCGCCAAACAAACTGTGCTCCTCCATTTTTTCGCATGAGCAGATTGTAGCTTTATCATTACTTTATGTTGAAAAAAGCCTCATGAAATATAACCAGGTATAAATTGTTAACTGAGACAGTTAGCATTGTTTAAATGTTGTTCATTTAGCATGTTAAGTATTGTGTTGGCTGACTTTTTTCTAGGAAATTGACGCTGTCACTTTAAGAGTTTTGTATGCGTCAACAAATATGCTGAGAATGTCCAGTGATATGACGTCACACACAATGACGGAAAAGAGTTAATAGAGTAACACAGCTAGATGGTAAGAACTCCTTTATTTATAAAACATGTTGTGTATTCTTTCCAATGTGTGCAGCTTTGTTACGTGTGTGAGCTCTCTGCCGGGCCAGGGTCCGAAACTAGACAAAGTGGTAAATGCCGATCAGATTTACACAATACAGATTAAACATAATCACATATGGTTGGATATGTTTGACCACTGTCATGAAGATGTGCAGTTGTTGTATGTTCTGCCTGATACAGAGGGCCGATAAAACGCAGTGTTGAGTGCCACAGGTGTACGTCGGTGGGTGTGTCACCTACGAGTTAATGCTTTGGGTTCATGATTTCCCCTCTAAATGAAAGAGTTTATTTTTGAACAAGTTGTAAACAAATTATTTACTTTGTATATACATTGGCCAGTTAATTGATGTATTTCACTGTGAAGTAATGAGCTAATGTGTAATTGCTGATGCAGTTTTATTTTATGTCCATGAGAGGCTACTACCTTTGTCGAAGTACTCGGTAAAGTTCACTGTTGTCTTGTGTTCTTAAAAGGACTATGTAGTTTATAGGTGTGTGAAAATTTGTAGCAGCAGATTATCTCAGTACAGCTGAGTACTGAGTGAGTATTATTAGTTCACAGTACTTATTGGACTCTATTCTCACAGAACTGCTTAAGACTTGGTAGTCTTAAGTGTGGTTGAAGGTGAAAAACAATTATTTTGTTGCCTTACATCCTATCTTGAACATTCAACAACATGACAAGTAATGCTGCTCATCATAGAGTTCAGTCAGGGAATAAAGACCCCAAAATTATTCTGTATCCTGTTCTATCATTTATGACCAGGTTACATTTCAAGTTAATAAGTAAGATATGATGATAAACAGGAAAACATTACATTATTCCAGGAAGGAGAACAAATCAAAGTTAAGGTGTGTAGATTTAGTTTATACTCATCAATAGGGATAGGAACTCTGCGGGTCGAGGAGAGTCCGACTTTGGGTCTCATGAACAACACATCACTACCGTTTGTATTTTCACCGTGACTATCCTCTGGCCTTTAACCGGGAGAATATGGCCTGCTGTTTGTGTTATCACTGTGACGGTCAGATGGTGAAAGTTAATAAAGAGGAATTCTATTCAAACGCTTAAGTAGTGTGAATGAACTGTCTAATCTAGCCCGTTGTATGTTTATTAATACAGATCTTCCGGCTCTCACTAGATGTGTTAGCCTATACTATACTAGACTGTTCAGGCTGATATCTAACTCTGCATGTACCTTACCACATCCTCTATTCAACGTCCAACTCAAACAGGCCTCTGGACTTGTCTTTTATTACTTTGTGTGTGTGAAAACATCTGGCATGCACATTGTTATTTTCCCTTTGAAAACCGTATAAGGAAGTTTACAATTTAGATTGGAAAGATTACTAGGAGAATAAGCTCAGGCTGTATGCACTTTGTTGTACATTGTTTCATCTCAGTTGTCAAATACTGTGAAACTGACACCACAGTGCAGTGAATACATACATATACTTCCTACTTTTTGTCTTTTTAGATGTATTTTTTTCTTCTTCACATTTCCTAAGAATGACTTCTATACATTTAAAGATGGGAGAGGGGAGTTGGAGGATATTTAGCTTCTATACTGTGAGTATTTTCCAGTGAAACGCAATATTTGAGCGGTGTACAGTAGGGGTTGAGGGAAATAATTGATTCTTCAATGCATCGCGATTCTCTCATGAACGATTGTAACTCGATGTAGAAATCTCAATAATTGGAAATATCAAACTCAATTCTCAACGTTATGATCACCTGTAACAATTCTGTGACACCGGGTGGTCTGTTCCTTACCGGCGGCCCTGAACGTAATACACGTGTGTCTTGTTTACGTTCTAAACTAGGCTAAGTACTAGCGGAGTTTTGGCACCACCTAGCTTAAAAGCTAACATATAGAAGCATTTAGCTTTTTCTTACACCCAACTAGGGAAGGGCGAAGCAAAGCACGAAGTAGATTGCAACTTTTTTTGCCAAGGATTTGCGCCTCTACTCAGTCATTGAGAATCAGAGCTATGTTGCACACTTTGGAACAGAGATAGAACATTCATCTCCACGGTTTTACGGCCACAGTGATACTCTACAACAAAACCAAAGCTAAAGTCATGGAATCACTGAGGACAGTGGATAGGATATAAGTAACACTCTATGAGTGGACATCCGTTGCCACATAATGTAGTGCCACAGTACCTACCACTGAATAGTTTTACCACATGTTTTAGAAAGCGTTATTTTTGTACGAGCTGAATGCTCATTGCCTATAACAGGAGGATGGGCAGCTTGTTATGTCACATGACTTAAAACTTGCTGAATTATGTGTTTTTACTACAAGGATGCTGCTACAGGCCCAATTTTATTCATTTTCTTGTTGGTTCTCTTTGCAATGCTTGGAAATGTAACCTTCCAGTTGACACATCTCTTCTATTTGTTACTAATATTGAATTAATAAGAGATAATGGAAGTAAATTCATCTGTATTACATAATAAGTATTACAAATATGCAGTGTTTTTAAAATAGCAGATAGTGACAGTGAAAAATAAGAAATCATGTACAGAAACATTTTGGTGCATCAAGATGAATTGATAATGTAGCACTCTGAATTGGAATCAAATCATCAGGTGCCTAGAGATTCCCACCCTTAGTGTACAGTTACAAAAGGAATTTAAATCAAATCCTTTGCATTTGAATGGAACACTAAAAAGTGGGTGGGCTTGGAATGGAGTGCAATACGGAGCGAGCATCTTTGACAGAACAACAGAGGACTGTGGCTCCACACACACCTCCTTTGTTGCTCAAAATTGCACATTGATTGATAGATGGATGTCATGGTAAAATTGGTTGGTACTAGCTTAAGTAAGAATGCGTCATATACGTTAAAAAAATTATTTTTTGTAAATTCTTTTGCAGATTTTGTTCAATCGATGCACAATATGACCGGGGATGTGATCTAAAAGGGTTAGAATAGATCTTTTTTTATTTAATTTTGACTTGAATTTATAAAACGAAGTGGCTGCCATTCGTCACCACACATGCAAGCTGCACCAGGAGGAGGGATACGGCACAGATCCTCTCTGTGCACCACAGACCGTTTCTCCCTCAACATCCTCTGCTGCTTCTGTTTTTGCTCTCCACAGGAACAATGGTTGTGTGTGTGTTGGGGTGGAGGGGGTCTTTCTCTACCATCATCTCTCAAAGCTAGCAAACACGCACCCAGCTCAGATCAACAAAGCCCTAGTCACACATTACTGTACATGTCGTTTCCACTGCCAAACCAGACTCTGTCAGAGACCCTGAAGATGCAAGCGGGCTAAAATTAAAAAAGGATGACCTTTTTATAAGTAGGATCGTTGGTTATATATTTTTCTGGCATGTAGACAGAGAAAAGGTGATAATGGCAGGGTGATATGTTTTATTTATTCATTGTGATATGTTTTTTATTTATTATTCAATGGCTCAGTGTGTTAGGTTCAAATTAAATCCTAGGACTACAAGAGGCAAAATGTAAATGCATGTCTACTTATTGAGGAAATGTGTAAGGAAGAAGGAATTTGTGTGCTAATATTGCAAGATCATGCTGTGATATAAATAAATTCATTGCAAAATTAGTAAATTGAACAACTAAAAAGTAGGCTTGTTAATGAATTATAATCAGACTATTGTACAAGTGTTTTTTCTTTCTTTTATATTTACATTGAAATGTTCCCATTTTCTTATCTGAATGATAAAACCACCTGTGATTGCTCCAAGAGTATATAGTCAGTAAATCGGTTAATGCCTCGTTATACATATATGTACATATATGTACATTTAGAATACTGTCATTGTATCACAATTCAAATATTTTTTCACCTCTGAAATTATTTCTCACATACAGAATGTTAATCCAATTTATTATTGAAGATATTTTACGTTCTACTTACATTACAGTATTTATTTGTAAATAAGCAATTATGTGACAATCCTGGCCACTCGTCAAGGGCAGCTGCAATCATTATTGAATCATCATCCCATATTTTGTGAGTTTTTTTACTAGTTGCTGCCCGTGCCCGGCTAAAATCACCATGACATTATTTGACTTGCTTATCCATTATCACAATTAGTTATTTATAAAACCGCAGACCAAGATTTATAGACATGTAAAATAAACATTTTGATACTCACACAAAACTGCTGATGTGTGTAGTCAGTCACACAGCTTTCTCTCTCACACACACACACACACACCCACACACACACACACACACACACACACACACACAGACAAAGCCCTTTGTACTGTCTTCCACACCAGCACTCCTCCAGGGGCCAATACTGTGCTCCAAAGCCCTATAGAGGGGCAGCAAGCCGGAAAATGACCCCATGCTGTCCCCGCTCGCCTCAACCCCGCCTGGTTACGCCCGTTTCCCAGGGACCCGCTGAGGGCCCTAGGCCTCCCTCTCACGCCACACTACCTCCCAGGGCCAAACGTTAACGGGGGCTCCTCACCGCGGACAATAGGAGCCGGGAAACGTGGGAAAGAAATGTCACAAGGCTCTCTGACAACCGAAGTTCGACCCTCTGACCTGCAGGGCTGGTCCCACTGGGCCTCTTTATGTAAACACAGGGTGTCCAAATAAAAGCAAACCCTGTCTTAATCAGATTCATAACCCAGTTGTGAAGATGTATAGAAGCTAAGGTGTGGAAGTTTTAGGTTTGGACTGCTAGCTGCTTATTCATTAGTACATTTATATATTTTTCTTGCATTTTCATATATTTCCATACTTAAATCCGCTACTAATGAACTTCACCATTTGGATCAATTGTTTTAAATAATTTATTCTTCAAATAAATATTCATACTTTTGACCAATAATGGCTTAAATATGTCTCTCTACGCTGTCTGCCTTTAATGGAGTCATTAACAGGGTGAGGACAAAGACTGGACAAGCGTCTGCTGTTTGACCTCCCCACAGCCTTGTAAACAGTCCTGGTCATTTAACCTCTGACCTTTCGGCAGTGTCCCTCTCCATATTGGAGATGCAGGTCAAATGAGGATATGGTCAGCCACGCCGCTCCCTCCAGAGGGTCATGGGGGGTTTGCACGACTGGGTGGACACAGGTAGGGTGGGTCTCTTGCAATGGTAGGGGAGCAATTTGTTGTGGAGCAGGGTGTTAACGAGGGAATGATGGGCATTAAGCAACACTTGACTTAATCCTAGACACCTTGGCTTTGATTGTTTTTGCTCGTATTAATGTGAGATTGGTGAGAATCATTTTTGGTTAATCATTTTTTTGCTTTTTTTATTGATTGACACTGCAGGATATTTTAATTTTAATTGAGTTTGACTTTAAAAAAAAAAGGGTCCAAAAGAATTTGTAAGCTCACCGGTTTGTCATAACAAGGTGTTGTTCAAACTATTCATTGAAAATTGCTCTATAGAAGAAAAATATAAACATGCATCTAACCAAGTGATGCCATTAAATGACTTTGACAACCACTTGAGCTCCCAATAAAACTGGGCCTTGTGTCAGTTTTCTTCTTCACGGGTCACATAATTATAGTGACGGGCAGTGAGGCAGCTGGTCACCCTATTTACAAACAATGGGCCTAATCTGTTTGCTCAGGGCCCTTGACAAGATCTCATTGATGACCTCATTGGTACAAGAGCACATGTGTGGGTCAGACCACTATGGTCACTGGAGGTCAGAGGTCATGAACCAAACACCACGACCTCATTCCCAGGAGACCCTTGCTGAAGGATTCCTGTGCTAGTTAACGGACATCATTAAGGACTTAGGCTTGGCAAGTGAAGGTTTAATGATGAGTGACTAACCTCGCGTTCAGAATTATGGCCAAAAAGCCAGGCAAATACATTGAGTTATAATGCAGACAAGGAATAAGACCACATTGTAGTCATTGAATTCCCCAGTCCAACACCTGTTTGGATAAAGCCCCATGATAGAAAGCATTATACTTTGAAAAGCGGAGAAAATATGCACGGGAAGTCATTAACAATGCAGAACTGTGAGTGGGAAACTGTAGATGGGGTCTTTAGAGGGGCAGTCTTTGAGGATAGCATTTTCCAGCGTTGATCTCAAGGTTAACTATTCAGCATGGAAATAAGGGGCCAGAGGTGCAACATTTCCTGACCATGAGCTACATTCAGAATTAGCATGTTAATATGTGTTTTGTGTCCATATGAGCATTTAAATGGTAGTTTTCATATGAATTAGCACAGACTCGGTCGGGCTCTATTATCTGTCCAAAAGCATCATATCCACAACTTATTGCATAACAGCTTACTTTCTGGCTTTCCCACCTCATCCCAGCCTCCTCATATTTTTCCATCTCATTATCATCATCATCATCATCATCGCTATCAACACCACCCCCATGACCGCATACAAACCCCAAACTCAGACGACTGCTATTTATAAGAGTATAGATGGGATGCTGCATTGCGTCTCCTTGTAACCCCCCATAATCATAAATCTGCCTGCATGGCCCGTGATCGTTTATGAGCACTTTACATGAAGATCACTCTCACAAACAACGCCCTTCAGCCAGTAATGAAAGCCAAGCGTCAAAGTTGAAGATCAATGTCAGGTTACGAGATTTGTGACAGGGATTGCTTGTATGTAGGCCTATATGACCCCATATGTAAAGAGGATCTCCAAGGGATGTGGTTGGCGAACAACGTCAGATACGATCCATTATGATGAGGTGCATTTTGCTGGATATGACACTCAAATAATGGTATGAGCTCCTTTTTAACTGAATTGTAGGCCTTTAAACAGATCTGTCCATCAATCAGCCGTAAAAAAAAAAAAAAAAAGAAGATATTTTTACATTGTGAAAGTTCATTCTTGACCTCGAAAAGATGATTTAATTCAATGTCTTCTTTGTACTATTTTTTGTCCAGGATGATTATGTTAAAAATGTGATTGCAAGTTTCAAAATCTACTCTAGAGCAAATTGTGGTAGCTGAGGTCAAGGGTTAAATGACTGAGGTCAGAGAGTCTTGAACCTCTGTCTAGGGACCTCTTAGATCAATGAATGAGAGTTAAACATGTGTATTTATAATGGGGGATTGATTAGAGGAAGGACAAGTGTGATGGTCTGTGGTCAGTGTTACAGATAATAGTTCTGTTATCCTTTCTATATCCAAAAACGTGTAAATAAGTATGTAATATCATAAAAGCCTGCAAGCTGGATATTTTGGATTTGAATACTAAAAGACAAGTTCACGTAAAAGGTCACTTGTCATTAAGATGCCAACACTCCTTTTTTAATTAAGTTATCCATTAAGTTCTTCAAATGAAACTAGCCTCTTGAACGACCCAGCGTTTTCTGATCTGATGCCTCTTTTGACAGGATGTTTTACAATTGATACAAATCATGATGTTAAAACACTATTGTTAACATTTGGTTAGGTGAAGACACAAAGACAACTTGGTAACGGAAACATCACAGTTTGGGTTAAATAAGTTCTTAGTTAAGATTAAGGAAACACCATGGTTTGGGTCCAAATGTAGAGGTTTGGGTATCTCCATTGTCATGTTTACAGTAATAACCACTTGGTTAAGGCTGGGGAACAATTGTGGTCATGGTTTTTAAAAGACAACATTGAAAAACAAATTGCAGTCTTCTGTGTTAAGTTCCACCCCCCTTCCATCTCCCTATGTGGATTTGTCTCTATAATAATTTCACTTGAACATGATTTGATTGGAGGACAGATCAGAAAAAACAAACTTTACAATTGTTACAGCGATACCTCTTCCACTTCTTCTGCCTCCTTAAAACGTTGAATGCCATGGTGTTAACCTGATGCTGTGACCAGACTCAGGCCTGGCTGTGCCCAGGCAGGTGGCAGCTCAGATCAGCACCCCACTCTATGGCCCGGGCCACAGATTAAAACACGTCTCCCTTTGCCCACTTTCATCTACGGCCAACTGTCCAGCCAAGCATACCCTATGCCTCCTCACTCCAGCATCTCTTATCCTCCTTTTCCTCCTGCCTCTGCTTTCTCTCTCATGCAGGGGACCGAGATGGGCATGCAGGGACAAACCTGAGACCTTGGAAGAAAAAAGAAGAAGAAAACAGGAGGGGAAGGACATTGAGGGGTGGGGAGGGTGAGGAAGAAAGGAGGTGGGTAGAAAAAGAAAAACGCACATTGTACTTTTCAAATGGATGGGAAATGATTCGCTGGGATTTGCTGACAATTATACGGTGGGGTTTAATCAATTCGGACCATTCACAGCGTGGAGAGGGCTGATCCCCCAGTACAAAGGAACAGACCGTGGGAGGGCGGTACCTGAGAAAGCGCCGGCCTGGTGTAAGTAACATGAGGCAACACTCCCCTCCCCACACATTGCACTGCAGCATATGGCCCCTCTCTGAACTTATTAGCTGGCGGATTAAGGCCAATCGCACAGACCCAATGGCCTGTGGCTGCCTCTGACGCACCCTCCCTCGCTCCTCTTCACCCCCAGGAATGAGGCTGACTGACAAAGGGCATTGTGTTGGGCACCTAGATTGCCACACCCCTCACTTACCCTGTCATGCAGTGCAGTTTGATGAGGTTATTTGGTAGAGAGAACAGAATCTGACCATTAACCTTACGGCCACAGAACACACTATGCCTGCGCATAGATAATTACTGCGTCGTGTTAAATCAGAACAGCTCTGTTCAAACATGTCTACATCATAATTTTTCAAAAGATAATTTTTGCGTTTTTCCCTTGACCACTATGGTAATACTACCTGCAAATTAGCAAACTGCTCGGCTATGGAGTGGATTAAAAGCACCTGAATGTGAACACACAGATTAGCCCTGTAGATATGAAGTCTAATTAGCATCTCATTGCAACTCGACATGCAAGCTCAACATGAGTGCAGACACGCTGAGAGAAAAGGCTCCATTGGCCAGGGGTTGATTATAGGTCTATTATGCACACAGTACTTAGTGATGGGCTGAGAGTAGGAATTAAGAGCTTGATGGCTACTGCGAGGGGACCTGGGCTGAAGTACAGAGGTGTTAGCAGTCAACAGGGTCTCGGGTCTACAGGAGGCCAAGACTGGGGGAGGCTATACAGTAGTCTCTGGCCTTCCTGAGTATTCATGGAGAGAGATTTGACAAGAGAGGAGCCCCCTATTTAAGCCTTCATTTGATCTGGCAAGCGGCAGGTGATCCTCTGCCTCTTTTTGTGTCAGACCACAGGGGTTTGTCGACCCCTCGTGACTTGTCTTACCTGGCGCCCTTCAGGACACCTCATTTAGAGAGGAAGAGAGAGGCTAATTCAGTCGTGGGTGTCCACCCATCGTGGAGCTCCACCTGGCCACAGGGTTGCAAGGTCGGCTCCACACTGAGACAGCGGGGGTGCTCGAGGCCTGCTTTGCTAATCCCCTCATATACTGGGAACTGTTGGAGGACCCAAAGGCCAGAGAAGGAGCAGAGAAGCCATATTCCTGGTTCTTTTAGACAGGATTAAAGGCCCAGCAAGGGTTGGTCCACAGGGTCGAGGTCTCACGCTTGGAGATCATGAAGGCATTTCTGAGAAGAGCAGAAGATGGCTCAGCTTTGGTCTGCTTCCCCCCCTTGATACCACCTGTGACCTATCACCTCACATTGATAGCGCACAACCACAGCTTATGCTGACATGCGTGACGCCAGAGAGATTATTGCAGGTACAGATTTAACAATCTGCAATATAGTCTATTGCGGAAAGCCTCTTCTCCGTTTTATGGTTCCCTCCAAGTGAGTGCTTGTTTGTTTGTTTTGTTTGCTTTCAAGAAGGAGTTCTCGTTAGGCGAGAGCCAAGCAGTTGATCTTTAATGAGAGGGGGAAATCCTCACCCCCTTCTCCCTGCTGGATGGTTCGCTATACCTTATCTTGAACCTCCCTTTGCTAGCTTTCATGTGTGTCTCGTCATTCTGGGGTGAGTGACTGCTCCTCAGAGAGACTGTGTCTTTGAGAACCAATGATTAATGCTCTTTGAGGATGGGGGGTGAAGCGCTGCGCCTCACCTTTTTTACATACAAAGCAAAAGACCCTGCTTTTTGCTACACAAACAGTGATGTCACAGAGAGAGAGTTGGTAAGAGAAACCCACACATGCTGCCTGTGCTTCATAGACACAGATATAAATGGGCATCCTAATATCTTCAAATCATTCTTCAAGCATTCAAATCTTTTTCTCCACCAACCTCTCCCCAATCAACGCTTCTGCACTCTGTATCTCACCATTTCTGACACACTCTCACCTCCAAAAAACAACGCAGAAGCCCGGCCTCTTTCATCAATAGCTTTTCTCACAACAAAATTAGCCACAGTATGGGCAAGAGAAAATATTTTAAGAATGAATATATTCAGTGGTAACCAAATACGGAAATAGAGAGGAACATAGATGTTCAGTGGGATCAAAAATCCAACCATTAAACAAAACACACTTAGGCATGACTACATTTGGATTACACATGATTTCTTTCATTCACTGAACGTCACATAAAAAAATGTGAGAGCTTATCAATGATCACCACACTAAATGCTTGTAATGCTCAAAAGCATTTAGCGGAGGCTATTAAATAGCCATAGTGATAAAACTTAGAATAGCATCAATGCAAGGGCTACTGTTAACATTTCAGATTAGCTCCATGCTGAACTGCGGGGTTCATTTGGCTGCATTTGCTTCCATTATCGACTGAATAAGCAGATTCGGCTGGCAGAGATCCATTTCCCTCCACACAGTGTAGCACTCTATCTCTGAGCCCACTCAAATCACGTTAGCCAGTCAAATCAGGTTAGCTCCTCTTAAGCGTCAAAAGTACTTTTAATTCAAAGCATCACTTCATAGACACCAGACTTGTTGGCATGCCAGAGCTTCAGTTGTCAGTGCCTCCGCACTGATCCACATCCACCGGGGTCAGACAGATCAGGATTGAGCCACTCTGTGTGAGTGTGTGTGTGTGTGTGTGTGTGTGTGTGTGTGTGTGTGTGTGTGTGTGTGTGTGTGTGTGTGTGTGTGTGTGTGAGAAGGGGGGGGGGGAATATCTCATCCAGATATTTTAGAGCTGGATGAGAAGAGTTACTTACAATCTGGCAGTCCCTCACACTGACATGTGTGTTTGATGGTACACACAGCCCGTTGGCGGCCTCCCTGACCCAGTGCTGGCCCAGAGGGTCGAGTGTGTGACAACGTGCTGCTGTTTGTGCTGCAGAGGACCGAGGTTTGTTGAAGGTGGGTTGGTGGGGGCAAGGACGGAGCTGGGGGTTGAAGCTGAGGACAGGGGTTGTGTCGAGACTGCCAGTCTTTGTGGTTATGATAGGGCGGGGAAATACTTCCACTAAAGTGTTTTCACACCATCTGGATTCCGCATTGATTTTCAGATTTATCCCAGAATTCACATAAATCAGAACAATGTAATAATTTCTCTGTATTTTTAAATCATGAAGCATGTGACAACACAACTAACCTTTCTAAAAAAATAAATTAAATATCTATAGCCATATCTAGATATATAGACCGCCTTTTTCAACAATACAGATGAGTTTTATCAAAATTGACTTCCCCATATGTCACGTGTGCACTTTCTTGTGGTCATTAATTTCTGACCCTCTACAAATCCAGATGAAAAGCAGAGTTGTAGGCAGCAGTAACAGTGTGTTCTACTGATCAAAAATTAGCAGTGAATACAGGATAGTAGCGCTACACAGAAACAGCATTTCACAGCTTTGAGCTGCGAGGACTTGGTGAGGACATTGTTAGAGTTTGACTATGAACCAAGCTGGATTTATCAACAGACCCTTGCTCTTATCCAACTCACTTTTCATGCGCCTGAGGCCACACTTGCATCACTTAAGCCTAAATAAGACCACCTGACCATATATAAAATATAAAATCACGGGGCGTTTGCTGAGCTGCAATGTCTGTATATAGCAAAACACCTTTAACTGTATTCACAAACATTGCATTGTGTACTTTCTCGCCATGATGGATATATTTCTTATTGATATATGATTTCTAAAGAATCTCTTATGTTTTCGTTGTTTTATACATTCTACAATCTTCTAGCGCACCATTTCTTTGATTAGGCATTGGCAATTTGATGCACACCATACACACGGAACAATTATGCTCTCTAAAGTAACTGTGACTGCAGGTCGTTCTGACTCATATGTATGCTCCGAGGTGGAGTCAGGTAGTCTGATTGTCTGAGGCTAATAACAATAGAGTGGGAGGAAGAGGTGCACAGAGGAGAAGTTAAAAAGGCTATGAGGCTTACAGCGGGTGTAGGCGTACGTCTGAGTCTAAGTGTGTGTGTGTGTGTGTGTGTGTGTGTGTGTGTGTGTGTGTGTGTGTGTGTGTGTATGTTGCACAGTGTAAGTGTAGGCACAGTGGTATGCTAACCCTATTCTGATAAATGTGTGGGTTGTAAGGATCGTTGTGGAGCCCCAGAGCCAATCTGCCCAAGACCCTCACTGTAGCCTGAGGGCCTCCTCAGTGCCTTCCTCTACCTGCCTGTCTCAATTTTCCACTCTCCTGTTATTCAAACTCTCCAGTATTGTCTGAATAAAAAAAGGTGTATCTTGTAGTTTTGAGTGTGTGAATTTATTTATTCATTTTTTGTAGGGAACTGCTTAATTTGTAAAAATCTCCAACTAAATCACCCTCACAGCCTTGACTTGAAATATTAAAAATATCTCCAAATCAAATTCACACCGAACTGACTTTTTTTGAAAAGGTAAACCCTGTCAATATTTTTAGAAAGACTTTTCCAAGACATTTTCATAATTTTTCTTTTGCTGATTAGTCCATCATTGAGACCGGTCCATATTAAGGCAAAAACTCGAGCCCTCCTCTGTTGAAACTGTGAATTAGCTGCTTTGTTACAGCACAGACAGAAAGCCTCAGGACAATCACTCTGCAGCAACACTGTAATAACTGCACTGTGCATCAACAAATAGACATTACAAAATGTGTGAAATATAGATGACACAAACACTTTGTAAATGTAATTTTTGCATTTGAACTGATGAGTGGCGCAATATACCGAGCTAGAATCAAATAAAGATTGTGTGAGTGGAAGATGAGAGTGATGCAGAATCAGTGCGTGTGATGGAGCTGAGCAGCAGACGGAATAAGATGGTTTGATCACGACTTTCTCTGGGATAATTGTCAGGATCTGCTGTTTGGAAGATGACTGACGAAAGGAAAAATATGACAGTGGAATTTGTTGAGGAAACATGAAAATGTGTCACACATCCGTCAAACAAAGAAATGCAATATTTATGCTTTCTTGAAGAACCTCTCTCTCTCTCTCTCTCTCTCTCTCTCTAGACACACAGACACACAAACACACACATGCATATTGTTAAAGTCTTGTCAGCGTCTTCTCTACAAATCATTTCCCATGTCGTCATGCGTCTCCCCAACGTTCTTCCATAAAAGGATTAACATTCAAAAAAGGCTGTTTACATAACAATGACAAGAGTGTTTAAAAATCCACACTTGAAAACATGATTATGATAAGCATGTGAAAGTTTTAATAGTCCCTCAAATATATGTGGAAGAACATTTTATTCTTTTGCTACTCGTAATGCTACTGAGGATTAAAGGACGAGTACAAAACAACACATTGACTACTTCAAATAGTGATGTGTATTTTAATTGACATATTGATTTATTTATATATATATATATATATATATATATATATATAATTTGTATTCAATTGTACACATAGCACGCAACATGCACTCTCACAAATACACAGACACACACATTGTCATTGCTAAGGAAGAAAGACAGAAAGAAAGGTTTTTTTGTTTTTTTCAGGGAGTCCGTTGATTAATTAGAGCTATCTGTCAACCTCTCCTCCCTCACCTCTCTCTTTCACACACACACACACACACACACACACACACACACACACACTCATAAACACACACTCACACACCTACTAAGAAAACAAAACCCCACTAATCATTTGAAGCTTGTGCTTTGTAGGTGGGGCCCAGTCATTATCAGGCCTCAGCAGCGCAGGTTTTTGTTGGTTTTGGCTCTGCATCCTCAATCAATCGCTAACAGGAAGAACTTTAATCAGGGTTTTAATGCAGCTGTACAAGAGGTGGGCTGGCCCATTGTCTGGGTCTGAAAAGGTTGATCAGAGGGGAGTCCTCTTGCGTTTCTTTACATTCACCTGCTGGGCCCTATTGGGTCTCTTTCTGAAAGAAAAGGACAAGGGAAATGAATAAAGAACACAGTGTGTCCGCTCAACCAGCCTATGGGCTAATCAAGGAGCTACTTGTCAACTCAACAGAGCCTCACAGTTCTGGCCGCTAAGCTCTCCCTTTCTCTTTCCCATGCCAATTCAGACACACTGAGGAGCTGAGACAAGACGAACAACAGCGGGCCATAACACAACCATGAGCTAATGATATGCTACTCTGAAATCAATGTATGAAGCAGGTGAGGGGGGGGGGAGCACAGGAGAAGGACAGACAGGAAAAACTGCATGAATCACAGAGAAACGCAACTTTAAGAGTCTGAATGTATGCAAATAAAAAGTGAAATAAAATTTTTTTTTTAATACAAACACTAGTTACTTAGGTACTTATTACAAGTATTGCTTACACCTCAGCCATGCATATACGGACATTTAAGCGGAAAAAAACCTTCTTCAGAGGTTCACAACATGCACAACTTGCTACGGTGACTTAGGTTCAGACCTCGCCAAAACCTTGGATTTCTAGAAAAATCCTAAATGAATTTAAATGCAGTTTTATTAAGAGATTGCTTTTTGCAAAGGTGCAGTGGGGCAACATTTGCAATCAGTTTCAAAGCCTTTAAATGATGCTCTTACCCCATCTAGTGATAAGACAGAGTAATTCCCATCGTCCACACAAGTGAATGATTGCGTGTGTGTGTTTAGTGTAAATGAACATCTTAAGATTCCCAAGAAACTGAGAGGAAATGAAAGTGTTCACATTCAAAATGTGATGTGAATATAGTAGTATATTTGGAGATTTAGTAAAAGGAAAAAACACAAATGTATTTGTCTTGTTATCATTATATTAATTATATATTTGCCTCTGTTTAATATTCCTCACACAAAAACCACAAGAGGGCATTATTTAATCAGGGTATTGTAGCAAAAGATACTACACACACAGTAAAAAAATATATGGAAAGATTTGTTTCAGATAAATGGATTATTATTAGGATATTTAAATTAACATTAAAAGATTGATCACAATTCAGAATAACGATACATATTATTTCACAAAACAATACATAACTATGAATTTAGAATCCTAATTACACAATCTCCATTGGAAAAAAATGCATTTAATATATTATTTAATATTTAAAGAAATAGATTAGTGACCCATACCAGTACCATATCAATCGATCAGTCAAATCAGACTTTAATTGTATAGCATTTTTCATGCAAATATTGTGCTTCACACAATACTACTTCATTTAGAAAAAGATAAATGACATTCGATAAAAAGCATTCAATAAAAATAAAAACAGGAATTGAGAAAAACCTAGCACAAATATCAATTTACAGTGAGAAAACTCTAACTTGGTATACCAACATGAAAACTGACAGAATGAAGACATGGACAGATGAATAAATAAAGCTCAATTAAAAGCCAAACTAAAAGGTAGGTCTTGAGTTTGCTTTTACAATTTTTAACATTCTCTGATATGATAATAATAGCAATCTTTGTCGACACCAAAATTTATTTATTTAGCTGTTTTCTATTCCTACATACATTTGATGAGATGAGATTTGACTGAGCAAAGGCTCAAATCAACATTTTGTACCAACATGTTGCTGTAAAAAGTTCAACCCGACATTTATGACATTTCCAGGATAAAACGCGTGCAATTTGTGGAGCAGAGAGGGGGCTTTGGAATCACGTGTGTACTTTAAACATCAGATTTGTCAGAGACATGGTAGAGTGGTGACTAATGGCCGATCCACCTGACAAGGCTTTTTGTTGAAGTCCACAGGAAGTCCACAGGAAGCCTTCAGCGCTCTGCAACAGGGATTGATGCAAGAATGCTCTCTAACAAAAGGGATGGCGGCAATTAGCAAAACAAGAGAGAAGGGTGCCAGTGATTATAGAAGGAGCACTTGAACAGCCAACACCCAGTGTTCACTCTGTCAATTAGAGGAGCAATGACAAGCGTCAGAAAATACACCTTTCAGTTAATATTTTTGAAATATGTTTTTTATGAAAGCTCTGTCATTAGCTCGAGACTAAAATAATACAATTATATTCATAAAAAAATATGTGTGTGAATTTTGTGACAAAATTTACATTACTTTTATATAAGAAACATGAAAAAGATATATTTGGAAATTCATCTTGTCTGCTTTATTTGTTTGTCAATATTTTTGGTTTTATTTCCTGTGATGAACAGGGCATGCAAACAGTGAACCTGTCTGATCAGAAAATTGAAAATGAACATCGTGTTTAATTCATAATGACTGCGTTTGAACTCACTTGAGTCTGCTCAATTAACAAAATTGAAATGGGAAGAATACACTGTATGGACATGCCAGTTCGATTGTATATACTTTCCCTTTTTACAAGCTACATTTAAAAGCCTTTTTTGGCTGATTTGCAGTGTTTGAGTGCTGATTTTGACAGACACTCACTGCAGAAGGTCAGCAATTCACCTGTAAGTCGAGAAATTACCCTGCCTAATTTTTGCTGTCCTTCAGGTGCAGCCTGACAGCCTCCTTTGCATTTTAATGTAGACAACCTGATTATTAAATCTTAGAGGGCTTTTTTGTCTGAAATAAATGGTTTCGGTTGCTGGGCAACCTGACTTAATGAAACACGGTTCCCCTCCCCCATTCTCAAATAATTCGTCGTCTATATTCAAGGATCTAGTTCTTAATTAGATTAAGATGCAAAACCCACCACTGCGAGCAAATTCACACTGATGTATGAATCTCACACACACATACACACACGCTAAATATATAGCTTTGCTTTAGTGATGTACACATCCATTAAAAAATTCAGGGCAAAAGTGGTCTTTTTCTTTCTTTTATTTTTCTGGAAGAATGCATTTCTTTTTAATTGTATAATTTGAACTGAAATGTTGAATTTATTGTGACACTTTTACCTTTGTAGTAAAAATAAACAAATGTATATTTTTGATAGGAAAAAAATATGCCACATAATTGCAAAACACAATCCATTTTAAAATACACAAACACACTCCAGCTCTTTGAAAAGTGCCCACAGACGGGCCATGCATCACTCTACCAGCACACTATGCACCCATTTCACCCAAATGGCCTTGCTGTTTGGAAAGGTGAGGACATTGCACGTTGATATAAAGAGTCATTTGGAGGACTTGTTGGAGCTTCGTTCTGTGAAGGATTGGCTTTTCACCAGAATGGCTGCACTTTAACATCCCTCTATCTGCCCTTCTCTGCATTTCACTCAAAGCTAGGGTGCTCAGAGTGATGAAGCACGATGTGTGTTTTTCACTCCCCAGTGATTTAAATCCTAGCAACTATTCACAAATGAACACAAGTTACTTTGTATTTATAAATAAAACATCTCCATTTAAACTCACTAAGGGAACAAATCTCAAACATTTTTGCACTTTTTACATTTGTCGTCAAGGTAAAGTTAAATGGCTCATTGAATTTCACACATTTCTCACTGGACTTACTGTGGAGGTAAGAGTTGTATGCATATAGCAAACCAAGGACAGTTGGATTTGCCATAAAGGGCATGCCATTTTTGCTCTCCCTGAAGCTATGATTTTGATTGAATCCTGAAATGAGTGAAAATGTCCCAAATCCCTACCAATATGCTAGAAATGAAAATTGGCCTTGGGGGTTTAAGGTTCCCATTAAGGGTGTGCTTAACATATTCAGTTAAGTGTGGTTGGAGTGCATCAAAAATACAACATCATTACGTGTCTCCACGCACTCAAGCAAAAGGTCCCTAAAATTCCTTGATCCTGACGTGCAAGAGAGCTTAGGGTCAGGCCTCCACAGGACTGAAGCCAAAGAAAAGCCAAGGGGTGACTGAGTACAAATTAAACCTGGCAATATTTAAGCCAAACGGGAGCAATTATCATGTCAGCGTGGTACCCAAAAAAAGATGGGTAAATCCTGTAAACCCTGTTTGTAATATGAAACAAATCTGATATTACGGTGAAATTGGAGCGCGGAAGAATTGATGTCTGAATACAAACATGTATGTAGAACTGGCTTTTATCACAACCTTTCTTTCTATATATCATATGGCTACTTTTACGTCAAATTACAGCATTTGATACCTTCGGCAATGTCTTGTTTTATTAGAAATAATAAAGTCTTCCTCTACATCAGCATCTCCTTTCAGGCTGGTAATGCCTGTCTCGCTCTGAATGCACTGATTTGATACAACCATCCTCCTTCCTCTCTACCCCTCATCTCTCCGGTCGCTGTATTTTCAGGAAACAGGAAAATGTCTTTCCTGGTTGCTTAGTATTCACGTCACGTAAAGTGGGTCTGTGTTCCTCATTTAGTTCTGTACTGTACAGCTGGGGAGCTGTCCGGCGTGCGGCGGCAGTATGCAAATGACTCTGGATTTGAATGGAGATGGAGGTAGACACAAAGCTCAATTAGAGACAGAGAGGCAGAGAGAGATGGTGGGGGAGCTTTGAGTGTCTGGAGGGAAGGGGGAAGGGAAAGGAAAGAAGAAAAAAACCTTGGCTGCTTAATGCCAACCTGAGGAAACCAATGTACGGACACATCCAAACACGAAGGCACACACATATGAGAATGCACTTAAATAGCCGGGCAGTTTTCTAAATTCCTCAGACAGGCAGCTGATCTCTGAGGGGCTCAGACAGCTCAGCTCTGTGATGCGCTTCGGTCCAACCAATCACACAGAATATTCCACAACATCCTTATCACACATGTCATAAAAAAGGTGTCAGGCAAGCACAGGTGCACTTCCTCTTTTGTTTAAAGCTCAAAGAGAGACTCTCCCATGCGTCAAAAAACACAAGGGGGGTGGCGGCCATTTTGTTCTTGGGCGTTAGACGATGCCCAGCAGCAGTACATCACCTGACCCAGCCCCTGCATGAGTGTCCTTGAAAGAGTCTCTGACATCAGCACTGCCACCCCTGGTTGCCACAGCAACCGCGGTGCAATGTGTGTGTGTGTGTGTGTGTGTGTGTGTGTGTGTGTGTGTGTGTGTGTACGTGTGTGTGTGTGTGTGTGGGGGAATAATTAATATGCACATGTAGGGGGTTTGAATCAGGGTTTAATTGCATTTGTTGGTGTGTGAAGCTGAAATGGATTGAACGCTACAGCAAAAACGGGAAATATCAGAGAAGGGGAAAAAGAGATTAAGCAAGCTCATTGGTCAGAGAAATGACTCGCATCGTCAGGGTTATTTCCAAATAATTTCCTTTCATACAAGAAAGTAACTTCAGAGATGAGACGGTGGGGAGGTGGGCCACGGGAAGGGGATTATCCTCCTCCTCTCGATTCTTCTCCTCCTCCACAACATTATCATGTTTAAAAAAAGATGTGTAAAGCCAAGGTGATGCTTCACACAACATCAATCCGTTAGGTCAACGGCTGACTTTGTGTCCTTGAATTGCAATAATTTCCCCATGCCTGGAAATGTTTTTCAAATGCAGAAGTAACAGACAGGAGGGCAGACTTGACTCTGTGTGGATGAGACTAACTTGATCAGGGAGGCTCACAGATCATTCAGCTGATCTGGTGATGCCACAAAATCACCCAAGTCTGATTTCCCATAAAACACTGCCTGTCAGATTACATAAGCACAACCTTTAGTCATAGACACACAAGTCTGACCTAACATTTTTCTCTCTTTACAAACCACCTCTCTCTCTCTCTCTCACACACACACACACACACACACACACACACACACACACACACACACACACACACACACACACACACACACAGCTACATCTTTACTTGCTGCCTGTGTCAATATAGCATCCAAACATTTCTTCCCTAAGTAAAGAGACTGCACTGACTGAGTCTCATTACTGCCAAAAATATGACTAGAAAATTCAACACCGATCTAAAAAAAAAGTCCAACACGGCCTACGTTTTAATATATTCTAGAACAGGATGAAAAAAAGAGACAAAACTAAGTCATCTGCCACACTGCGGAATTATGCGAAATATACTGAAAGAAAGGTGTTTGGTTATACTGACAACACAGACGTACATGCACACTGTCAGTCGATCACGCACACAAACATTATACGCCCTATCAGTGCGCGCACACGCGGGCGCACATACAGTAAACGTTGCAATGGTCTCATCAATAATGCATCGGCACTTCATGTTTATGCAATCTACAGGGCAAGACCGAGCGACGGATAGCTGCAGATGTAAGCCTGGCACACATTGAAAGTATACAGCGTTTTACAAGCATATCACAGACGGAGCTCAGACATTAAAGTTAAAATCGTTTCCGCCTGTAGAGAAACAGATTAAGATAATAAAACAGTCCTCAGCACATACCTGTTAAAGCATTATTTCTTTGATTCTGGTTTGTGCAGGCTTGAAGGACTTCATGATCACACCGCACTAAGGAAATAAAACTGTAGCTGTGGTGATATGCAAATTAACGGCTCCCGCTGAATGCAAGTGCATTTATTATTCATAAATTACTCATGTTTATGCAAATTACGGTATACGGAAACACTGGTGGGGGTTGAGTAGCTCCGTCTAAACATACCGTGTGATTCAATTTCTGTTATGCTCTTCCATCTAAAATGATCCACATCCAGGAATTTGACGAACATGCCCATAAAGCGGCATATTATTCCGAAGCTTCATCCAGGTGGTCAGTGGGAATGTAGGCTATGGGCAGATAGTGTAACATGCCATGCAGCGGAGGCCTATGTTTGGGGGTAAACCTCATTCAGGCTGTCATTTGATTTTTCAAGACCATGGTTCGCTACCGCTTTTTCAACCTGTTGGTCCTGTCAGTGTATACGTTGTGCATTTTTGATAGTGGGCTAGGCTTATGGGCTTAAATGCAGGGTGTTTCCATTATTTCAGGACATTATGGGCACAGTCGGACCTCTGCAGGGGGGTCTGGGGGATCCTCCCCATGAATTTATTTTTTTATGAACAAGCTCTGATTCTTTTTTATGCACTCTGGCACCTTATTTGCATTCACAGTATGTCTCAATCCTTAAAAAAGTGCACACCAGATTAATTCGGAATTGTCATGTTAAAAATATTAGTAGTTGTAATAAAAGTTGAAACAGAATACTTACTTAAAACTCCGTTTAAAAACGAAAACGTATTAGTGTGGATGTAGCCTTATAGTACGCCAATAAAATGTCATAAATATTAGTCATATTATGGTATAGTATAGTATGTCACAGAAAAGTCATTAAAAATGTCATAGTATAGTATACCATCAAAGTATCATGAAACTTTTCATTTTATAGTATGCCATAAAAATGTCAGTAAAAGTCATAGTGTAGTATGTCATTAAAAAAATAATACAAGTCATAGTACAGTATATCATGAAAAGTCCAGCGCGTAGTAAATGGACTGTACTTGTATAGCGCTTTTCTAGTCTTCCGACCCCTCAAAGCACTTTAACACACCCATTCATACACTGATAGCAGGGGCTACCATGCAAGGTGCCCCCTCTCTCATCAGGACTCTATCTAACCATTCACACCTATTCACACACCGCAGGCACAGCTTGCGGGAGCAATTTGGGGTTAAGTGTCTTGCCCAAGGACACATCTAGCGGAGCCGAGGATCGAACAGCCGAGCCTCTGATTGAAGGATGACCCTGCTCTTCCATTGAGCCACAGTATATCATATAAAATGTCATAATATATTATGCCATGAAAAAGTGATAGTATAGTATGAAAAAAAATGCCATTAGCACAGTATTTCATGAAAAAGCCATAGTATGTCTTAAAAAAGATAGATATATTGTCATAAAAATGTCTTTCAAATGTCATAGTACAGTGTAGTCTGTAATTTAAAAAAGTTAAAAAAATAATGTCTGACTGAAATATAGTATGTATATATGCCATCGTTTTGTCATAATTATGGTTAGCCATAAAAATGCCATAGTAGAGTATGCTATAAAATAATAGCATAGTATGTTGTACAAAATGCAATAGTTTAACATCGTAGTATAGTAAGTCATGAAAAAAGTCAATGAAATATCATTAAAAATGTCATAGCAAAGTATTCCATAAAAATGTCATAGAAACTTATAAAAATGTAGAATAGTATGCAAAAAAGAAATAGCCATCTTAAAAAAAATCATTGCATAGTATGTCATCAATAATGATAAAGTATGATAAAAAATGTCACTTTTTCTGTGCTGCCCTCAATCTTATGCTGGCTGCCTAAATTGGCTCATCAAAACATCGAGAACTCCCGTTGTATAGTAGTTGTTATTGTAGTATTGCAGTAGTATTTGATGTTGTTGTAGTAGTAGACACACATGTATCTGAATGTGATGCAAATTGTTATTTCGCCTTCTCTTTTTTTCCTCCTCAGATGAGTTCAAAGTTCCAGAACAAAAGTGAGGATTTTCTTCACTTTGTCCAACATCTTGTACCATATGAATTTAGAGGTCTGAACAAGCCCATGTCAGATTGGCGCTCAGATTATGATGCTGCAGTTTAATTAAAAAAATTTAGTTCTGTTCCATAACCCCCTCCAACTATCTCTCCAAAACAGCGGGAGGACACACAGTCCCATACTCCCTTGTCCACCGGTGCGATGGTGCTCTGGACACTGGTGTCCTTACAATGGTGAAGACTCAAATCTGGACCTGGCAACTTCCAACCCAGGAACTAACCAACCACGCCACCAATGCCATGCACACTTAGAACTGTTTATATTTGACTTTTTCATAGTGGGTGTTAGAACTCATAACAACAACAATTTGCTTTTGTTCTTACAGCTGGACTAATGTATCACTCTTACCTGTAGACAAACAAGTGACAAATGTGTGAAATTATCCACAGGCTCTAGGCTCAACTTCTATAACCTTTAAGTTAGACTTTGAAGCTCTCTGATTGGTTGTTTCTTACAGCAATGCTTTCTGGGACCTGAGTTAACTACTACAATTATGTATTAAATTTAAAGCAAAACTGTATGATCTTTTGTACTGAGGATTAAATTCTGAGAGTTTGATGTTCATCCAAATGTTGAAAAACAGACAGTCACTTGATATCAAAGTCTATAAACATATCGTATGTATGTAGATCATATGTAACGCTCCTGTTGTGATCCAGTGTTGTTTTAATTAAAAGTTGTTAATATTATTTGGATGTCTGTATTTTTGTAGGTCACCAATATAAAGTGCTGATACAACTCATTCATGACAACTTGAAAGGATTAAAACCCATCGCTGTTTCTGGGAGGTTCAGTCTATTTCCACAACAGATATGAAACACTTAAAATAAAGCTGAAAGCTTTATAATGCAAATTGATTGTTATTTTTGATTGTTAAAAATATGTCATGCTGGAAAGTTTAGTTTTTCATGGGGTCTTGTGTGTTTAAGTTGAGAGGAAGTAGATCAAATAGTTAATGGACTGCTTGGACGACCTGAGGTTGTGGGTTCGATCCTTTATGTACTACAGTGAACTTTAAGGTCCAACAGCCAAAGTAAAGAAGTCAAATATGCTACAAAGAGTGTGAGATCAGAAAGCTCAGGGTGCTTGACGACTGGTCTGAACACTGGAGGTTGTGGGTTTAATCAATATATGCATCTGTAGGTTTTGAGGTCTACCTCACAAAGTTAAGTAGTCAAATAAGTTATGAACCTGGGAAGTGTGTCAGATCAGAAAGTTCATTTTTAATGGCAAATTATACAGAATCTTAATGACATTTCATTAACGTACTATGCAATGCCTTTTTATAAAACTTTTGATGACATATTATACTTTGAATTATTATGACATACTATTCTATGACTTTTTCTGATATTTGTATGATATTTTTTCGATGTATGTCGAAAAAATATCATTAAAAAAGATTTATAATTTTTATGACTTTTTTACAACATACTATACTATGAATAGTTATTCGATATATTATACTATTTCATTTTTCGACATAATATAATTGACTTTTTACAACTCTTTTTGACATACTGTACTATGACTTTTTTAAACTTAATATATAATTTGACTTTTTTTTACTTATTTTGATATACTATACTATGACTTTTGTCGACATACAATACTATGAATTTCTATACTATGACTTTTTATGACATTTGTCCAACTTACTATACGATGACTTTTTATTCAACATACTAAACTATGATTTTTTGGACTGTTATATTTAGACTTATTATTACTTTTTTCAACATGCCTTATTTTGACTTTTCATTACTTTTTTGTGTCATACTATACTATGACTTTTTTTTAAACTTTTGATGACTTTTTTCGGCATAAAATACAATATATTATTTTCAACATACTACACTATGACTTTTTTTTCGACGTACTATGATATGACTTGTTTTCAACTACTACACTATGACTTTTTATGATTTGTTCGACATTTTATACTATGACCTTTTTTCAATTCCTTTTAGACATAATAGATTTTGACTTTTTTACATTGTGGGTGCATCAAGTCTCCTAAATTGCATCCACATTACCCTTACTTGCTTAGTCCCTTCAACTATGCATGGAGAGATGCAAGGAGAGAGACAACGAGGAAATCTGTTTTTTGAGAAACAAGACAGCCTTTCCTATCCGATCCTAAATGGGGACAATTCAAATGAATAACTCATACCAAACCCAGTCCTCAGGAATTATTGGCCTCACGTGACTGAGTGGAATGGAAATAACAATAAAAGGTGTAAAAAGCTCTCTCTAACTTTAACTGTATCCATAATAGAAGTTAACTGTAGGTAATACATCGACCATGGATAAGTACCTCATACAACCATGGATGAATAAAAATAACTGGCTACTCTTCAAGCTCTAGCTTTATAATACATCAATATTTTCATATTCATATTGTTTTGAAGTTTATGGCCGATATCAGGGAACCAGAAGCGTCTAATAAATATTTATTTTGCGCACTGTGTCATACATTACGGTAATACACGTCATCACAAGGGGACAACTTTGACACAAAACAGTTGCGACCCGGTTTTGAATGGACTAGTGCATATTTAGACAACACTTGAAGTATGTTTAATTGATTCTACAGCAAACCGGGAAAACGTCACATCCAACGTTCACTTTTATTTTCTGTCACGGTTTTTCCTCTTTTCTTGCAGAGGCAGCCATGTTCCACAAAAGTTCACAGGGTAAATACTGGATTTTTGCAAGTGAAGACGATGTTGAGCAGAAGAGATACAAGGCCAACCAGAATTTCTGCAAAAAGATACTAGAGGGTGGCAAGGTAAGATGTGATGTCACATAAAAATAATACCAAACATTAACATAACACGGACAACAGGTACATGTGTGACAGTGTACCTCACCTCCTCCCGCCTCTCTGTCTGAACCAGCCTGGGGTAAGTGAGTCCAAGCTCTTGGAGCGTCACGAGGAAGACGTTTTATTCCGATACTACGAGAAGAGGATGGTTGACTTCTGCAATGCCTTCAAGCCTGTAATGCCCAAGTCTGTTGTGGTATGTGTGTATTCTTTATTTACTTCTGTGTGTGTATTCTTTATTTACTTCTGTGTGTGAACAATGATATATATGTGTGTGTGTTTAAACAGCGTTGGAGACGGGGACTTGTTAATTTAAAGCAAAGTTGCTCAGTGGCGCATGAAGTATAAAAAAAACTTTGACTTCCGGTTATATCATTTAGATCAAACAACATTTGGTCACTATGTCAAAATTAACTTTAACGCCTAAGTTGCCCTGTTCTTCCGCATTAATGGGCTCATTAAGCATGCGCACTAGCGTTTCTTTTAACCCCGCCTCCCAGCCGCTCGTTCTTGGACTCAGCCACATGAACGGAGGAAGGAAAAAATACTCCAGATTCGTCTATTATGGCATATCTGACCTACATGTGTCTCACCTGTGCAGGGCACAGCCATCATGTACTTCAGAAGATTCTACCTGAACAACTCCATCATGGAGTACCACCCTAGGATCATCATGTGAGTACAGATATGTGTGAGGGGAAATTTACATAAGCAACATTTCTTTAGCTTGAATGACCAAAAAGTCCTAGCTGTATATAAACATGGTAGGCTAACTGCAAATCCAATTATTTAATTCAAATATGAATTAATAAAGCGTTTTCTTAAAAAAGGATTATGGTTTCTTCATATCCTTTGCACCAAAACTGCTGGAAGAAGTATATTGTTCAGGCTCGTTCTTACCTGACCTTCCTGTTTCAGGCTGACTTGTGCCTACCTGGCCTGTAAAGTGGATGAGTTCAACGTTTCCAGCACCCAGTTTGTGGGCAACCTTCTTCAGGAGACCCCGGCGGGTCAGGAAAGGGTTCTTGAACAGATCCTGGAGTTTGAGCTGCTGCTGATCCAACAACTCAACTTTCACCTGGTGGTCCACAACCCCTACAGACCGATGGAGGGCCTGCTCATCGACCTCAAGGTAGCTGGACTCCTGGAGAGAGCTGCAGATATTATTCTGGCACTCGTAGTCCAAATCTGGCTCATTTAGCAGTTCGGATGTTTTGCCCCGTCTCAAAGAATTATGTCATCCTTCAGACAAGGTACCCCATGCTGGAGAACCCAGAGTCACTGAGGAAGAGTGCAGATGACTTTCTGACACAGGCGGCCATGACAGATGCAGGACTACTGTTCCCCCCCTCTCAGATTGCTCTAACAGCTATTCTGAACAGCGCCTCGAGAGCCGGTCTCAGCATGGAGAGGTGCTCATGTTAAAACGAGGAACAATGCTAAGTTTGAATTTTTAAAAAGTAGAAGTAATTTAGTAATAATGAACAGCAATACATTTAATGAAATAATCAGCTGGATGAGCATCATTAACGCATTTGTTGTTAGTTTGTAAATGTAAACAGTCTTTGTGTGGTTTTTTTTTTTTTTCAAATGCCAAGCTACCTGAATGAATGTCTACAACTGAAAGAGGACAAAGAGACTCTCTCAAAGATGTACGACTCCATGAGACGTGAGTAAACTGCACCTTCATGTCACACCACAAGGTGGTGATGTTGAGCCCTTTGAGCTCCACTGCACTGTATGTAACACAGAACAAGTCTGATCTAAGACTAAAGTAAATGTTTTCTGTGTTCATCCAGGGATGAAAACCCTCCTGAAGAAGTACGAACTCCCTAAACCAGAGGAGGTGAATGCTTGCAAAAAGAAGTTGGAGAGGATTCATGCTGAGTTTTCCAGTTCAAGCAAGTAAGGAGATGAGACGTTGTGGCGTTGAGAAGCCAAATACAATTTCTTTGATCTAGTGCTTATATTAAGACAGAACTGGTGTAGTGTAATTTTGGGCAATTTTTTGTGTAATTTTGTAGTGGTGTAGTGTAATTTTGGGCACATTAGGTGTATTTCTATCACCCACACCCAAGTAAAGCAACTCACGTCTTCTGTTGTTGTACAGAGTAACAGTTTTATTTTAGCCAGGTTGTCGTATCTAAGATGCAAAAAGGTTTCAAGGTTCAGTATCAGGTAGAAAAATAAAAAGGAACACATCATCAGCTGTATGAAAAAACAGAAAGGAAGTACAACAGCACGCCACATTCCCGCCTACATCACCCGTACCGTGTAGCACGGCTGATATTGGTATCGCTGACGAGGAGACGTCGAGGCGGATCGTTTACCTGTCGCCAGCCGTCCGTTAACACTTGGTGAGGTCCGTGGTATCTTTAAGTGCAACTACAGTAAACAGTTTGGTAAAGTCTCGAGCTATGACAGGCACAGATTCAGACTCTGCAGCGGCTCGAGTCACCAGGAGGCACACGAGGCCGGACACCCCCCCTCATGACTTTGAAGTTGATAAATCTGTGCATGGCATGACCTCTCGGGATGAATCTATATGAAAATAGTCGGTGCAGAAGTGTTCTGAAAAGAGCAAGAGAGACTGCAAATGCATGAAAGCTTTCGTTTACACCCCCCCCCCCCCCCAAGGCGTAGAGGGAGTTCAGGTGAAGTTTGTTAGAGCAGCATGTATGTAGGCCCACACACTATAGCAGGATCCATTCAGGATTAACACATGCACAAGGACAGGTTACAGATATCTCCTACAAAACTCAGACTATCTTTCAGCTCGGTTCAGCTAGATCACACACACAAACACCCTACGCTTCTATACAAGCCTAAGTATATAATATCAACAAACGAAGCAGCATATAAAATAATCTAACAAGTGGTTCCGGTGCTGCGTGGTAGTTCGTACAATGTCGTTAATGAAGAAAGAGCTCGTCATAAAACCGGGCGACGTGGGCGGTGTGTAGAAAGGAGTTAAGGCTTGTGTCATCTTGGAGAGAGGTGCTGTGTTAAAATTCCCTGATGACGGCAGAAAAAAAACACTACTTCAATGCTTTGGATCACCTCCCCGGTAATCCTCGCAAGTTCTGTCCCAAGGAAAGGAGCGGCTGATCAGGGTCAGTTAACCAGAACCAGTGAGACTGGGGAGTGGGATAAAAGAAGTTCAGACGTTTCCGCAGTCGACTGTATCTCAGGTCCATCTTCATAGAAATCATCTCTTCAAGACTTCTTGTCACATTTTAAATCAGTTCAACACACCGTGTCCGAAGCGTTTTGGGGAAGGGCTTTGGAGAGGACAGTATTCAGATATGCAGCAAGTGGTTTCCCACGGAGAACAGCCATATTGCATTTTGAACTGCCAGGAATCTAGGCCACATGCTTATAAATACAAACTGACGGAAGTCTTCGGTCGGGCACCTCACGGGATGACTCGCTTTGGCTGGCTGGTCGTGTGGTCTGACTACCACGCTTTGATTCTTGGGTAGAAACCTGTGAAAAGTCACATTACCTGGATGGCAGCAGCCAGTGACATGATGGTGCACTCTGTCCTGTAAGATAAAGTGGACATGTTTGTACAGGCCCATGCTCGGAGAATCAGTTATTGAAATGCTATGAGTCTGTATGTATTTATTCATACATGGTGTGAACTAGTCTAAATGGAGTTGCGTAACGATTGAAGATGAAGAGACATGGAGGAACTAGAACTACTAATGGCGGTCATGGAGGTGTAGTGGACACTAGATGCCACATTACTTTCCTAAAGGAGCGCTGAAAATGGACTTGAAGAGGTTTGTCACAAACGTTGAATGTGTGTTAACCAACGGCTAAGGGTTGTACCGGTAGTTCTGATTATGAAATATTCAACAGTAAATTCTTAACTTGCCGTTATTTTGACTTATTACTTTTGTATTGCAGCAAACGAAAGAGAGGATATGAAGAAGACGGTCATGTAGCAAAAGAACCACGTTTAACAGAAGATGAGGTGAGACCGTATTTTGAATTACATTCTGACAAACTTAGTTAAGCTACATATTTTAACTTTTTTTTTTTCCATTGCAGGAATGGACCGATGAAGACCTGTTATGAACATTTACCCCAAAGTGGTTTGGGATTTAAAGATATTCTAGTATACCAACAGTTTATTCCAATATTAAACTGTCAAGATTGGACGACCATGCCGTTACAGAAGATACAATGGAGAGTCAAAGACAGTTTGCAGAAGTTTACATGTTATATTTACTTTTCTACAGCATATTGAAGACCTGGGTTTGTTCTGCAGTAGGAATAAAGATATTTTTCTACATTTTGTTTCTTGTTTCTGCAGATTAAACAGAATAATTATTCTTTACATGTAACCAAGCCACATGATACTGTGTGCATCCGTTTCTCCACCTTTGTCAGGGGACAATGAATGACTCCATAATCTACTTTACAAAAACTGTTTAATAAGTGCATGCATGGCTGATACAATCTGTACTATTCAAAAAATGTTGCTGCTGTAAACACTTTCATTTTACTTGGTTTCTCTGATTACGTGTCTTGTCTGGCATTGAGAAGTTTCAAAAAAGACCAAATAATCAAAATAGCTGATACAATCTGAGAGAAAAAGAAAAAGAAAAAGAAAAAAGAATTCAGCTCATCTCACTTATATACTCATGATTCCAGCAAGAGAATTTATTCTTAATATAAAATAACCATACTTTTCTGAAAAAACTTTGTTTCAATCTAGAAAACAAAGAAAGAAAAAGAACAAATAGACAGAAATGCTAGTCTCAGCACTTTGCGGGTATTGTTACAACCTTCAAATAAATCAGTAAATTACAGTATAAAAAGCTTTATCGCTCATAATCCAGTTACAAGAAAGGGGGACTGAGAGAACTAGCTTCTTCATGTCAGTTTCCTCATATTGAGCAGGAAGGGGGGGGTACACTTTGGCAACCTGTGCTATCGGAACACATAGTAGGTACAAAGAAACTTAATATTTGGCCCTCATGATGAAGGGAATGAACTGTACCCACGTCAGTATCCTGAACACAGTCTATGAGAGTACGATGTGTTTCAGCTGTCAGTCACTGGTGCAACTTTATTTGTTTTTATTGTGTTGTTTTTAGGTACTGCGTCGGTTGTTGCATAGCTCTCTTGTGGTGAACGGGACAAATGGCGAGTGGGTGGGTGGGGGATGGGCTGGAGGAGGAGGACGACATGATGGAGGGGTTGCCATGGTGATGAGGGTAGAGCATGCTAGGTCTCCTTTGGTGCTGCACTCCGGTGGAGGAGACTTGACGGAAGGATGGGAAGATGAGAGGAGAGGAGTGCAGTACTACCTGTTGCTGTTGGACATGGCGTACTGAGCCTGCTTCTGCTGGAGGAGCTCCGTGATGGCCAGCAGCTTTTTCAACACGTGCTGCAGAGGAGGAAATGTGAATTAGATAAAGCTTTCTGAAACGGGACAGCGTATAACGTCCTGTGCGTATCGTCGGGCTCTGACCTGTTGTGCTCCTCTCTCGTTGCTCAGTGTCCGGAGCTCGTCCGAGTGTGAGGCACAGACCTCGTGCAGCGCAGCCAGGTCCCGGGACAGATCCGTCCTAAAGTGCTCGGTGGCTTCGGGGAGGTCGGGGACATTCTACAAACGCAGTGAAGTTTAGTCACGAGCGGTCAGGCTCGGCAAGGAAGTATTAGAGACCTCTGATGATTTGACCAGAAGGCAAAGAGTGTTACTCACCCCCAACTCATCCAGAAACATGATCATCCTGTGTTTGTTGTTTTTGATGAAAGGGTTCACACCCTCCATGTAGGGTTCCTGTTTCAGTATAGAGAACACATTTGTAGAATGAGTCTATCATAACTTACATCAGACATAACAACTACCAATGCAAATGACTTCTCTGATGTGCAGCCACTGTTAAAACAACATTTCTTCTGCATGCTATTGTTTCTAGTACATCATCCACACCTTGGCACCGAATTCAACCAGGTTGGCCAGGTTCTGGACAGACTTAGCCACCAGTGTGAGGGTCCTGCCTGCTGCTGAAGATGGAGCGTCTGCAAGAGAGGGTCATACGAAACACACATTGTAACATGTCACATGGCAAACGGGTGGCTTTTTAGGTGCTTTTTGGACGGATGCTCACCAGCGATGATGTTGAACAGTCTGGGGTTGAGGATGGCCGGACAGATCAGTCTCAGAAAGACGAAACCACTGGAAGTAGAATGCACGAAGTAAGAACAAACACTAGATAACATGTGGAAGTTGTGATACTAATGGAGAGTTAACAAAGACTATGTTGACAGCTTTTTAACTCTCAACAGAAGTGTGTCCAACATTGATTATCTGTGTTTCTTTACCTTACAACTCTCGTCCTCATGGTGGTGTTCGTGGGCCATTTCTGCTGCACGGACTTCTGCAGACAGCCATAGATGAACCTCAATGTCCTGAACGGGTCATCAAAGAGAGGAAAAGACTGATTATTTGGGTTTATTAGACCTTTTGCCTTTGAGTTTCTCTTTGAAGCCAGTCTGAGTGATCTACCCACAGCACAGGACAACGCGGTGTGTGAGTACATGTGGGTTTGTTCTTACGGCGGGAGGATCTCAGCAGCCATGAAGATCTTCTCCACCAGTTCAGACAGGATGTTGAGGAGATGAGCCAGGTTCAGGTTCACGTCCTCATTCTTTTCCAGTTTAGAAGGGTTCAGCTTAAAAGCAAAGGTGGGGTTAGAAAGAAATTTAGGGAGGTCAGAGAAACAACTGGCGATGAATACATTTTAATACACAATGCATTAGGGCTTACACAGCACCCTTGAGACCTCAGCCATGCTGCGTCGCTGTATGTTTTGATTTGCATCTACAGGCAGGGCAAAACAGCTGAGGAACTTGCATTGCCGTGCGTAAGAGAGAACCTCTTTGTACGTTCTTTACCTCGCAGGACTGTTTGCTCTCCATGATCTTGAGGATGGTGTCTTTGAGAGCGTGGTGGACAAACGGCGTGGCGGTGGCCTTCATGTACTGCTCCATCAGTGTGCTGGCCAGCGTGGTCGCTCTGAATAATGTTGTGGCTTCATCTGGTAGTAGTGCACAAGCAGAGAAGGTTAATGCGAGTGTATGTGCACGTGGTGTTTCTAAGCCGAACACACCAAACAATAAAGCTGAACCCTGTAACACACTGCAGACTGAAATGTTGCTACAGAAAAGGATTTAAGGTTTCACCACTCATTTACACAAAATCTATATCATTTTGAAAAAATTGTTTGTTGTTGTTACTGCTTGCTTTCTTACCTTCCACGTTAATCTCTCGGTCATTGAGAGTCCTGAGTAGAGGGGCTTCAGCCTTCTCGTGTCTGAAGATCCGCAGGAGGAGGCTGGCCAATAAGGTGCGGTCCTGACCACACACATGGGCCAGAGCGTAGATAACGTGGAACTCTTTGTGCAAGATCATCTGCAGAGGACACGCAGCAATGATATCATTGGCCGTTTTAAGTGAATAACAAGAGAAGCAGACCGTTAATGGGCAAAAATCAAAGCACTTTCCAGCGGTTCAGACCTCTTTGAACTCGCTGTACTCCTCTTCGGGCATGATCTTCTCCATGGAGTAGCGGGCACGTACGCGTAAAGAGCCGGGCTCGATGCCCTTCAGAGGCACGTGGGAGCTGAGAGGGAACCACTCGTCAATCATCTGGCCCTTCTGCAGACGGTTCAGCTGGCAACGCATGAACACTGAGAGGGAGAGAGAGTGAGGCGTGAAATAAAACACGAGGAGATGAGGTGAATGCAGAGACGTATAGTGCTTACATTTGGTTTTAAAGAAATGTACTTACAGATGTCACTTTCTTTGCTCTTTTTTGTTTTGTTGCTCAGGCTGATTTCAAATCTGTTGATTTCACTCGACAGATCACTGAAACAACAGATAAATACATTTTAATATTCTGTAAATAAGTAGAGAAAATGTTATTTATTCTTAGCAAGAATATAAGCATACAGAGGGATAAAATGGAAAATATGCAATGACAGACTCACTCAAAGATGAACTCTTCTGTGAAGACGGGGTTCTGCCCCTCCCTCGGGTGAGTTTTAGCCACCTGGACGCTGTTCAGGTAGATGTTACAGTAGGGGTTGGTAAAATACTTCACTGGCAGCTTGTGGGCCTCCTCCACATACAGCACCAGGCTGCTCACCTGAGAGAAGAAAAATAAACTTTCAGCAAAGGATTTCCACCCATTACCTACAAATCTGCACCTCTACAGAGAAGCTGATGTATCCCGTTCACAATACGCTTCTAATGGAAATCTGTACGTCTAGTCTAGTGTTTAAGAAGCCACCTATAGACGACATGAACTAAAAATAAACCTTATGAATAGCCTTTAAAAGTAAAACTAAATATATTGAAGGGGTCGCCAGGCTTGAAGCCTTCAAAATAATAATTTAGGTTGAGCAAAGTGTGGAAATGGTGTAATTATGCTGTAACAAGATTGACTTGTCTTACAATGGCAGTAAAGTGAACTAGTTCAAAGTGGGACAAGCCAGCCAGGAGAAAAGGTCACTTAGTCTTTTCTTGTGTTTGTTGAATAAAAAATATCCACTGATTCAGATATTAAAATTAGGAGGTTACAAGCATTTTAGAGTCTTTCTGTGTGACCGTGTTATAGTTGTGCTCAATTTAGATTCGTTTGGAACTTAAAATTTTACAATTATTATTTGCTGGTGATCTCCTACTGGAATGATAAATACCTTTTAACCGGCTTGTTAGGTTTCATCTACTGTTACTACTTTGTCTTCATGAACGCACACTGGCTAATGGAATATGTACCTGTCTAAGTCTTTTGTTGGTAGTCGGCTGAGTGGTTTTCCTTAAGTTACTGCAGAAAGTGTGAAGGCATTTCATCCAATCCTGCAAAAACAGAACACCGTCAGAACATTTAGAAATCTCAGTTGTCATGAGCTCCGTCTCTGAAAGAACTCCCAACTCTGTAAACTGTTCACACAGTTTGTACTTGAATGGTTCTTTGTCACATACAGGTCCTGATTACCACTGTACCCAACCATTCAGTGGTCCTCTGTATCTGATGAAGAACCAGTTCAAGCTGCAAATGGATTTTCTTTTTCTGAATAACAGAAGCAGTTCCCAGTGTTGAAAGTTATTTTTAAGACAGAGCGTAAATGTATAGTATTTTGGACTCAGCATAGAAATAGATGTGCACGCCTACCAGTAATAGGGTGGTGCTGACCCTCTTATTACCTGTGCCTGCTCTGGAGACTCCCCCGCAAAGTAGAATATGTACTGTTCCTCACTAAAGTGCTGTACAACAATCTGAAAACAGTGTGGCCTGAAAAAATAAATAGAAATAGAAGAGAGAAGATTTTTTTAATTACTTTGTATAAGATGATACATCATTTTAAAGAAATTACATTCATGTGGTGTCTGAGCAGCTGGTCATTCAGTGCTTCTTAACAACTTTACTGAAATAGACCAAAAACAATATTTGAACACCTCACCTGCCAAACAGACTGTCATGCACACCGTACACGGAGCACACACTCAGGTCGATCAGCCCTTTGGGTTTGGTGGCTCTCTTTTCGCTCTCAAAGTAGATGAGCTGAGCGTCGTTACCCTCCAGGATAAAGTAAAGGTTCTTCCATCTTTTGCCTTTTCCTGAAAGTGACAGGAATCAATAAAAAGGTATTAATAATCATAATGGTAGATCGTGACTGACATGATCGCAAGACAAAGACGGGGAAGTTAGTATTGGTGATATTACGAGGGGCTACTGTCACACATACCTTTGTTGAACTGGAGGTAGCCTTTCTTGACAATGTTTTTGTAGAAAGCATCTTTTGTTTTCCGTCTGATAGTGTTATAAATTTCTCTCCCATCCACTGTGTCAGTAAGAACTTGTTCCTGGTGCTACGGTAAATACAAAAACAGATCAAGCCATCACACAACCATCAAATCAATTCCATTGGAAGGGGCAGCTTACATATCAATCCTTAAATTAAGTGCCATATCTGCTGTTCTAGATTTTGAGGAAAACAAACAGGAAAATGTCTGATGTAATATATTTACTTCAGAATGTACATTTACAGTTCAGTGATACTGGCTTCCATCGTTTGGATACTTTGAATGGCAATAAACATGTGAGAAATGTGAGCATTCAAGTCTTATATAACCCCTTTGATTGTCATTCCTTTAGGTCAAACATATAAGGTCAAACAGGCTCAATAATGCTAAAATACATTTGTACATACCTGCACTGAAACTGGCTCTTTCAGGTTGTAACCCTCGACAATCTGCTCTTTCTTGTAATGGTCGATGATGTCATCAACACTGCCGAAAACAAGATCCAGCATATCAGTTGTCAGTCATAATACATATTACAGGCTAGCTACAACTTCTGAAATGCTACAATTGGCATTTAATCTCTCTTCGTGATAGCGTCATGTTGTGACAGCAGCTGAAGGAAGCCACATTGCCAAACGTACCTGTTGTAGTACCTCCCCCCCATCATGTACTGATTGTTGGGAGTGGGGGAGATCTTAAACCTTTGGATGTTTTCATTGGTGCGAAAAAAGAGGGAGTAGTCCCCAGGTGTGTTGTCTGATGGTCGGACTAGAAAACTGCACACCTGGCCAACTACGAAATGAGAGAAAGAATCAGATCGAGTGAGAAACAGAAAGGTCAGCAATAGATTTTGATAAATGGACTTTGATGTTCATAACTTAATTCTGACAAATTGAACGCACAATAACGTAGCACATGATTAATAATGCTCGCCTGAAGAAAGCCCAAGAGGAATGGTACCTGTCATCAGCAGGTTGTAGGCCTCCTGCTTGGTGATCTTTCCGTGATACCAGCTGTTCAGGAGGTCCAAAGAGAGCAACAGGAGAACGAGGTGCAGACAATACAATTAACTCAATCAACAAAATGCAAACATCTGGTAGAACCTGCTGCCACAACACCATCTCTACACACAGAGATCTTAAATTACTGACACAGGTGACAGGAGACAGTAATGACTCATAGTGTGTACAAAGTGCTGACAAAGCGAAGGTCGTGTGAATGGAGGCTAACAAAGACGCTGAACTGACTAGGTTAGATAACATCCTGTTGACTAATGAGTGCAGCATCACAGAGAATCATATCGAATGAGAAAACTATGCATGTGAACCTTTACGTCCTGCTTTGAAATTTTCCAATTGATCAGATCACTAATAAAAGTGAGTTCAGTGCAACACAACTTACGCTTTTCCCTCATGTGGATCCTCCTCCCGTCCCTGAAAGAATAGAAGAAACCAAAATCTGTCAACCAACTGACACCAACTCTAATGGACCAACGAGTGCAGTCTTTGTTACATGTGTGGACTGTTGTGTTTTATATTCATACATCATATAACCTTTGGTGCTATGCTAATGCAATTTTTGGTATGATAAACTGTTGTCACCTTATTTTGGTTTCTTTTGATCCACAGAGCTTAAAGTGCAGATGCCACTAATCATTTTGTCTTTATTCCATAGAATTGTCTTTGATGTTTTGATACACATCTTGTGCTGTACTTACCACCTCCTCCACCAGATCCTCCACAATGAGGCCCTGCTCCTCTGTGCGAACATTGGTCACCCACATCCAGCCATCGTCCAGTTCATTGTGAACAATAAACATGTCCCCTTTCAGGAAGCTGAAGACACAAGCGAGTCAAAATGGGCATTAAGAGAAGGTAATACCATTGTGACACTGAGCAGATTGTATGAATGGGACTGTAAACTCTGCGATGCATATGTTGTTGTAATACAACACAACCATCTCCCTCTATCACACTTCTGCTTCGTCAAGGCATTGTAATCTAGATAATGTCAAATAAAGAAGTTGTCTGCTGTCTGCTTGGTGTCCATTGTAATACCAGAGCACTACCAGCAGGTGTCTCCTCTGACTCATAACATGGAAGGTAATTGCATGTCTGTCTACTCCTTTAAGCCAGAGGCTCCCTGGCAGACTCATGGTTGAGGTTGACTTCAGACAGATGTTTATCAGATTCAGGAAATCAGGGATAGCTGGGATCATCAGTAAGTGTGCCTACTGCAGCTTAATGACAGGGGCAAGACTGTTTTTCAATAACAAGTCAGATGATGTGCTTTCCAGGCTGCTGTGAGGAGAAGAGCAGGCCACCCCAAAAAATCAAAAGGAATACTAGGCTGCTATTTGGAAGCAAATCATTAGGGATCGTCTGTGTCTCAAAGATTGTAGATCATATTTATGAGAGCCTTACCTGATCTCATCAGTATCTGGCACTTTGGTGTATGGAAGTATGGCCCTGACTCTCCTCCTGTCTTCTACGGGCTGTGGAAACATGCACACAAAGAATAAAACTCTGACCTTCAAAAGCCACATCCATGTTAAATCCCCCAATTACTCCACAAAATCAAGTGATCTACCACGAGTCCCTCTGGGAGATATCACACTCCTCTGTAAAAGGTAATTAGCATTAGGTTGAGCTTTGCCTTAAACAGTTCTGAATACTGCCTGAAAGCAAAAGAAAGAGGAAGACGTGACAACATACTCCCTAGTAAATTGAGCAAGTGGCTGATTAAAGGAATCAAGGCCGACTTCAAGCCACTACAAAGAGATAAATATCTCTCAACCCTCAAACATTTAAATCAGGTTAAACTACTTTTACAGGACAACAGTTCATGAAATCAAGCTTAGCTTTGCATACCTTACGGTTGATTGTCACAGTTTTTGCATGCATTTGGCATATTTTAAATATTTTATATTTAGTTTTTCTTGATAGGAGACTAATGTACTTAGTCAGAGTGACCCATTGCTGAAAACAACAAGCTGCCAAAACAAGTGAGAGACGTGTGTGGACCAAATGTATTGACCCATAATCTAAAAAAAACTTTGATTTGTAAGTGTTCATTTTTAAAGTAAATTTGATTTGAAATGGTTATTTTCTTCTGCAAATTTTGTCTTTTTTGTATATAGAGGAAGATCTTAAGTATCAAGCCCAACTCTTTATTATTAAAGACTAACATAATTTCTGGAACTAACCAATCTTCTTCCTGTTTACACCGGCACCCGCATGCCCAGTGTACGTGAATAGTCACGTGATGTTCGTTTTCAGGCGTGTAAGTATGGACGGAAAATATTTCTAAAACGATGCTGAAACGCCCGCGAGGAAGTAGATCGTTTTAATTTTAAAACCCTGTTTCAAAACAGAAACAAATTAGTGTGGCTGTAGCCTTACAAATGAAAGATTAAGTAAATATTAAATAGTACGCAATTTTAGCTCAAATGTTACACAATTAACTGACTGGGAGTACCTCATATTATTTAGACAAGGTGTATTTCACAATATTCATTTTTAAAAACAACTACAAGGGGAAAAAATATCAAGTAATGTCATGTAGTGTGTAAAATTGGAGGGAAATGCTGCAACATTTAAAACATACCGGAATTGACCTTTAACTTTTAGTATTAGGGTATACAGTCTTACCTCAGGGGGCGCCACTGGCGATAGCAGTTTCTCTCCTTTTAGCAGGCAAGACACGTAGCTGTAGTAACCAATCAGGTCTGATAGAGAAGAGAACCGCCGCCCACCAATGTAATAGTCTCCACACATGGCAATTATCCTGTTGAGAAAAAAACACGACAATGACAAAAGAAGGCACAGTTGTTTGTAAAATTCAGGCTCATCTCTGTGCAGTAAAGGAAATGGAACATGTTCTACTTTGATTCATTGGACAGTGAAATATCCATCTGGACTGTTCCGCATCAACATTGTTTTTCATCATACCACAGATGAAACATATCACATATAAACTAAGATACAACATAAAACTAAGCAGCTGTACCACAATCCTTCAATGTCAGAAAATAGAAAATATGTATCTAAAGAGGATTTCAGACAGTGAGAGAAAGAGAGAGATGGAGGCTGTCCTGTATCATGACCAGGATGTTTGTAATTTGTGATTGTTTTAAAGCATACCCCAGTTCAGAACCACTAATCCTAAATCTCTGTTCATCAACTGAGTGGATCCTTGATTGATGGTTTATAACAGATGCACTTTACTCATTTGCGGTGTGCACAATCTAAGGACATCAACCTTTTGAAGTGTCACGCAATTAACCGTATGTTCATAATCTCCTTACAAAAGGGCTTCCTTTTTCAAGCATCTACCAGCATTTATTTAGTGGATTTAGTGGGGAGCCGTGATGTCAATGACATCACGGCTCCACACTAAATCATCATGAGTGAAGTAGATGATGTCATTGTTACTTTATTAGAGAAGTGCATTTTCTGGAGGAAATGTCTAGGATTTTTCAGACCCTCTTTTGCTTTCTAAAGGGTAAAATTAGGACTAACGGTCAAACATGAGCAGCAGAGTAGTAGCAGCAAATACCGTAACATTTTATGAAATTACAGTTTAGCCAAAAACAGCACAATGGACTGGACAGATAAGATGAAAGGACTTTCATCACAGGCCCACATTAAGTCTTTAAGCACGTACAGTTGGTATTAAACACACACCATGGAATGCTGAAACCTGGGTGGTACCTGTAAACCTAAAAAGTTATTCTCAGTAGCATGCTTATTGATCGACTATCACATGACTATTCACGTACACTGGGCATGCGGGTGCCAGTGTAAAGAGGAAGTGGATTAGTTGTTTAGTTCCAGAAAATACAACAGAGTATTATAGTACTCTTTAATAATAAAAAGGTCTAACTTGATACTTAAGACCTTCCTCTATATTTTCAAAAGTTTTATTTTTCAAACTTGGTTACAAGGCTGCAGGTCTTGCTCTATCTCTCTATCTCTCTCTCATACACACACACACACACACACACACACACACAATGTACTTTAAAATCAACATTTAATAATCAAAGTTCACTAGACTTTGGGTCAATAAAAGTGGTCAACACACGTCTCTCACTCGTTTCCTCGGTTTTCTTGTTGTCTGTTTTTACACTCGTAGCTCTGCCGGGTGGCGAGAGACTTCACTCTGTTGTACTAGAGAGCATTTATGCTTTTGTTTATTTACAGTTTCTTTGTGTACTTCACAATAGTTGTGCAGAGCAAAATAGCATTAATAAGAAAAGGAAAGTCGTCCGTGTTGTATCCGTCGCCCTCCTCAAAGCAGCAAACCGTGACTTCAAACGTCCGCTCTGTAGGTCTGACAACGCTGCTGGACACGCCACTCTCCAATCACTCCAATAACAGCTTGCTTTCTCCACATGTCGGCAGTAGTAGAACTATAAAATGTTGAATTTAACTGCACAACAGCTGCTAGTATAGTCAGCAAGGTCAGCAACGCCTGGAATCCGTTATCCATGTTGAATTAACCACTGGTTGTCGATTGATAATCATGGCTGTTATTAGTTTTCTTCTGGAAAAGGGTCATGTGATAACGGCGTGACATATCAGTGAAGGATGCATCGTGACTGCTAAGACCCAATCAAGTAGCGAACGCAGGTGTCTATGTCATCGTTTTAAAAACGTATGCAGTCCCGCCTGTCCAGTTTTCAAACTTATAAATGAACTTGCCTTGCCTTGCCCGGCTTTTGGTAGCGCTTCTAAACTCCTTTGTTTTGTGAGTAGTGTGGAAACTCAGTGTAGACATAGCAAAAGATATGCATTTAAAATGGAAACGTAGAAGTCTGGCTGTAGCCTATAACATATCCAGAAAGGGAGGATGATTTGTAATGCTACTCTGTTTTGTCTTATTGACTATAAGGTTGTTGAATACCCCAAGGTATTGTTGCTAGACAAGTGTGCTTCTTCATTCTTTAACTTCAGGTCCACCCACACAAAGAAGTCTTCTGCGTCACACTACACACGCAGTCATGGGTTGCAGTGTGCAAGTAGATACGCATAATAAAAACATTGTTCTCAAGTCTGTTTCGAATGACTGTGACACAAATAGGCTGAGGTGGTGTACAGTGGCATGACATGGCACCAGAAACCACTTCAAACCTAAACATTCTCAATTCAGTATCGGCTCATCTCTGAGGTTGCTCTTTGGCTGTGGTGTCGATGGATCTCTGCCCTTTTGGTGAGCATGTAATAAATAACTTCTGTACTTCCCCTATCCTTATCTTCTACTTGAGGGTGGCATGCTGCCGGCGTATTATGACACGCCACATTAGGTTTTATTTCACCTACTAAAAAGGGCTCAATAGAACATAGAGATACAACAGTTCATGTCAGATCAAACTATTCCAAACACAAAGCTCTCTCAGCTGTAGGGTATGCTATCTTCTATAATTGGTATGGTAAACACAGATGACACCTCGAGGATCCTTACATTATCCTTTTGGTTTCCCCTGTAAATTATAGCAGCAAGGGAAAAAAAATTGTAGGCCAAGTCAGGTCAAATAAAGTTACATCCCAAAGCAACTGCAAACATGCTAAATGCAATGGGACCACCGACTTCTTTATAAGGCACTAAACGTAGGAAATTATTGCAGATTCAGTTATTTCTGCGTGTTGCATGTACTCCGTCTAACCTGAAATGGTTAACCACGTTGGTCACGCTGAGGAAAGACAGGACGAAGGAACCGGGCCGGCGGTCGCTCTCCCTGATGAGGTAGCTGCCAGGGTTCCGGGCCTGGCGCAGCCGCTCCTCAGCAATGGTTCGGTCTAGCTTGCCATGGTACCACCTGAGACGGAGAGATGAGAAGGAGATGATCAGGAGCGGTGGCAGATGGTGCGTTAGCTCAAACTGTATTGAGATGCAAGTCTGTTTAGCAGGGAAGTACATATTTCTGTTTAGATGCAAGTACACCATAAATCCAACTGCTTGATTGATAGAACTGGGCAAAATGAAACATCCATATCATGCTATAACAATATTTATTCCAATACGCTACACGTCATTTCAGTTAAATGTTAAAGTTATCAGAATAAAAAGAAAAAGAAAACACTTCAAACTAATACAAGAACTGTGGCAATACAAGCAACAACCTCCTGAGGTAAAATAATAAGAGAAAGATGAGATTTATTGTTTTAAAAGGCCAACAGAATCCAGAAACCAAGTAAGGCATGTTAATTAATCTGAATTTAGCCCAACACATACAGTAATACCTTCAACAAAATGACAGGTCACAGATCACACATATTTCTAATGATATAGAACAAGACAATTAATTTGAGTTCTTCACAGTCCACTTTCAAGAAATAACTAGAAATAAAAAATGTATGATTGCGATAACAAATCTAAATATTTCAGAATCGCAAACTTGAATCAGCACTTTCATCCGGTTATCTGATGTCTTAGATATCAAGACTTAAACCTTGAGAGCATAGAGCTTCTTTTCATTTTCAGAACAGTTCTAAAGTTCTTGATGAGGGAAATAAGTAAATAAGTAAAGGACCAATAAAAAAAATACTGAAAGAAAATTAAATCAATATTAGATATGAAGAGCTAATCAATTTGACTTCCTACTTTCACCAGAGTACGACCCAGACAGAATGAGCAGGTCATGTATTCTTTAACAAATGGATATCCAAAAGCTTTTATTTTTTAGTTTCCAGCCCACCATTAAAGTCTGCTGCTTCATGAATTAAACAGAAGCCTCAGCAACAACACTGGTTAAAATTTGAATAGGTGAGGCTGAACTTGACTGGGCCTTGCCAGCCGGGGTAAAAAATGAACACATTTTTTCCAAATTTAGGCCACTGGTGCCTCTCGAACTGGAAAAAAAACATCCGGCAGTGAGAGGATGAATGAGGTGTTGCAGTAGCTCTTTTCACTGGGGATCTAAAGGACTCCCATCTGGTTGAGGTGAGTAAAGGTCCCTACTTGTAAAGAAAACCTGCTGAAGTCTTCTATCATGGAGGAAGCTGGAGAAGGTGTGCTGAAGAGGAGGAGTTAAGGGTCCGTGAAGGGGCTTTAGGGGGGGTTGAGGTGAGAAGAGCATTGGAGAGGGTGATTGAGAGCAGTTGGAGAGTATAGGGCCAAGCAGCCCTTAATTAAAAGGAAAGCTGGGGGAAATAACACTGATGGAGAAGTGAACAGGGAAATGGGAAAAGGAAGATGACTGCAAAAGAAGAACGGGAGGAAGAAGAGCGAGGCACACCATCCTACAAACCAAACCAGCCAGGTTACAATTATTACAGCGTAAAAAAAAGCTTGAAGTCATCTTGAATACTTAAATCTCAAAACCAAATTACCTAAACCACAACTTCGCCTACCATACTTTACCATTATAGCTCTTGCTTTGGGCAGACATGCACCAATTAGCAGCTTGTTAGCATCCTGTAATTACTGAATCCTGCTCGCACCATATGCCTCAAATATACAGGGAAATAGAGACCCTTTTACGTCATTCATTGGGTTATGAATCAAGCAGGTGCATAAACTGCATAAACCGGTCTTCTCAGGTGTGTTTTAATACAGTATTGATGATCCATATTCAGCACAAACAAACTTTCCACTGGGGTTACATGCTGCACACGGCTTGCTTTGTCGTATTTTTGTTTGTTTAACAAAATATTTGATAGCCTGGTTGATTTCATTGATTACGTCTAACACAAACCCCTCTAATGTCCTAGTGTCTGAATCTTCAGGGAAGAATCAGATGAAAACATGGTGTTTTAACTAGTATTGTGTATGTTTTGCTTATTATGCACCTTACATCACACGTATACATTTGGAAAACGCTACTTCGTTCAAGTTTACTGCAGTTTTATATATGATCTATAATTTCTGTCAAAAGACATTTTTAAAATACACCGTTCATGATGAGATGTGAAAGGTAGGCAGGGCGGGTGTTACGACAGGCTATTGTGATCGTTATGCGCATGAGCCATGCCAGCGGTGATAGGATTCAGCGGTGCTATCAGCTCGAGGAATGCCCCGTCATGTCAGAACATGAACAGCGAGCAGCACAGTGACGAGCTGGTTCTCTCCTCTGTGGACGCTCAGTTCAGGGAAAGGCATTTATCTCTCTGCAACCAGTTCCAGCAAAGTCAACTAAAACAGGTTAACTGAAACAAATTGATTGATATTAAAGCAAGCAATTGAGGTAACTCACATGCATGGCAACATACTGTGTTTTTTTCCATACAAATCAAGTCACAAATACATTTTAATGACGCCACACCAAAGTATGTTTCAAAGTGCTGAGGGGAGTAAGCAGGAGTCACCCACAGTGTCCTTCACTCCTATGCTCACATCCTCAACCTCACTTTCACACAAGACAGCTAATTAGTCACTCCATTGGGAGACAAGCGCCATAGGCCATGCTTTCTGTGAGCAAAGTAGTTAGTATGTTAACTTATGTGCATAGTTCAGCTAATTGTGTCACGCTGTCGGGAACAATATTTCTTTGCGCTGCTGAAATTGAACATGTCCAAGCCTAGTGAGTTTGGGCAATACGCCAAAATATAAAGCTTAGGCTTCAGCAAGCACTGCAGCAAGATTTATTGTGTATAAAATCCTTCTGGCTACATTTTAAGGCTGAATGCCTTAAAAAAAAAAAAAAACTTGCATCACAAGAGCTCTGACAAGACAGGGGTGACATACTATTTGTCGATTACGCCTGTAGTGTTGAGCCACTTAAACCCTCCCTGTGGTTTTCTCACAGTTTATAGCATTGGATTTGGAAAGAACAACCTGTGGCACCATGGAGCCACAGAAAGCACAGAGAGTGAAGAGATTAGTTGGATTCTTACAACTGGAATTAGAGATATTTAAGTTAAAGAATCAAACCACAATGTCTGAGAGAAACTGCACAAAGATGACCAAATTAAATAGTTTGCAGAAAGAGAGAAGCACTATTCCCACAATTTATAAAGTAGAATACTTTACTTTTTTAATTCTACAATTATAGAATAGAATGGAACACAACTTGTCTAATTTGTGCTGTAACTGTGGGAAAGAAAATATGTGAGAGCATATCACGTGTGTCTGTAATTGATGTTTCAATTAAATAGGAAACAGTTAATGTACAAACAGACAAAACAGATATTTGTATACAGCAATATAAATGTGGCAATATCAATAAACTCGAGGCTAAACAGCTTTAGCTGTTCGATGTGCAGCAAACTCCTGATAAGTGTGTTTTAGACAGCACTGGAAGACTACCCGCTGAAGTATTTTGTATGCTACCCAAAGGAGGAATTACGTAATGACTTATAAATGGAATAAGACAATTACTGACAATAACATATAAGAAATAGAATGAAAATATATAAATTCTCTGGGGCAGAGTGTGTCATCCCAGGGTGGAATCATTGCCAAAAATAGTACAGACGTTTAGGCAATTACAAGCGAAGGTTTGAAAAGGACACCAAGTCCTCCAACATTAAGATTTCAGGTGAACAAAGAGTCTACTATTTGTGCCCATCTACTTTATATACAGCTTTACCGTTACCACGATCTAGGAAAATGTAACTTCTGTTTGCTGGAGCCAAGTCTCTGGGGCCAATCAGACTAACAGGACAGATTGCTGTGACTTGAGTGAGTTAGACCTTGTCTGTCTGTCTCTCTGTCTGTCTGTCTCTCATTAAGCTCTTTTATGAACTCTTTTGCTTCCGCTCATGTCTCTCCTCTTCATCGTCTTCTGTCTCGATAGATGCAGCTGTACTCAAACATCTCCACAGACGTCCTGTCAGCCCTCATCAGTATCAAAATGAATGAAACATTGCATTACAGTACATTAGCAATGCAGCTCAGTGGAGCAGCTGGCTTTTTAAAAGGGGGGAGTATCGAGTACAACATGTTTTCTACGCACAAATGTAATGCCATGTAAACGCTGCACTAACATTTTTAAACAGAGCCACTGTACTCAATTAGTCTCACCTATTACCATGTAGTTACACAAGTAATATGAACTCCCATGTGTCAGATCTGTGAACTATATCATTAGACAAATAAGGCACATTATGCCATTATCTGATTTTCCCTCATTCCCTCATTTAAATAACAGTATTATTAACTACAGTAAAATTGGAATCTAAAATAAAAAGCAGGAGTTTTCGATTCTTTCTGCCCGCCTACTGTTGGGGAGGTAAGGTTGGAGTTGCGGGGTGATTGGATGCCCCACTTACGCCGAGTTCGCCCTCTGCTGCATCTCCCTCCTGCGTCCTGTGGTCTCACAAGTTGCACCCACTCCACTGATACCGCTGCTGGCCCGGCAAAAACTGTAAGCTCCAACGTGGAAAGCAGAGCAAAGGTAGCTCTAAATCCGTACAAGGCATGATGATGAAGTGACCCCGCTGCCGCCCTGATACAGTCATCTCCCGTCACTGATGTCAATGAGCAACATCCACGGAGGTAAGACGCACAGGAGGACACGGAGATGCACATGCATTTAGTTGCGATAGCGAATTTGAGGACGATTAGAAGACCGTGTCTGGTTCCGTTATCCGTTAGATTCTACTTCTGATGAAAGTGATCTTTCAGAAACTGAGGTGAACTAGTCCTGTTGTCTTTGTGCCAACTTCATCCTGCTGTGGCGCTCTCTTTCTCTTACCCTCCCCTCTTTCTCTCTCATAAAGCCACGCGTCATGAGAATGCTGCCGATTGGCTTTTGAAGCAGTGGGACAACAAGCATAGGGAGTGGCATCTTACTGTATGAATACATATTCATGTGCTGCCCATGACCACTCAAATACACAGACGGGGATCAGTGGAAACAGTTCACACAACCTTCTGACCTAAGAGAGTACTTTATATACACCTGGCTTCAACTACGCTTAAAGATTAAACACACACTCACTCACCCTCAACACTTCAAACTGGTTTCAACTCCACACCAAGCATTCTTTTAGTCAATGAACGCCAGAGCTATTAATGTAAACACAGTGTGGGATTATGCACTAACCAACCAGCCAAACAACTATTATGTAAATTGTGATCTCTTAACCATTTAATCATAATTGTGGGCTCAAGTTTCCACAATGGAAACCGGTGGAGAGCCGTGGAGGCCTGACAGCAGCTGTGAATTGTTTTTCTTTCACTTTGCACATAATAGACCACCGCAGCTTGTTACTCAGTCGGGGCAGGAGAATGCCAGCACACAGGGGCAGACTTACACGTGTACAGATGGAGGGATTGGAAGGACCTACTCATGCATCGTCCGCCTTGCTCAGTCTGAACGCTAACAAACCTTCGTCATGTTAATGCGCGGCCAGACACACAGGGACCAAAGCAGACATCTCGGCTTTCGTGCTGTGATTCAGCGGCCCCAAAATAACGCCATTACATCAGCGATAATGGGTTCACTGTCATCTACCCGTACAATATTCCCCGTGCTTTAGATTCCTAAAAAGCGGGAGCGTCCAGTTAAGAACACTCTCTTCCTACAGATTTAAGGATGCTTTCACACCTGTAGTTTAGTTCATTTAGTCCAGAACAAATAGAAACATTATACATCGTTGCATTTTAGTTCTGGTCCTGTTCCTGTTTACACGGCCATTTTACAAACAAACCAAGAGGAGAAAAACTAAGTTATACAGACTGACAGGTAACTCCGTGATTAGACCGTTTTGGTGATTGTCGTCCTGCTGTCGTACCCACATGGGGAAATCTAATTCTGGTAACTGACAGAATTAATGTGCACTTAAATGCTTTTGCTTCTAACGTGTCTATTTATGTAAATTTATACTATCGTCGATCACTGATCCGTACGGATCCCCCCCTTGCGGTTCGGTCCTCATGTGGAGTCCGGATTAATTACACAGTTTAACGTTAACCATCACAGTGTGAAATAAAGTTTTTATGACGATCGTTATTAGTCAACATTTGGTAAAATATGCAATCGAGACATTTGTTTGAAGATATTTTCACAACAACATAAATAGATATTACAGATGAATTAGGAACTGTTTACACTAGCTCTAAGCAGCTTATACATCATCTAAACTACTAATGACAAGATTTGTTTTAATCAATAAAAATACAATATTTTATTTCCTTATCATTTTAATTGTGTGTTCTTAAGAAGAAAAAAAGAAAAATACTAAAAAATGATGATAAAGTAAAAGGATGACATTCAGAGAGGTTGAAATATGTTTTGGGATGGTGGCGAAAAAAGCCAAAGGGACAACAAAGGGATCTGAAATTAGTATTGGTGGCAAAAAAAGCATGACCAGGAAGATCCATCTTTTCTTTTGGCTGATCCAATCTATGATTCGATCAATGACTCTGATCTGTGATACGATCCGAACTGTGAGTTTTATGATCCGTTGCACCACTATAAGCAGTATTAGTATTATTAGACTGAAAATTTACTGCATGTGATGATGAATAATGGTAGAGACAGGACTGTACAAAATCCCCTTTGCACGCAGATAACTGGTGCGAACGCACACTACGAACATCGGGGAGCGCACAGACACGTGGATGAGGCAGGGATCTGTGGGATGGCTGTCACATGCTTTTTAATGGAGCTAATGAAATGACAAAGAACACAGAGTGAGACACAAGCACGGCTGTTTTAACGGGCCTATTAATCTGGGAAATACCCAAGCTGACGTGCTCATATACATTCCTTAAATGCAGATCAATGGCAATCGCTTCCTCAACAGATTTCACAACCAGCAGATGGATTTATTAGCGGTTGAGCTTTTGAAATCTCGCTAACATCACATAACCGCTATCATAAAATACTGTGCTTTGTTCGTTTCACACGATAAACAAACCACACCAGAGTCCACTTGGAAGCTGACCGAGAACAACCTTTTCAGACCGTCTTGGTTGGGTTGTTTGGTTCGCACCAGCATTTGATAGACAGCAATCACACCAGCCTAAACAAACCGTACTAACCGGGACAACTGACCAGAGCTTGTTTTTTAACTAACCTAACAGGTTCGGTGTGAAAGCACCCTAAGCCATCGATTCTTGTCAACCTGAATGTGGAGTAACAGTCAGACAGTGCATCTCAATCAAATGGAAATGTGCAACAATAGCTTTCAGTTATGTGGCTGCTCTTGTGTACAAGTAACAAAGCAATGACAAGACAAGCCTTTATTATACTTGTTCTGCAGGACGTCCTGCCTGTTGTACTATGGTACTTAACATTAACCTGGCACTGTCACATTTTCTATGCAAAGAACCCAACTTATTATTCAAGCACACCCAAATAATGTGGAGTCATTCAAACACAAAATCCTGGGTATTAACAAACACAACTAAAATGAGTTGGAAGATCCTGTTAAGGCCACAATGAGAGGCTCAGAAGTCTTGAAAACAGGATGTAGGAGAGAAAAGGCAGGGCAGTGTGGGTATTAGAAGGGCATGACAGGACGTTGCGCAACACATTGAAAACCTATGGAAACCATAGGCTTTGCCTTATCAATCCACAGCGAGGACTTTACAGAGGGACTGGTATTCCAATCAATGGGGTCTAGTAGAACAACCCTATGCATGTGCATCCTTTGCTATACGAGGGGGCAGTTGTGTGACAGGATGCAAACACAGTTCCATACAAGCTGCAGTGTGTAACGTTTTCAGCCAGGAGTATTACAGTAATTTCAAAAATGTACAACAGGAAATTACAGGCTTAATACTAATTGCTGGGCTCACCAGTCATCAAAACGGTGTAATGACTGATCCAATTCCATTCATAAGACCACGCTTTGTTATAAAAGTGCTGTAACATTTTGGCTAGTGGGAACAATCTCCACCAGGGAATATCCTTGTTAAGCTATGTGACATGATTTCAGAACTCCACTGTCTCTGCCTCCCTAAACAAAGGGTAATTAGGTAGTGTGGCTACTCAATTAACACTGCGGTTAGAGAGACGTTTCCACAGCCAAGTGCTTAACTCATTCACACAGCCACTGTTCTTCAAATCCATCCTTTCTTTCCCTGTTTTTTCCCCTTCATCCTACCACCACCTCCTTGGGGAACCCTTTATAATTTTAAAATCCTCACTAATCTTCGTGGAAACTCAAAATCAACAACTCATTTCCCAACATTCGGTTTGTTTAAGCTCATGCACTGGGCCGCAGGTTTCTAATGGCAGCAGGAACACGCTCTGTTCGGGCCACCTGACGTCGTCACTCTTGCCTCTTTGTTAAACTATCATCCGTGTGAAATTCCTATCGCATTGCTGCGGCCATTGTTTATGAATGAATGACTGTTGCACAGAGGTGTGAATGATCGTGACTGCTGTTCGTCTTTCTCTAGCTCTCACAAACACATTCACTCTACCGCACTCCGCAAATGTGCCAAGTTTAGCTTTCACCGTCACTGTGCAACCACTTACAGCGGTGTGTGGAAGTTTTCCACCATCACTCCTCCAACATGTACTTCGCAGGCTGCTAACATAACTCAAAGGAATACAAGATCAGTTTTGGAGCCAGATTACATAGCCAGCAAACACCGCTGAAAGGACAGGGTGAAATTCAGAATCATTCTGGGTAGTCAGCTGTGAATGTAACACCCATTGCTGCCACTAGCACATGCTATTATAGGCACAATGAAAGAAAAAGTCCACCACTGCAAGAACATTAGGTATTTATTGTATTAGACATAGATTGGATGTTCACATCAATAATGTGACTGAAGGTAGGTTCATTTTATGGCATGAGATTCACTATATTGCCTACAGGCCAAAGCTATGAGCTATGTCCATGACTATTACGCATTTGCCTGAATCCCTGTATATTAGATTAGGCATCGTCTGTAAGACAGCACTACTGGATGAGACAGTAATCTCGCAGAGGGTCCACATATCAGCCCCCGTCTATCACAGTGGATCAGTGACAAATCCTGAATGAGGGACAGAACCTCGCCTTAACTGGGTCATCATCACAAGGCGATAGCAGCACCTTATAGCCCCTCTGTTCTCCAGAAGCCTCCACTGACACACAAGAGGATGAATGAAGGCTGTATGCTCTTAGGAGAGCCCGTGTCGGGCCTCGCTCATGTTGCCAATGGCAGGTGTTCTCACGATGAGCACACACCGTACATGCAGCAATTGACCTCAAATGTTATTTTTAACCAGATGTTTTGTGCGTCCAAATCTCTGATAATAGTCAACTAATTATCAAGTGCGAAAATGAAGCCAGAGAGAAAGAATATGGTAGTAAATTGTAAGAGCATGATTTTTTTTTTTGTCACTATCTTTTTACAGATCGACATCCTTGAAGGCCTTTGACGAACACCATCATGCACTTCACAACACATGTCGGGGAAATCGCTGACTAATAATAACTACAAACAACAACAAAAATGCGGTCCAGCTTTCCGGTGCATTTTTCACCACTACAAGCAATTCACCAAAACCACAGCACCAATATAGAGGAAAAGCTGGTGTTGCGTATGAGCCTTGCACAACTCGGTTGAGTAAAAGCATCTCAGAGTAGGCAAGAGCGAGAGAGTGAGTAGACTCATTTTGACTCTCACCAGCATGTAAAGTTGTGTGTGTTAGTGGATGTGGCAGATAAATATTTGACTACAAGACTCTCATTGTGAAACAAAGCAAGACCAAAGAAAATCAATGCCATCCATGCACAACTGTTCCACAGCCTCACTGGAAACCCCGCAAGTTGATCAACTGGAAATCAAGAGCAAACACATGAAGAAGTCTGCCGTGACAGAACAACTACTTCCACAGTAGTACTATGTGTGAGACATTGGATTTAATTGCTGTTGCATTTAGGGGTTCAGTACCACTCCGAGCAAGACTGGTGAAATGCTCGCCTCCCTCTGTATTTCTGACAGGGAGATAAAGGGTGTGCTCCTAAAAGAAGAGCTGAATCCACACTCCAGGTCCAGTCACTTCCACATCTTACAGTATGAGGGTTCAGAAATGACAAAGCTCAGCAGTTCTCTAATGAGACTGAAACAAATGGGAGGGCCGCATTTAGGTTATTACAACACCAACACACACACACACACACACACACACATTTGGACATGTGCCTTTGTGCATGCCTGATAAATTCATTAAAAAAAAAAACTAGAATTACAGATGCAATTCTAAAATACAACGTATATGATGCATTTAATATGCTGCAATCAAAAAAGGTTAGCATATGCTCTCCTTGCAGCATGATAGAGCACAATACTTCAATAAAAGCTAATTACAGTGACATACTAACTACAGACATTATGGGGCTGTAGTGTGACTCTGTACCAGTTACAAGTCAGCCAGAAATGAGTTGATTAACTTACTCCATGTTACAAATGTAAAGGGATAATTGCTGGTAAATCAAACTAAATCAAGCATTTGGTCAATACAGATTACACAGTATTGTATTAGAGTTGACTGGGCAGGACGTCCTATAGATGTAAGTGTTCCTTGTTGACCCAAGTAAACTCTGTACACTCTTTTTGAGACAACAGGAAAGACTCATTTAAAGCTGTTGCTTACTTAGATGACTGACACTGACCTCACTCAGAGGAAAGTAAACCCTCGTCATCTGCAACTCTTCATCAAACCAGCTCACTGTAGCTGCCTCCTCTAACTTTTCCTTCATGTTAATCGTAAAAAAATATGCACACAATCATCAATACTGTGTGTGCTGTTGGCTTCATTTTGAATGGGGGAGTAACAATTTGATACAACAACAAATTGACTTTACTTTGACTGTTTAAACAACTCAATGTATCATCAAATTGCACATTCTGCTGCCAATTCAACTCAATCGGAGTAATTTATATTTTTACAAAAAGCATATCAAGTTTGAAAATGTAAAAAAACAAATACAAAGCCTTCACAGAAGTTAACCAGTTTTGTTTAATTGGGATTATTTCATGGCCACAACTGTTTGGTTATTGGTTACATCCACAGTACATGGAGTAAGGATTGTGGGATGTAGATCATAACTGACGATAGCTGTGAGTAGCACAAGACACTATTACACCTGCAGGAGTCAACACCAAGTCAAATTCAGACCTCACGTGTCTGACAGCAGGAAGGAAGTCAACACAACAAGACGTACAGGATGCTAGAAAATGTTGATTTCTAGGTCTCAGTGAACAATATGTGATTTTTACTGGTAGTGTACTTACTGATTCGTAGGTGGTGCAGAAAGGGGGAACACCACCTCTTCTTCCTCGTATTCCGGTCCATCCTGCATGTCGCTTTCATCCACAGTGCTACCGGGCACCCCGCATCCCGGAGGGGGAGGAGGTGGTGGTGGCAGTGGGGGGAAGTCAGCGGGTCCATCCGGGCCTGTTGATGTGGGTGAAACCCGACTAGCTGGACCCTCCGAAGTGGGAGAATAGCAAATTCCGCCCAGGGTCCCTGAACTTGTTCCTTGTAAAACTGAATGTCCACCTACTGCTCCGCCACTCCCTGTTGCGGAAAGCGCTGGTCCGGTCACATCCCCACTAGACATCGGGTAGGTCGCACTCGTGTCGGGAAGCGAGTCCGGAAAGGGGTTTGAATGCTGGCGGAGGGTTGGCGGCGGTCCTTGTCCCAAATCAGAGACTCGCACTCTGCTCGGCTTGGGATAGTAGGGGAAAGGGGCCGTCTCCGGGCCTCCTCCGCCTGCCACCCCTGTCCCTGTCGTGACCAAGCCCGTATCCTCATTGCTGACCTCCGTAGCCATCATATTAGGACAATATGTAGAGGGGGGAAGTCCAGAAGGGAACCTGCCCTTCCCCTCTGTTCTTACAAAACTCCTTCAGTGTTTGGGCTCTGGGGGAAACAACACCAAAAGTTTCTCACAACGCGTTAAGCTAGCCAGCTAATGTTAGCCGAAGAGCTAACTTCGCTCACTTGGCCGCACTAGCGGGCGTTAGCTTCACCTCGCATTCGCTCGCTACAAGATAGCCAAGCTAACGCTAGCGGGATGGCTAGCAGCTTTGAGACACTTGATGAGTTCTTGCTCGCTATGTCTTCATTGTTTCCTGAGTTTAAAGTTCACACAGAAGCACTATGTTGAAATTAACACGTACAATGTCACAAATAGAATATAAATTCACCAAATAGTTCCTGTTATTTAGTTCGGACTTCACCCTCGGCACAAGGCAGACCACTTGTCGGGGAGTGTTGTTTTATTGTCACTGTTGTGTGAAACCCCCGTCTTTTTTCCAGTGTTGTTGTTTTCTTTCCTCTTGAGTTTCCAGCCGTCCCGGATAGAGTCCACAGGCGACCCAGCCTTATCGCCGAAATCCCGGTTGGTCTGTGCAAACTCGCATGTCGTAAAAGTACATTATTCTTTCGTTTTGCAAGCTAAGTTCGCCTATATTTCTAGGTTTCAGGGCTGGTGGCTTGCCCGCTGCTGCGCTGCTCTTTCTCCCCTCCCTCTCCCACTCCTCTTCACTCACCGAGCAGACACAGCCAAGTGAACACAGAGCGGCACCGGTTCAATCCATGGTATCTTCACTCAGTGCTCTGGGAAACGAGACTGTGTTGCAATACAGATTCATAATCACATTTTTTAGAGGGTCAGAGAGTAGGTAAAGAAAAAAAAAGCTTGAGATGATAGGCTTTAAGAAATTAAATCAATATCATATTAAACTTAGAATCTTTGGGTTTTGGACTGATAAAACAAGACATTAGAAGACACCACCTTGGACTTTATGAAACTGTGATAGACATTTTTCACTATTTTTCAACTATTTCATTAGTTGCAGCTCTAGCAATAATTCTTCCTTTTGGGTGATGAACACAAAGCTTGTCCATCTGGACTGACATTCAGTTCTCCTAAATGAAACATGCATAATGTGAGAGTTTTTAATTAGCACTTTGATATACTGCTAAAGACAATCTGAATATAGCTCTGGCTTTGTGGCAGAAAGTCTATCTTTGTTCATTTTAGCTAGACAGAGTACTCCATATTAATTCAACTCATTTGGCCTCTGCATACTGTTAGCCTGCCGCAGATACAGTCAGAAAGTATTAGGACAGTGATAGCTTTTCAATTGTTTGGGATGTTCATATTGGGAGAAGACTGTGGGGCCGTGTATTTGTAGACATTGTCTAGTTTTAGGACCGTGTAGCAAGACAATAGTCCAAAACACGCAGGCAAGAAAACCAATATTTTGTATATTTATATGATTGGCCAAATCAGATAATGTCCACAATACAACTGAAGACCAGACTGAAGCAAAGAGTGGAGACGGCTGCAGTGCAGGCCTGGCAGAGGATGATGTCTGTTGTAGTAGGTCTTGGATTTAGTAACCACTAAACAAGTGTTAGCGCAATTTTCACCAAACATGGACACACAATCATGTGTGATATTTCTTTTTAATGGACCTGGGCATGTTGGTGCACATAAACATACAATGAGGTGCAATCAGAAGTAATATACATGTTTTGCAGCTGCAAATTTAAAAAAAAAAATTATATATTATAAATAAAATTGCCACATGACGCATTTGCTTTAGAGCACAGTTTAATACCAACATTTAAAAAATATATAAAATTGCACACCTGACCTCGGTATATATCAGCAAACTCAGTGGACATAAACTGACCCAGTTAAGTTGCTCTTTTATGTCATTTCTGATCTGGATGAGCATTAAATACCTGTTTAGACATTCAAATGTCGTTTGCTTTGCAGGCTGGGAAGTTGATTTAAAAGCTTTAGAAAGTCAGCCAAGGGCTAAACCTGACATGATAGAGCTAACATAGTGTTGAGTACAGCCGAGGGCCTCTGTTGGTCTCCCTTCAACATCTCCAGTCATGCCCTCAGTTCAGCTGCCTTCACCATTCAGCCTTCACACTGACCGGTCTTAGAGCAACTGGCACTGTAAAATAAGGGTGTCTGGATATCCCGTCCACTCTCTCATTGCCCGCTTAAGTCTTTTTATGAACCCTAATCTATCTGTTCTCTCTCTCGCTCTCTCTCTCTTGTTTGTGATCGGACAGGCCTTTTTAAGACAGATAGATATTTTAGGATTTTAAAGCTCTCATGACAAATGGCTCCTGCATGCGCTATGACAAAGGTGGACAGGCCAGGGTGCGAAAAACTGCCACTCAAGAGGAAGCACACCTTGCATTCCCGTGGGTCACTCAGGTAGCTGTTCTCCACCACAGCACAGGCTTCCCCTAAGTCCTGTGACACAGATGGTCAGTGAACTGTAAAATCTGTAGACTGACATTGACTTGACATGTAACCATAAAAGCTACTCCACTTGAAACACACAAATACTCAGTTGTAAACACGCAAACAAACAAGCACCACTAGCTGGAGTCATACACTCAAGCATGCTCATTAAGCATGTAGGGCACTTCAGGGTGAGCGGGTTCTTTAAGTGGCACAACAGCCTGGTCTCAAGATCACCACTGCCTCTGTGTTTACAGTATGGCTGTGGCTTAGGCTTGATTGTTGCTAGGTGCAGTAGTCCCCAGTCTTCATTTGGGTGTATGTGTTGGTGTAATCTGGAGGCCTGGGATCATCCTCTGTCTCTGTGCAGCAGTGTGACTGTGTCCTGTGGATCCTATCAAACTGAGCATTACGAGATTGCAGACAAGATGTGGCTAATCACCAGGCTTTCCCTGGATAGACAAACAAATTGAGCGGGCCAGGTCCATATCTGCTAAGAGGTGGAGTAACCATTCTCTACCATGCTTGACTTCAACCACTGACTCTAATGTAACGAGTATGAAAAAGGAGATTATGTACCTGTAGAGGTGAAATAAGCAAGTCCAACATCTAGCCCTGAGTTCAACACATGCATGTGTATCCTGCGATTTTGTCTGTATCTGTGATTCTGTGTCCAACGTCATGTCTTTGTCTTCATCTCTGTATCACTGCATGTGTGTTATGGGAGGTGGGTCGGCGCTGACAGTCTGCCAAGGGGAGAAAGAGTGTGTGAAGGAGAACGTCAGGCCAGCCTGGCTGTTCTGCTCTGTTTCACCATAACTGCGTTGTCAGATTTGAGGATGGGCACTGATTTGAGCGCTACCACAGGAGCCCGACTGTGTGTCGACTGAGGGCCCTCATCCATATTAATTGTCATATTATCATAATGCTTCATTGCCCTCAAAGGCGGCACGTGGGAATATCTCCACCTCCCTATGCCTTTGAAGACAATGACGTTTTTTGCATTCACTGACATGTTGCTTGTGATGTAAAGCAGTTGCATCATGTCTTTCAATGTTATTAAAAAAACAAGCTCCATTGCTCACATTGGTAAATGTGAATAAATTATCTATTACAAGTGGTTCTTGATCGTGTTAGTAATTTTTTTCTGTCCTCATTACATCAATTGACTTTCATCCTGTGTGGTTAGGTGTGTAGGTAAAAGTCATACATTAGATATAAATTGTAACACGGCAGTGAGTGTGACATGCTATAAATGCATTATTACATTACAGTCATTACATTACATATTACATTACGCTTTTATCCAAAGTGACTTACAAATCAGTATCTATCTATACACAGCTACAGCACAGGGAGCAATTTTGGGGTTACATTGACCTGAGACTAGTGGAGCAGGGGATTGAACCACTGACCCTCTGATTGAAAGGCAGCCCTGGTCTCCACTTAGCCACTCAGTCTCTCTTTCTGTCATCCCTCTCAAACACACACACACACACACACACACACACACACACACACACACACACACACACACACACACACACACACACACACACACACACACACACACACACACACACTTTATTTAGCAAGATCTTCATTATGTGTGTCAGCTGACTCATTTAAGTACTAAAGTGGTGAGTGTCTGAGGTGAAGTACACACATTAACACGTTTCAAGTTCCAGGGTCAGTGCACAAGACTGCTTGCCTTCTCTTCCTTAACTCAAGCAAAGGACACTTGCAGGCACATCAGGACTTGTGTGAATAAATCACCAGATTAACATAAAAGTTTAAAAAAGGGAGTGAGTGTCACATGGATGGATAGCGTGAGCAAAGGTCCTCAGGAGTAGTAGGCTGAGTTCTCCAACATTACTTTCACAGGGTTTATGAAAGCTTCCCATGCCATGTCCAATGTCAGCCAGATGCTTAAAGTTTAATGTCACATGTGAATTATCAATGCACATTTCAAGATGTGACATTAATCCTGGAGTTGTCATTTGAAAAAATAACTCCAATGAGAATGTTTCTATGTCTCAGATCGTGACAGGATGCAGTGTTTGCTGTTAATACACATAGTTTAGCTAAAATTAAAAACCATTTAAATAATCTATAAACTGTGTTTGTAAATATGTTCTGTATAATTTATCCATGGCATTAAAGGTTCATGTTATCAGCCTACCATTATATTTTCGGTTTTAACTTTCTGTTGCTGGTTCCAGTTTTGTATTTTTTTTGCATTTAATCTTGTCTGTTTAGTATTCTAACAATTTACATGACTTCAGTTCCTCCTTTGCACAAGATAGGTATTATGCTGCAGGTCCGTCTGCCTGTCTCTGAAAAGATCATGTATATGTGTGTGAAAGAGGTGACATTTCAGTGAGTTTTGTGGTGTATGTAAAACAGAGAGTGTGAACGAAGCAGAAGTATGAGGACTGCTCCATATTTGTGTCTGTGTGTGCAGCACACTCGTGCATTTGTTTCTCTGCCTACACACTTGTCTTGTAATATTCTAATTGGAGCCGGATGAGACTTATGCTGGCATTGCCTCAATATGTGCCATATGTGCCCGCCTGGCCTCCGTGTGTCAGTGAGTTACTAATGTGTTGAGCAGGCTATGGCACAGTCTGCTGTTCTACACCTCCTGCAGGCCCCAAAGGGAGTTGGAGAAGGCAGATGGGGAGGCCACTGTGTTTTTTTATTAGTGGATAACTGCAGGTTGTGTGTGTGTTGTATGTACACACAATTCATGCTAATCACAACACAGTGTGAAATTACACAAAAGAGAGAGAGAGACTTTTTTAAAGATGAATTCTGCAGATGACAGAGTCCTTGCAAATGACGTGTTATTAACTGTTTTCTACCACAATCAACACCAAAAGCCTTGACTGTTTCCTTTTTGTTTCTTCCTGACACACACAGTGGCAGCCAGACACTTTCTGCCCAGAAAATCTCTCCTACATTTGCTGTGGTGCAGGGGGCTGTTTTTCACTTTCTTTTTCAGAGGGCAAGCGGGGGAGTTTGCAGCTGCCACTCGAATGCACATATGGGAAGAGTGGTTGTGAGATGGGGGCGGGGGGACGGAGAGCACATGGCCCCCTCAGTCACACTTATAGAGAGGGATTGCAGTAGAAAATGGGCAGCTCTCTGAATGCACAACTTTTCGATTTTTGATATGAAGACAACTTTCACAAAAGACACTGAGTAAGAATAGAATTTGCAATGTGATAAACATCACGTTTGACTACTTGTACTTGAACATGATCTGAACTCTGGGTCCAGCATTGTTTCTGGAAAAACAACACCGGTTCTATTGCACTGTTCTCCTTATTGATCTCATATTTACTGATACTTTCAGCAGCGTCAGCAATGACATCTGAATATTATTCTAAAAAAGACAACTTAGTAGGTCACCACAGAGCTCTGTTGCACCAAGGTTTGGTGTAAAATATTGTATGAAATATGTGGTCATAGTTTTGTCTCTTACTGAAATAAAAGTTAGTACAGAGCTTTATTTCTTTCACACACACACACACACACACACACACACACACACACACACACACACACACACCTGATTATTTCAGTAATTTACACACCTTATCCGTATTAAAATTGTTTATGTAAATGCTCTTGCATTCCACCGCTTCACTTATTACACTTTAACATGTTTGCAACTATAAATGTAAATTCAAGAACAATTTAAATGATTGTGCAAATATCCAGCTCCTGTGATGCATGCATCTAAATTTTGCATTGCAGTGCCTTGTCATATTGTTTGAAAAACATGCTTCTTGTCCAGATGGGCTCTGGAGGGAATTAAGAGCACTCAAGCACAAGTAGAATGACAACTGATACTCCACAGACAGACTACTATTACAACTAATGGACTGCATCAATAAGAGGAGCTACATTTTACTGATTCAAGTTAATAAGCCTAATTTACTTGGCACCCATTTCAATATTTAATGCTCACAACTTCCCATTTTATATGACAAGCCAATTTGACTTGTTCTGCAGGATTAATACTTGCAGAAAAAAGTCCCTGAATATAAAAGTGTAAAGTGAAGGATGAAGACTTTCCACAATATGAAAATGTACTGTGTGGCTCAGCGCCCATGTTTGAGGTTGACGATCAGATGATATCACCCTGGCACCAATGGTATAGGCGGTTCCTTTTCCCGTCTGGAGTTGCCATGAAAGATGGACAGCAGCTCTCCGAGGGACAATGAAAGAGGTTGTTATTAGAGGCAGATCCCATAAAAAGTTACTTTCAAATATCATACTCATAAAACACTTAAGTGTGTGTGTATGAGAGAAAGAGAAGGACATAAAAGCATAGTATTATCAAGCAAATATTCATCGTATCTGAGATAATACAAAAACAAGTTTGTCCTAATTCACATCATGGGTTAATCCAGAGACAAATGTGGGATTATAAACGTACAACATTCAATGTAAAACCTATTGTATTTTAATATATAAGCAACAAATTCACCATCCAACAAAATTCAACATTCCCGTCTGTGACCTCAATACCCATTAGTCACATTTTATCACTTCACTGAAACAGTAAGGGTATTGCCTGAGTCTTTTATTGCCGGCAGCTACTGTGTATTGGTTTGCTGCCTTAGATGATGAGTCACAGCCTATATGAGGTTATCCCATCCATCTGGACATGCAGGCTGACACCAGAAGCTACTCACTGCCCAACCTATTTGAGCAACAGCTGAGACATCACACACTGAATGCATGACATCATCTTCACTCTGGTGTTTTTTATGCATCAGTAAGGGATTAATATCTGGCTAAATTAAGACTGCTGTTGTGCTCTTTTAGCCTTTTCTCTCAGCTCTGTCGGTCTAATCACAACATCCTAAACAAATTTCTGTCATTCCTGTTTTCTGTTTTCCAATCTTCTCTCCAGCTCTTCCTACTTCTTCAACAAAATATTTTCCTTCTGCTCTCTCATTTCTCTCTGTCTGTGCGTGTCTTTCCTCCCTGCCTCACCTCCCTCCATCCCCTCAAGCTGCGACATGTGCGTTGCAATCTGCAGCTCCAGTGCTCTGCTGTCTCCCCGGGCCTCCCCATCACCCTGTACCCTCCCCTTGTGCTTTTAGGCCCCTCTGTTTATTTCATGAGCTTCCTGTGGCTCCTGTCATGTCTCATCGGGGCCACAGGAAGGCACGGTGTAAATAATGGAGCATCCCCAAAGACATGTTCAATGCCGACTGTCACAGCAGCGCACCGTGTGCTCCCACGGAGGACATGACAACAGTCTGTGTTTCTGTGCCTCTCTAACACACATGTCATGCTCATAACATTATTTTTACGCATATGGGGAACACAACGTGTAGTTACAGTAGGGCTGCTGGCATGTGTAAGCACATATTGTGTACCACATTCACTTCTGAGACATCCTGTGCTTTGCAGAATATACACAAATACATATTTAAACAAATGAAAATGTGAAGAAATCAGAGTGGATTTCCATCTTTAGCTTCATGCAGAGGTTTCGACGTTGCAAAATAAAACACTTTTTTATTCAAAATTTGAAAAAGACAACATTTATAAATTAGGTTTTGTGTATTTACATTACAATTGTTTAATTTCAATAGTCTACATAATCAAAGGCACTATATTCTCCATAAAACAAGCCGAGCCTCATTTATCAAACAAGCATAGCATTCTCCCACTGGTAGAATCATTACCATTGATCACCTCTGGGCGTTTTATTGGCATTATTCACAGCAGAGGTGGTATCGAAGCAACATCCCATCAGCAATCTTCTGTGGAATCCTTCCTTGAACACCATAACAGAATGCTCAGATCAATACTGTTGTGAAACAAAATGAGAAATTAGGGCAGTGGTAAGGAGGCAAGGCCCTCACTTAATTCTCGCAGGGCACTCTTCAGAGGCAAAGTCTTTAAAATGATCTGCTTGTTAAGCATAGCTGAGCAATTCCTCAAACACAACAAAGATCCATTTGTCCCACTCAAATATCTACCCTTAGGATATTTGTTCTGCGTACATCAATAAAGAATGGATCAGGACAGGGGACTGAGTCGGGATAGGATTTTAAAGCTCCAGGCTCCAACATAGTGTCCTAGTAATTTTCCTTATTTCCTTTGCAACATCATCCCTCACCCTGCAGGATGTCTCCATTTTCAATTTTCAGGGCATCAGGCATGTTTATGACTTGCTACTATAGATTGGTCAAACAAGTTGGTAATGTAAAAAGGGCTCAATGGTGTGATGTGCAGATAGAAACTGAGTCAGCTGTGGAATAAAAATAAACAAATTCCGCCTTGAATCCAAGCTGAAGGCCTGTTTTTCATGTCCGGAAGGGGTTCATGTTTCATACTTAAAAAACACATTTGGAGAGATGTGTTTGTGTTTGTGTTTGCAGGTTTACAGCGAGTTTTGGTCATATTTACCCAGTGAGGCTGTTAAGTGTACCATCTCACTCCTACACTATGACAAATGCAGTGACTGCTTCCTTACAGTAATGTCTTTCGATGAAATGATGTCATGTCATGTTTGTGTGTGCACAAAATGAACATGTATCCATGTGTTCAGATACAGAGAGAGACAGTGATATTGAAATGTAAATGCCACAGCAGTTGATCACATCAACATGGGACATCTCTCGGGGTTAACAACCTGGCCACACACCATGTCCTTATTGATCTGTTACTTAAGCTGACAGTGTTTAACTATGACCTGTATAACCCCCTACTGTTACATACTGAGATGTACTGTATGTTCTGCTGGATCTGGCTCCCTGTGGCTACTAATGTTATACCTCAGAAAGCATGATGTGAGCTGTTATAACAATACCATCTTATTATCTTGACATGTAGGCTAGGTGTAGCCTACCCTGCCTCTGACTCAAATATGGGATCATAGATGGATAGAAAAGATACAAACTAAAAGCATTAAACCCTAATGTTCTGTTTTGGGGTCCTGAAGCCCTCCTTAATATAATAGCTAAAATAACATACTTAGCGTTGTTCTATCGACTTTATATTTAATGTTTTTTTCAAACAGCTTTAAAGATTTCATTCGGTTTGATTTGCATATATTTACCGGTACCTATAGAGCAGTGGAGTTTGTGGGACCCCAACAAATTAGGATGTAAAGCCTAATTTGTTCAATTATTTTGCCTAAATATGGCAACAATCTGTGATTTAGAAGGCAACATATGTAAGTAAAATAAAATAAAATATGAATTCTCTTGAAATGTAGCCCATTCCGTGCTGCCTTATAATTACCAAAGCTGCAGTGGTAGGAAATAGGAGGAGGATACTGTACGATCAAGAGCCCTCTGTAAGAGATGTAGTTTATACAGCCGGTTGTGACATTATGATAGTAGCTGTTAATAAAATCACACGCTGACTTTTCAATCCTATGGCAACATTTTGTTTGATCAAAATGTACTACTCCAGTTTCCTTGTGAAGCTCTTTATATCATTCAGTGGCTCAGTAACAAGCAAAATATCCCCCTGAAGAGAAGTACATTCAAGCATGAATAATGCAAAACAAATTTAGATTATGGAATAGATTGTATTATAAATCAGCAGAGTGCTTGGAGGCAAGAGGTGAGTGTCTGCTATCTATTTGGCATAATCCGCACCCTGGAATGAATGTCATAAAAAGTGTGTTACTTACAATGTGATGGATTGTAAGTAACACACAAGTTGGGTCTCAACAGAGCAGCTCCCATGGGCTGCCTAGACTGTAGGATCCCACTGTAGGATGCTTTGTTTTGTGTTAAGTGGAGGAGCGATGGTGGATTAGACACTACACTGAAAAATAAGGGCACTGCAGGTGGGGAAATCTAGGACAAGCCATTAGATGAGGAAGGATATTCATCTTCAGCACTTAACCCATGTGTTCCAGCAGAAAAAGGCTGGAAATATCATTGTTCTTTCTAGCTTTTGCAATTCTGTTTCTCTTGCCAATTGCCAATATTAGCTTTCCTGACCCAAATAGTACAAAATGACTTCTTTCAATCTAAAGATGGAAACATACCTATATACCTATGATCTTTCAGAACCCTAGATGTGACTGAAATGTGTTTAATGTCTCAAATATGAGTGCAAAAACAAATTAACATGTATTAAAAAAAAAGCCAAGGCAGGTGAACTAGTAGCCTCCCTGGCACTTACTGTAATGATCCTGATGCTGCTGTTTAGACAGATCTCATTTTAACTGGAAAAGGCCTGCAGCAAGAAGCATGTACTTTTACCTGCGGCAATCATGTTGCAACATGTGCGTTGCAATATGCAGCCCCAGTGCTCTGCTGTCTCCCCAGGCCTCCCTATCACAGGCACAGTTTTTCGCTTGAGGGGGAAACTTGCTCTGCAATTAATTAAAGAGTATTCCGCCCTTTTACAAGCCTATGTTCTTAACACCCCTCACAAAGACACGCACATACTGTAAACACACACTGTAAACACACACTCACAGCCTCTGAACTCCAGCTGCAGAGTTGCTGTGCCTCAGCAAATTTAAAGTTACCGGAGTATGGAATTTGTTCCAACATCTTTGCTGTAAGTTTTGTAGTGCTACATTTTTAACATATTGAAATTATACTTGTTTTACTGGCACACCTTGAGATTAGAGATAGCAAATGATGGTTCCAGATAATACAAATAATCACTTCTTAGTGTTTTGTGCATGACTGAATATGCTAAGAGTTCCTGATGTTCCTCTAGGCCTAACACCCTGATTAGCAGTATTCAAGGATTCAAGGATGCAAGAAACTATTTTTTATCCGTCCTTTCCTTTACTGTCCAAAATTCCAAAACACTGTTAAAATGCTCCAAGACACTGACTGCAGCAGTGAGTGAAGCTGTGTTTTGCTGTTCATCTCACTTTCCACAACAATGGCATCTTATGAATTCATAATGCAGGCCTCAGTTGAGCTCAGTTTGTCAGTCTTGGCAGATTTTGCTCCTAAACTAGCTACCGCATATATTGCTATTGTCTCGTCATATGATCACATAGAGACTTTATTGGACATTTCCAATAAATTCAACATACATACTATCCAGCCATCATCATTGCATATAAATATATAACAACAATACCAAAGAAAATAAGATTATTTTCATTTAATTGAACAGTTTTCATAGTTTGTTACTTTGTTACTGACTTTTTTACCCTCAAAAAAGGAAAACCATGACAGAGATGGGTTTGCATTTTGCTATATATATTTACATATGTGATACAACACATCATTAAGTGATTTCAGTTATATGCCTATCATTGCCAGTCTTAAGTTAATCAATTCCAACAAAACTGACAGGGGCCATGGTGACTTGATCTTAATGCTGTTTCTAACGCCAGTCAGTGCAAACGTGTGCATAAAGCCCCCTCTCCTGGTCAGATCTTGCTACCCTAAAACAAGAGGGGTTTTGTCTGAATGAAATTGGGGAGAAAATTAGACAATGTACTATTTATCTGCAAAAAAATCAATTCTATTCAAAGAGTAATTGTGGTCAATGACAAATCATACACTTTAAACCTTGTTTTGTTTTATATCTTACATCAGATGCAATGCGATGAATTTTGTTTTAATAAAACATGTAAAGTGACGATGTTGTTTGGCTCTTGCTTCTCAATGCCCATGCTGATGGCTGATGCTGATGCCATGCTCACTCCTAGAGTGACAACTATGCTGACAGTCACAGTGCATCTGTGTGAGTCTGCCACATGGCAGAGAACCAGCACAGACACTACCATGTGTTCTGGTGGTTTGACACAGAGATGGGAACAGTTGTCAGAGAGGGCCTCTGTTGATGTCAAAGCAATCAGGCATGGCACGCAGAACCACACGTTTTGATTTATTTTCTGTATCAGCCACAAGCCAAAGCTTGGACCTTTTAGACTGGCCAATAGATGGCACTGTAACATCAAAGCTGAAACAAGTGTCCTTATTAAAGAACCAGGATACAGCACATTACCATTATGAGATATGTCCGCCACCCTTTCCCTCACAAATTAGGGAACAGATTGGTGAAAATGAAAGCTGAGTATTTATAAGAGTTAAAGTAGAAAATGTATTACGGTTTTTGGCTATATTTTTACATGTTTGCCACAGTTTTAACTAAAATATGCAATTATTAAAATAAACATATTGGTCATCAATGCCCTGAAACAAACTATGTGGAATATATACTCAATTCTTAATCAAACATAATAATTATTACGAAGGACCAAAACAGATGTGTGATACATGTAAATATGCAGCTCCACCGAGCAAACCCTACAGGAGTGTTTTCATATCTTGGGAACAATGAGAAGAAAAGGACAGGAATTACGACCTCTCTGTTTGGCTCACACTGCCATGAGTTCCCCATCGCCTGCTTCATGCAGCTGTAAATAAAGGTAATTGTACAAAAGCTTAATTAAATGACATAAATCCTGTTTACGATGTCTGAGCTTTACTGAGCCACTGAATTGTAGTGGTAAGGAGGGCTGCAATGTGTGTGTGTGTGTGTGTGTGTGTGTGTGTGTGTGTGTGTGTGTGTGTGTATGTGTGTGTGTGTACATTTTCTGCCTTCCCCACCACCCCCTCCATCCTACTGCCTGCTGCCTTTCTAGGCTTACCCTTTTTCAGACACACAAACACACACACACTATACCACACAGTGTGTGCAGAGCACAAACTTCCCCTCTCTTTGTGGATATGAGATACAGCTTTATTGTGGCTGTTGCTAACGTCACTGTGTGAAACTCTGGACACTCAGAGCAATAATTCATCTCTTTCATTAGAGCTGAGTGTGTGTGTGTGTGTGTGTGTGTGTGTGTGTGTGTGTGTGTGTGTGTGTGTGTGTGTGAAGGTGTGGCTGTCTGACTGGCTGGCACTCTTGTATTCCACACTACAGACGACTCCGACAGCTCAGCCCGGTGTCCATGACCCTGAGCCCTGATGAGAAGATATTTAACGAGCATAGGAAGCGAACGGCGCACAGACAAGGACATCCCCGGTTTAAAGAATGAGCAAACATATTTATAGAAGGTCAAATAGAGTTTAAAGCATTGTGCTCACACTTGATGTAAAACTCATACTGCCAAGGCAGGCTTTGGGCGACATTTAGTACCTCAATCAGTTCACATTTGTCTCGAATATGTTTCGGCTGTGGATACACCCCCAGCAGAACTTGCATCCATCTCTAAGTCTCAGCAGTTTCCTCCAACCAGCACAATCTCTTATGATTGATTGATATTAGATTGAATTGGCTGGCCGTTGTTTCAGCACCATTGACTTCAGCAAGAGTTGCAGCCAAAGATTACAACACTGATTGCATTTCAATTTTTAATGGAAAGTGCCGGAATATCCAAAGTTCTTTAGGGTGAGTTCAAGCAGAGTGTTTTGCGCCATTAGCGACCCTCAGAAAGACAAATTGGTTGCATTACCAGCAGCCTAATGTTCATTTATTATTTGTAATAATAAAGTGGCATGTATTTGTGCTCTCCTGTAATTGATTATGTTGTACAGCACTGTTCGTGGAGGAGGATGCTTTTTTACAACCTCATAAGTCATTTAAATCTTTGTGTCAGTTATTAATGTGTCTGTGTGATGAGGTGCCACTGAATCAACTAGGCCTGCTCCTGTTGGATTCAGTGAAACATGCAGTGAGACATGATCTCACTGTATGTGCTGTAAGAGCACGCTGCTTCCTGCCCTGTCAACTGTGGACCATTAGACCTAGATTTAGTGCGTAACTGATAGGGATTCCCCACATATTGAATGGATGTGCATGGCAGGGATGATGATTAGAGATGATGCATGAGGAGCAAACAGGTGAGGGGCTGCATGCAGTGTCTGGTAGAAATATATGAACTGATTCCACCAGACTGCATCCATTCATCAAGCATCTATAAGTGGGAAGCAGAGGGAAAAGGTGGGGAAGAAAAGTAATGAAAATCAGAAGATTGTGGGTGGCCTGCTACCAGTTCTGCAGAAAAAACTCATATAGTGTGTCACTGGGTAAGAAAGGACAGATAGGATTATTAAAGATATACAACAACATTTTTTTAAACATTGTGCTATACCCATAAGAATAAGCTCTATTAAATGCTCACGTGACAGAGTTGGCTGTTTGAAATTACAGGTGAAAGTGATTTAAGCAGTCCAGAGAAAGATCTAAATCATTTCTACCGTAATGCAACAGATGAATTATTCACTATCAGAAACGGTACTGTTCCCACTAATACATCTTCAGCTTTCTATGCAGCAGACCAAAGTGAAGCAGCCCATAATTGCTCAGGGCATGAAGTAGTACTTAAAGCCCAGAACGATGTAGATCAGAGTGCGGTGCACACCACAGTGACAGGCACCACCAGTAACTAGTCCATAATGTTAACCTCCTTTACTGTAGCCGATGGAAAAGTTAAGGGCCCATAATGCTGCAGCATTGCTTGCACATCACTGCAGGCTATACCCCACATGTTCTGTTTGGCAAAAAAAAAAAAAGTGCAGAGAAGAGCTTTTGAATCAAAGGGAGGAGAATTACAGCACTCGTTAGAATTTAATGAACTCACATAAAGTGGAAATCTCAGTATTCAGGAGCTCAATGAACTGTTAGCTGTGAGAAAGTTGCAGCTAAAAGCAGTGAAAAGAACATTTTTATGATCCAGCTGGAACAAATCTCTAAACTGATCTGTGCATTTAGAGTGCATCCAGGTTAGTTTTTATATTGTGTGATAAATTAATTCTCACATAACCACCAGAGCTCTAAGAGATCAAACACCAACAAACATGATCAAGTACAGAGCTCCATGCTTCCATCCTTATCTTCCTGAGCAGTGTGTTGGAAGAGTACTTCTCTGTAGCGAAAGTGAAAACCCCAATAATATGGATAACCCCCCTCTGTGGATTATTACAATGTGGCTATTCTCTCAAAGGTCAAGAGAAGCGATTTGTCTCTCCAGCGCTCTATACTGTCTCTCACTCTAAAATCCCAGTGGTGTCTGGGTGGAGATGATAGAGCAGTCTGTTCCTTCCCTCCCAAACTCACTGACCCCCTCCCTCCCTCCCTTCCTCCTCCCCTACTCCCTCCATTTCTCCCTCAATCAGTCATTCCCTCACTCAGTCACTCATACAATCATTTAGTCCCCTTATTTAGAGGAGAGCACAGTTGCTGCTAAATGCATTGTGTTGCATCGTTTCATAAAGTTTCTGGTTTTGCATTTCTTTCATGATGAATCTGTCCTGGCTACACTCATACATGTTTAATAAACAAGCGTATAGCCTTGTGATGGAAATGAGAAATAAAGTTAACATTTTACCCTTTTTTTGCAAGTCTAATACGCGTTTCTCCTCCATTGAGAAACCTTGGCATATTGACATTTATGCATTATTTTCTCACCATCACGAAAGCAGTTTTTTTTTACTTCTTATTTTATGTATTTTGCTTCCAGGTCACCACATCTTACTTTTCTCCTCCTGCAGATGCTAGTGCAGATTTAATTCAGCATTTCTAGACTCCCCAAACTCCCTGTTGCTTATTCTCTCTGCTTCACTCACAGATGGCTGCTGAGGAGTCTCCAGGGACACTGGGCTTGCACAGACTGATTAGCCGGATACTCAGCTATAATATGTATTTACAAAACCCAACAGACTCCTCATTGTTTTGCTTGTACTTTTCTTGTGTCTGTCCCCTTCCTCACCCTGAATTTAAGAGTCATTCACTCCCAGAAGATGTGCAGGAATGTTTATCCATGTACTTGTGAGCATGACTGTAAAGGATTAAGTGTTATATAGCTCTTATACTAAGGAGGAAGTGTTTAACAAATATTAACTCTCACTTTTACAGACTTTAATGCCTTAATGCCATAAGTCAAGACTGTGGAGAGCCAACCTATGTTTTTCAAATGTATGTGTGAACAAATGGAATATAAATCAAACCTGTTCCATGTGAGTAACTCATTAAAATATCACTCAGAGGTTAAATAGAGTTACAGAGGGCATAGTTTAATTAGACCGTCTTTTCTTGCTCTGTAAAGCAGGCAATTCACCCTAACTTAAAGAGACCTTTTTGGCATCTTACTAAGAAAAGCAAAATGAATGAACCATAGAAAATATCTAGCATTAAAAGTGTGAGAACACAAAACCAATATAGTAACAAAACATAGAAAGATTCCCCCACATTTCCTTTGCTAGTGTATAGACGTCTGCTTTAACCCAGATTCCATTCAGCAAAAAATACAAAGGCATTAATATCACTTTGCAGCAAGGTATTTGACAACAGGGCAGCCTAAGTTAGGTGTCATGAATGCCCATTTTACACTGCTGAACAACAGCCGCTGAAAATGCAATTAACTTAGAAGAAAAGACATTCAGAACAAAGACACTTGAGAACAAAATCACATTTAAAGCCAAGGAACTAAGCTTAATTGTGTTACCAGACTTTGAAGGTAGGTGAAATTCAATTTCAAACTCTGAGAGACCATAGCTGCATCGAATTAAGCTTACATACTTCGTTCAATTTCTTTCCTGTGAAAATTACTCCGAAGTAATGAAATATTATGATATAGCCATAGGGGAATATTTTCAAGTAGAGATGAAAACATTTATTCAGAATAAGGGCACTCTATGATATGATGACATTGCATCAAGATAATAGTGCTGAGAATGCCTTCTTTAAGAGTTTATAACTATCAGATTAACGAGTTTAGATCTTCACTGGCAATGATGAAACAACAGTGAAATTCTGGTAATGTGTGGCAAAAGTTCTGCGAGGGATTTCTTTTTTTTAAACAAATACTATCTCTAACTTGCATAAATCACTTCATTACCTTTGCTTTCTAAGGTTATCATTACTTGAATTCTTGGAATATATATATATTGTTTCTTTTCCACCCTCTTTGTTTCCAATAGTTTTCTTTTCTCCACTTTTGAAATGCACCACTCAAGAAAGCTCTGGAGTCTCAGAGCCCCCAGGAGCCGAAGGGCTACATGTTCTATTCAGAGTCACTTTTTTTCAAAGTTTGAAAAGAACTCTGCCTGCCGTCAGTTTGGATTCAAAAACCAAAGTGTGAAAGATGTGACGGAGATAGCGGATGCAGGGTGAGAGAGAGAGAGAGAGAGAGAGAGAGAGAGAGAGAGAGAGAGAGAGAGAGAGAGAGAAGAAAAAAAATCCAGCAGAAGGGAATATTTCTCAGCTTCCTGAGGCAAAACTGCCATCAGTGTCTGTGTATGAGTTTAGGAACAGTGGATGTGCTTGAGCGTCGTCCATGGCTGCCTGTCAAAGTTGAGACTGGTTTTCAGTCTCAATGAGGTGTGTATTATGTACTATATTTTGGCAACATCTATCAATGTTTTTTGCAAGCTCAGAAGTTTCCATTGCAGAGTGAAGAGTCACTGGCTTCCTGGGTAGAGTCAAGTGAGTGATGATTTTGATTGTGTATCCATGTGGGTACTCCGAAATAGAAAGAGCAGCATGTCACATCTGAAAGCCGTTCCCTTCATGTCCAACTGCTCTGGACTGAGAAGAAATAAAATGTTGCAGACAGGATTTTGTTGTGTAACAAACACAGGGCTGAACTCTGAGTCTTGACAAAACTGTAAATGTGGAATGACATTTACCTGAAGACTTTATGCACAAACACTCATTCCACCGTGGCATTGAACACTGCAGGACTTATCTATCTCTGGCTGTCACAAAAGTTTTTTTGGTTTTGGTTTCTGTTGTAGCACACTGCTTCTCCTAAAGTGGTCTGATCGTTCTCATTGCAGATTCAGCAAATGTTTTTGTTCAGTCAGCTTCCTCATTTGCCATGCAAGCTGAGCTGTCAGGGGGCCCCAATCATTCCCTCAGTCCTTATCATGCCTCCTCTCATCCATCTCTTCTCCTTCGCCTCGCTTTCCCTAAGTGGCCACCCAACCCTGCCATGACTTTGTTCACCAAATTATCCGGGGCACCTCCTGTGATTGGATCAGCCAGTGGAAAGTTAACTTTGACCTCTCTTATTAATTGGATATCTTGGCCTCTCCTATCAGAGTGAAGACGCTTCGGAACAGTGGGATAGTTTTGTTTGTTTAGACTTCCACACACACACACACACACCAAAAATGTCTTTGTAACTGCAAAGAGGAATAGGATAACTAATTTTCCCTTGATTAGCCTGGATGCTAAAAGATCTAAAAAGATAAAATTCTTAAGAAACTTTTTAGTTGTCTTTATCCTTTTGAAGGGAAAGGTAATTAACTTAGTATAGCTTTGGGTAATTGCTGTAAAAACAGAACTTTAAACGGCTCATTATTGACAGCAGATCTGAAGGATGTTCAGAAAAATTTCCATCTGCAGGGTTATTTCATGCTGAAAGTACCACAAGAATTTCATGCAGTGGCACATTCAAAATACTACTAATTTCTACAACAAATGTTTATTCCTCTTTAGGATCCAAAAAATAAAAGAATAAAAGAGGTTTTTGATCCTTTTATATTTACAATATTGAGTTAGTCTAGTGAAGCATTGTGGCTGAGGTCCTGGGCGCCATGTGGTAAAGCGAGGCTTTGAAAGGCACCATTCACAGACCCAACTGAACTCAATTGTGCCTGTTTATTTTATTTAAACTTCTGTGGCATCCACATAAACATCCTGGAAGAGAGTGGTCTGCAGAGAAACAAACCAATCGGAGCACCCCGTGATTTCCTCTGCCCCAGTTTTCCCTCCATGTCTCTGCGATGTACAAGCCTTTCATTCATTTTCCCCCTACAGTTAGTTCTTTCTGCCTTTGTGGCTTTTATTGTATCTCTGTTGGAGCTCTGTTCCCACCTTCAAAGGACACATTTATTGTCGCATCCACTGAACAAACATGCTAGATCAAATTGTGTTTGAATGAACTCTTACTGTGCCACTCTGAGCTTTATATAATGAGTTTGACCTGTACTGAGTTACTTATCATTAATATATACTGTATGTGGGACAATCACAGGACATGACTATGAGAAATAAAAACAACTGAAAAGTTGTTTAAACTATAAAGAGTGTTGATTCCAGCAGAGTAATTTTGTAATCATGCGACAGCTGTAACCTTGGCACTGCAAGTCTTCCTATGAGAAGCTCATTGCACGTTGCAGCCTGATAGTTTCTTTTGGTCCAGATGGGGGAGCTATCATGCTACACACCAACTGTACAATAGTGCACCATTATGAGGCCTTTCTACCTCTGCCTCTCTGTCCTGGGAGACTACTGCAGAACCACATATGAAATATCACAAATATGGTAAACAAAGTTGCAAAAACTATAAAAGTGCTGACTCTCAGACTTCAGGACAGTGTTTGTTCTCAATGGTGAACAATTGTGGAGACATGGTTCCTGAACCTGTGCAGCTTCTTTATCCATTTCTGTACTGTATATGCATCAATATTTCTCGGTTGTTTGTCTCCAATCCAGCTGTCTCTAAGTAAAAATAGCATGAGCAACATTCAACTATTCTCCATGTATATTGTAAAGCGAAGACTTTGCAGACGTTGCTAGCCTGCATATTTGGCACCAATTTTAGGGAGAACTGCTGATTGGACAACAGCTGCATTTAGTCGGCCTGGTCTATGCAGTTACTTTTGCAAATAAAGGCTAGATAGATGTACTCTCTAAAATTGAGTTTGGCTGTAGCTTTAACAGAAATACGACAGATTTTGTGTATTTGGACTCATGGATGTGTGCTTGGGTTTGTGTGAATACTGTATGCATATTTCAGTGGTGTTCCCATGGATGTACTTGAACAATGTTTGTACATCTGTTTCAGGGTTTATACGTGTGCAAATGTGCATGTAAATAAGTAGGATTGTGACGAATGCCGTGGGTTGAATCTATCCAGTGAGAGTACCAAGGGAGGGAGACCACTGGAGAGCAACAGCTTCCGACCAGAAAAAAAGGTTAAAATATTTTCTCTCTATCTGTGGGAGGAAAGAAACCCATGGCAGAGAAAACAACAACAAATGATCAACTGTGCCCTCCTTTTTTTTTTCTGCCATCCCTCTCACTTTCCATCTCTACTAGTCTCACATTGTCATACCTTATTCCCACACTACATTCGCACTGCTCCGTCGCAACAGAAAGCATCTCTGGAGATGCTTCATTAGAGAAAAAGATATCTTCCTCTGTTAGTTTTTTCTTCTTCTATGTAGATCACATGGAACCCAACCAACCCAGTCTGAGAGGGGGTTGTTACAGTGAATAAGTCTGCTGACATTTATATGGAGCATCTATGTGGATGATCGGTACTGCTTTACAGCAATACAAAGACAACCAAATTATTATGTTTTTGTGAAGCAGCAGTGGCAGAAAATAAAAGATGATGTTTGGCTGATTTAAATTGCCGGCCTTAGATTAGTCAGTTGTACCAATGAATTAAATTAGACATGCAACTTTCAGAATAATACAAAACTGAGGGACTTTTATTAAAATCAAATTCAAATCACTTGATGTTCAGCTGCAGGGGCCTGGAAACTAGGCAGTATTCACTAGCCCCATACAAAAGATCTCAAACCTCTTGATTTAGCTGGCCATTTTATCTGCCAAAAATACATTAATACAGACATAAGATAGAAATATGTGCTTTTCATTGAGAAGGAAGAGAGCGAACTTAAAAATGAGAGAGAAAAATGCACATTCATCCACATCCGACCCTTCAGAGGCATTAACATACGGCTTGATGTGGCAGAACGTGGACTAAAGTGGGCATGATTATTTCAAATGAAAACTTTTTCACCCTGAAACTTGCTGCTATTAACTCTGGCAGCGTGTAGTGTTGCATTATTGAACTGAAGAGCGCTCTGGGTTCCAAAGTGGGCTGGAGGGGATGTTGAGATTATGCTAGTTTCAGATCTCCACCCGGGTTCCCTGCCAGGTCTCTGAACCCGTTATTTTCATATCAAACTGAATGTGCAAAAAAAACCTAAAGTGACATATGACATATTTTCCTACTTTGGCTTCACAATGTCTTTGTGATCTGCCTAAAAAAAATGGCAGAAAGGAAAAGGGGGGCAGGTCTCCTTGAGGTGGTTGAGAGCATGTATTTTTCTCCAAGCAAAGGTACTGCAACATTCATGAATGATAAAGGCTGCAGAGTGCAATCTGTGTAGCACAGAAAGGGTGTAGTTGTCTATATTGTAAAATTACATGTGCTTCTGACGCTGTAGCTTTTTGATATACTGTTTTGTTAGAATTGGTGAGACTGTTTTTCTCTGTTACCCTTATCACAGACTGTTTGTTAAATGCCATCAAACATTAAAGTCTCTCTTGTACTTCTTTTCTCTGTGACGTACAAAAACGCACACATACACATATATGAGTCGACTCGGTACCCTGCGTGCATTCATCTCCTATGAACAGTCATCCCCTGGAGGTTCCGGACTAATTGTGTAGAGTTCCTGGCTGAGGCACTCTGACGAAGTGGGAGGTGCATGTACACTTCATCTTCCTGCACTGACAGTTCTGCACTTCTTCAAGTCAGCATCTTTGAGGTAGAGTGTGGTAAACAGAGAAGGTAGGTAGGGCTTAGCAGAAAACTTGGGAGTTCAGCGTGTCCTTGAAACTTTATTGACAGACAGTGCAGTGTCAGGGTGTTGTTCTTCGACTGGAGACAGCTGCTTTCCCCTCTTATTGTCGTCATGCCGATATGATGGGTGGGCCACATTTAGAGCGTCCTTGTTTTTGGATGTAAATGCATTGATTGGTTGGTACAATGAAATGCTGCCTTTCAAGATGTTTACAACAGTGCTGATTAGCGCTCATCCAACTCACCCTGAGGGGCAATTTATTGTGTGGAGTATTTGTCAGGCACCCACTCTCATTCAGAGTAAGTAAATGTTTATACAACCGTCAATCACTAATGAGTCCTCACACACCGACTAACTGTATGTAATTGCAATTGTTTGACTATAATACTGTGGCTGGATGTGAAATGCGCCTCTAACTGAGGGGATTCAATAAAAGGTTAAGTCTTTTTATTAGATGGCTGCGCATGCTTTACACCTAGCTAAGCCAACTATCTTCTCCTCTGAAGTGCAAATGAGTCTATAATTAGATTCCACACGTGAGATGCAGAAAAGTCTATTATTGAAGTCTACAGAGGCTGCAATGAATGGCCACAAATACTGCAAATAAGGTGATTTGCATAACTGCACAAACATATAAAACTATATTACTTTGTTGGGTAAAAGGGAAAATAAAAATAAAATGTGATGCTGCAACTGAGGCATTACCATAAGTACAGTAAAGACTTTCACCGCAGTAACCGTAGGTAAGCTATTCATTTGATGAATATGCATGGTGTTAAACCATCACAGAGTGTTGATAAGCGGGTATGGAATTGATCTTTAATGACTAAACTTTATTTTAATTAGTGCCTGTGTGCCAAGGAACGTAAAGCATTTGGAATGACAATTACAATGAATTTACCAGATATTGACTACAATGAAGCTGTAAACTCTGGCAAACCACACAAACCCCCCCCCACACACACACACACACACACAGACACAAACACCCTTCGCTTTCATTTCCCCCCACACTTACATACTAAATGCAGCGTGACAAACTCCGCAAGAGACTTGGCATACTGGGTGCGTAATCCCCCTGTAATGTATTCTTTTTCTGTCTCAGCCCTGCTTCCTTCCTGCCTGCCACACTGTGTATATGGCAAGGCCATCCAACGTTTGTGATGTAGACTATTGTGGGCACCATAGGACCTCCTGCTACATGCCCTGTGCCATCACACCAGTATGTACTTTTCAGATAGCCAGCACTGCACTGCGGCTTGGTCTTTGTCCAGATAACACCATTGTGTCTAATTGGTCCTCACTGTCGGAGTCTGGCATCAACTTGGATTCTTAAAAGCCCCAGTTAGCAGTAAAATGGCAAAAAATAGATGAAACATTCATGACAAAGAAAAGTACCCACTGCTTAGTGCATGTTTTTTTTTTTACTTTGGGATGCTCAGATAATGTGACTTGATCTCTCAAAGTGTCAATACCAGTCTAAATTTATACTTTCAGGGGGAGCAAATGTGTGCTTTTTTTATAATCTCTCTTTTTCTGCAAAAGGGTCCAAATATTGGGAACATTCTTAAATTAGCACTTTGAGTGCTGAAGCATACTGTAGCACCTAGCTAAGCCATTTGAAGAATGTAAAGCAGCTGCTCTTACTTCTGTTCAGTCAGAGTCATACTGTCAAGAGTCGAGAGCAGAAAAGTGGAGCTTTCACGTGTTTATTACTCTAACAAAATGGAACAAGACTTCTTTACTGGACTAAATAAAATAACTTGGAAAATGTAATTTAATTGACATTATGGATGTGAGGAATGAGGATTATTACTTTTTGGAGACAACTTTTCAAGCCTATGTGAGCGAGCGCTTGATTGATTTGAATTTTTTGATAAATGATAGACTATGGATGGGATATCAATTCAATGAGGCTTACTTGTCTCCGATGGCACTTGAGTGCTCCCTTTTTCTCTCTGCGAACAGAGCAGAGTGATTGCTGAGATGCACCATGAAGTATGGCTCGTGTCAGGAACCGAAGGACATCAACTAAAGCGGGCTTACACACCTAATCCTGATGGTTCATTCCATACCGAGAAAGAGCTTTCTGAGAAAGGGTTGCTGTTTAAGGCTGAGATGGGCTGAGCATTTTCCTCGATACACAGAAAAGCTACTGAGATTATATCGCTGAGCAGAATGACAATTACATGCATTATGCAGTGTTGACGTTTTCCCATTCTCCACCTCTCTTTTCTTAAAAGAAACTTGTGGAAATGACACTACTACACACGATCTCCTGTCTAGAGATGCATTATCACCTTGAGGTGCATGCAAAAAGAAAAGGTGCTGATCAGACTGCTATATCAGTCTTATGTATGCGTGTGTCTATGCAGGTGTTAATTATGTGCTTTGGTAACAAATATTTTGTATGCTGTGATAACGCAAGGTGTCATGTTTGTGTTGAACAGTGTTTTGATCAGAAAAGCCTCTCTTCCTACCCCTGAGCTACGAACAAAGGTCAACCTATTCTAAGTGAGGACAATACAACACTCCTATGAAAGATCGGCTCCCACTTGTTGACCCCATTAAATGTCTGATAACTTTATCACCGCCTAGCAAGAGCTGTACGACCTGAATGCTCTTCCATCCAGGAAGCCCAAAGGCACACGCAGGGTAACATCATTACGAATGCAAGAGAACACAAAACCACCTGACAGGTTTACACATTGCTGAGTTGTGTGCGCGCGTCTCAGAGAGAGAGAGAAAAAAGAGAAAAAGAGAGAGAGAGAGAAAAAGAGAGAGAGAGAGAGAATACACCTGGTTGTTTCTCATGCTTACAGCTTGTCCCCGTAAGTCTCTGCTTATGTATTTAGGGCGGCCAACCAGGCACCTCTTTGCTGTACAGCCCAAGGAAATGAAAAACTAACCTTAGCAGACCACTGAAAACTACTTCAGGCATGAGGTAGACCTGAATAGAGGTGCACTGAAAAACTCCCAACTTTTATATTCCCTTCCCTCACCAACTGAGCAGTTGCACCTCCCCTTTTTAATACATTGTCCTTGGATAAGTCTGGCCAGAAGCATAGGGTTAATTGAACTAAAATAGGCTATTCAGCAGAGTTCAGCTAAAGAGCTATGCTATAGAGTGAGGGAACAATGACAGAAGAGCTGTAAGGGCAGGAGGACTGGATTATTTAATGCAAGCCTCTTCACAGTGAATTTGAGTTTCCACTTTGGGTTGCTGGTGACAAATGGTTTCAATTTATAAAGTTATGGGTTCTCTGTTAACTTTTACAATATGTTCTCTGTATGCTAACAGGATACATAATATGAATATGTAGCCATCTACTAAGGACCTGCAAGTGTTTTTAGACAGGCAACAATTCTCATGTGGGTTGTCTCCAGGTTTCCACCCACAGTCTGCTGTGGTTTAATGTGTTTAATGTGCTGCTTCGGTTAATTGATCACCCGTAGGTGTGAATGGACGTCTGTCCTTTGATCGCCTGGCAACCTGTCCAGGGTGGACTCCGTCTCCGCTCAATGTCCGCTGGGATCGTCTCCGGCCCACCAGTGACCCTGAATAGGATACTACTTCCCTTCATTTACATAATCAAAAAGGTAGTACTTTAGTAGTAGTACCTTGTAATCAGGTTGTACTGTCTGGCCATAATAAACATGTTCTTTAGCATGTTACTATAAATCAAGCCTGTTGTCTAGCCAAAATTTGACGAGAGCAGGATCGATAACAAAATAAATTGTTATTACCAAATATGTCCACAGCTTGTCATGTATAGAATACATTTACTCTCGGTAATATTATGGCTTTTAAATGGAAAACATTCTGGTATTGCAAAAAGTAAGAATAGACTAATTTGTTATATTTGAGGATACTTTATTTACAAAGAAAATGAAGAGATTCCCATTCTTCTACATGGATAGCAATCTGGTGGATAAAACATGTTCCAGCTGACGACCTGCAGGGAGAACAAGAAAATAGGGCAAAAAGGGATTAGATGACTTTCATACACCTGATGACAGAAAAGCAATTTCAGAGTCAACACCAGTAAAGATAAATGTGACAACAACTCTGACCTGCTCCCATCTGATACACATCAATGTCTGCAATAAACTGTCACATTAACTTGCTAAAGTGCAAGCTTATCTAAACATAGCGTTGATATCAACCCACATGACATTTGTTGCCGTCACTCACAGACATACAGATAATTTGTTTAAGATATGCCGCTGAGCAAAAGGCTAAAGAGGCTCAGTGAAGCACCGTCATTGTCTCAGGTCACTGTTCAAACCAAGGCTAAAGTAAATGCCACATCACCCTGACATTTTAATGAAGGTAGATATTTAGATAAAGACAGCAGTCATAATTACCTCGAAGGCTGTTGGTAGCATTGGTCCATTTTACTTCTTCAGGATCTGATGTCTGACGACGATGAAGGGAAATGCAAAGCCACTGCCGAAGAACACCACCATCATGCCGAGGAGACGCCACTTGTTCTCCACGGAAAATGGCAGGTTCTGTAAAAAAAAAAAAAAAAGGGGGTGGGGGGGGGGGGGAGGAAGAGAAAGAGAAAGCGAAAGAGAGAGAATTGTAACTCAGTGAAACTCCAAGAAATTGTATACAACTCTTTTGATTACCATACTAAACTATTTAACTTTGCTATTTTTGACTATACTGTTGTTCTTAGGAAGCACTCGACTTCTACATTTGATACACATTTTAAATCTCTGCCTGGCAATGAACACGTTCTTTTACAGTTTTATTCTAAATTATCAGTACTACTACATGCAGGATATCTGTGCAAAAAGCTTCATAGTGCATCCAAGTATTACAAGTTAGCCAGGGTCGAAAATGACAGACTCAAGGTCATTGAAAGTTTAGGGATTGCCTGCAAAATATATAATGAGGGAGAAGAAGTGGCTCAATGATAAAAAATGATTTCTTGCCAAATATGTCATGTCTATTTTACACAGGCCACTGTAGGTACAATACAATTTGTGTGCATGCCTTTTAAGAACTAAGCAAATGTTCTCAGGAAAAAAATAAATAAAAAATTAAGCAACTTATCTAGTACATTACCAAGAAAACCTCAGGGGTCAAAAAAACTTTTAAATCTGTCATTTTGGAATTAAAAATGCCACTGTGGCAATGATTTGTATAATATAAATCAAGCCCACTAAATAATGACAAAATACACTTTGGATTAAACTGAAGGAACTCCTATTATCATTCAACTTTAGCCCAAAGATCCAGCATAAACATAAGGTGGTGTACAAGAATACACATTAAACAGGAACAGGAACTGTAAAGTGTATCTAAACGCTATTAGTGATGTCCACAAGCTTTATTATTTTGTATTTAATTCTAGAGGAAGCAAACTGCAGTGTGCATAATTCATAGTTAACTTACTCTTAATGCCTAATTAGATTGTTGTTAGCATCTAGCTGTGACCTTAACATTCAGCAAAAAGCCGGAAGTGATTTTAACGAGCAACGTTTAGCATTAACATTCACATTCTGTAAGTGTTTGTGGATGTACTTGCGTCTTACCAACACACCGGCATCATGTCAGATAGCTTCAACGGTCTTATTCTGGTTTGACAAAAGTGTTTACTACAGCTAACTTGGTAGCATTGACGGAGTTAGCTAGCAATTAACAACCTCTTAGCCAAAAAGCTAATGTTGCTAACCAACATGTCGCCATCCCAGGTATCCTTCAACACATACACACTTGCTGTCATGAGGCCGTTAATGCCTTTATTTATTTTGTAACATTGTATGGGAGAAAATGCACATGCCTGTGGCTAGTTTTGTTAGCATTACAATCACGCTGTTGTCAAATGACAGGCATGACCTCCAAGTGAGGCTGTGGATACACACAAGGCCGAATATAGACAATACCACATTTCAAACAAAAGTGCTGCTATAATGAGATAACCTCACCTTCCCTGGTCCTTCTGAATAGTGTGAAGAACGAACAGCAGACGTTGTGAATCGCCTCACAGCTTGTCCCAGCATGATTAAAGCCTGGTTTCTTCTCTGCTTCGGTAAAAACGTTGCTATCGGCGACCTTCTTGTTCCTGTAAGCGGTAGAGCGGCGCAAAGGATTATGGGCAATGAAAACGAGGCTATAGTGTGTGGGAAATGTAGTTTAAATACATGAGAAGCGCCTACTGCATATTCTTCCTTTATCTTCATGTGGGGACTGAGGTTATATTCTATTTTTGTGTTCATTGTCAGCATGTGAGTAGATATACTACAGTGGAACAATCTTTTAAAGAGGCCTCTATGACAAAATTAAAAAGGTGTACAAAGTACTAACGACAGCAGTGTTTGGTGTAAAGTACATCAGTGTGTTGTTACCTGCTTTGAAAGAGTCATTCAGATGGTCAGCTGTAAAAATACTGATAAACTGAGATCTGAAATTACATCTGGTATTCCCAAACGAATATGTGAGTGTGTATATGTGTGTCCTTGAGTAATAACTATTCTTTGATAAGCTATCTGCACTTGCAGTCTTTCATCACAAATATATCCCTTCCGTGGTAATACCTAGAGCAGGCTTATGCTAATTTTTTATTTTAATTTAATTTGACTAATGACTGATGGTGTGCCCCTTCCTAAGCACTGCTGCTGCCGTCTTTTCATTGGTTAATGTTCAAGTGTGCAAACTGAGCTTTACGTATGCTACTCCTCACCTGACTTGTTTCCCATTTGTCATAAAAAACAGCAAACCACTGTGTCACTGTCATGTATTCACTTCAATGAATTTGGTTTCCTCCTTGTGTCTGTTTGCATCCACAGAGATTCTTGCTATGAAATGTGAGGAATGGAGTACACATCTCTTGTATTCTCTGGGTCAATGAAGAGTTTTATGACACTGCCTGTTTGATGTGTTGAACTCTGTCACTCATCAAATCCTAAGCGTGAACAATGGTTTGACATTCATTATGGTAGGTTGCGTTCAGATGTTAAGTAATGTGACGCATTTGCACAGCGTCATCATAAAACAAGTGCCATATGGGTTTTGTAAAATGGATTTCACAGGCAGTATGGATGGGTAGACACATTAGGCAACACGTTACATAGAACTTAGAGAGAGGATGATGATTTCATAAAAGCATATTGACTGTGACAACACGAGCATGCTATAGGGCTGTCCAAAGCTGTTCTGCAACATTTTAGCAGATTGCTGTTTTTACACTTGTGTATTTGTATGGAATAATGAGATGTAATTTTGCATAAGTTTGTTGTTTTTATCTACCCTTATCTTAACCTTTATTAGCATTACATCTTTATTAGCATCACCAACTACAAGGCCATTTCAGATTGAGAGTAAGACACTGCTTTCTCTTCAAATGATCATCAGGTATAAATCAATTTCACAAGGCCTCCTCACATGTTCTTCATGTTCCAAATTGTTGTCTTAATGATTGACGCAACACTTGACATGTTGCAGTTTTACAGCAACACAGAGCAGGACAGGGCATCTGAAGAAAAAAGAAAAGAATCAAAAGACAAAATACATGATTCATTGTGAAGCATCTTATAATAGTTCTTCACCAAATGAAATCATTTGGGTTCACACTCTTTTTTGAAGACCACCTTTGGAATACTTTTAGTATATGATATGTGACACCTGTAATATTAGTACCACACACAATGCTAGCAGTAGATCCTGTCCCAGTACAAAGTAAATGTTTTTTTTCAGTGTTGTCAGCTAACAGTGTTGCTGTTCTGACAAGTTGGGGGAGCTCTGACATTATCTGCTGTGATGCGGGTAGCCATGGCAAGCTGGTTACCCCTCGTCATGGCTGCCACATCTATCAACGCAGGGTCATCACCTGGCCAGCTGCCACGCGTCTGCGCTCTCGTTGCCAGCGCTATCTGTTAAAAAGGAATGAAGGATTGGGAATCACACCACAAACATGTCATCAGACCCTATTGTAAATATTGATGTTATTACTTGTCATACAAGGTTAGCAACACAGTTCTGAAATCCATCCTGCTTCATGTTCTGAGATGCACGCATCCTGGAACTCCAGTTTGTTATTTTTGTTGACTGCCTTAATTTCGAGCTATTGACTTTCCCTGGCTCATGAGCAAATCTGTTCAGAGTGCTCTGTCAATAGCCATGTGAGCTCCTTTGTGTGAAAAAGAGCAGTGCAAACATGTTGGGTACACAAACACAAAAAGCTGTCATCCTAAATAATAACCCACATTCTCATTTAAGTCTGCCAATTAGCCTTCAGTGAAGCCAAGGCACAGTCATATCTGTAAACAAACCTTTAATCAACCACATGACTGTGCATAATGATGTGACAGGCTCTGTGCATATTAACTCAACATCGCTTGCTTGATTATTACAAACAAAAAGTGTACATGCAATAAATATCTGTTTATTAAGTTTGTTTATTTTATTTCTAATGGTCTTTGCCGATATCAACCAATCTGCCACAGTATGTGATGAATAGCAGCCTAGACTGCCAAGGTAAAGTGGGTCTCTCTCCCTGTCTAGATTTGCAATAATGTTCCTCAAAGGACTCGAGAGGTAATGGATAATGTTAATCAGTGAGGACAGTTCATTTTGGCAGCAGAGTATTTTTGCTCTCGAGTTTAAGGCGTCTTGCATCATTGCCGCTGACAAGAGCTGATTTTCCCAATTACAGGTTTTTGTGGAATGTGGGAGAGGATAGTGAGATTTGTATTTGGGCTGAGACGGGCTGTTTCTGTTTCCATGGGCAGTGTGATACATCAGGTGTTAGTCCTTCTCAGTTTGGTTTGGATGGCTTCATCTCTTCTTTGTGGGACTGAGAGGAAGGACTGATCAGTGCGACTTCTTTCCATTTCTTCTCTGTCTGTTTTATGATCAGAATAAATCCTGTCATTTAGTGTAAGTGGGATTCCTAAGGGGCATACAGTAAATGCACAGCTGCTCACAGGCGAACAGGCTGTAGGCCTATACAGTGCACAATTACACACAGAGACACATGCAGCCTCCAGGTAAGTCACTATGGGAGTTCACAACATGCACACAGTGGCATGATTTGACATTAATCTTTAAAGTGGATTAAGGGGAAATTGCATGGATTTGCAGCTGACCCAGCCCTCTTGAGATGAATAACCTATGCCTGTACATTCAGGGTAAGGCCTCTTAAATAACAAGCATCATTATGTGTGCATGCAACATCTGCGTTCCTCCAAAGCACACTGTTGTTTTAATACACTCCATGTTGAGAACAGGCTTTCACTCCCTCTCCCTCTCTCTTCAATGTTGCCATTCCTCTGAAATAAAATGTACGCTGATGATTGGATTCTACATTAAACCTGCCGGGCTGGAAAGAGAATTAGATAGAAAATTATTCTGGAGACCAGAGGTGTACATGACAAATTTGAGTCATTCCTGTTTTTTCCTGCCCCCAGCATGCACCAGTCCAGTCATAGCACGCTCTTTATGAGGTTCATTCGTGAGGGTTACGTGAGGTGTAAAACACCCTCCTGCCTTCGTGGCACCCCCCATTTTTCACACATCAGCAATTGATTTACTGTTTAAATAGAAACTGCTTCACATTGTACAAAAATGAATATGCATATTTTGGTGGAATTAGACCAGATGTACTTTTCCGTCAGCCATCAGGACTCCTCCCTCCTCCTTACCAATGACATGAACTAAAAACGATTGTCTGCTGTTGTATCTTAAAGTATTTGTGCCGCAGAGAGGGACATACTGTACCAAAAACAAATTCCACAGGCCCGGGCCATGTGGCTTTTAAACTTGATCTAATGTAATTTGGCAGATCTACCCAAATAAGTTGTCAACCTGTTGCAAACATAGGTCAAAGACAGAAACCAAAGGTTTCCACCTACATCAGATTACTGTGGGCTATTTAAAATACATGCATGCATACAAAAGATCATTATATTACATAGAAACTCCAAGCACGGTAAAAGTAAAAGAAAACAAAAAAACTTTCTCTTCAAGGTCAGTCTTTTTCACTGTTTGGCCTCATTCACTCTTTTTTCATTTGGTCCACTCCTACTTTTTTTCTTAAACTATTTGTCTGCACAGGTTTTTCATTGACTGTATTACATGCAAGCCTCTTTCTATTTTACCTTTGAGGCATTGCAAAAACTTCAAAAGGTGTGTTGGAAAATCATTTACCTTCCATTCAGTTTAACAAAACTTTTGTGCCTCTGGCATTGGGTGTTTTCAGCTGGTGAGGAGTGAAAGTGAGAGCCCAACTTTTTAGCTGTGTGCCGTAACAAATGACAATAGCTACAGTAAAAAGCAAAATCTGACTCCAGAGCCAACCACTGGACCGGAGCTGTGTGTGTGTGTGTGTGTGGGTGTGTGCTTTGTGTGTTTTTGAGGCTGTGTGAATGAATGTGTTTCATAAAGCACGTATATCTGAATGTGTTTAAATTAATAAACAATAAGTATTTATACCATGAATGGTATAAATACTTATTGTATACACTTTTTAAAATCATACTGCATGCAAATAGTTTTAGAACCACCCAATAAAAAGTTAATGTGATTGTTTGCCTCCCTCCCATTTCTCTCATTTATTTATTTCCATATCTTTTACTGTATACTGTATCTGTGGTTGCATGTTTGTATAATCTTCACGATTCATTTCATTATACTCTACTAGTATTTATGTCTGTGAAATATCTAACGTCCTTGGCAATCCCAGCAGCCTATTGAAGATGAGCTCCTGCTTTGCCACCCTGTCATCCATGAGACAGAGTGCCACAAAGCCACCTGTCAGCAGGCCGTTAAGCGAAGCTCCAGGCTGACCAAGGACTGACCGGGAGCATCTGTGCCACTGTTTGTGTGTAATAGGCTAATGAGAGCTGTCAAGCTGTCAAATTCACTCCCAGTGCCCTCCGACACTAACAATGGCACCTTCAATTTGGCTGTCGTGAGTGACATTAACAAACAGAGCCACAAAGAGAACAGACGTGTGCAAGTGACATGTTCCCAAACAAATAAAAAGAGGCAGTCGCGCTCACAGATACAGCCTTAAACACACATACGGAGAGAGGGAAAGAGAGGGAGACACAGTGAGATTTGTTTTTTCAAATGATGGGGTTTCCGCCTTCAGTTCCTCATGTTACTCCTTTTCTTCTGGCTGCCTATAGAGGCCAGTGTTGTTCAGTCACTGCGATCGTAGTTATCCTCTGCTTTAGCATCATTAAACACGCCTGGAAAGACCTAACAACACATTTGTCCCGGAGCAAAACCCGGAAGAAAAAAATATTCATCCCCTGCTGTATCACTAAATTCACATGAGCGTTCTTGATTTATGCTCTGTGCCGGACAGTGCAGCCCTCCACTACCTCATAAAAAGAGCAGTGCATGCCAGTCAATGTGTGTGAGAGGTCTTAAGAGGCTCCACCCTAAACCTGCCAAGCATCCATCAAACGCACTCTGCCTCCTCTCAGCTCACTTAACATGCTTCACCCTGCAGTATTCTGGGCTTTGACCTTGTTCCACATCAACAAAATCTTCCTGGCAAAATAATATCAGAATTAAAACAAAAAGCAAACAAAAACAGAGGTTTGCTTTGGGATGCAAAGCTCTACGAGCTCAGTAAACGCATTTGAACTATACTTGTGCTTTTCCACTTTCAAAAAAAAAAGATATTACATGAGCACAATTACATGCAAATGAGCTTGCCTACTAATTGTTTTAACACAGTTCAGAGTCAATTTGCATAGAAAGTATTAGCATACAAAGGAAGCATATAACAGTGTGTCAGTCTGTTGTGTGATCTTAGGCACAAACAATAAACCCAGTCTCGACCACAGCTGGGTCTTACCTTTGATAGACAACTCACACAGTAATGAGGGGCATAAAGGAAACTCTTCAGATACAAGTGGGGGAAAAAAATCTAATCTCACTTTATTGACTTCAAAAGTTGTTGTTTTTTTACTTTAATTCTGAGCCAAAGCCATTCTCCCATGCCGTGTTGGCGGAAACACGTCTGAGTTGTTGATGATATGGTCCCTTTTCCAGACTAGTTGATGATTACAATTCCAGACAAATTTATTCAAATCTACCAAAAGAAAGAGTTTAATCAGTTTTAAATGCATTCAAGAGAGGTACATTTCCTACCATGTATGAAAAAATACAATGCACTATTAGTTTTTCCTATACATGCAGCGGATTTTCTCGCTACCAATATGGGGATACTAACATAGTTCTTATTTGGACATCAGCCTAATAATGATGATGCACGTAAAGAGGACAGTGGAAATAGTGTCAAACTGAGGTCAAATTAAGTTATGTGTAACACATGTATAACGAAACATGCTTAAATGTAGATGATGTGACATGTGATGAACTAAACTTGAAGATCAGGCTATCCAGACTTTTTGCATGTCCCTGTGTGCTCACCTACAGTGTAGATATAAACATAGCAACACGCAGAGACTGCCAGTCACATGATTCTCTAGGGATGTCACTGTGTGTGCCAAGATTTTATAGTGTGAGTCATATGTTCATCAGCATTCCTGTATGTCAGGCAGTGATAAGGAATTGTATGCATAATGTATGTGCAGAAGGGATGCACACATAAGGTAGGGACCGCATAATTTAAGCATTTAAATTCTACCAAATGATGCAGTTACAATAGTGGTGGGTCTCAATGCTTTTATTGCCATTATTTGCATGCATGTTAGTGTTTTTTTTATGTGTATTGTGTTAGGCATGTATGAGGGTGCAGGATTTTGGTTGGTTTCAGTACAGGCCAACAGCATAAGTTAAATACATTTATGATAAAACTATTTTGCATGGGATTCATTTGTTTAAAGCCGTCTAGAAAAGGTTTATTTCAACATTTGTCTTTGTCTTCTATAATTTTCATCATATATGTATCATGTATGTCTTAGATACACAAATTAAACACCACACACACATCCTGAAGTGGTCTTAAAAAGCATAGAGCTCATAGAGCATATTTTTCTGATTAATCATATGAATTGTGAAAAAAGTTGCTATTTATCAGAGCCAACATCTCGCAAGGTCACAATTCACTTTGAACTTCAGTAGAGGATTTCTCTCCTGCCCAGTGTTGGACTATTAGTCTTTTATGCATACAGCATTCTCACTTCCTGACTGCTCAAACTGATGGTAAACTTTGGACCCTAGCTTGATGAACATCATTCACCTTTCATGTACATCTTTGAAGATCACACCCTTAAGACATTATTCATGTTATTCCTTTGAGGGTGGCGGAGTTCCTTTAGTATGTAAAGGATCATATACAATGTGATAATGGTTACATAATGCAAAGGCAAAAAACAAATGCAAAAATCTGCATGATAATGGTAATGAGTCCATGTGCCAAGGATGACTGAATATGAACTTATACAACAATTAAAACAAGAAATACAGCAAACACCAGCATTTGCATGTAACAAAACATGAATTCAAAGGAGAAAACATATGTCTCCAGTTTGGAGTTTTTGATTTCTGAGTCATTGTTAATCATGACACTATACAATTACACAATAATGATTACGAGTCCACGAGGAAGCTAAAATATGGAATTCCTAGATAAACATAGAATTAAAAAACTATTGTCATCAACTGACTGACTGATAACTAGAAGTCTAAGATGCCTAGAACTCCCCCAACCCAACCCCCTATCAGCATCACCTGGGGAGAACAGGTGGGTGTTGCAGGAGTCTGATTTTCTGGCCTGCCAGGAGCTGACAGATCCTTTTTTTTTATCCTGCCAGAGATCAGACTCTTTATCTCGGCATGAGAAAGAGAAGCGGCTGCCTGGTGAAAACACAGGTGGAACTGTCGCTCACTTGCTTTGGCACTGATTTTGATCAGTTTGCCTTGTGTAGCTCGCTTTGGAAAGGTCTGAGCACTTGACATACGGCGGGGACAGGTGCTTCAGAGACAACGGAAATGAAAAGCATCTGCGCAGGGCGCCTCTTTGCCCCTCTAATGATGCTTGGTTGACATTCAAAATTCATTCATGAAATACATTAGCATCATCTGCGCTTATGACTCATGGGCTGCTAATGTATCTCACAAACCCAGTTAAGCTCCCTGTTCAGTTTTGATATCACTGATCAACAGTGGAAGTCAAAGTGAATCCTAAATTTCCTCCTGTAAGCAGAGGTGGCAATTAAGGTCCTTTTGCTGCAATTTGTTAACAAAAATACTGACAAACATAAGAAAATAATTTAAAAAAATCTCACCAACATGTAAATTTAATACTTGATCCATGTTTATCTGTTCAGTGTAAAGGACAACAGCATACTTCAAAGAGGCCAGGATTGTTGTAATTAAAACAGGCATAGAATTCATTATTATGCTCATAAATCTCGTCTTGATTTCCCCTTGCGCAACATAAACTGGCACAGTTGTTGCTCCCTTCCCTCCCTGGCAACGGGTTGCTGGCTTGTAGTTGAATATCGAACCATGGTGCAGCTACGGTAAAGTGTTGCTCATCTGTTATTGTAATGCTAATGACTAGACTAATATGGATATTCATACAAGTGGATGCTGTTGCCCATGTGCGAACTTGAGACTAGAGGTCAGTTAGTATCTTTCACAACACATGTTTATATATGAAACTAATCTTTCAGCTAGAAATATTTGACAAGTGTGCCGGACAAATCAAGTTCAAAAAGAATTGCAGCAATAGCTCTTTTATAATTGATTTTCAGTAAAGCAAAGTAAAGTTTGTTTGTTGTCATGCTATCTTAGTCCATGCAAGTGTGCTGTGCTATTACATCTCCTTGATATAAAAGTATAATGTTGATGTTACAAAGAAAACATGTGGTCAGCATATATTCTGGGATTTATGTCCATCTGCCACATACATTCATCATTTTAAATGTTCATTCAGTGGCCCAGGCTGTTCTCCATCCTCAGGACCTGATGGATTGTTGACCTTCATCAGTGACTTTCAGCCAGTGTAAGCACTGTGTTGCTTGACTGGGAAAGACACAAATATTTGATGAGTTTCCCCGCTAGCACCGCATTAAAGATGCAGCACTGTGTCCGACACAAACTCTGCGGCAGCTTAAGGACCAGTTTACTCTGAATTGACTGTGATCAGTGATGTCAAAAACAAAAACAGAAGCGGAGCCCAGGTGAAAAATAAATATGCTAAATATATTTAATCGTAGCATACTTGAGTATACTTGAAGCCCTACTAATCATCAGTATACTTAAAGAGTGCTATTTTGGAACAACTTATTTTGTACTTAATATATTTTATTTGTGATTAAAAAGTAGTTATGTACAATTTTAAGTGTATTTAGTATATTTTTTGTGCTAAAGTGGAACAACTTAAAAGTATACTTAGTACAATTTAAGTAAATGACTATGTACTAATATACATGCTGATAGCCAACTTAAATGATACTTTTTGTGTTTAAGTATATTTCAAATATATTAGGAGTGTTCTACAAATATGTAAATATTAATATATTTATATTGTGGTAATAGTATACCAAAAGTTATACTTTTGGCTTATTCCAATTACTAAGAAAGCACAATTTCTTATTACTATGCTATATTACTTTGTACACTACATACTATTATACATTACAATATTATAAATGCATTACCAGTATCCTAAATGCTGAATAAACTTCCCAGATAGTAATCAAACACTTTATTGAATTTCAAATATTATATTTATAATAGTACATTGCAAATACACTGCCAAGAATTGTACTATTTGTAAATATATATAAATGTACTAACATCATAAATCTAACAATTTGCTTTAAATTGTAACTTTAAAATCACTTTCAAATAATTGTAATATAATGCATTTGAGAAATATAAGAAAAATATACTTGAGAGCAAAACATTTTCTGATTTAAGTTTACATGGTACATGTATTACTAAACAAAACAGAATGACCATGATTCAGATTAAAACACAAATGAACACTGAACCATCAAAAAGAATTGCACCGCTGCAGACTCTCACTAAATAGAAACACAAACATGATCCACGTTATGTTCCTTTCATTTGGTTGAACTGCTCGTTGTTACTCTTCCGTCTGATGATCGCTCGCACGTCCGAGGCTCTCGTCTCCGGAAACTCTTGAATAACAGCGTCTGTTAAGAGAAGATACGAGAGATGTCACAGCATATTCATACAACATTTTCTTTTATTTTGACTACACACCAATATTATTTTTTGAACAGTAAATCAGAATTAACTTGAGGAACTATATCAATATGATATGTCAGCCAAGGTGTGCTGTATATGAGAGAACCAATGGAACACATTAATATACAGTTGGAAGATCTCTACCTACCTATTAGGAATTGATAGACGTTATTCACATATGAATATGACGAGCCGGATCTTCCTTCCAGCAGCAGCTCTATTGCTGACGACCATCATTATGTTGCCTGTGTATTTGTCAAGCTGTGCCAGGAACATGGCTTGACCAAAGTGGTTATACGCATGAATTCTGCATTTACCTGAAAAAAACAGTGAAAGAAATGTTTTATTGTTTTAGCTTGAAATGTTTAAGCAATTCATACCTACTTCCTACTGATCTTCCACACACCTTACATTCCCATACGCCCATTCACATATTCTACCTAAAACAGAAAAAAAATAACAAGGTCAAGATAGAGCCAACATTTCTGCAGAAAACTATGGCTTAGTTCATATAGAACTTATCAATGCCATCATATGTTATGTTGCTCACCTACATTGAGAGGTTGCCTGGACAAGACGTGATCTACTTTGTTGATTCGGCCCCGTAGTGTTGTACCTGAAAGTAATGGAAAATATTACAAGGTTAGTTTTCAACCAGAATGACAAATAACCAGCTGCAGAGGTACATCTGTCTGATCTTGCATTGTACATATTGTATTGTATATTATTCCATAATTCGTTGTCAATACACCAAATCCCATTCCCTGCATATGAAACCCTAACACTAATTGGCAATAAATCAGATTTATTTTATTTATATTTTCAGGCCACCGCAGTATAACGAGCCACTTATACTGTAATGTCAACCAACTGTGTAAACCTCTCTGCAGTTTAGCTCGTGCCGAGCTCGAGCAGCAGGTGCCAGCCGATTCAAATGTAGGTAGCCTGTGTTAGCAAATGACGCAGCCTGAGCGGCATTAGCATAACCGGCTATAGCCTAGATAACCATTAGCAGCAGAAGGGCGTTCCGCCTCGGGGCATCGTGAAACGAAGCCTAGTATCAGGCGCGGGTTGCGACAAGCCCCGCAGTGCACTACAACCAGCGTTGTTACCTTTCACGCGGTGTTTCTAGCTAGTGCTGAGCCAGATAGCAAGTGCTAGCGAACCACGATGTGACTATAGCCACATGGTGGAAGTTAGCTGTTGACGCACGCAGCCTGAGCGGCAGCAGCTTGGTGAGCAGAGTGTTCTCTACCGAAGGTCCTCTGCTTTGGAAGCAACGTCGCGACGAAGCCAGAGTATTTCACAATCAGCGCAACTATGCTAACCGGCGCCAAAGCCGCTAGCTCGTGCTAACTCACATAGCAGGCCATTCAGCATCCTCGGACACGTGCTAACCTAAATTCACCAACCTCTCAAATATAATTGTCAAAAGAACCATATCCATCTTCGTAAAACAAATATTTCTAAAATAACTTGGTCCTGCTCAGTCGGTCAGAATCTGATCAGAATGCCAAGTCCACAATCAGAGTCGCGTGTCACGTTGGTGAAGTGACGTTTCCTTACGCAGAGCGTCAAGTGATGATTCAGTCACATAAAGTTTACTTGATTTGTCTACATTCAGGTTATACTAAAGCATATTTACGTAATGTTTAAGTGTTTGAATGAATAAACTTTTGATTTCATACATTTCAGCTACATTTTACTTACAAATATTATTGAATGATTATGAGTGTAGCTATTTGTGTACTTTATACAATTTTTATAATTTAAACAATTGGAAAGGTTATAAAGGGGCTTTCGGTGCATCATTCTTCTAATTCACATAATCAATAATAATTAACATTTCCCTCAAGAAATATACACATAATGTACTGAAATATAAGCATTAATAAGATGTACTAAAACGGCAAGATATCAAAATAGTTTAAAAATGTGCATCTGGTTCATTTGTTTTAATGGTAATTTAGAGCATACATTTTGAAATATAAAAAAAAATATGTTTGAAAACAAAGTTCAAAGAAGTACATTTAAGTAATTGCACAGAACTTTCACTTAAAGTATATTATTTTATAATATGTTTCTTGAAAGTATACTATGGTACAATTATTTTAAAGTGTGTTAAAAGTTGAATTTTGAAAATAGTTGAAAGCGTAACTTTTGTATACTTTTTATATATTTACAGAAAGTACAATTCTTTGATAGTATATTTGCAGTGTACTATTGAAAATGTCAGTATATTTTAAATACAAAAAAGTTAAAAAAAAAATTGCCTGGGTAAGAATTTATGCAAACAATTTGAACAGCCAGAAAAGTTCAAGTGTGGGATCAGCTGCTTAACAAGGCCAAAAGATAAGCAGCAGAAAGTTCAAGAAGTGGAAACTTTCTACACATGCCACAAACATACTGTTTGACTATATATATAGATATATATATATATATATATATATATATATATATATATATATATATATGTCTATATATATATATATATATATATATATATATGTCTATATATATATATATATATATATATATATATATATATATATATATATATATATGCAATATGTCTAAGGCTATGTATGATTGCCTTTGCCAGGAAACATCCCAGGCCCAATATCCCTGGCCCTAGCTTAGCTTAGTATGTACAGTAAAGGTTGATTAGTGAGGCATAGAATTGCGGCAGTCATGCAGTAAATCTAGCTTCACTGGCTTGCTGATAGATATTTTTCTCAGGGTCTTTAAAATCAAATCATGCCTCCAATCACGCTCTGATATTCTCTGAGGACCAGCCACTTTCCTCTATAGGTGACAAGTGTAATCACATTCATTGTCTGTCAGAATCCCGGCTTTAGGTCTGCAGTTGTAATGTGTCTGGTATTAGGAGAGTAAAAAAGAAAGTAGAAAAATACAATGGACCTTATTCAAATGCTTAACCTCCTTGTGTATTTATTTATCGGTAGTTAGAGTTAAATCAGGCAATTGCATGGTGGTCTGCAGCCTACTGTGACACAATTTAGACTAAGCATTCTAGAAGCATTTTTAGATGCTGTTTGGGGGGTTGCTTTGCAAAAGGGAACCGATCAAGACTGCAGCATCAGGATGAGGCAAAACCCTTATCAGCAAACGGGACGGACAAAAAGCAGTAAAGGAAGAACTTCACACCCTTATTCCAAACCTGTGACCTATTTCATTTCACAAAATTATGCCTCACCATTTGCCTGCAGTTACATTTATTGAAAACCCATCCTTGCGTTAATGGAATTAGAAGATGTAGTGCACCTAATCAAATGGAATTGATTTAAGTTGCTTTTTAGCCCAGGGCCCTTACACCTCAAGGGCTCTTCTGTTTCTCTGATGGTCCCTAGCTTTGGGTAACAGACTTAATAGACTAAGGAATATGTGTGTACCTGCATGTGTGTTAACAACAGAGTTTAATAGCTATTTCTTTGCAGTGATGTGCAGTATGCTGCTGGTGTTGACTTTATGAGTTTCGTACAAACTGTGTGTGTAGATGGAAAGCAGGTGGCTAAACAAGGCTGAACAAGGCAGCCAAGGCTCGATGCAGATCAACCTTTATGTGTGTATTTATGCAGAGTTTTCCTCCTCTCTCAATACCAAGGCAATCCAAGGAGAAATGAAACAATCATGCAAGCGGCTGCGAGGCTGTACTTTTGGACACAGCAGTGCTAGAATTAAATGCTAACATCGGCATACTAACATGCCCACCATGACAATGCTAGCATGCTGATGCTAAACAGGTATAATGTTTACTGTGTTCACTTAGTTTAGTGTGTTAGCGTGCTAATATTACCAACGTTTTGGACCAATTAAAATTCTGACATATTCAGATCGTGTCACAAAGAGCCTATTTCATTTTTGCTGAAAAGACAAACAAGATGTACCTGGAGCTGAGAGATGAAACTGATGACTGAGGTTCTTTCAGGGCTGCTTGCAAAGATCAGGGCCACGATATTGCTCATGTTGCATTCCTAGCTTTGCAGAACTGTGGCAATAAACGGCGGTGCAAGAGCAAGGTTTAACCATCAGACACTGAACTTCAGCTGACCGCAACACTGCTATACGCCAACACTTAGCAAGGTTGCAGGTTGCATTCACCACACCAACTGGCCTTTTCTCAAACAGTTTGCCTGACAACTCTTTCACCTGCTCTTGAGAAAGCGAAGAAGTCAGTTAAAGATGTCCTTGTAAAAATAAAAGGAAACATGTTTTCTATTAGAATCTCATTCAGCGTGGACACAAGACGGTTTCAAAACTACCTAAAGATTGAATTGAATCAGCAAAGCGTGCAAGGAAGTGAATCATAATATGTGAATAAATTGACGGTGAAGGTGGTGAGCAAAAAGAAAAAGCCGACACAGACAAAAGGAGGATTTGTACATTTACAAAAGCTCACTCTAGCAATTCCTCGATCAGATTCTCTCTTGAGTCTTCAGTGATGAGGAGGTGGAATCAGATAAAGCACAGGCCTCACATGAAAACACAACCTTTTTCCTCTGCTCTCTGAAAGCATGCAGCCAATTGCGTATGACAAATTGAAAGTATTTTGCAATGCCCTTTGCCTGTGCAAAATGAGTTTCCCTGCCTCTTTTTCCTGTCTCCCTATCGTGGAGACCCAAGTCTCCCATTTCCTGCATGCCTTGCAAACACAAAAGGAAAGTAGTGACATTTATTGGGCCTGGGTTTATTTGTATTCCATCTCCTCCTTCACTACATGTCGACTTTTATGAGCTCACTCAGGCGTAACATTAAAGAAGCTCATTCTTTATTAATCCTCACAATGACAATTCAAAGCTTCCGACACACCGACTTTACTGTGTGTGCTTGTACTTTCTACTTTAAGAAATCAGGTTACGGTCATTATGTTTTTAAACATCCCTTGGTTGTTGGTGTATGTAAAGTTTTACACAATTCAGGCTTTTCATTTTGTCAAATGGGACAAATAAGTACAATTACTGTACATAAAGAGTTGAAGTAAGTTTTCCATGGGAAATCTTTGATAACCAGGCATCCTTACATGTTGCATAAGAGTCTCAGCTGGTGACCTTCGTATGTCGGCACTCTAAATCATCTAGTTTGCCTCATGTTTATAGAAATTCATCAACATGAAATCTATTAACAGCAGACTGGCTAAAGTTTTTAAGCATTTTTAGCAGCATTTTACCTAAAGACCGGAGGAGTAAAATCCAGACGTGGTACATATCACAGCACTGATGTGCTAGGGGCAAAAATCTACTGAATTGTCTGACATCATTTGATTAGACTTAAAGCCATATTCAGATATTCAACACTTGATGTTGTATTTGTAGATTCAATGATGTTCCAAATCAATACTGCGACACTGAAGAGTTTACGTTGTGGAGAGCGAGAGAGTCAGACATAGTTTGTTTAATGGCCCTTTCCCTGACCCCTGTTTTCTCATACATGTAATATTACAGGAAATACACTGATAATACCACTCACAATGTAACCCTGTCACCTTAAAATAACTGTGTAATAGTATAGTGACAAAAAATAGATGTGAGTTTCCTATTACAGTCAAAATGTAGCAAAGTAATTAAAAAAAAAAAAACTTTTGAAAGAAATCTGCAATTTAGTGTTGGCAGTGAGCCAAGAGTTGTGTGAATGTGTGGTTGTATCATTGGCTGATGACTGAAAAAGTTTAGAAAAATAGGACTAAGGTTACATTTGGTCTTATTGAAGGGAAATCAATAATCCTTGTTAATCCTTGAGCAAAACAGCCACAAAAAAAAAGAATGTGCGTGCACTGCAATCAGATAATGCTTTGTCTAATGTCTGCTTCCGAATTTTGTTTGGATTTTTTTCCAGCCTTTTCAAATAATAGCCCAATTTAATACTTGAAATTGTGAAGTTACTGACAGCTTCTGATATACAAATCAAACACTTGTCAGTCATGTTTGATTATTTTTGAAAACTGCAAAAAAACACATTGCATCACAGCACCATTTCTAAGGATCAAATCAATATGGGACAAATAAGACTCCATGCTAAAAGGTTGGCAAGGGGCAACAGCAGACAGATAAAAGGTTCTAAAATTGGAAGAAATTGGAACAAACAGTGTGGTGTTGGGAAAGGGATGCAAGGAAGTTCAAAGAATAACACAAGAAAAACAGAACCATTCTCTCAAAGAAACAAGAACAAGGGGCCTTAGATAATATTGATAACATCAATGATCAGAATGCTTTTCAAACTGATAAGAGTTCACAAACATTTGCTATGTTGTAGTGTCTTAGTTTAAACACAGGGAAGACACAGTGATAGTAGCAACATGTTCAAAACACCAACAGCATTTTAAAGCCATTCAGGAAAGTTTCACTGATAAGCTCATGCCATCAGCGCCTCTGCTACTTTTAATGTTTCAATAAAGTTCAGTGATGATTCAATATACTCAGAATGGGGTGGGAGGAGAGGGTTGAGGGGTTGGAGTAGCCACTACTTTAAGACATAATGATGGATTATGACCAAACCCGTCAGCCTGTAGAAGTGCACAATCAGCTAAATGTAAGCCGGAGATTTTCATAAATATGTATGGCATCTTACATATTGGTAAGAGCCCCCAATGAATTACAGATCAGCATTATCAATTCAGAAATACATAATTCGGCCGAGGTACATTTTAAAATCGGCTTACTTCATGAGATGCAAATATGACAAAAGAGCAGAAGAACTTTAAGTGCCTCACTTGACTTTCAGGTGCATATAGAACGAGTTCAAGTGACATTTTGTCCCAGGAATTTCTACATATCAAAGTACAATTTAAAGAATCCTCCTCCGAGGAGAGTTCATCACACCACAATAAGAAACTTGCAGAAGAAAGTTTGCAAAGTCCAGACTTGATGGGGGGCATGGGGCAAGAACTCTGAAACAATACACCCGCAGCAGTCCCTCTTACGATCTTGTTTTCAGTTTCTGAAGCAATGACGGGCCAGCAGAGCACAACTGTACTGCAATTAAGCTGTCTGTGATTTTTAATTAAAACTAAGAGGCGTGATCCGTCTCAAACTTTGTTTGCCTTTCAGGCAACACAAGTTATCATCTTTATAATGGATACGATTATAATGCTGCATGAAAAATGATCACATTATTATTTCCATTTTCAAATAATAAAGGGCAGAGGGAGACAAAATAAGTTCCTTTTCCTTTCTTGCGGTTTGCCATCCAAACATTGTTACAATTAGGACAATAATTGTGATAGAGACATGAATTATTCAAAGGCGCGAAGCAGTTTCAGTTGTACCCAGTAGGCACAATCAATACGCCGTCTGTCACCTTCACCAAGGCAAAGTCCATTACAAGTTCTAATGCATCTGAGTAGCTTCTGAACCAAAAAGCAATTTAATGTTGATATCTCCGGGGACTGTGCAGGAGAACTTGAGAGGGACAAATAAACACAACCAGCACAGCAGCGAGCGCACACAGCCCTGAGGGATACAAGCCTTTACTGTACAAAACTGTGGACTCTGACTTTTTATTGACAACCTGAACATCAAAACTGAAGCTCTTTTGAGTTCTAGTTAAGAAATAAAAGAGTAACTGAGGCAGGAGACAAAATATACACAAGAGTAAAGACCCATAAAGTCAGACACTCCGGTCCCTGGCAGAAAAACCTGCTATATTAACTCATGGTGATTGTGCCTCTTCTTTAGTTTGCCTCATCTTTCATATTTAGTGAGTCTTTATTAAGACGCTTTGGTGCTTATTAATGCAGCAGCCATTCTGGATGGGAAAAGCAACTGGAGAAGCATTTTGAGGAGGAGGGAAATATAAGTAAGAGGACAAAGTTTGTCTTGAATGATACTAAAACTAACACATACTGCTGCATCAGTAACTATTACCTTGTTTGGGAAATCCATAAGCAATCAGTCACTGTTGGCCTCTACTATGCTGTGTCATTTACGAACAGATATTGTGGAGGGGAAAGTGTAGCAATAACTCGCAAAAAAATGTTTCTCCTTATACTAACACAAATCAATGTAACAAGTCAATCTCAGACAGGTATGAATGTATTGCATTGATTTTTACAATATTTTGTATCTTGCAGTCGCTGGATTGAATTATCATAGTTTGGTATACTATATATAACGATCCAATTGTAAATAAAGGCTAAACAGTATAATGTACAGAGAGAGCAGTTTAATTTGTTGAAATCTTTAGGCAATACTTGTCATCACTCTTACAAGTCCAACATAAATCCTCTCCTCCCCACAAAATGAAACTCAAACCATTCCTGTTTTTTTCTTCTTTTTTTTTAACATGATGTCCAATGTGCTGTCTATTTTCCTCCAGGTCTATTTGGTCGGCTTCACCAGTTGAAACCAACATCTTTGGGAAAACAAAAACAAACAGAAAAATGTGTAATCCTGTTCCTCTACGAGGAAAGTCAGATAGCCTCCGGGGTTTGGTGCTGATGGGTTGCTGCTGCTCCATCGGGTAAGAGAGGTGCAGCAGAGCAGATAGAAGCTGACCGAGGAGGTAGATGGCCCACATTTCCACAGAGGAACGCTGCTCCTGGCACAACAAATATTTATTTTTTTTGCTTTATAACTGTATGAACTGTTGTGAACATTTATGGATCTACTTTCTATTGTATTCTCTAGGTGATGACCTAAGTGGTAATTTGGAGACTGCCATGTAGTTTATGTTGATATTTACAGTGGACTTTCATTATGACTGATTTCTTGCTACAGTCGCAAATCAACAACATATTCAATGCAGTTTGCATTAGCTTATGTCAGCAAATGACTTTCATTTGCTCCAAAACACCTCAGATCGATTTACTCCGCCAAGAGGAATAACCCTATTTGAAATATTCTAATGTAAGTTCGGCTCTAGAGTTGAAACAATCAACCAGATGTATTAGTCGGTCATACTCTTCCGTTAGTTGGATTATATTTCACTCTTACTATTTCCTTCTAATGCTGCAGGACTTTGTGGTTTTGCTGGGCCTTTAGCTTTAGTCTGCTGCAGGCGTTAGAAACATGTTAACAGAGAGATGAAATGCCATTCATCAGGACTGACACCAAATCTCCAAAATGACAAGGCGTCGGCAAGATTTTTAGACTTTATTGGCCAGGAGATGAATGGACCAGAGGAGTAATTCAAAGTGAAAAATCAGCCCCCTGAGAAATAGATCCCCTTATTTCAGGCACTGTGAAACATTCCTATTAGTAGAAAGTAGAGCAGTTTTTCTTCAACACCCTAATTTACAGTTGTCAGTTGGGTGACACACTATACCTTAACTGTGCAATCCAATTGCTTGGAACCAGATTGATTTTGAAGGGAGAAAATAACAATGATAATTCCTTCACTGGCAAGCGCTGGGTCTACTGAACAAATCTCTCATGGCATTTTTAACTAAATTTTCAATTCGATAACTTGTGTTTGATTTACTTTCTTTGACGTTTTAAGTCATTGCTAACTTAGTTCCTTGCTACAAAGTATTTGAAAACTGTAATTCACATGACTAAAGCACAAGACAAATAAACACAGGCTTACACCTTGAGTGAAGAGATACTCCAGTAAGAAACTATTTAGAAAAGTGCTAATTTAATCATAAAGAGTTGAAAGTATATAATCGATTACAGAAAACACTTAACAAAAGCCTGGAAACCTTTGGTGAATAAACTCAGATATTTTTTCTTTACTTTGCCTTAAGATACGTTGTTGCCCATTGAAAAATGAAACAGAATGTATTTCAGTTGTACTTTAGGGAGTAACGTTTTGATTTACACGCCTCCCTGCCTTTTTTGATAGAATCCTTTTTCTCCACGACTAAAGTAGAGTGATTTTGGTCGCCTACCAGTGATAGTAAATTGTGTATAATTGTCCATTTTATCATAAACTGTGTCATCACTGCATTTTTTTCTTTAGAAACTACCTGAGAAAAAAGGAAAAACAGCTATAGGTAGAAAAATATGGTTCCATCATAGGCAACCTTGCATGTCTATCAAGCTCCATCAAGTGTAATCATACTGTAATGCTGCTGTAGTTGCTTTACTGTATCTGAGAGTCAGTTTTATTTGCCCTTTATTGGCAACATAGAAAGAAGATTTATTTATTTTATGATGGTAACAGAATCACTTCCCGGAGGGGTTTTTCTTTCACTATGTTATGAATGACTTCTTGAAAAAGTGAATCTTTAATTTATATATCAAGAACTGGTTATGAATTAAGGTAAATAATATGTGAGAGGAACTCCTCTGGTATCTTGGTGAGGTTAGGGACAAAGTTTCTACTTTGCCCTGTTGTGCTCATAGCAGTCTAGAAAGTGTAGCCTCAGTGATCTGATGCAACTGAACATGGCATTTATTTAAACAAACAAATACAGAAACGTCCTGCAAGAAGCTCACAAGACAACAGAAATTGTTTCCATTACACTAAAAACTGATGCTGAAATGAACTAGAGTTAGCATTTTGCTTGATATTGGCCTTCCAATTCAAATCATTTGAAGACAAACACACAATTAACAGACTAATGTTAAGTTAGCTTGTCAGAATTAATAGTTACTTTCTGAACCTGTACAAGGGGACAAGCAAGTTCAACTTTCAGTTAATTTAGCTAAGATGATGAAATGAATAAGATCAATGAAAGCCATCACTTCCCTTAATTTGTATTCTTTATCCATGAAGTGAACTGCTGCCCCTTCAACTCATGCCATCAAACTGCAATGTATCTTAACTTGCTTTGAAATGATTATTTAAACAATTTTCAATTTATTTTCATTCTTGAATGTCAGTTATTTTTAAATGAAAGTTATTTTAGCATTATTACATAGCCTGTCCGATATATATATATATATATATATATATATATATATATATATATATATATATATATATATATATACATATATATATATATGTGTGTGTGTGTGTGTGTGTGTGTGTGTGTGTGTGTGTGTGTGTGTGTGTGTGTGTGTGTGTGTGTGTATTTGTGTGTATAAAAGACAAAATAAGATGCTGCATATAACAACATAATCACAGCAGTTAAGATGAAAAAGTCTCTGTTTGCATCTGCGTGTTTTTTTTTTTACTGCCGCTTTATTTCATTCTGTAATTGGTTGCTGCCAATATGGCCTTATCAACTGAATGCTGAACAATTTTATATCTCATTTCAGAAGGAACACTGTGTACTGAATTCAGATGAGGCAATTAAAGTACACTTTGTTTATTGTAAGTATAAGACTTAAATAACTTAAATACGACTCGTTTTTCTATCTATAAAGATTCAAAAGGGCTGGTTTAATAAAATTCCCACATTTTTGGAGAATACCATTATACTATGTTACAGACCATACAGAGTTGATGTTCTTTATCAACTGTTATATAAGAGGATGCATACATTTCTCTTATCATCCTGAGATTATCTAAAACAAGTCATCAAGCAGAAACAGAGCTTAAGTCAACGTAGAACCTCAGGACATCCAGAAAGGCAAATCAAGAGTGGATGAAAAATGAATCGTGTCTCTTGATGCTTTATTAACATGGTAGTTGCCTATTTTTTGCACAAGGAATCAGAGCAAAGAAGGATTATCGTCAGTTCTCATTACTGTGTGGCATTTGGGAAACAGGAGGACATTATCGTCATATGCTGTGTCTCCTTGTAATCACCTTTCCCCTCAAGATTAATGAGAGGAAATGGGTCTTTAGCCTGGGATGAGTCACCAAGTGCAGGCACGTGGTGACTCATGAAATCATAGCTGTCCTCTGTGTTTCTATTTTCAAACAGACATTAAGCATAGAGGACAGAGAGGGTTGAGCTTTTAAAAACCTGTGTTTTTCAGTATTCCAGTGAAATAGGGGCTACGTCACCTGCTGTGGGGATACAGTAAAGCTTGTAATAGCTAAACAAACATCCCTGCTGAAATGGCCTGCTTGTCCTGTCCAGTGCTTCCACTTTCTCAATGTTTTGATGCCAGAACCATTACACCCTACAGGCCACCATGAAGGTGGATAAAACCTTTGCATAACTGGAATGAAAAACATGCGGTTAGTGGGATTAGTTACGTCCACTTTTAGCACTAAAAGACAGAGATTTTATGCTGATATTATTTGTACAACAAAGTGGATAGTTTACAGTAAAAAGAAGTGGACAAAAACTGATTTTTCATATATTCTTTTTGACAGGGCCAGTGACATATTGTGACCTTGACATTATTGCAAAAAAACAAAACAATTCTCTCTCCTCTCCTCAGTGTGCATGTGACAGATAGACATTTCACTAAACATAAGATGCATAGATGCACTCAGATGTAGAACACAATGTTCATTTTGGATTTTCCATTTGATTTCAGACAATGCAATCGTCAAACGATGATGTCAAATCCTACAGGTTTACAAACGAAAAGAAGATCAAGATGAGCCTGCAGGGAGATGAGCGTGATAGGTCTCTTTATGCTTTTGGTCCAAAGAGAGCAACCTGTGACAGACACAGTCTCTTTGCATTTTTTTGTATCTTTGTCGAGCAAAAGGCATTAAAAACCAGTGGAGTGCTGTCAGCATCAACACCGTCTTTGTCACTCCGTATTGGCAATATACCCAAGCTCTAAATTCTCCCCTGTCACATGTCGCTTGTCAAAAGTCTCTCATGTATCTGTCTGAGTGAAAGGAAATCTGCCCAGTTCTTGTGCTGTTAAAAGTCTTGTTGAATTACAGTTTTTCTCATTCGCTCAATTCATTAATGATATTTTACTTTTGTAAAGTATAAGTTTAAATCAAAAACAATTAATTTGTTGTTCAAAACTGATTTGAATTTCTTATTCATACAAGCACATTGCATGTGTTTTAGCACATGTGCAAACGAGAATTTGCACAATAACCACTTGCACATGGCTTACTGTTCAAAAATTGTCCTCTTCTTCACAACTTCTAAGCGTCCTTTCATCGTTTGAGCCATCACACGCAAAATGACCCATTCAATTATCAGAATCTACACATACATGTATCTTCCATAAATATCTACGACAGTATTTTGCTTATGTCAAGGAGGTTTGCAGGTTTTTACATTTCATTAAATTTTTCAACAAAAAAGTAGATATATTTGTAAATAAGAAACATTCGTTGACTGCCATGTTGAAAATGTCTCTAATCATTTTGACCTGCACAGCTCACACGATGACAGAACACATTTTCCTTTTGGTGGCATTGGCCAATTTACTGACACAATAACTAGGTTTTAAAGCATGAATGAAATGTTTTGGGTGAGTTACTACCTTTTGCAGACATGCTGTAGAGTTGGGATGTCCCATGAAACGGTTGTGACAATTGCACCTACAGTTTAAAGAATGTTAACAGATGAGCCAAAGAAAAGACCTCTGATGTCAAACTGCTTCATCAGAGAACCTTAACACAATATCAAAGTGACTCCTACTGTAATCATCACTGCTACATGCACTGGTTTGCCCTGCAGATGTGATGACAGAGAACCCATGAGACCAGAAGTCAAAATGACTCCGCCCTCCATTTTATTCTGGATTTCTATACTTTCCTTTCACATTACAAGGTTGATTGACCTTATTATCCAGGGTACTTTGTGTGATCTTAACGAACAACTCAAAGCAGAGATTGCAGACTTCTTATAGAGTCTGGTTAATTCTATTTTAACTACATGACATTTTTAGTTTGGAAGGCACTAGATGAAACCATAATCTTTATGTCGATTTGTGTACTTGGTGAAACTTCTTAAATCAAAGACTAATATTGAACTGATTTTAAATTGTGTGTGGCGAGATTTCATTTCTCCTATTGTATAATGTGTTTTGACACCGTGTGAGCATTTCTTGTAAAATCAATCAATTGGTTAGCCTAATAATAATAATAATACATTTAATTATAGAACGCTTTTCAAAATACTCAAAGACACAAACATTAAAATCATCATAAAAAGCTATACACTAAAAATATAGAACACACAACATTCGTCACACATTAAAAGCAGTTCTGAAAAGGTGAGTTTTGATTTGTGATTTGAACATGGAAAGATCGGTGCAGTCTCGGATGTGTTTGGGGAGAGAGTTCCAGAGGGAGGGGGCAGCTATGGAGCAGACTCTGTCGCCCCATGTCCGGTGCTTGGCCTAATTCCAGACCTCTAAATTGCAGCCCATCTCCTTCTTGACTCAAAGGTCATCCGCCATGTGGCTGGCTGGGTACAGTCTGCCGCCAGGTGCTCTAAATCTGATAGTTATAGGGTTTATCATCAGTTTATCTTTTGGACATTAACAAAAATCTACTTGTGCTTTACCTATTGTTAAATTTACAAAATAGCTGAACAGAGGATTGATCCTTTACCAAAGTACAATTCAAATTATGAAAAAATAGATAGATAGATAGATAGATAGATAGATAGATAGATAGATAGATAGATAGATAGATAGATAGATAGATAGATAGATAGATAGATAGATAGATGTTCTCTTTTCATCCCACTGGGATGAGTATAATGAGTTTGTGCCAAGTGAGCTCACACACATTCTGAAGGTAATACATATTGCTATGCACACAAAAGACTGCATGGAAATAAAGTTCACTTGTGTTTTTGGCAACATAAACAATCCATCGCATCAAAAGAACAAGAGCAAAGTTAAGGGACAGCCTTTTTCCAGGGAGCTTTAAACACACATGTCTGCATACGGAGGCACGTGTCCGCACACTTTGCTGTGGGATGTGGATCATTACTCCTGTTTCTCTGACATCCTGAGCGTTAGGGTGGTGAGTCACTTGGCAGTTTTATGTGAATTTGACTTACTCGGGAACACTGCAGGCAATGGCAGCTTTTGACTCAGAGTGCCAAATGCCTTAACATGCTGTTGCAACGCTGGTACTCTTCCGAGAATGAAGGGGATTGTCACTTGAAAAAGGTAATGAAAAGGGTTGGTTCCTGACAGAAAACTTGAGAAAAATGATCGGTGATTTAGCGATTGAAGTGCCATTAGCAGTCACTGTAAAATATTGCTTGCATTTGCTCTTAAAGGAGGTATAATATTTATCACCAAATAATAATATAAAAGCACAAAGTCTTAGGTAGTCTCGTTACATTACCAAGGCAAAATATAGATTTCATTTGTGAGAAACATTTAACTCAACATGTCAACACCACATCCAACAAAAAAATAAGACTATACTTAGAAGAGGACATCTAACGCCATTCTGTGTGCCACAACTTTCATGTATTGCTCATTCATCTGACCAATCAGCGTCCTCACCCAGCATGAAATCCAACCAGTATAACCGGCAATGGCCTCTTTCCTTTTCTTGTTTCAGACCAAGCCAATAATATTCAGCACGTTCTGTCAGATGGCAGGTGAAACATTGGATGAGAGACTCCCTACAGAACACACAATCCCTTTTTTAAAACAAGAAGGCATTTCTAAGAATAGCATGTCAAACAGACATACCACATGTGGCGATGCATATCCAATGAAACTCAGCAGAGCAGGCTTGGTGCCACCCCTGCTGCTGTGAACTGGCAGATGACAAGGATTATTGATGGTGTTCTTATAGTGCAGTAAAAATCTAAATGAACATTGAGCACTGGCTCGCAAAAGAGGAACTGCCCTTCAATTAATTTGGCTCTCTCCTCACTCTATAAAAAAAAGAATTGTTGCAATGGGAGGCCAATTTGACAGGAATGCTGTCCGATCTCCTTGGGACAGGTGGTAAATTCCCCCTTTTATCATTAGGGTTATGTATGTAACTTAATGTTTTAAATTACACAGAATGCTTTCCCCCATTGCTACTACCTGAAAGAACGAGCATGCAAAAGTATCATTACATTACAGTATCAATGTCAATGTCACATTTCTTCATCTTTTTTTTGTGTTACACAATATGCAAATTATCTGTAACTTTCCTAAAGAACATACATTTCCGTCGCTTTAATTACATAGCTAATAGCGTTTTGAGAAGAAATAAATTTACATTTTCATATGATGATTGTTTTCTACAGTAGTTTACTTTTGCAGTATGTAGTCTTTGCATGTAAATATGTTTGTGTAATGAGGGTTAAAGGAGCTAGACACAGTAAAGTAATTACAGTGCTATTAGCCACTGGCAGTATGTTTATCTGCTATCTATATTCTCTCAGTTTTCACCACCAACAAATGACATGAAAGATGTTTTTCTTCTGTTAAGGAAAAGCACGTTTTTAATCGTGCCTTCTCCTGTTTTTCTCTCCCCTCCTCCCACGTACCCATGACTCTCTCTTTAATGACGTGATGTCAAACTGGGCCACTGACATGTGTGTGCTGTACATGGACATGTGTGTGCTGCATGGTCACTAAGGGTAGTGGTACACACAAGAGACAGTGAAAGAAAATGTCAACTGCCATGCATCTCACATCACGCTGCTCACAGCATGAATGATTTTTAGGCTATTTTCTTAAGCCAATTATCCCAAGTAAACCCAACTCAATGCCCGTTGCCATGGAAACAAAATTGAAAGAAAAAAAGTGGTCAACTGTTGATGATGCCTTACAGTGAGAAGGTTAGTTTTAACAAGATTAGTTTTCATGTCTTACAGGCAGCCTGACAATCAACTTGATGAGTCAACATGGTTACAGCATATTAGTTACTAATCAATAAATCAAAGTGTTGATTGTGGTGTGGTTGGGTTATATATTGTGATGGAAACATTTGAGAGTAAACCAGCATTGCATTCATTTATGAGCTAACCTTAAATTTACAAGCATTTAATAAATGCTAAATAATAAAAAAGACTTTAATAAAACTGAGTTTGTATTTATTTCAAGACATGTAGAATCAACACGCTATTAGGGAATACATACACAAAGATAAAGGTCTCTTGCTCATTCACCATTCAGTGAATGCTGAATTCAGGCTAATGTCCTTGCCTCATTTCTTTGCGATATAACAAAATTAAGGTTTTAGACCTATATACCAAAGAGTCAATTTGAGAAAATAAAGTAAAAAAGGCAATGTCATTGTGGTGTTTTTTGTTTTCTCTCCTGTTGTTGAATGAATGTAAATGAACATGCTTTAATGATTAAATGTATTTAGCTTTGCCAGTCACACACATCAATAGAGATTTTGCTTTTGGAAAACATTCACGTGCTCTTTAGTGCAAAATTAAAATTTGATTTGGATTAAATTGAAGTAGACAGTAAAATATTGAAACTGCAGTGCCATGGATGCAAATACACTGTATTCTGGAAGCGTCAAATATTCATTTCATATTTGATTTTTGGATCGCCACCAACCACCAGTAAGTCACTGGCTTTTAGAAAATGATTAATTTCCTTTTAAAAACCATAACATAATGTGTTCAAATGAATATCCAATTTTACAGCATGCACTCGTTTGTTTCAAGTGGGAAAATTCATGTCAGCTTTTCCCATAAAACAGGCTGTCCTGAAATCCAGCACTATAACATCATTTAATCAGCCAATTCATCTGCACTGGCATTAATTACATAATGAAAAGTGGCCTCCAACGTCTCTCCATCTCCTCTCTCCTCAGTTTGCATATTCTGATTTAGTAGTGTGAATTACAGCGAAATATATTGCCAGTCATGATGGATTTAATTGTTTTATGTTATGTATTTGGTACAGTTTAGCATTATGTAGTGTGATCCAGGGTAAATGACTGTTTGCTAAAATCCCCAGGGCAGATTAGACCTTTGTGTTAAACATTGGTCTGGGAATGATCTGCATATTATACAAATTTTCAAATCTGGTATGTGAAAGTCAAGAAATATGTGTTTTGATGGCACAAGAAAGTTAACTTTCAAAGGTAACACTAAAGTTTCACTTTCTTGTCTCATTGTGAGTTAAATTAACTGACCTTGAGATAACAACAGCAATACACTTAAGGGTTTAAGTTGAAGCAAGAACTGTTTAGTCACAGTGGCCATATTACAGTCAGATTTGTTTTCTACTTACATGTTCTCAGTTGAAGTCTTTCTTTTTCATTTGACACAGCATTATACACTCAGAAGTAGTCTGAAAATAAGAAAACTGTGTTTTACAGTGTAGTAGTTTATAGCAACAGATTCTATTCATTCCTCCATTTTCACAAGAACAGACAAACAATGTGCACATTGGCATTCAATTCAATGTGCATGCTGCCATTGATTTTGGATAACCCATTACCTTTCCTCCAGTACCACCTCAGGACAGAACTTAACTTGTCCGTTCAGGAAATCTACATGGTAATCTTAAATCCATGATACTTTACAGGCATAATGATTCCCATAGCAAGAAGTAAGACTTGTTATAGTTTTGTGACATTGCTCATTTAATTTTTTTCAAATGTACACAGTTTGTATTGATAATGGACACAAGATTCCCTGCACAAATGCAGAACACAGCAGAGTTAATCTCAAAGGAAATAGAAAAAAACAAATATGAGGTATAACAGTGTGGGACCATGTTTATGGAGTTGTTAATTGTCAGTTGTGATATGTAGTTTGTCGGGAAGAAGAGAAAGGTCAAAAGAGACCACGTGTGAATGTCTGTGTTTGTGCATTTATGGTTTGGATAATTATGTTTTCTTTGTTGGAGTTGTTGAAATGAGCATTTAATAAAAATGTTTTTGAGGAGCGATGGAAACACTGCATGTGTTTTTTAACACTACAGGTGTTATTTGTGTTTACAGGTTTGAGTTTAGATTATCGATGATGAAAAAATAAATACCACTTTTAACAGCTTTAAGGTCTAACCTTAGACACAGCGGTAGCCCCAAACTGTTCTTAACTCCTGTTTAATGTCAAATTAAAGTGAACAGTGAGGAGAAGTTTGAGACTGAAGGCCTAACTTTCCCTGTCAATCACAGCCAAGCAATTACACAGAAAGTTGGAGCTATTAGGAGAGGAGGCATGTCATTCCATGTGGCAGTTTGACTTCTGGAGATTTGATCTCCTTGCTCCTAAACTTACCTACAGCTGGTTAGGAGGAAGTGGGGGACAGGCATGTTTCTTAGGAATGGGCTTGGACCATTGATTTTTACTCAGAGAGTGGAAGAAAGCACAAAATAAATACAAATTCTAGACATCTAGGGCTTTATTTTCATGAAACATTGATAGATAGATGGACAGAGAATATATATGGAATATCTTTAGAACACAATGTAAAAATATATTAGAATACACTTTAATATAGATATATAGATTTTTTTTTAATTATTAAATTGAATGCAGTAGAGGGAGAGTATAGGTATGTGCAAATTATCATTGGTTTGCAGCCAATTACGGAGCCAGCCCTCTTAATCGGTTTATTGAGTCTGTTGGTGTCACCGGCTTCAATGCTGCTCCCGCAGCAAAGTACATTGCACTGTCAACAACAGACTGCTGCACATGTTGAACAATCTCAGCCTTGCTCATCCCCTTCTTATTTACAGCCTCAGTATTAGTCTTCCAATTCAGTCTGTTGTCGATGTGGATGCCCAGGTCCATGTAATCCTCAACCACCAACATCCTCTCCCAGAATACACATGGGTTGTGAAGGCGTCCTCTTCCTTCTGAAATCGAGCACTATCTCCATGACAGTAGACATGTCTGTCCACCCTCATTGCAGCTTCTCCCTCATTAGCAGTGACTGGATGTTGTTAAACGCACAACAGACATCAAACAATGTGATTCTCACAGTGCACAATCCAGGTACGAGTGAGTTCTCTGCAGCAGGTGGATGATGACATTGTCCACTCCAACATTGTCCGCTGGTTGGCAAAACTGCAGAGGGTCCAGTGATGATTTCCCCTGCGGTCTAAGGTGGTCCAGGACCAGCCTCTCAAGCACCTTCATCACATGAGATGTGAGGGCAACTCATGTGCATGTCATGGCCCATACTGACAGGTCTGTTTGAGATGACAATCATGCATGTCGCGCCTACATGTGTGTATAGTTAGAAAGGAAATGTGATATGATTTATGACAAGGGACCTACTTCCCAGTCAAATAAGCCAACACACTGTTTTCTGAATAAAAGCTTCTCATGCACAGAAAACAACTGCTCCCTCATGTGTCATGTGCAATGCACCTTTGATGTGGTCTGTGCAGGCGGGTGGAACAAGCACATATTCCATTTATTATTCGCTCCAAAACTGCTCTGCACTACTTGATTACGACTAACACATTCTCTGCTGCACTTCTTCTCTCATTAAGGCTCGGTCAAGTTCACGGCAGGTCAACAAAACACTAAACTTGCAAAAACAAAATGGTGCCAGAGGAAAATGCCACTTTGCCAGTGCAGAAACCCTGACCGTGGCCCGTCACATATGTAGAGCTCCTAATGTGTGCTACTGGAGGAATATCTGGCTAACTTTGTAGATGGTTCCATTTATAAAATGCCGTTTGATGTGGGATTGCTTGTTTCTGATGTTCTATGATCCTTTTATCTCATGTTTGTAAGGCCTGTACATGTTTTTTTAAGTAGCCTCGCATGTTGTCCCTTGAAAAAAAAAAAACACTGAAGAAAAGGCAGAGAGAATAGAATAAGTGTACCACAAGTTGGAAGAGAAAGTTGTTGATGGCAGTGAAAGCAACTATTTCAAGAATGAGAGCATTTCTTTGCTTTTATCTTGCTTTAGTAAATGTAAAGGGAAGAAAAGTGCAGAGGGTGGACAAAATGAACACTCTATATCAAATACTTACAGTAATAAAGGGCTTAGCCTTGGAACCTCACAGCAAAAGCCCAAGGTTTTATTCCCTGCTCTGAATGTTTCTGTCCTGACATAAAATGTTCTTCCTTTTGCTCCTGTTTCCATCCACTTTGTGAATGTAAAGGTTTGACTAGTCTCCTCGGTATCCATAAGTAAGAAGGTATGGATGGGCAATCTGCCCAGTGTGTAGAGAAAAAAGAATGGCATACCAATGAGGGAATGGGGCCAACTTGTTTTAATTTCCTAGTGCTCATCAATTTCTTTTCAGTGAGGCAATATTTTTTTGGAATACAGTTAAGCCATATATTCACCAACTGTGAAGAGTGAATTAAAACAATAAAGTTGAGGTCTATGAAGCCAAACTACGAGTTAAAGGACACTTAAAAGCTGCATAGAGCAGAGCAGAGACATCTCTGTGGATTCATCACAACAGACGACCCCCTTTCAAATCACACATTTTGATTCATTATTAAAGCTGAAGTAAATATTACTGCAGCTTTAGGTAAGTGACACACTTTTTAGACTTAAAACACCCTAGACATATTTATTAAAATTAGTCAAAATGTAAGTTAGACAGTCATGTGTGGATGGTGAACTTACTTAGTCTAAATCAGCATGCACTTAAATTTGAAAAAGTGAGTTCCTCAGTTCTGATATCAAAATTCTGTTAAGACATTTCATGTTTGTAAAATTGCTAACAACAACAGTTGGTGGTGCATAAAACAGTCTTTGTTCTTTTGTTTCTCACCTTGTTCATTCACCTGTCACCAGATTTGTCAGTGTGGCTTTATAGAGAGATTTGGGTGAATGCTTTTATAAAAGAGATATTGTTCTTTTATGTCATTAATTTGTGCCTGCTGTCCACATTTTTTTCAAAGAAATATTAAAGACATTTACATTTTTTTGTTACTTCATGAGATAAGTTTTTGTTTTGTTTTTCAGTTTTATTTTTTTACAATCTTTTGTTTCACTTACACATGACATACTTTGTGATTTCAAGCATCTCGTTCAGAATGCTCAGTCTATATGTATGTATATAGATTCCTAAGATCAAAATCATTTGTAGTGCGTTTTGAGCTAAGCTTTGAAGCATGAAAAGCATTAGTGTAACTGTAATATCATGGAGGCACTGTATTGTGTGAGAAGTGGTTATTATCTCACAACAACTTCTTTGGTGAGCACTCCTTCTGGGCTTGAAGACCCATGAGCTCACACTCCTGGGGGATGAGAGAGACAGAGATAAGATGTTAATTAATCATCTTTCCCCTATGCCTGAGTAGTGTGTAGAGTCCTATACAATAAAACAAGTAGAGACAATGTGATATGACAGAATATGAAAACTGCTCTTGTATAATAAAACACTGAAACTAAAGAGGTCTGAACTGGAGCAACAAGGGTGAATGTGTTATTCTGCACTGTGCTGCTGAAGGGCTGCTCTCGCAGCTGATGGGAGGCACCTGGTCAGTTTTTCTCTCACCTCCAGCACCTTCCTATTGGCAGTGGACAGGTTACCACCTACCAGGACCTACCCCAACCCAAGAAGCCACGGGTCTTGTCCTCCAGTGATCGGTGAGGATAACACACATGGGCATCACATAAACATTACAAAGTGTGAGAGCATGTAACATGGACACTGACGCAGTAGTTCACATCTACTCCAGCCAGGGGCATGATGGAAAAGGGACCTTTGCAGTTGACCTAAAACAATGATCTTGGCGGGACCAGATGTGCTTCCCATCAATCAAGCTGACATGAAAATAGAAATCCCAAATAGCCTGTACACACATTTCTTGCAATATGAGTTAAAAATATACTATACGCTTGCTAATGAAATTTTAAAGCACTTTCAGGACATAGATATTTTCTTCTCCTCTGGAAAGAGTAGTAGAGTAAGAGTAAGAGTAGTATGCCATTAAGAGATTAGCATGTGACATCATTTTGAATTGTTTTGTTCTGCAGCTGGCTCCTGACACATCATGCAATCAGCCCCATTATATCAACATCTGCAATCACAGCTGGAGATCTTCATGACCTTCTACGACAGTTTGTTGAGACAAAAGTGCAATAATGCTTATTTTCTCACAGTTAGAGCTGATTGTGATTCACCAGTGTTGATTGGGTTTGATTGCACTCACTATTGGCTTTTTTCCATTTGCAATTTAACCATGTGGCTGAGACACCCATAATTAGTGCACCAATAAAATTGCAGAGTTTTTTAAGTTGCCAAGAAGAATTACAGCAAAAGTGCATGCATAATTCCTATTGATTGTTGAATGCGAGTATTGTTGTTGGAATGATCTGTGTATCACTTTGGCATTAACAGCATGGAGCTTGAACATTATGGTTGGGGTAAAAGTTGTGCACTTGCAGCATACAGTCCAGTTCTTTAATTTTCCACCAGCAGCTGGTTTGAGACTGAAAACTTCTTATTTTCCAGCAGCAACGCTTCCCATTTCCAGACTACTGTGCCTTGACTTCTTGTCTTGTGAGAGCAGGTTTTCTTTGGTGGTGATGTCATCTTTCTGTCATAGCAGAAAAGGAGAAACCCAGCCAAGTATCGTGCTTCTACTTTTTGGAAAAAATGACAAAAGAAAGTGTTTATGCAAAAATGCAATGGGGCCTAATGAACCACAATAAGGTAAGTAGGTTGGGACATCTGCTTCTTTTATAATATAAGTCATTAACGTCTTTACCCATTTTTAGCACATGTTTAGGGAGAACAGAAAGAACAGTTCATCTTTCAACTGCACCTGGGAGAAAATCTCTCCATTTAACATCTGGGTTAAACACCAGCCAAACCAAACCCTACCCCACCACTCCGCTCTTTACCATTTAGCTTAATATCTACAGTTTTGTCCAACTGAAAAAAACATACAGGAATACAAATGCATTTTGGACCTATAAATAATGAGTACAAACAACTTTGGCTTCATTTATCTGAGGATAGTGCTCAGTATGACTCCAAAATTGGTTATTGACCATTTACCACCGTGGTGCAGACTCAATAAACAATCACAAGCCGGCATGAAACATATCCAGAATGAGAAAAGGGCACCCCTGAGGACCCAGAGAAATTTCCACCATGCTAAATAATTGTGATTATCTCCAAGTAGATCATAACAGGCCAGGAAAAAGATGTATAAGTACACAACAGAGTCTGTTCACGGAAATTAATCTGCAGTTAAAAGACAATTATGTGTCAAATCAGGCTTAATTCAGGAAGTGAACAGGCGATCACATGGCTCAGGCCGGGTTTGGGATTTCTTCTTAGAGAATGACAGAACAAATTTGGACCATAGAGGGAGTATCAGCTCCATGTTTACTTCCATGGTCATTAATAGGCTACTCACCATGCTTAATTGGAATTACACAAGTTGTGGTTTTGGATCAGGATCACATCTTAAACATTCACCTCCTTATCTCCTCACTTTGAGTCTTACTCGTTTTTAGAGTTGTTTAATGAAGGACCCCCAGTGTAAGGGCAATGTAAGGACAACTTCCCTCTTCTTCATGCTTGATTTAACACCCAAATGTGGAGGCCCATATACTGTAATTTACTGTCCAAAATTAACAGCAGACACTCCCTAAAGCACAGCTTGGCAAGAAAGCCTTTGTGATCTTTAAACCCTTTTCACAAAATGACCTACATAAAGACTAGAAACCTCTGAAACTAGTTCCTCTCTCTGTGTGACTTCAAAGCCTTAGTTAAGGTACTGGAAGATGAAACTACTGGGAATTGCTATTACTTTGAATACGGTGGTTCTCACTTCATATGCTCCTCTCTTGCTGCTGAACCCAAACTCTCAATTTCTCCTTGTGTGTGTGTCTCTCTGTGCTCTCCCTCAGCAGATGGATTATAGGACAGTGGAAACACTTTTCATAAATGTGACACCTCCAGGGGGTAGTGTGGCATTTTCATCATTTATTTGGGTTTTCATGGGTTTTAGTTCTGCACAGTATGATTTTAGATACAGTGGGAGACAGCTATTGGTAGTTCCAAAAATTGCTTTTAGTACTTTACTACTATTTAGGGTACTAATGCTACCTTTACTGCTGTTGCTACACAATTACTGTCCAACAAACTATAGCAAATTTAGCAGTCGGCTGTTAGGTAATTTCACAAAAAATGTCTGAGCTCAAGGTCAACTCACTATAAATTTGCTGAAGGTTTCAACCACAACGTGTGGCCTCTGTGTCATGTCTCGTCCTTACTCCTAAATTGTGTTTTCTTCTAAAAATACAAAATTCCTTGTGAAGAGAAGCTACAATGGTGTTGCTTTACACCTGTGGAACAACATAAAGAAAATTAAAGCTGCGAGCAGCGATGAACGGGCCCTCACATCCTCCCGCATGTCGGGGGTGCCGGCGGGGACTCCGGCCGGTGCAGCTGTGAACGTCCGCGACCATCGGACAGCGCGCCCACGAGTCGGAATTTTTTTCCCCGCGTGGACTGCCTGCCGCTGGAAATGCTGCTTTGCAAATAGTCCACCGCGTCCTGTATCTGCTGTGTGGCACTACAGAACACACGCAAACATGCATTACGTTGCTCTATATCAAGTGTAAACCACATCTTGTAAAAGTCATGTAAATCGGATGCCGTTTGTCAGAAAACGCAGATTTCCTTTCACCAGCAGGTGGCACTGTGAGTACTAGTGAAAATGAGCTTGTAGACATTCTCAGGCCATGAGTGTTATCAAGCATGGGAAGTTTAGAACCTTTTGGAACAAGGTACATCAGCTTTTTTGATGGGGAATCACGTAAAGTAGCCGCTCGCTACGGCTAAGCCATTCAACAAAACGTAAAACTTGTATTCATTTTTAATCAAAAAGGTTCTCAGATTGTAGGCTACTGACCAAATTTGAAGAGGATCAGACACATTTCCTAGGAGGAGTTTGTTAAAGTATAGCGACTACAAATGGACAAAAATCGATCAAAAAATTACACAAAAATCTAAATTGCTGACTTCCGGTATGGTTCAGAGCATGGTCCCAAGAAATTTTTCTTGAATGAAGGTGATGCAAGTTTCAACCACACTGGCCAAACTTCTGATTTACTTGAAGGCCATGTAGTGATTGTTTTCCTGGAGTCTTCTTCAAACATTGGTACCTCTTGGACCCTGGGCCTATTTTTAGGCTTCTGCTCGAAAATTGCATAGCCATACTAAAAGGAGCATCGTTTTGCAACTGCAAGGGCTAATTTAATAGTTTTGGTATTAAAATAAAGGGATCACTTGTGAGATTTGTTCAGATGTGTAATTATCAGTATATATGTTACTGGTTAAGACTAAATTAAGATGGCACACAGCACAAATTGAAAATTACATTTTTTGCCTAAAACAAAAAAGCACTTTCTGGATATTTTTGTTTAGCAATGATGTAGCTGCAAGCTTTAAACCTCTACCAGATCATAGCAGAATATATTAAGAGTCTCTCTGCAAATCTTTACTTTGATAAAGTGAAGCATTCAAAAGTTAGAGAGGTTTTAGTACAGAAAGGTCAAAATGTCATTTTGTTCCAGCTGTTCCATTGTAATTTTATATACTATATAATTATTAGTGCTGGACAAGTTAACGCATTAATATCGTGTTAACGCATTAATTAATTAACGCCGCCAATTATTTTATCTAGCGTTAACGCAGTTAGTTTTTTTTTTATTATTAAGCGGACATTTTTAACACAAGAACGGGTGTTACGGTTTAACCAGAGACCCGAATGCGTCAATTTGCAACAGCTGCCATAACTACGACAACAACGGACGCATTGGTTAAACCATAACACAGTGCAGCCAGCTGTGAACAGCTGTTTGTGTGGCATCTATTCTGTCTCTTCCTGTTTCCTTCACCTACATTCCCCTGGGTCCTAAGTTCCCTCTCTCTACCAACGTACATTTATAACAAATACCACACATATTACTATTAATTAATGAATTACTATTATAGGAGGCTGGAGTTTTGTTCAAATTCACTGTTTACTGCAGGGGTATTCAATTAAGATTCCAAAAGGTCCAGATTGAGAAAATCTCCTCGTGCAAAGGTCCGGAACATTACAATAATATCTAAGTTGCGCTATTTAGTGTGATATGTATGTGTATATATATATATATTCAAGAAGTCTAGTTTTCAATCAGTTTTCAAATTGAACTGGATGGATTATAAATAATACATAGAAATACTTAAATAAATGTTCTTCTCATTAAAATAAGGGCTGGATTAAAGAATAACTGACATAACTGAAAACTTTCAAAAATGTGCATCTTAAGAGGAAATGGTGCATAGTTACAGAATCATTTCACCTCAGGTTGACAGCAGACCACCTCAAGGTGTCACTCAGAGAGAGCCAGGACATTCTGATGTAGCATTTAAAAATAAAAGCATGAGACAATTTGACGTTAGCTCATGCATGGGAAGGGACTCTGGTGCTCAGGGTCCGGATACAACGGCGTCTGGGTCCGGATCCGGACCGCAGCCCGCCTATTAGTGACCCCTGGTTTACTGTAATGTTTCTTAACTTAACGGCGTTACGTCCCTACTGGATTTTAAACCTACTGGTTTCCCTTCCATGCGCAGCAGCTGATTTCTGCCTCTGTCGCCAGATTCGTCACACATTCACAAACATATTGCTGGAGATCTATAAACCACATCTCATATCCATTGCGGGGATTACGATTGTATAAGTGTGCACTACATCAGAGCCACGTATGAAGAAATACATTGAAGAAAATATATCTAAGGAAAGATGGCAACCACCTGGATTCAAACTTGGTCGAGCGAAATAGTAATAATTCCAAAGACGGTCACACTACGCAATCCGCCACTTGCTCAAGATGTGACAGTCATTGACTTATTTATCCATTCAGTCATACCTCATTAGCGTCCTGGAAACGTTTTGGTTTAGGGTGATCTGAAACAACTGGTTACCTTGGGCGTCTCTTCGATCACTTCCAAACATATTTATCAATGCAATTATCAATCGAAATCAGCATGTAGGTGAAGTTCGCAATAATGTGTTTTTCACAAAATTCAAAATGGCGGAAAATCTAAGTAGGCGGAGTTTAACCCTCCTGTTATGTTTGTTTTTTAGGTACAGCCATGATGTTCACGGGTCAAATTGACCCGGTGCATGTTTAATCATCCAAAAGTGGTCAGAAACCAAAAAATCCTAATAAATATAGTTTGTACCTCATCACCAACTCCATTACTAACAATTCAATCAGTATTTAGTGGAATGGAGTTATTCACCCCTCCATAGATCATAGTTCAACTAGGACACCTCACTCGTTTTCATGATATAAATTGCATTAGTCTACCATAACCATTTTTTGTACATTTTGAAATTTTCTTTTTCTCATGAGGTGATGTAGATAAATAGAGATGAGACACCTCTGCTGTTCAGGGTCGTATTGACCCGCTCACTCAAAATCAAGCCAAATGAGTCATAAGGATTTGTATTGAAAGTAAACTTAATTTATGTTCATTTATAGTGTTAAGAAACAGACATTTACAAAAATTAACAAGAGATCAGCACAATGAATGAGGTGTGTGTGTGTGTGTGTGTGTGTGTGTTTTTTATGCATTTGTCTGTGTATCTGTGTCTACGCAGCACACAAGTGACATATCGTCACGGTGTACTTTGTTCAAATACATTTTGGCACTGTCTTTATAATATTTTCGGCAGACAGTCTTGGCTGACGTGTATTGGGTGAGGATGACCACAGTATTTCACATTTTTTGACATGAATGTCTCGCCTGGAGGAACAGGTATATCAGTTTCCTCATCTGATGGTTCATAATCAGTACCATTACAATCTGAATTGACCTCAAGATCAATTTACAGCCCTCCAGGGCTGTCATCCTTTGTTTCTGTTGCTCATGTTGTCCTACAGTATTCTGCTGTGTTGTATGCATCTGCAGAGTGTAATGTTGGTAGGACTCCCAAGCAACCCTCCCCTGCTAAGTGTGGGCGGAGTTTAAAAGGTTCCCGTCAAAGTCAAAATAGTATCTGTATTTCTCGCACAGGTGGGGTAGTGAGAAAGAGTGTGTGTGTGTGTGTGTGTGTGTGTGTGTGTGTGTGTGTGTGTGTGTGTGTGTGTGTGTGTGTGTTTGTGTGTGAGAAATGGGGTAAAACAGGGTTGGAGGGAGTAAGAAATACTTTGTCTCATGTTTTCAAAGAAAGAAATGGTCTAAACTTGACACTTCTGACCCCTTATAGCCTCCATTTTCATTGCTGGGTCAAATTGACCCGCACATCATCTCTGTTACTTACAGGGGGTTGTTGCAAATACATGATATTTAAAAAAAAAAAAAATGTAAACAATGATTACACTAATTAAGGCAAGCAGAATAAGTTTCATACAGAAAAAGTACTTTAAAATATTTTTTCTAGATTTTAAAACTTTGAAACAGATCAATTTGACCCGGAACATAACAGGAGGGTTAAGGATCTGAGAAGCTTTTTGTAGATCTAGCGGAGGTGGACATGTGTGTTGAATTTCAAGTAAATCGGACATACTGGCCGGAGCGTCGCCAGTCCAAATTCTAGGGGAGGCAAGAGAGCCATTTATTTACACACAAATATGCAACCTACATCAGATGACTATATTCACCAGGCCTGACAAGTGTGTAAAATTTGGTGAGTTTTTGAGTATGCCAAGTCACCCAAATATGCGCCCGATGTACTATGTGTATTCGAATTTCAATAGGGTCTTCGCGGCCCGACGTCGTCGGTTGCTCGGGCCCTAATAACAAAACAATGTCATTCAAAAGAACAACACGTGGGAGAATTGACGTTGAGTTAAGTTTGGGAATTTAATGTTTTGCATGACTGCTTAGCTTGCAGCGAAGGGAGCTTTCCTCGGGTTTTGGTGAAACACAACTGCACAACATGTTGGACTAAAAAAGGAAAGAGAATGGAGGACAATATACTCTGGAACCCAACCTGAACCCAGGTAGACAAAGAAGACAGATTCCGGAGTGGACGGGATTGGACGCAGTGGTTGAAGACCTCAAGTCCAAAGGGAAGTTATATGACGTCGCTAGCAAAAAGGACGGTAGTCTTCAAATACCGGTAGGTGAGGAAATACTTTCCCTCTTATCTCTGCTGTGTTGTTTTCCTGATGGTGGCCCGCCGTGGCAATATGCTGAATTACTGTCGTTGTTTGTGTTGTATTGTAGGAGAGCACACTGCAGTTTACTTTTGTATGCTGTGCACACACAGGCGCTGAGCAATATGAGCATGGCCTGCTGGGCCTTTCAACAACATTTTAATTCACCTGTTTGGCATTGTGTAGTATGGCAATTTGCTGGCTTCACGTAGGTCTTTTGGTTCTTTTGGATGATGATTTTTAGCTTTTATTTGGGCAACATAATGATTATCTTTAACAAATGTATGTAGCCTTTTTTTCTTTAGATCTCATAGACAGTGTATATATTTGATACTTGCACCCGTTTTGATAGGAGTGCAAACGTTTCAATGTTATTGGTCAATGTCTTCTAGCATGAATTTGATCACGCTAGCAAACAGACCATGCTGCATAGTATGGTTCATTGCGATCACATAAAGCACGATAAGCATGTATAGTTAAAATATTTGTATGCAGCTTATACACTATATAATGTATAAGCTGTGTGCTACACTATATAGCACACTGTTAAATAGACAATAACATGTATCTTTATCTTTTTATTTATTTTTAAATTCACATTTAAGCTGGTGGGCTTAAAGGAGATGCAAATGAGTATAGCTAATTGCTTTCTGGCATAACTGTTATGTTAGAGCAACATATTTATCTTTTTTTCATATTTCATTTTTTAAATGTCTGTAGAATAAAATATTCTGCCTTTTTACCATAAATCCACTGATGTTCCCTTTAAACCCACCGGCTCCCATCAAGACCACGTGTCTGTGTTTTAATAGGGATTTTCTCCTTTTTAACCTTTTTAACCATTTGCCTCCCTAACTTTTACCTCACCTGATGGATCCACTCCATAATTCCAGATGATTAATACCCATATTTAAATATCGGTGATAATGCATAGGTACATTCATTCTGGAAAGACTAATTGTATTAGTTTTTTTAGTCCTTTTTTTGCAAATTAATTTGCAAAAAAACAGCACAACTTTGGATAGAGATACAGACAAATTAAATATTGAATAATGAAGAATTGAAGAGTAATTTCTATGATACTTTTGGTTTTGTTTCCAGAAAGACATGCCATTTTCGGATAGTAGTGTCGGAAAAAAATGAAATTAGCTATTGAGAACAAAGAGAGGTACAGCATGACAAACTTTCAATATATTTTGACAAATTAAACAATATAAACTTTAGAAATTGGTATAAATAATTTTTTGACACTTCAAAATGACACAATAAATTGTGGTATGTATTGGAAAGCGGAATTGCTGGGCTTAATATGGACATATACCCTTTGAAAATCAAGACTTCACATTGTCCTCTTCGTGGTTGTGTCTTCTTGGCTGTCTTCTACAATGGAATACTGTGTTGTTCATACTGTTGTGAAATGGTGACTTCCCTGTGACATGTTGCCACTGTCTTGTGCATGTTCTTGTAGCAGATGGGTCGTAGATGGCATTTTAAAGCCATTTCATGAAAGTGCTTGCCTTACATGTGCAAACAGCGGAAAAACAAAAAGGATTGGGTTGGAAAATTCTGTTCTCTCAAATCTGACATCTATTACTTGTGACCTTTTAAGTCTTGGCTCATCTTTTCTTCTTCTTTCAGCCTGACTGATTTATCAGGTACAGCATCTGTCATCATGTCTGTATACCTGGCAGGCAGAACAGTGTGTGTTTTTCATGGAAAAGAACACACAGTAGTTTCACACTGCAAAAACACTGCTTTTCACATAGCAAACCATTCAACCTGACTTCCGTACAATTTATGCATGAATGGGCACTGGGGCTCTCAATATAGGCCTAAAATGACTTTGGCTATATGAAAAAAAAGATCGCAAGTAGGCTGCAACTCACCAGTTTTTTAAATGGTTAGTCTCCTGTCTGATAGGTGGTTTGTAACGTATAGCGCTTGCTGTTAGGACACGGTGTTACTCTCTGCGGCTGATTTCTCTGCCATCATTAGGGCCCGAGCACCGACGAAGTCGGGCGAAGGCCCTATTGTAATTCAAAGAATTATTATTATTATTATTATTTCTCCTCTAAAATCGCATTTGTCAGGGCTTTATCATACTCAAAAACTCCCCAAATTTGGCAGGCGGATCAGAACTGCGTGAAAATTTGAGATTTTATGGGTCGCATGCTCATGTATGACAAAATGGCTCACTAGCGCCCCCTACAGTTTCACAGGCCACGGCCTTCACCCAACATGTCTGATTAACATGAACTTTAACACACATATTCAGCTCCATCTGCTCTACAATCATTACACTCAAATTTTTTAGCTCCGCCCATTCAGATTTCCACCATTTTCATTTTTGTGAAAAACACATTTTTGCAAACTGCTCCTAAACGCTGTGTCAGATTGCTACCAAATTTGCTGTGGATCATTATTCATTCAATTTCATCAAAACCCCCCCAAAAATTGAAGTTGTTGTAACTCCAAGGTACATTGTCAAATCTGCCCAAAATTTCTTATGCAGGATACTAGTCCAGGCCTAAAAACATTCCCATGCCTCAATTTTCACATAATCATAGCGCCACCTACTGGCAAAGGGAAATGACAAGTTTTACACTTTGATGTACTCCGCCTAGCCATTTCACCAGATCAACCTCACATTCTAGAAAGAAAGCCTTTAGACATTGATGATAGTTCATCATGAATATAATATATATATATAATATATAATAATTCGTATAACTCTGTTGCCATGGTAACGCTTTGTTCGCCATGAAAAAGCAAGCTGATTTTTCTGTGATTTGGGATACTCAAAAACTCATGAAACTTTGTACATATGTCGTAGGTGATGAAATTAAAGATCTCATGTGGATTTTTGGCTTGGTCGTTATAAATTGTCTCAATAGCGCCCCCTGCAGATTTTCAACAAAGCAGCCCCAGCGCCTCGTTTAACCTACATGTATGAAATTTGGTTGGCACATGTATCCTATGGAGACTTACAAAAAAGCCTCTTGGGACCATGCTCTAAAATCAACCAAAAGTCGTCCATTTTGATTTTTATGTGAATTTTCCCTCGATTTCTAGTTGCTATACTTTAACGAACTCCTCCTAGGGACTTTGTCAGAGCCACTTCACATTTGGACAGTACAATCCAAAGACCTTTGTGATTAAAAGTTAACAAAAGCTTTATGTTTGATGGAATGGCGTAGCTGTGGCGTGGCGTTCATTTTATGTGACTCCCATTAAACTACGTTTTCAGGCTTTGTATTTTGACAAACTTCTCCTACAGAGTTTATGCGATCAACATCAAATTTGGTCAGGACAATTTAAAGACCTTTGTGATGAAAATGTATCAAAATGGTGAGTTTTCATTGAACGACCTTGACATGGCGTGCGCCCACTTCGCTCACATTTTGTGCCATTCGCTATGAAAGAGGGAGTTGTTGTAACTCAGAGGTACATTGTCCAATCTGCCCAAAATGTGTTATGCATAATGCTATTTCAGGCTTGAGCACATTTCCATGCCAAAATGTTCTCAAAGTCATAGCGCCACCTACTGGCAAAAGGAAATGACACGTTTTATACTTTGATGTACTCCTCCTAGCCAGTTGATCTGATGGACCTCACATTTTCTGAGGAAAGCCTTGAGACATTGATGATACTTCATCATGAATTTTGTGAGTTTTCGTTAAAATGTGTTGCCATGGCAACGCATTATTCACCGTGAAATGGAAGCTCAGTTTTCTGTGGCTTAGGATGAACAAATAGTCATGGAACTTTGCACATGTGTCAAAGGTGATAAACATAAATAACTAATATGGGGTTTTGCCTTTTCTTTTAGAAATTGCCTTGACAGCGCCCTCTACCAATATTCAAAAGAGCAGCCCCAGCGGTACATTTCACCTAGATGTATGAAATTTAGTAGACACATGTATCACATTGAGACTTAAAAAAAAGTCTCTTGAGACTATGCTCTAAATTATACTGGAAGTCTGCTATTTTGATTTTTGTTTGAATTTTCCATTCATTTTTGACCATTTCTAGGCGCTATACTTTAACAAACTCCTCATAGGGAATTTTGCGGATCCAATTCAAATTTGGTCAGTACTATCTAAAGACCTTTGTGATTAAAAGTTATAAAATTCTTTACGTTTGATTGAATGGTGTAGCCGTGGCGTGGCGGCCATTTTACGTGACTCCCCATGAAACAGCAAGCTGATGTATCTCCACTGGACTTGTTCAAATCTGTCCCAAACTTGCCATGCTTGATACCAGTTATGGCCTGAGGATGTCTACAAGCCAATTTTCCATATCAGTCAAAGCGCCACCTTATGGCGAAAGGAAATCAGCGTTATTTGACAAACAATATCCGATTCACATGTAATTTACATGATGTTGTCTACACTTGATATAGACCCTAAAAGAGCACTTGTTGTAGAGCAACATAATACATGTTTGCATGTGTTCTCTAGCGCAACATAGTGGATTCAGAAACTAGTAGAATATTGGTGTAGCCCTAATTCAGACATCAGGATATAAATAGTTTTCTAAAACAAAGTTAAAACTGTACAAGTTTGGGTAAAAATAGATATGGGTGGATAAAATGTATTTCAATAAGAGACTCATAAGCTTTACAGTTCAAAAGTTGCAGTTCATGCAAATGAGCATAGTTTGTTTGATAAGTACATGATTCAGAACGTGTGTTCTCCCTAACAGCCTAACTTGTGTAGCAGTATGATATGTCAATCTTTGTTTTGACTTTGTTTAATTGGCTTGTCCTGAAACTAACAGCCAATCCAAGCCCATTCTCATGTAGAGGGGTGGGGCTTAGTCGTATGCGGCCAGGTTCAGTGTGTTGGAGAAATGGAGAAGCGAATTATCACCATCAAGTGAATAGTGACTATTGTGAGAGTGCAATAATGTTCATAACTTAATGGCTGATGACCAGTTATCTTATGGTTTGGACTGTTGTGATGTACAAGAGGTAAATACGAGTTTGTGAATTGTTTTCTATACTGTGACTAAATGTTATAGTGTAAAACAAGTTGTGTTACTAATCGCGATTAGCCGTTAGCATTAGCATAATAACCGTTAGCTTTGCTTTCATACTGTTAGCTGTGCTTTTATACTGTAAGCTGTGCATTTGAAACCAGTTGTTAAGCCCCAGCCTATTTTTAGGCCTTAGCTCGAAAATAGCATACCCATACTACAATGAGTGTAGTGTTGCAACTGTAAGGGCTATTTTAATACGTTTGGTAATAAAATAACCCTAACACTTGTGAGATGTGTTTATATGTGTAAATATCAGTAGATATGTTACTGGTTAAGAGTAAATTAAGATGGCACACAGCACAAATTGAAAATTCTAACTTTCGCCTGAAAGAAAAAGCAATTTCAGGATATTTTTTTTTAGAAATCATGTAGATCCAAGCTTTCAAGCTGTCCCAGATCATAGAACTATATGTCTCTATTCACATTTTCACTTAGATAAAGTGAAGCATTCATAAGCTAGAGAGGATACAGTACAGAAATGTCAGGCAAGGATTCCAATATTTACACATGTTGCACAATGTGTGTTATTTTAACTTTATGATGTACCAAACTATATATTTCACTTGTATATATCACTAATGGTGTTCACTACATCTAAATAGAGCAGTTTGGGCTTTATTTGAAGGCCCTAAGCCCTTTCTAAGCTCTTTCTAAGTCTCTGTGTTCATTCAACTTTTTTCAGATCCAGCCCTCTCTCTCTGTTCAGGGCTGCAGCTCAGCCCCCCTTTCTCCGATTTTCGCCATTGAGCCCTCCTATAAGCCAATAGAATTGCAGGGAATTGAAAGTTAGATGATTGACAGCACTAATAGCCAATCAGAATAAAAAACGTCCCATCTGATGTCAGATCTGAAATCCAATTTGCTGAGACTACATCCCTCCCCAGAAGCCGACCAGTATCGGAGAGACACGAATCGAACGGATTCACACGGAGCACATGCAGCTGGACATACAGAGACGTGGAAGTACGGAAATATTAAATTTTTTCGCTGTGATTCGACCAAAAGTGAGTACAATATTCGATAAAGCTGTGTGACGTTTTTGTGCTTGATGCTGAATATCTCTGCGATGGTTTACCGGGGAGAGAAATGGAGGATATCTCCGTAATCTGCGTCAAGCGGACATGCTTTTTCATGCAGCATTTTCGTAGCTAGCACGTAGCAGCTGTTTTCTCTGGTCAGGTCCAGTGATATTGAGTTATGATTTATGATATTTTGTTATTTGTTTGCTTGGCTGATGGGAGTTGTGGCTTGGTTCATGTTGTTCCCAAGTTTCTGATGTTTTTCCAGAACTATAACATCATTATATTCGTTCTTCGTGGGTTCTTTGGCAGTCACTTTGTACACTAAACTCTGTACGTTTTATGTACACTTGCGTCCAAATGGGGGACCTAGGGGCTTAAGCTATTGCTAGATCACCATGAAGTAGTGTATGGACTTGTTGCTTAGATAATTTATTTGATTCAGGAGATGGACGTTGGACTGTGACTAAATGTTACAGTGTAAAACAAGTTGTGTTGCTAATCGCGATTAGCCGTTAGCATTAGCATACTAATCGTTAGCTTTGCTTTCATACTGTTAGCTGTGCATTTGAAACCAGTTGTTAAGACAAGCTATTGTTAGATCACCATGAAGTAGTGTATGGACTTGTTGCTTAGATGATTTATTTGATTCAGGAGACGGACGTTTGACTGTACGAGAAAATCGGGAATGCTCATTTGGATAGATTTATTTGTAACTTGGGATACTTAACTCATGGAACTTTGTACATATGTCATAGGTGATGCAAATACAGATTTCATGTGGATTTTTGGCTTGGCCGTTATAAATTGCCTCGATAGTGCCCCCTGCAAATTTTCAACAAAGCAGCCCCAGCCCCATGTATGAAATTTAGTAGGCACATGTACCACATGTAGATTTAAAAAAAGTCTCTTGAGACTATGCTGTAAACCATACTGGAAGTCTGGTCTGATCTTTGTGTGCATTTTCCATTCATTTTTGACCATTTCTAGGTGCTATACTTTAACAAACTCCTCCTAGGGAGTTTTTCAGATCCACTACAATCTAAAGACCTATGTGATTAAAAGTTATCAAAAGCTTTACGTTTGATTGAATGGTGTAGCCGTGGCGTGGCGGCCATTTTACGTGACTCCCCATGAAACAGCAAGCTGATGTATCTCCACTGGACTTGTTCAAATCTGTCCCAAACTTGCCATGCTTCAAAACAGTCATGGCTTGAGGATGTCTACAAGCCAATTTTCCATCTAAGTCAAAGCGCCACCTAATGGCGAAAGGAAATCAGCGTTATTTGACAAACGATATCTGATTCACATGAAAGTTACATGATGTTGTCTACACTTGATATAGAGCAACATAAATTATGTTGACGCACGTTGTTTAGCGCCACACAGTGGTTGCAGGAAGTGGTGGACTATTTGCAAAGCACAATTTCCAAGGTCAAATACTCCAAGCAGGAAAAAAACGTCTAACTCGTGGTCGCGTTATCTGATGGTCGCAGACATTCTTGGCCGCGTAAGCTGAGGTCTCATAAGTACCCTCGACGTACGCAAAGATGCGAGGGCCCGCTCATCGCTGCTTGCACCTTTATTTTTTTTTTATTATTCGTCATTCAGCTTGACCTAACGTTATATTTCATTTTGTGTATTTTCCACAATTGAATAATAATTAATTTCCAATAGGCCAAATGAATAAGAACATTACTCAAGTAAAGTAAAGTAATCTCAGATTCAGAGGTATAAAGGGAGTTATTCCAAGGGGGTTTCTCAGAGCTCATAAAATCGCTTTCCATAGTTGCCTGCACTGTAATTGGGCAATGCTGAGAGGGATAACTAAAATGATGCCTAATGTATAGGTTCTAAATTATAGTAATAAGGACAAAATACAGCCGTTCTCTTTATAGCTTGCAATGTGTCTGGCCAAGATTCTTTCAAGAAATGATAGCTCAGCACATAATAGATAGTCCCGGCATTGTGATGTTTTATTGTGAGAGTAGAGCTCCAGTCTGCGTTTGGGGTTGTGCTGCCAACTGTGTCTGATATTGGGGGAAAAAATTAAGTATGGTAATTACCTACTCTGGTAGAGATAGGCCCTTGCACCTATTTTTTTCCCCAGTTTAATTGCTTCCTTTGGGATAATTAGTAATCGTTAAGAGATAGTCAAATGGGCATTTATGCACCGTCACCATGCACTGTACCAGACGTCCACACATTAAGTGGTGCATCATTAGCTGAGAGGTCAGCACAGTTCAAACTAGAAGAGGCCCACCAGTAAACTGTGGCTCTGTTATGATCCAGCGCTCAATATTTTGATGGCTTCTCTGTAAACTACAATTTGCAATTTAAGATGACTCAGTGTCAACAGTACTGACAAATTGCAACCACAGTTAAGACCAACTCCCGAAGAATAGAGAGACAAAGTCTCACCCCTTCCAGTGTCCCCCAGTAGAAAAAAATATGTACAGTAGTCAATGGCGAGAGACAAATATTTGTTTGGCTCGCGTTTGAATTGTGGTATGACTCACACATAAAATGTTTGTCAATTTAAAAGATACATTTTCAAGTCAAGAAAGTTGCAGGTTATCATAGCATCATATAATTTTGTTTGAAACCACTCGGTGAACTACATCAATTGTCACGCTCAATCTACGTCACGTAGCTAGGTAACTTAGCTATGTAACTATATCTTATCAAATGTGTTTCACCCAGCAACTCTTTTTATCCGCCGGGAAGCGAAAGAACGAGTAAGACCAGTTGCTTGTGTGAGTACATCCTGGCACGCAACACAGGCATCGTAGCTTCAGCGAGCGAGTCATAGTCTTTCTAATTGCGCATTTTCACAGTCTTATACTTGAAGACTTTAAAAGAGTTTACGACGAACTGCAACTTTCTTGATATGCTAAATTATCTTTTAAACTGACAAACATCATATGTGTAATTCACAAACGTCATTTAAAAAAATGTGTCTCTCGCCATTGTCTATCGTTTAGTGTGCGTGTTAGTGGTTGGATGTGTTGGGATGTAAAAGTGTAAATGAATAATCAAGTTTATTTTCACACTTGCAGTATATTCTGGTGTTCGCTTCATGTTGCTATTATCATATTTCCGTGTGTGTTCTCACCTACATTGTCTGGGTGTCATGTTGAAATTAGTAATGTGATTATTCACTTTGCTTCCCGTTTTCTTCTGTCTGATCTGCCAGATCAGATTAGGTCACCAGCTGGAAGGGTTTTGTACTGTAGATTTGTTTGTACCCCTATTTGGGAAACTGTTTCATGGTCCATTTAGTCATGTCTGTGTTGATTAATTTAGGTGCAGAGCTCCGAGCGGCAGCAAATGTGCTCCTGCACAGCTTAATCGTTAGCAACACATTTTAACTTTAGTAGTTATACCATTACAGGTGGAACTGGATATAATAATGTCTGTACATTGTAGTGTACCCTGAGAAAGGTCACTTGGCTTCAGTGGTAAGTGCACTGAACATTGGTGAAAGGGTGAGAGTTTCCACATTCTTACTAGACCTACTGCTTGCACAATCCTTCATATAAAATGAGTTCTTGTATACAAAGTTTAAAAAAAATAGCAAGTTAACACTAGGCTACTTTGATATAGCAAGAACAATATGCACAATATAACTTAACATCATTTCTACAGTATATGCGAGAGAAGTTCCTTGCTAATGGGATAATATAACTCATTTATGTCTTTACTTTAGTCCACCATTAACATTGTAATGTAAGGATGAAGGTTGAGGTTAATGTGTAGCAAAGTGTCTGTATCAATATCTGCCAGGAGGGAATGGCTCGAGAGCAAAGTACCTCACCTTATGCACTGGATCATATGCTGTCTCATTATGTAATGATTTAGTCAAGAAGCTGGCAAGAGCAAGGAGACAAGGAAGTGTTTCAAGTCCAATAAAAAGGATCCAATCATGTGAGTCAGTTAAGAGGTTTAATTTGTATTACAAGTTCACCAGGTGTAAAGCATTTGCAGGCCTGTATACAACTACTCCCGTCACATATAACGACAGATATTGTCAGTGTTTTTTCATGCCAGCACATTTCCAGGTGAAGTTACACTTGGAAATCACTTTTGTGTTCCTCACACACCCAGCACTAAAATTGAGGTTCTGAAAGTATTTGCATGTGATATCCCTTCAAATGGAGGGCAATAGCAACAGAGAGATTGTGTGGGACTTGAGGGAGTCTGCCCTGGGATTTGTGCAGTTGCCGTAATGTTATGATCTAAACCATTGCCTGCAGCAATTCAATATCTCACCACTGCCCCTTCTCATCGTCCTCTGCTGTCAGTCAGAGGACCAGAGGGCCTGTGGCAAATTGTGTCAGTGAGCATTTTGCAGGCATGTGTTTTTAAATGCACAGCAGTGAGTGTGAAGAGGGGTCTACATGTCATCCCCTCCGCTGTAAGAGATCTTACATGTTCATTCAGTCAGCATAAAAACCTCCCTTCTACCAGCAAGTGGGCGTGCTCTCGGGAGCCCGAGGGGATGAAGAAACCTGAATCCATTCAATAAATGTAACAGATAAGACACCCGAGCTACTGCGGCTAAAATGCAAGCAAAGCAGGAGCCCTTCTGATCCTGCCAGCTCTCCTGAAGTCCTAATCTGGAATAAAGGAAGATGGGAAGGAATTTAGGGGCCTCAGGGTTTGGATGTGGTGGTGTGGGAAGAAAAGGCCTGGATGAAATAGCACCATTTTGTTTAACCGCTATAAAATTTGGTGTTAAAATGACCACCCTCATGCAATGTCAATGTTACATTACATTACATTACATTACAGTCATTTAGCAGAAGCTTTTATCCAAAGCGACTTACAATAAGTGCATTCAACATTGGTAATCAAAAGAACTACTAGTCACCAGAAGTCATAAGTACATTTCCTTTTCCAAACAAGCATCTAAGAGCATGAAGCAGAGCATAACTCAGAGCCAAAGTACAGTGCAGAAACAAGAAAAACAGTTAGTGCTATAAGTAATACGAATACAATAAGTGCAACAAGCTAGTATGAATACAATAAGTGCTAAGTGGAAGGTTCAGGGTAGCACTTCCTGTAGAGGTGGGTTTTCAGCCTGCGCCGAAAGATGGGCAGCGACTCCGCTGTCCTGACGTCAGTGGGAAGTTCATTCCACCACTGTGGGGCCAGGACAGAAAACAGCCGTGACCGGGTCGATCGGCCGCCAGGACCTCTGAGCGACGGGGCAATGTCACTGAAACCTTGATTGAGATCAAAAGTGACTGTCTTTTTATCCTTTAATGATACTTGTATGGTGTCCTTCTCCTACAGAAGCAGAGAAAAAAAGCAAATTATCATTTCAAGAGTGCTTTGATTAATTAGACATCCACTCGATGTGTTTGGTTTCTTAAATATAAACTCCTGTGTGAAGTGTGTATTCAATTTTGAAAGGCTGTGAACACACGTAAAAGTACATGATGATGAAGACTTCTATGAAGACGCACATTGTTACTCTGAGGCAATTTCTTGATGTTCATTAAGGGAAAAGTCTGACTCAAAAATTTGAATCATTTTAGCTTCAGACCAGATCTGCTCTCAGTAATATCTCCATTTCGACGTTGAGCTCCCTGTTGGTTTTCCATTATCCAGATGATAAGAAGCAATAGTACTTTTTCCTCCCTGTCATCTCTGAAGTAAATAGCAGTGGAAAATCTCAAGAAAAACATTTCTATCCCCGGTGACCTTGGGGACCATATACAATACGATATGAATCATTTTTCTATCCAAGTCATGAAAATGAAGTTCAGAAGATCAGAATAGAAAAAAACAACATAGAGTTTATTACATAGGCAAAAGCAACATTTAGCCAGTGATTCCATCCAAGATGAATCAGGTCTGATGACCCAAGGAAACGCATGATAATTAGGCATCTTATTGTTTTTAGGCCTACAGGAAGGCCAGAGTGATACAGCACATACAAAAACATCAGCTTATAACTACAAACAATTTACGAAATAAAAATATGTCCAGTCTATGTTAGGGTTGGGTACCGAAAACCGCTGCCACGCAACGCAGATTTCGGTGCCTGAGCTGAGTGAAATACGTTCGGTGCAGCCAACATGAGCATCACCTCACTATACGACCGGTGCCTACCGGACCGAAACGCAACGCAGATTTCGGTACTTCCTTTCGGTGCCTGAGCCGACTGAAATACGTTCGGTGCTTCCTTTCGGTGCCTTTCGGTGCCAAGGCAAATATGCTCATATTTCTGCAAAAGAATTGCTGAAGTTTATTTATATTTATTTAAGTATACTGTAAACTGTTGTTAACAATTAATATATTGTTCATAGTTTGAAGTTAAAAAGTTTGAAGCTGTAGTTTGAAGCCAAGTGTTTTGTATTTATTTATATTTATAGTATACTTCAAACAGTTAATATATTGTTCTATTTGAAGAAAACAAATTGCCTTGGCAATAAAAAATAGTTGCGTTGTCAATCGTCGTTTTGTGCGTTTTGTGTGTTTTTTTTTTAAAGTATCGGTTCAGGCACCGTTTAGGCACCGGTATCGGAAAAAACCCAAACAATACCCATCCCTAGTCTATGTGGTGTTAACATTCAACAGTGTGTCGGTGAGGCCCGGACTCTTCACCCTCCTGTCTGTAGGAAGTTCCCTCAAACGAATTTGGCCTTCAGATCTTCAAACACAAAATCCAAGGATCTGAGGGATTTCTGCCAGCTATACCCCTGCAAAACTCTGAACAAAAAGCATGTAAAATTGCAGAATAATAGGTCGATACTTTAGTATGTATGCCTTTTGTAGAACACTGAAGTAACATAAATTTAGTTTTTCATTATTTTGTGAAAAAAAGACAATTGCTTTATTATTCGTATGTAAACAAATAGTATTTCTTGAGCGTTAACAGCAGCAATGTTTAAATAACTCACTATTGTAGACTATACTATTTCAATGCCAACAACAAATGTAAATAAATCAATAAAATAAACAATATTCTGAGCAGCAAAGGGCTAAATAATCTACAAGAAGTTCCAAAATCGTGATTAAGATTAGTCTGTTCTTATGATCAAACTCCATATGGCATTGCTAACGTTACCTGCAGTGGACAAGGATGGACGGCTGCTCGCCAAACAGTCAAGAACTGTGCAATTCTGCACATTTATGTTCCACTTGTTGGTCAAATGTTTTAAATTGCTGGTGTTACCTGTCTTACTTGTGAGGGTTTTATTGCATTTGAAACAACGGGAGATCTCAGCATCTACTGGAGTAAAATGTAATTGGATCTTTTTGTTCTCTCTGTCATGATGTGTGTCTCACGCTGTATTGAGCCAGAGTCGGTGTGTGTAAAAGAGTAAAGCACGACTCCACCGCTCGTGCAAAGACACAGAAACGGAGAGAGGAGCTTTGAGATGCTGCTTTTTTTCCGCAGAGATCTCACTACTTAACTTCTAAAGTACCGATAGCAGAACCGTTACCTGCAGACCTTATCGATACCCCGGGTATTTACTGATGTCTTATCGGTTCCCGTTTAGAGCCGAGTTTCCGGGGGGCATCCCTTTTTGTTACAGACTTTTGCAAAGCTGATTTCTATTTGAAACCATGAGAACTCTGAACTGCAGATGAGTCTTGCATCTTTGATCTGAGAGGGTGATCTTTGATCATGTCATATAGCGGCAACGTTTCTACTTGCTGATGTCTTTTACTTATGAAATCTTCTTCCCCATACCTACATGCCTACAAACGCATAAACACACATGCATACACACACAGACATCAATAGTGAGCACAAACTGCATACATTTTCAGGCTAGCATAGGAATAGGAGAAAATGCTACGTTTCCATTCCAAGTATCTCATTTTGTCAGGGCCGAGGGAGTGGATCTCTTCCTCACGTTTAATGACAGCCATCACAGAGGTACTTGTGGTTAATTGCACCAAGTGTAAAAGAGACCAGGGGGAAGAACCGACGGATGTTGAAAAACAATAGGTGAAAAAATAGGTTAGGAGTGGGAGTTTGAGGCAGAAAAGGAATGAGAGGTAGATTTAACCAAGTCAAGGTTGACTGTTAGGAACTTGGAGAAACATACCTGAGAGAATAAAAATGATAACCAGGTGTGATATTTCTTTTTCCACTTTTTATTTCTTCAGTGACATGCTATTCCCTGAAAACTTTTCATTGCTTTCCTTTTGCTTGTTATATGGCAGCACGAACATTGAATTAGTCATATGCCTCGGAAGTAGGCCAAGACCTGCAGTGCACCTGTCCTTTTGACTGACTTAGAAATGTACAGTGATCCATGAATAAATGCGTGCACCTACAGACACACAATTACTAGCACTAAAACAAAACGCACACAGAGGAAATAATGGATTTGCTGCCGGAACATAAATGAACACTTGCCCTTTGATACTGTTGTAGCTGTCAGAAGCTAGGCGGCATCATTGATGCAATGGAGAGAAATCCCAGCAGTTTGATGTTTATTTGTTGTGGAGCTGGTGACAGCACAAGCCCATGAAATTAATTAATTTCATCAGAGAATGGATCTAAGCCAATGCACAGCTGCCAACAGTTACTGATTTTCATCATGCCCCTGTGAACAGGACATCACTTCAAGGAACACAATTTATTTAATTGAAACACTTATAAACGGAACGGTAAAGAAAATAGAAGAGCTCAACTCCTAAATGTCAATTCATACTCTGAAGTCCAGTACTATGAGTTTGTCAAACTAAGAAAATCGATTTGAACTCTGTTACACACACACACACACACACACACACACACACACACACACACACACACACACACATTTCCCCACAAAGGGTAGCCCACTTGCTCCCAAGCCACAGCTTGTGCCTGACACTGTGGGGCATTCTGTAAAAAGGGTAATCTGAACCATTAAATCATCATTGACAGAGCACGCAGGAGGCAGATACCCTCGAAAGGTTACAGGACACTGAAGGCACATTTTAGTCCTATCGCACACATTGGAGCTCTCTAGGCCATTTGTACAATCAATAGCTGGATTTGAAACCACAGGGGGAAGCTCTTTGTTTGAGATAACAGCTAGATGAACTGCTTTTATAACCATGGTATTTATGATATATTTCACATGACACTGTGTCATACAAAATGTCTCATAGCTACTGCTGGCAGTGAAGTAAAGTACAAAATTTTTTATTAACTTTTTAAGGCGCAGAGGTTTACATATAAGATGTATTTAACAGCTATCTTGCATTTTCACATGGACTGTATTCATTCATACACACATGCCTGGTTTGAAGACTTAGAACCTTTTTGTTTTGATAGTTTTAAGTAATTTATGGTCGGACTTTACAACAAATTTGGCTTCATTAAAGTGCCAATGAGTTTTTTATGTGATTGTGGTAAGACAGTCCTGAGGAAATCTGGTCTAGTCTGTGTGTGACTTTCAACTCATTCCTTCTTTTCATGTTCTTTGGTCTCAATGGGCCCTCAGCAATACATTGCAGTGTGTGTCTTTATTGATACCATCGCTAGGAATTGGCAACGCTAGAAAAAGCTTAATCTTCAACATAACATAACATTGTAGTGTATAGGAAACTATTCCAATCAGTTATGATAATATTTTACAAGCCAATTGCTGACATTTTTGCTTGTGGTGACAATGCTTGTCCAGCGTGTTTTTAGTTAGCTTAGTTACTGAAAAATAGTAGTTCATTACAGTTACTAGTTACCTAATTAAAAATGCAACTAAATTACTGTAGTGATTGCTTCCACCAAAATGTAATGCATTTCTGTGATAAGTAGTTCATGGTTTGTCTACCTTGAAATGCTGTGTTTGGTAATGTGCCTATAGCTTTCATTTCAGTAGTTTGGAACAAAACACTGTTAATCAACTTGACACAGTTTTAATTTGTAATCACATTCACATCTCTGAACTCTATTAAGCAATGTAGGGTGTATCTCCATGTGAAGAAACTTGCCCCGTCCGCTATGATCATGCATGTCCAAACATATCCACGCGTGATCTACCTAGCAGCCAACTTTATGCATTATAGCGCAAATGTAAGGACTGGGGACTGAGAGGAGGATATAGACAAGGACTGGGAGTGCGGCGCTGGTGCTGATCCTGCTGAGAGAGAGAGAGAGAAATAGAAGGTGGGCTATAGCACGCAACATTTCAAACTTACTCTTAAAGCCGCTCTGTCAATTTTTGAATTGAAAAATCAATCAAATCAAGCTTTCCGTTTTAACAAAGAAACATAATTTGAAAGACCACAGAGCATAGCTTACTGGTAGCCTGCAGAGGCACTTTTAGAGACACATGGCCACTGCTGGAGTTGGAAATGACGGAGAAACAACAGACCTGGAAAATCCTCCTGCTTTACTGCAGTGATCGGTGTGGCAACATTACGCCTTCCCCGTGAGTTACCTCAACAGCAAACGCTTCTTTGACAGAAAAATATCCTCCTGCCATCTAGTGGATCTTGTTTTTGTTGGCACCATGTAGCATCTCTTTTGAAAGAAGAATTTTTATATGAAAATGTAAAAAAGACGTTTTAATCGAAAATCTAATCTAATTGTGACCATTAATACAGAATTTTCAATTTCAGACTAGCCAGGTGAATGCACTTTCCCACATGGTTCTGTTCTTCACTGTCATCCCTGACACTTCATCCTGCATGGCTGCTGGCAGATTATCAATCATAAATATAGGAAATGGGAACAGAAAGAACAAAAACGGAAAAAAGCAGGATGTGGGTTGAAGAGAAACAAAGAGGGAGACGTACATTCTTAGATATGTGTGAGAGCATGTCATGCGCATCCATGGTCATGTGTATGCTAGAGAGAGGCACACCTGCAACCTGTGATGGAATGGTCTGAAGGCGGGAGGTAGATGGTGTGACAGGAAAGGGAAAAGAAGAGGATGGAAGGAGGATGGGAGAGGCTTATAAGGGTAGTCGGATCAGTGACAGACAGGAGCTCCCTCCCCAGAGAGAGGCCATTACAGGGGAGGGAGGGGGGCTGAAAGGGGGGGACACGTTGGCAGGGCCTGCCACCAAGCTTATTGGCAATCTGTTAGCAAGGCTGCCGGCAGGAGGGGGAATAACAGGTCCAGGGCCTGGGAGAAAAGAAAAATCTACTCTCCTCAGGATTCCAGGCAATGTGAGAGAGAGATATGTGTAGTGGGTGGTGGTGAGGGGGTCAACAGTCGACAGGATCAGAGAAAGACAGGAGGGGTGAGAGTGGGGCAGAATATATAGTGGCATTTTGTTACTGTGGAGGCCGGTTGGGAATGTCCCAACACTGGGATTGGCATTTGAATTTAGTGCAATACGAGAGAGGTGAGAGGGGTGATTTCGTGTCTGGAAAGGGATTGTGAGCACAGAGCATGAAGATGAATTACAACGAGAGGCATTAGAATGGAGGGGAAATAAATCAAAAGGTGTGATTGTTTGTCCAATGGAAAGTAAATTAGCCTCTTAGACAGAACAACCAAATAGATCCCATTTTCACGGTGTGTTACATATAGCCACTGACCTGTTGCTGCTCACAGTGTCAGACGTTTGGTATATGTAGCAATGCTTTCAAGAAAATTGAACTAGACAGAATTCAGTTTTAAATATACTGGCATTTGGTGCTAAAACAAGCAAAGTGAGGATTTAAAACATCTACACCCAAGAACCTTAAAACTCAATACGTGAAAAGAAATATTGGAAATGAAGGATGTTCTCCTACTTTGGTCTCTCATCAAACTTTCTCTTATTTTTATTTTTTTTTATTGTTTCCTAGTTTTGCCTCCAAGGCCTTTAAGAGCAGTGCAGTCTGACACATGCCTCGGGGTCTTCGTGTAAGTGAATACATCTAGCAGTAGAAAAACCCCATATTTTTCAGAGATTTTATCTGTGCTGCAGTTTATGTACTGTAACTTGGGTGTGATTTAGAACCTCTGCACACCTCGACTTGACATGCTGTAATGATATACGATTGATTAAGTGTGTCAGTGAGTACAGTATGTCACTAAAAGAGGAGTAAGAAGAACCAGTAGACGACAAATGCAGGGTGAATACTAAAATCTCCAGCCAGGTTTATTTGCATTAGACATATCTAAACCTGGCAATAAAAATGTCACTACCCTCTTATCATATATATATATATGTGGTGATGAGAAATCAGCAATAAGAAGATTGGGTTGGTAATGTGATGAAATATAGACAGAGAGGGGGAATTGGAGAAATAGCTGGGAGTTAGGAGAAGCAGGATAACATCTCTCATAACCATTCAAAACAGGCACATTATTGCTTCCTATTTTCACACTGTTTAATATACAGTCAGATACCGCGCTGCTTTGTGCAGCCTTTCATGTCATTGTTCCCAGCGACTGTAGCGATTTCACTTTCCTAGACGGAAGTTAATGATGTCCAAGGGGAAGATGAGAGACATCAATCAACAGTTGAGGTGACAGGCAACCTTATAAGCGCACTTAATGTTCGTAATGTAATATTACCTCAACGTCTTTGGTGAACCTCCTTTTTAGAGCCAGCAAGAGGCCAGGTCTGGTCTCACGAGCCATCCGTGAAACCAAGGTTTCCCAGATAATTATTGATTCTGTCACATAAGCCAATTTTTCAAAGACCTTGCTCCATGCGGAAGGAAGAAAAAGGAAGAAAAGAAACGCTGCCCCATGCCGCCAACAAGGAGTAATTTTTCTCTGTAACGGATGAGGAGGGAACATATTTCCATTCCAAATGGGCTTGGAGTTATTAATCTGGTTGGTGGGTATTTTGTCACTGTCATAAGCACAGTGAGAATTAATTGTTGAAATGGTGCCCCCGGAGCCACCTTGTGGGGTGCAAATGACATTTTCTTAACCTAAGGACCTTAATCAAAAGCAACGAGGTGGAGCACACCTAAGTGTGTTTAAACACTGCCAACAGGTGCAGGCTGACACCAATTTCGAAAGTCAGCAGGATTGGCTACAAAAATAGGATTAGAGCGAGTCTGAACTGTTCATGAATTATTATTTGTGTCCTCTGGCAAACAAAGTTAAAGTTTAGGCTTTAACTTTGTCGAAGAGCCCTTTAAGCTCAGAATCACAGTCATATGATTGTGTGTTTTGTGCTGCAGACATTTTCAATAAGAAAATTGCGTTTTTTAATAATCCACCAGAGTAGTATAAAAGGCTTGCTCAAAAACACGACAGGTGTTGACTTAAGAGTGTGGGTGGAACGATTTGTATTGCCCTTCCATTCACAACAAGTCACTTGAAATTTAATCATGTGCTTAATTAACAATTGTAAATACTTAATTGCCAATATTAGTTCAGAGCCTGTGCCTGAATGACTTTCACACTTGAGAAATAGTTGTGTGAAATACGATAAGTTGGGTGAAGTGGAATATAAAAAAACTAATTTGATGCTCGTGAATACAATCCAATTAACCTCCTCAAGGCTTTGTATATTTACAGCAGGGGAGAAATAACATGATTTAAGACCTCAGGAAAAAACCTCAGTGAGTAAAAAGTAGAAAGGGCGAAATCAGCAACCCCAGCAGAAAGCTGTTATGTAATTTGCTTCTCTAAAAGGCCTTTTGTGGAAGTATTGATTTTAAATACAGGAATTTGTAAGGAATAATATAGAAGGATTCAACGTGTTCTGATTGATATACTAGAAAAAGTATCAGCTTTGTCTTTGGGAGCCCTTCAAATGTTACATCTAAAATGTCAACTGTGCCACTTTCATCCTTTTTATCCTAGGGTGCTTGGGGGGTTGCTCTCCTCTCACGCCTGCCAGCAGAAACCAAAACCTGCGCGCTGCAATGACGATGAAGTTGGCTAAATTTAGCAGTAAACCTTGTCAAATAGTTTGTGGAACAAATTGTAAAGCTCTGGGTAGCCCTGCACTAAAATTATTAACTCCTCCATAAATTTACTTTAGACTGATATTTACGGAAGAAAGAAAAGATGTGATTGGATGTTCCTCATCACGTGACATGTGGTGCGCACTGTAGCTTTCCAAAAGTTGTACTATTACTATCTTGGGGTGCATCCGTCGCTAAAAAATAGGTGCTTGGACGCGCTTTTGCGCCGCAGCGTTGTCTCTCTCGCTTTTGAGCGTGCCTTCCTTGCGTTTACATTGACAACAATGGATTTGAGGGCGCAGAAATTGTTGCATGTGAACGGACACTTACTGTTACAGTAACATCTTGCCTCTTTCCTAACTGAACTCATTAACTGAACTCTTATTTCAGTAAAGGCTTCTTAACTGGTCCCACTCAATGCTGTAACTGACCCCTTGTAATACTCTATAAACCTCTGTAAAGTCTTTCTCTCTCCCACTCTTTTTCTCTCTCCTTCCTGTGCTTCCTTCCTCCCGTTGCCTCTATCACTGGCCTTGTCTGAAGAGGTAAATAATTGATGCCCCTCTTCTTCTTGCATTGTGAGAAATTTATGAATAGAAGGAGCAGAGGGATGGTTGTATTTTTCTACCTAACTTCTCAGTAGGCCCTCTCGAACTTATCTATGTAACAGCACCAAGGTCAGAATAAGTGTATATTTTATAAAGATGGATCACTCTAGCAGAATTCTCATATTCAGACCTGGCCAGCACTCTCCATGCCAAGATGCTTTCTGGCCTTACCCAGCCCCAGGACACCCATTTCTCACTGTGTGTTTTTGTGTGTGCAGACACTTTGACTACAAAATATAGAATATCAACACTTGATTTATGCTCTAAGCCTACCAAATCAACATATTATACCCAAATACTATAAGACGGCATCTTGGTATAAATACAAATATGAATAAAACATCCATTTGACCAATAGCATTGGGCTTTCTAACCCACTGCAATGTCACCATGGGAATTATTACTCTCTTTAAAAGTGTACTGTTTTTATCACTTGTGTTTTAGCAGTGTACAGTTGTGAGGAACTCAAAGTTCTCTCCGAAAATTGTGAAGTATTGTGAAATAAGAAAGAAAAATATGTTCTCACAGAATCTTCCAAAATATATTTTTAAACAAGGCCTCTGTGAACTGTACCATGGCACGGCCTTCAATCACACTTAGCGACAGACAGGGAATTATAGATATCCCCCACTGCTATCTGTCAGCTCATGGGTGTATTTTAGGCTAGCTGTACAAAGTCAAGTGAACTTCAGCACAGAGAAAAAAAAGTCTACAGCGCAAAAAGCCCCTGTGAGTCTCAAAATAGAGAGATCTCAAGCCACTTTTAATCCCAATGCTTCACGGATCGTTTCTGTTGTTCAGGAATAAAATGTTCGACTGTGAAAGTTACTTTATAGTTGATGAATTTTCAGAGCTGTCTATGGATGGACTTTTAAAAAGAGTGCGTAATGAATTTAACTGAGAGTCTTTCACTGTGTTGCATAATTTCAAGAGTGCACTCAAATTGGAGAAGAGAAGTTGATAAAAAACAGCAATAAAACAAATGTTGATTAAGCGCTTTACAGAGAAATTAAAATACAATTAGATTTATAAGTAGCAAGTGAAATACAGGAAATAAATTAACATTTAGCAAAAATTAAGCTAAAACAATAAATAAAGCAGCTACCTGCCAGACAAAAGAACATTTACAGGGCGAGAAGAGACCCTCCTCAACCTAGTGCCAAAGTGTATGGAAAATAATTGTGGAGACTCAAAGACTCCAGGGTGAATGGCTGTTGATTTCAGTGTCATTTTGTTGTCCTTGTAGCAGCCATTATCACAGGGGATTGAGGCTATTTCAAACAGACAGCCCACTGCAGTTTGAGGTCTTGGAGAGACATGAGACGTATGTATTTACACCTTTTCAACATCTTCACAAACCATCTCCCAAGGTAGTTTGAACAATCAGATTGCAATCTGTCTCAAATGCTTTTTCTTCTTTGACGTTGGACAGCCATTAGATCTGCCCAAGGTGCTGTGTAAGTGTAAATGAGGTGAAACATGGTGAGAACATGGCTCTTAAGATTGGATTCAAAGGTGGCACTGAACAGGGGGAGCTGTCAGTGAGTGGTAAATACAATTTCACAAAGTAATCAATTTCTCAGAGGCAGTCAACGCAATATTTTAGCTCTTAATCACAGTTAGAGGCTCAAATGGCTCCATTGCCACATAAAGAACCACACAATGAAAATAAATCAGGGAGGTAATTATTAATTGCAATTAATTGACAAATCTATTAGCCTATAAAATGTGAGACTAGTTGATAAACCACATTCCTAGAGCCCAAGGTGATACCTTCATACTTGTTTTGGTCAACCAACAGTCCAAAACCCAAAACTGATAACAGAACTTAAAATACCTTCACATTTGAGAGGCTGTGAATGTGTTGTATTTTTGCTTGATACATAATTTAACTTTAGGTGATTCAACTAATCAATTCATTAACTGATCTTTTCAGCACAAAGAAAGTGTAAAATGTCAACGAAAGCAAACTGGAATGGATGTCAGTATGATTTCAGTACATAACATGAGAAAGAGAGGAAAAGGAATGAAACATTCTTCCTCATTTCCCCCTCATCCCCACTTCTCACTCTGTCTTTTTCCTCCTACTAAAGATTAAAGTTAACACCCATCGGGAAACTCAATACTCGCCTAGCCTGATTTATCAAACTTTCCACATTTCTTTGTTTAACATCACACCATGAACGAGTATTTGATTACTTTGTCGTCAACATAAATTAATGAAAGAGGCGCACCTCTCTACAAACCCTCGACGTGTTCTTCCCTCACTTCCTCCCTCTCTTGTCATCCACGACTAATTCACCTGCAGCCAAGTGTAAGGGCCCCTAAGCTGTATATTGGTTAATGAAGCATGTAACCTGCATTTCTCCTGCCTCCAATTCCTGCCCTGAGTGACATGCGCTGCTCTTCTGTGCTCTTCACTCCACACAGCATCAAGGGCAGGAGCACTGGGAGGCAGCTTAGTGCCCTCCACCTTTCTCAACCATTCTTTTCAAGTCCTGCCAAAATACTCCCTTGGTACTGTATGCAACACTGCTCACTAGCCAAACACAGTTTATGGAGGGCACATTCACGTGAACACACTGTCTCTCAGCAAAGCTCGACTTTGTCATGCAGGTGCAGTGGTTCTGTGATAGTGATGGGTCAATTCATAGCTCAAACAGTCAATTGATGAATGTAATATATGAGTGGACAAACTGAAGCGTTAGAAAACAGACGTTTATCTAAATTGGCTCAGTGTCTGTGAGCAGACATCCCAGTGCTTCCAGAAAAAAAAGCACTAGGGAGAAAAATCATTGTCTTCATTTCTTGGCATTGGCTTCGGTGCTTGTTGACAGCTAATGGTGTGTAAACAAAGGGGACTTAATCAACAACAGTCCCAAGTCTAAAATCTTACAAACCTGTCATTTTTGGACAAAAAAAAACATCTTTCTTGTCTTCAAACTTTTAAGTAAGTTTTACGAAAATGAATCAATACATGCAATTACTTTTGCCATATTAAAGGTGCGTTATTGCTTCCATTCTTGTATTGTGTCAGGCCTTTGTTATGATGACATGTTTACATTGAGGTGTTGAACCTGTCAACCTGGAGGACATAATTAATTCCTGTGGATTCCTGTGCAAACAAATGGATGGTTGTTTGAGCTGTAAACAGACACACGCATACATACATACATACATACACTCACACACCTTTTAAATCCTGACACACTCTCACACTGAAATCCCTGATGTCCCTGAAATCATGAAAGCACAAAAATACCCCACATACATATATGCTTCAACACATATTCATAATATACAAATAGGTGTAACTAGGTGAAAAGTATGACTTTTTGAAAGGTAGCATACAGTATAATCATTAAAACGGGCCAAACCTTCTCTATCCCTCCTTTTCACTACTGCTGTTTATATATATATATATATATATATATATATATATATATATATATATATATATAAATGGAATGGCTCTGCCTAAATGCATTCTGTGAGCCTCCAGCAAAGCTCAGATCAGTAAAGCATTTCATAGAATTGACATATTCACCGTAAAGGAGGGTGATTGCTTTGTGATTGTGGTTCTGTTTAGTGTTAGCTGTACACATTTATTGTAAGGACAAGCTCTGTTGGCTCGGGTAGCTATTTCGCCTAAAGCATGACCCACTGATCACTTGATCTGTTTCTAGAGCTGAAAGTGAAATTCAATTACTGTTTTTATGTTTTATTTTTAACATTAGAAGTCAAAGTCAGGCCTCATCATTTCAATTAACTTCTAGCCTATTGAACTATAACTGCATTCTATTAACTTTATCTTAATTACTTCCCGGTGTCCGCTGTAACCTTGGGGTTGGCAATGCAGTCCCATGACTATGAAGTGTTAAAGGTATAGGTTTACAAAAAAAATCACTGCTTGAATGTGTTACTATCCAGAAAAATCATTTTTTGTCAGCAAGAGCATTTGAACAATCAAGTTAATACTTTTTGATGCAGGTCCCCTTGAGGAATATTGGTCAGCATATGGACTTTTCTGTCCCTAGTTGGAGCTTATGTGCAGTGAAATGGAAGTGAAGGCCGAGCAGTTATAGTGGAGCTGAGGTGACATACACAAACTGCATGGAGCTTATTGATCTCAAGGCAGTGGACATCAGGACTGTAGCTTCCTTTGCTCTGCTGCTGAACAGGCCGTGAACTTGTGACCTTTTGCAGTGTCAGGCTTTCTGGGTTTATTTCTTGTGAATCGTTCAGAGTTATAAAAGATGCAGGGTTAGCACTTTCAGAGTTACAATGAAATATGTTATATATTGTGATTGTTCTCAGCCTTAATGCATAGGATTTATACAGTGTTCATATAGTGTGTACATAACACACTACTAATAAACATGCCCTGTAGCTCTCAAGAGCTCACACTCGATACTGCACTTCTTTGGGTTCTGCGCAATACAGCCGCCAAGAATGAAGCCGATTGGATAAACGGTTGTCGAGAAAATCGAAGGCTATACATACTTACAATCTTTTTATACTTACACACACAAGAAACAGACAGAGCCTTCTTCCGTTTGATATTGAGTCATGATATTTTAAACAAATATGTCAGGGTTCCCCTCAACTATATTGAAAGATTGATCAAAATTTGAATTATAATGACTCATATGTTGTTTTCACCTGTATAGATTTGGGCTCTATACTCAAATTTCCAGAATTTTGATTACTCTTTTGAAGAAGTTTATATCATCAACAATTCATCCTTCACTGATTCTCTCTCTCTCTCTCTCTCTCTCTCTCTCTCTCTCTCTCTCTCTCTCTCTCTCTCTCTCTTCATGTCTGTCTCTGTGTCTCTCTCCGCACTTCTCATGCGTGAATATCCTTCAACCTGAGTAAGCACGCTGTCATTCACAACACACCCAGTCTGGGCGGAGATAAATAAATAAACCAGGCACATATATGCCTCATTTCATATGCCATTTCCATTTTGGTATCCATCACTTTCCTGCCTCTTTGGTGGACTATCATTCAATTAAACATTATTATCTGCTGGTATGCCTGGGGAATTGTGCACACCTAAGCTGCCCCATGCGCCTCAGTCTTTAATCTAAGGCAAAAAGGCAATTAATCAACAGGAATCAGTATTATGGAAAACAAACCAGTGGGGATGGACTTTATCAAATGTTCTTTAATTAAGAAAATTACTTGAAGGGAATGTGATATAATTTGCAATTTACAAAAATAGTATTGAGATAGGGGAGAGTGAAGAGACTTTGAAATCTCACTGAGAGGTGTTAGGCAATGTGGTTTAGCCTGGATTGTTTTGATTCGGCTTTCATTTAAAGGGATCAGATGACATGTTTGCTTAACTTCTTTTTTTTTTATCCCACGGGGCTTATAATTAAATGATTCCAACCCTGCATTATAAATAGTCCCTGGGTTCGCCACATACGTAACATTATTTTTGATCAATAGCAATAATGAATTAAAGCTTAGCGTGGCCTTTATAATGTATTTATTAGTAGAAGTCATGGCACAAAGAAGTCATGTTGATTCTGTCATACTTTGTTTGATTTTTAGTGTTTGTAATGCAGTGTTTGCAACTAATGACTATTTTGTATGTATGTATATGTATATATATATATATATATATATATATATATATATATATATATATATATATATATATATATATACTCTGTCTCTGTTTTTTATTTCTCTTTTAGCATCTGTCTTTTTATTGTCTGATTGCCCTTGTTTAAATTAGTTCCTTTTTTTCTTAAGCACTTTCTTAAGCTTTGAAAAGTGATTTCTGAATAAAGTTAATTGTCATTATTATTTTTGATCAGATATTGCTCATTTCAATTTCAAAGTTTCAAAGAATTCACTTCAGACTGTCTCTGGTGGCATGAAATATTCCCCAAACTCCCTAACGTTACGTTATAGACTGTTTGATCAGAATTGCACTGCTAGGCAACAGCTTGGTTCTATGTTTACCACCCATTAGCTAATGTCATTCACATACACTGCAACTGGGACACATTTGGAATGATTATGTTTACAATTGTCTCACCGATCTATTTCCAGCTAATTAGCATTAGCTAAATCTTTGTGTCCATTTTGATGGACAAACACACCATTTCAGGTTAATTTAAAGACAAACACACTTTTTGTCTGTTTTTTCTCTGTTTTGTGATGGGTCAATGTAGCAGGGTTATCAAGAGTTAGCTATAAAATAGCTTCATTAGGACGTGTAATTGTGCCTTTGCCTCTGCACTTTTCCCCGCTGTAACGTTGGTCACTGTTCAAATATTTATTCCAGAGATGCGTCATTTCCTGTTATTCATCACGTGAGCTACAAAAGCCGCGGCATTGGCTGGTTTGCTGCCCCCGCAGAGACGTTGTCACAGAGCACGTCATGTATCATTACATAGACCCAACTTATCAATTAACCATTAATTGGTTAAACAATTTTCTTATAATGGAATCAAATTGATTAGTTGTAGCAACCCTACTGTGTTTATTTTATTTCACTCCAGTATTTATTTTATCACATGTACAAATGTATACTGTATATCAATGCAAAATATGTTTTGCAGACAAACTTCCATCTTTTTCCAACTCATGCTGCCTTTAATGTTTCCCCCTTGTGGCTTCATCACCACATTCACATCTTACAGCTTCCTTGACAGCAGTTCATCTCAGAAAGTGATGTTTAGTTTTAGTTTAGTTTAATTTCGTTCAATTTAAAAAATACACAAACATAACAGCGATAAATATCACAGTGCAGGAAGAGGCAGAAACCCAAACTGGGCTTATTTGATGCCTACACTTTTAATATAAAAATGTCACAATATTGTCTTACATGTGTGATTATCTTACCAGTCAGACTCCTGGTTAAAATGAGGGGAGGGACAGAAAGGGGTTCAGACTGAAAATACCGCTGTGGCTGTTTCTGCTTGTAGGAATCAGTTGTTACTCCTGTACTGCTTTGCAAAAGAATGATTAACCTGCTGTAGTTTGACACTATTTAAATTGTTCTGGAAGGCAGCTACAATTTTGTCAAAAACAGCATTGGGGTTGGGCTTACTGAAACATCGCACAGCTTGTGGACCAACATAATTGTCTAAACAGAATCAATAGTTCCCTTATATACCCCAAAATTTACAATTTAAAAAAATATGTGAGAAACAAAAACACTGCAATGTATGGTGTACTAAAACAAGTTATCACAGTCAGATGTAAAAGGGCGTCTTTGTAAGAATGTAAAGAATCTCTTTGATTAGGCTGATCGTACTGGCACCAGCAGGATTCCTCACACAGTCAGCACAAATTAATATTAAAGTAATGTGTATAATAAGCCATTGCAACTAGTGTTTGTTTATTTCATAGTGAAGAAGGTAACATTAGCTCATGCTAGCACAGCTGGCTTAAACATATAAGGCTATGGTCCATCAAATGTCACGGGTGCTGACACTGGCATCCAAAACATTCAAGAAATTAACCCAAATGTCACTTTGAATGCAAGAATTGCTCTTCGTAGTATTTTTCCACTTTCCAGGCTCAATTTGTAGTGAACGATTAATGTTATCAGTTTAATATTAAATGATGCCAAGGCCCTGAGAGTACAAGTAAAATATCTCACTACATAACACATTCATAAAAATAGCAACATGCACCCTTGAATATTGAGTTTTGGTCGAGGTTAGCTCACCAAGTTCAGGCTGAAACAACAAAGCTTAATCTTGCCGTGAATAATCTTGACCAGAAGGTTTCAGACCCACAGCGAGTCTGCTGAACCGCAAACTCCCTGCGAAATGCTGAATCATTAATAACAGGTCAGGAAAGGCAAAAAGCTCAGGCAGTTTGGTGTCTGATCTAAAGAAGAAGTTTTCTTCACCAATTTCCTCTTGGGGAGGACAAGTAAGAGTTAGGGTCATTGACTGCTGCAGTGATCAGATAGTTGGAAGTTAAGTTATGCACACGAATAAGAGAGAAAGGTGTCTATATAACCTTTGATTTTATAATAGTTACCCTTACTTTCAGGGTATAACATCCGATATTAATTAGTGTTTTTTTTATCATGAAGGGTTATCTGACATTCTACCTCATTTAAACTAAAAGGAAAAGGATTAAATATTTAACTTGCACTTATGACACACAAAAGGTCACCTGCACTGCACCATTCATGTGCTATCAATTGAGCTGCCTCTATCACTTAACAATACTTTTGAAATAAACTTTGATGTTACTTTACTTTCAAAAATATTATAAAAACCTGTGTGGATGGCTGGCTTTTCGTCTCCTAGTCCTCTGTCACGCATATTTGACAATAGAGCTGGTTGATATGAAGAAAACCACATATTATAATAATTTAGACATTAAATTGTGACAATATTGTCAACAATAGGGTTAACTATTTGTGCTTTCAAGTATTTACACATATTTAGATTTAGATAAATAATGAGTAATGTGGATATAATGACTAGGTAGGTAAAGACAAATAATACAACAGTAAGAAATAAAATAACATCATTTTACTGTAACGAAGCTGAAGAGTCCTGTGGGGGTTACTGCGGGAATATGGAGTGCAGGGGTTGTAGCTGCAAGCCATTTGGTCCATGTATAACCAAAGGGAGAGCTGTGTCTGTATAATCAACACATGGTCAAACACATTTCTAGTGGATGTTTTCCCTTGTTGTCAATCCTGTCAGTGATTTTTATGGCTCTCTCGGGGCAGCTGGAGGGAGGAGAGTGTCCGTTTTGGGGACTTTAGAACTGCACCTCGCAGATGATGTTGCTCTGTTGGCTCCTTCAGACTGTGACCCGCAGCATGCACTGGGGTGATTTGCAGTCAAATGAGTTGGTCAGGATGAGAGTCAGTACCTCCACGTCTGAGGCTGTGGTTCTCTGCCAGAAAATGGTGGATTTCGCCTTCTAGGTTGGGAATGAGTTACTGCCCGAAGCAAGGGAGTTCAGGTATCTCTGGGTCTTGTTCTCTGGTGCAGGTAAAATGGAGCGTGAGATGAACAAGCGGTTCGGTGCTGTCATCCCAATGAGCTTTGGGTAGTGACTGAAAGAATGAGATTGTGGATAGAAGAGGTCTAAATACGCTTCCTTCATAGGGTTGCTTGGCTCAGCATTAGAGATAGGGTGAGGAGCTCAGACATCCGGAGGGAGCTCGGAGTAGAGCCGCTGCTCCTCTGCGTCGAAAGGGGCCAGCAGAGGTGGTTTGGGAATCTGACCAGGATGCCTCCTGGATGCCTCCCTTTAGAGGTTTTACGGGCACGTCCAACTGGTAAGAGGCCCCAGAATAAACTCAGACCACGCTGGAGGGATTATATATCTCGTCTGGCCTGGGAACACCTTAGGGGTTTCCAGTAAGAGCTGGAAAGTGTTGCTGGGGAGAGGGACATCTGGGATTCAATGCCAAGCCTGGCCACAAATAAGATGAATGATAATGGATGGATAGAATGGATGCAGCCTTTAAAACTAGGAAAAGACAGCTCTGATGCTGTGTTACGATATTACCATTTCTAAGATCTAAGACAATATCTAGTAGGGGTGTGAATCTTTCACTATCTAAAGATTCTATTCAATTTTAATCGATTCCTGATTTAAAATTGATTCTCAATTCAGCACAAAAGGGTGTTAGTTTCAGGATCTACTCCAGTCCGCTGTGCACAATACAGGCATTGTGGCAAATCATCGCATGAAAGCACAGTAACATATCTAAAGTATCTTCATGAATTATTGTTTTTGTAACATTGCGATATGTTTTTTAGTGAATATGTCATCATGTTTTTGATGGAGAGGCTGAAGTTTAGAGTGATGGACAAGAAAGGAAGATTATGAAGAATATATATATATATATATATATTTACGATTTAACTGTGTGAATGATACTGTTGTTTTGCTTTGAACAATTTCCATTTTCAAGTTATTTACCTGATGTAACTTGCTGTAAGTAAAAGAACAGAATGAGTGCAGCACACAAAACTGACACACAAATGTCAGAGCCACTGTGCCCTGACAGTTTTCACAGAAACTTTAATGAGACCAAATTGAGCATAAGAAAAAGATATGAATCAGACAAATAGTGCTAACATATTGGAATCATGCTGAAAATAGAGATCCATATTTGCAATAAGATAAAGCAAATTTATCTCCTATTTGCCATGGAATGATAATGTAAGAAAGAAATTCTCAGAAAAACAGCTTGATAGAAGGGATTGTATTTGTGCACAATTGAGTGAATAGAGAAGATATGGGAAGGTGACTTCAAAATGTGAGTTTTCAGATTGACCCAAGAGGTTGAACTCTGTTACCCAGAAAATATAACGGGTTGATTAAGGCCTTTGAATTGTTAAATTCCTCTCTCTCTCTCATCTCATCTCATTTTCAACCGCTTATCCGGGATCGGGTTGCGGGGGCAACAGCTCCAGCAGGGGACCCCAAACTTCCCTTTCCCGGGCCACATCAGCCAGCTCTGACTGGGGGATCCCGAGGTGCTCCCAGGCCATTTTGGAGATATAGTCCCTCCACCTGGTCCTGGGCCTCCCTCGGGGTCTCCTCCCAGCTGGTCGTGCCTGGAACACCTCCCTAGGGAGGCGCCCAGGTGGCATCCTTACCAGATGCCCGAACCACCTCAACTGGCTCCTTTCCACGCAAAGGAGCAGCGACTCTACTCCGAGTCCCTCACGGATGACCGAACTTCTCACCCTATCTCTAAGGGAGATGCCAGCCACCCTCCTGAGGAAACCCATTTCGGCCGCTTGTAACAACGATCTAATTCTTTCGGTCATGACCCAGTCCACATGACCATAGGTGAGGGTAGGAACGAAGATTGCCTGGTAGATAGAGAGCTTTGCCTTGCGGCTCAGCTCTCTTTTCGTCACAACGGTGCGGTAGAGCGACTGCAATACCGCCCCAGCTGCTCCGATTCTCCGGCCAATCTCACGTTCCATTGTTCCCTCACTCGCGAACAAGACTCCGAGGTACTTGAACTCCTTCACTTGGGGTAAGGACTCATTCCCTACCCGGAGTGGGCAATCCACCGGTTTCCTGCTGAGAACCATGGCCTCAGATTTAGAGGTGCTGATCCTCATCCCAACCGCTTCACACTCGGCTGCAAACCGATCCTGTGAGTGCTGGAGGTCACAGCCCAATGAAGACATCAGGACCACATCATCTGCAAACAGCAGCGATGCAATCCTCAGCCCACCGAACTGTGAACACTCCTCCCCACAACTACGCCTCGATATCCTGTCCATGAATACCACAAACAGGATTGGTGACTAAGCGCAGCCCTGGTGGAGGCCAACCCTCACCGGAAATGAGTCCGACTTACTGCCGAGGACCCGGACACAGCTCTCGCTTTGGGCGTATAGGGATTGGATGGCCCCCAGAAGTGGCCCCCTCACCCCATACTCTCGCAGCACCTCCCACAGTATCTCCCGGGGGACCCGGTCATACGCCTTCTCCAGGTCCACAAAACACATGTAGACCGGATGGGCGTATTCCCAAGCCCCCTCCAGGATCCTTGCGAGAGTGAAGAGCTGGTCCGTTGTTCCACGGCCAGGACGGAATCCACATTGTTCCTCTTCAATCCGAGGTTCGACTATCGGCTGAACCCTCCTTTCCAGCACCTTGGAGTAGACTTTACCAGGGAGGCTGAGTAGTGTGATACCGCGGTAATTGGCACTCAACCTCTGGTCCCCCTTTTTGAACAGGGGAACCACCACCCCGGTCTGCCACTCCCTAGGCACCGTCCCAGACCTCCACACAATGTTGAAGAGACGTGTCATCCAAGACAGCCCCTCCAAACCCAGTGCCTTCAGCATTTCTGGACGGATCTCATCAATCCCTGGGGCTTTGCCACTGTGGAGTTGTTTGACTACCTCAGTGACTTCCACCAGGGAAATTGATGATGCTCCCCCATCAGCCTCCAGCTCTGCCTCTACAATAAAGGGCGTATTAGTCGGATTGAGGAGTTTCTCAAAGTACTCCTTCCACCGCCCGATTACCCCCTCAGTTGAAGTCAACAGAGTCCCATCCTCACTGTATACAGCTTGGATGTTTCACCCATTTCCCCCTCCTGAGGTTCCGGATGGTTTTTCAGAAACACCTTGGTGCCGACTGAAAGTCCTTCTCCATGGCTACTCCGAACTCCTCCCACACCCGCTGCTTTGCCTCCTTCACGGCAGCGGCTGTAGCCCTTCGGGTCTGTCGGTACCTTGCAACTGCCTCAGGAGTCCTCCGGGATAACATATCCCGGAAGGCCTCTTTCTTCAGTCGGACGGCTTCCCTGACCACCAGGGTTACCGCCCCTTGAGGCACCTAAGACCTTGAGACCACAGCTCACCACCGTAGCTTTGGCAATAGAAGCTTTGAACATCGTCCATTCCTGTTCGATGCCCCCAACCTCCACAAGGATGCTAGAAAAGCTCCGCCGGAGGTGTGAGTTGAAGATCTCCCGGACAGGGGCCTCCTCCAGACGTTCCCAGTTTGCCTGCACTACCCGTTTGGGCTTACCAGGTCTCTCCAGAGTTTTCCCCCACCCTCTGACCCAACTCACAACCAGATGGTGATCAGTTGACAGCTCCGCCCCTCTCTTCACTCGAGTGTCCAAAACTTACGGCCTCAGATCCGATGATACAATAACAAAATAGATCATCGACCTTCAGCCTAGGGTGCTCTGGTACCACGTACACTTATGAACATCCTTATGTTCGAACATGGTGTTCGTTATGGACAATCCATGACTAGCACAGAAGTCCAACAGCAAACGGCTGCTCGGATTTAGATCAGGGAGGCCGTTCCTCCCAATCACGCCTCTCCAGGTATCCCCATCATTGCCCACGTGCGCGTTGAAATCCCCCAGCAGAACTATGGAGTCCCCCACTGGAGCCCCATACAGGACTCCAGTCAGGGTCTCTAAGAAGGCCGAATACTCTGAACTGTTGTTCGGTGCATGCAAGACAACAATCAGACTGGGCCTGGCTCCAGACGTGGGCACCGGGCTTCCTCCGTGCACGGTCTCCTTGACTCTTCTCTGTTTTTCCATTGGGGTTTTTAGACCATTCTTAGTCTGGCCCTTCGCCTGAGACAAATTTGCCATGGGAGACCCTACCAGGAGCTCTAGGCTCCAGACAACATAGCCCTCAGGGTCATGGGGGCACTCAAACCTCTCCACCACGTTAAGGTGATGGCTACCAGGAGAGGTGTTAAATTCCTCAACTATCCACAGTTCATGCTTCGAAAGATGTGTTCCTACAAATGAATTGAAAATGAAGAAAGGAAAACTTAGATTACATTAATATGATCTCAAATACTAAACAGCTGAGTTATTTCATGTAAATTGCAATAATCATGAGAACACAGATCCTTCGGTTTAACTGAATGCCATCTGCCATCAAACAACATAGAAGACACAAAAATGGTTATTGGCAGCAATAGATGGGCAGTGCAACTTCAACTGAGGCTTTTTTAACAAAGAAAGTGAACATGACCTCAGGACTTGAGGACAGACTATTTCTGAGTCACATGGATTATGCCAACAGGCTGGTCTGCTGTTAGAAAAAGGTTTTAGGCCTGAGTTTGGGAAGAGAGACTTTAATCCATGTGTCACAGGGCCTACAGGGGGAAGCAATCCATGACTTAGTTTGAGGGTTAGAGGGTAGCTAGTAGTGGTGTAACGAACCATTGTCGATCCGTGATCTGTACGGATCCCCCCTCACGGTTCGGCGGGCATGTGAACTGCGGATTAATTACACAGTTTAACGTTAATCATCACAGTATTAAATAAAGTTTTACTGACGATTGTCTGCCGATGTTCTGTAAAATATGCGATCAGGACATCAGCATTTATGGTGTTCTAGTCGCCGATCTCTGATAATGTTACGTTGTAAACAACTAATCCGTGTTTAAATTGACAGGACGGCGGCAGCACCGCTAATGGCCAATGAATGAAGGTTCTGTTTAGTTACATTATGAGGCATTCAGGCTCTGTTCAGTGAAAATGAGTATTTGGCAAAGGTAAATTATAACGTGTGTTTTGATGTGTTCACATGTAATCTCTTAAAATGTAGTGTTAGTAAGAAACTCGAATAAATCCTGTTGTACGAAGGAGATGTTTTCACAACATAAATAGATATTAGGATTGTTGTAAACAGGTCATAATTCATCTCTAAGGAGCTTATAATACATCATTAAAACTACTAATTACTTTGATTTCCTTATCATTTAAATTGTGTGTTTTTATGAAGATAAAAAACAAAACATTACTATAACAAAGTAAAAGGAAAACATTTAGAATATTTTGCTGGTTTACAATGACTTTAGAGTGGATGAAATACTTTTTGGTACGGTGACAAAAAATAGTCTGGAGCCTGGTAGACCAGCTGCTATAATCAGACAACAAAGGGATCTGTATCTGCCAATATGGTTCATCAATTAGTATCGGCGGCAAAAAAAACGTGACCAGGGATCTTTAAAAGTTATATTTGCTCCCTTTATCCTTTTTTGCTGACCCAATAATGTGATCTCATCCGTGGTATGATCCGAACCGTGAGTTTTATGATCCGTTGTACCACTAGTAGCTAGCAGCCTCAGTTGTAATCAATCTCTCTTTCTGGGGAAAGAGGTATGGTGGCATAGACACATTTTTGAGGGTTTAAAGGAGTGTTGTAGAATGCTAATTTAGCGAAGGAAGTAAACCTAGAGATGTTCCAATACCATTTTTTACTTCCTGATACAGATTCCGATACCATGTATCGGCTGACACTAATACCGGTGTCTTAAGAGCAAAAATATGTATATATATTATTATTATTTTTCTAAAAGCTGTACACTACTAACCCTATATGGATGTGATATGATTGCTATCATTTGTGTATGACCTGGCTCTGGTTAAACCCTGTGTAAAACATGAGCAGATACAGAAAATGAATGCCATAGAATTTTATCATCTAGTTTATTTATTTATTATTATTATTTATTTTATTATCTAGCAACCAACGTCGGGCCGCGAAGGCCCTATTGAAATTCGAATACACATAGTACATCGGGCGCATATTTGGGGGACTTGCCATACTCAAAAACTCACCAAATTTTGCACACTTGTCAGGCCTAGTGAATATAGCCATATGATATAGGTTGGATATTTGTGTGTAAATAAATGGCTCTCTAGCGCCCCCTAGAATTTGGACCGGCGACGCCCCTCGGCCACTATGTCCGATTTACTTGAAATTCAACACACATGTCCACCTCCGCTAGATCTACAAAAAAGCCTCTCAGAATATTAAACTCTGCCTACTTAGATTTTCCGCCATTTTGAATTTTGTGAAAAACCCATTTTTGCAAACTTCTCCTACACGCTGATTTTGATTGATACCAAATTTGCTCTGAATCATAATTGGATCTACATCATTAAAATGTATCAAAAACTTTTTGATATCTCTTTGCGTTTACAAGATATGGACCAATAAACGTCTTAGGGGTGTGGCTTAAATATCAATACACATAACTTCTCAACCATTTCGTTCGATTTTGTTCCGGCATGATGAGAGAGAGTGCTAACAGCCAACCAGTTTCTATGGAATTCCCCTGAGCAACTTGTTTGTGTGATCAGTTTTGCTTCTGTTGATACCGTGAGGTTTCCACAAAACTGTCAGAGACACTGTTTTACCACTCTTTAGGTTCTAAATGTGTGTATGCAACTATATGTGGATTTTTGGGTGTGGTGCTGAATGGGTAGCTCCCTCAATGGTGACTGTATCACTTGTCGCACCCGCGTTGGTGACCGCACGTCACGTAGACCCCTCGATGGTGACTGTATCACTTGTCGAACCTGCGTTGGTGACCGCACGTCACGTAGACCCCTCGATGGTGACTGTATCACTTGTCGCACCCGCGTTTGGTGACCGCATGTCATGTAGACCATCGATGGTGACTGTATCACTTGTCGCACCCGCGTTGGTGACCGCACGTCACGTAGACCCCTCAATGGTGACAGTATCACTTGTCGCACCCACCAGGCCAGGTGCTCCTACAGTTTTTATGCGATCAGCATTTGGTCAGCACGATCTTAATAAGACTTTTATAATGAAAAGTTATCAAAATCATGAGTTTTCATGCAACAACCTTGGTGTGGCGTGGTGTCCATTTTGTGCAATTTTTCATGTAAATTGAAGTTGTTGTAACTCCAAGGTACATTGTAAAATCTGCCCAAAATTTCCTATGCAGGATGCTAGTCCAGGCCTGAAAACATTCCCATGCCTCAATTTTCACATATCACAGCGCCACCAACTGGCAAAGGGAAATGACAAGTTTTACACTTTGATTTACTCATCCTAGCCATTTCACCAGATCAACCTCAAATTTTAGAAAGAAAGCCTTAAGACATTGATAATGGGTCATCATGAATATTGTGAGTTTGAATTGTGAGTTGCCATTCGCTATGAAAGAGGGAGTTGTTGTAACTCCAAGGTACATTGTCCAATCTGCCCAACATTTCTTATGCACAATACTAGTTCAGGCTTGAGCACATTTCCATGCCAAAATGTTCTTAAAGTCATAGCGGCACCTACTGGCAAATGGAAATGACACGTTTTGTACTTTAATGTACTCCTCCTAGCCAGTTGATCTGATGGGCCTAAAATGTTCTGAGGAAAGCTGACATTGATGATACTTCATCATGAATTTTGTGAGTTTTTGGATAACTCTGTTGCCGTGGCAATGCTTTGTTCGCCATGAAAAAGCAAGCAGATTTTTCTGTGACTTGGGATACTCAAAGACTCATGGAACTTTGTACATATGTCTTAGGTGATGAAATTAAAGATCTCATGTGGATTTTTGGCTTGGTCGTTATAAATTGTCTCAATAGCGCCCCCTGCATATTTTCAACAAAGCAGCCCCAGCACCTGGTTTAACTTACATCTATGAAATTTGGTTGGCACATGTATCATAGGGAGACTTAAAAAAAAGTCTCTTGGGACCATGCTCTAAAATCCACCAAAAGTTGGCCATTTTGATTTTTGTGTGAATTTTCCCTTGATTTCTAGTCACTATACTTTAACGAACTCCTCCTAGGGACTTTGTCAGATCCACTTCAAATTTGGTCAGTACAATCTAAAGACCTTTGCAACTAAAATTTGTTCAAAGATTTAGGTTTGATGGAATGGTGTAGCCGTGGCATGGCGGACATTTTATGCGACTCCCAATAAACTACGTTTTCAGGCTTTGTCTTTTAACAAACTCCTCCTACAGAGTTTATGTGATCAACATCAAATTTGGTCAGGACAATTTAAAGCCCTTTATGATGAAAATGTATCAAAATGGTGAGTTTTCATTGAACGACCTTGACGTGGCATGCGCCCACTTCGCTCCCATTCTGTGCCATTTGATTTGGAAGAGGGAGTTGTTGTAACTCCAAGGTACATTGTCCAATCTGCCCAAAATGTCTTATGCATAATGCTAGTTCCGGCTTGAGCACATTTCCATGCCAAAATTTCCTTAAAGTCATAGCACCACCTACTGGCAAAAGGAAATGACACGTTTTCTGCTTTGATGTACTCCTCCTAGCCAGTTGATCTGATGGACCTCAAATCTTCTGAGGAAAGCCTTAAGACATTGATGATACTTCATCATGAATCTTTTAAGTTTTCATTAAAATATGTTGCCATGGCAACGCAATATTCACCATGAAATGGAAGCTGAGTTTTCTATGGCTTAGGATAATCAAATAGTCATGGAACTTTGCACGTGTCAAAGGTGATAAACATAAATAACTCATATGGGGTTTTGCCTTTTCTTTTCGAAATTGCCTCGACAGCGCCCCCTACTAATATTCAAAAGAGCAGCGCCAGCGGTACAGTTCACCTAGATGTATGACATTTTGTAGGCACATGTATCACATAGATACTTAAAAAAGTCTCTTGAGACTATGCTCTAAATTATACTGCAATTTTGATTTTTCATGAGATTAAATTAGAAGACCTTTGTCACATGTTTTACCTGCTTTTTAAAAGAGAGATTAGAATCAATACAAATTCCTAAATATTTAAAATCTGACACTACCTGTAGCCTCTCACCAGTAACATAAACATCTGGCTCCGGTGACACTTTGCAAGCCCTCTTTGTGAAGAACATACAAACAGTCTTTTTAACATTCAGGTGAAGGTAGGAATCTGCAAGCCATTTAGTTACATTTGTCATTGTGGACGTGAGTTTTAGTGCAGCTTGTTCTTTGTTCTTTGCGTGCACATAAATCACTGTATCGTCAGCATACATTTGAATATCACACCCATTGCAGACACCCGGCAAATCATTAATGTAATAAAGGTCCTAAAATAGATAACCGTATCAAAAGCCTTCTTGAGGTCAAGAAAAAACGCTGCTACTACACCCCCTTTATACATTTTAAGCTTCACATTCTCTAAGAGGAAGCAGTTGGCTGTTTCAGTCGAATGATTAGCCCTTGAAGAGTAAACAAACTGCATAGGATGCAGCTGACATGGAGAGCTGTTGAGATGTTTAATAAGTTGCTCTGCAACACATTTCTCAGCAACTTAGGAAACAGCAGGGAGAATACTGATTGGCCGATAATTAGAGACATCGGTTGAATCTCCTGACTTAAAAATGGGTGTTACTATGGCTGACTTCCATCCTTTCGGAAACACATATTGCCTGAGAGATTTGTTGATAATGCTTGTGATCGGGTGAGTGAGTGTGCCTTTGTGTTTCTTTAGAAAAATATTGTCAATTCCATAAACATCTTTGGCCCTAGAGTTCTTGAGTGAGCCTAGAACTCTGGTGACAGTAGATTCAGAGACATCCTGAATAGAGAAGCATGGTTGACCTTCATTTACTGGTATAAGATCAAATTGACCAATACTGGAGCTTCGAGTTAAAGCTTCCACTGAGTTGATGAAGTATGAATTGAAAGCTGTACAAATTACAACTTCATCTTGTGTAAGGCACCCGTTCACATTCATTTTAAGTTGCTTCATTGAATTGCTGTTATGTTTGTCTGTTAACTTCTTTAGATTATCCCATATTATTTTAGAATTACATCCTGCTTCATCAATGATCTTAATAAAAAAAAAAATAGCTGTTGCTTTTCTAAGTTCTTTCGTTACCTGGTTTCTCAGCATTATGAATTTCTGCCTATCATTTCCTAATTTAGACCTGAGTGCCAGTTTTAACACATAGTCCCGTTTTTTCATTAAATTCCAGATGTCACTATTTAGCCATGGAAGTGTGTTCTTTTGATTTAGTTTTGACTTTTTTAAGGAAACTGTTAATTGTGGTAGTTGTACCCATATCAACAGGATTTTCACTAATCTGTGCACAGTTATTGCTGAATAAACAAGGGGCGTAGATTTACCTCTGCACATATTAGAAATATAGTCCTAGTATACTCTTATCTTAATTTGAGTAACTCCAAGAGGAACTATCAAATTCACTTAAAGGCAGTTAACACAGCAAACAATGCAGTCACTATGTGCAGGTGGAAAACACTTGTAGAGCAACCCAAAGCCTGCTAGTAAACCTTTAGAGACTGTGACTATTAACAATAGGATTTAGGGATAATGCTGCACAGTAAAAAAACAACAGAGTAGATGATTGTGAATCTACAATAACAACACTTGTCATCCAGCTCCTCTTCTTTTCTCTTTTTAGAGGCTTTTTAGAGCCCTCTTCTTGTAAGATGACATTGCTTTTTGTGGCATCACCCATTGCTGCAAGCCAAGTTTGAATAAATTATTGGTTACACCTCAGGAGAAATGTTGATTGACTGAAAAGTGCACCGACAACATGGAAATGAAACCCAGTTCAAGAATAATGCCACGCATCCTGAACAGGGAGAATAATTACAGATTTAAGAAAAGAAACAGAAGCTGAAATATGCGAGACAAGGTCGACCGTTTTTATAATTTGAAAAACAATAGGACTTTAACTTTTTTTGTTGCTCTCACAAGAGCAGAGCATCTGTGAGAATTATTTTTGTCGGTATGGAAAAAACAATGAGAATATGAAGGAGAACGCTAGGGGATATAAATGCAACACAGTACGGAACAAAGTATAAAACATAATGAGGCAATTAGTGAACAATCCCAGATAATTATCAGCCATCACTAGACGTACTAGTATTTTTACATTATCATATGGGAAAATGAAAGTGTGGAAGTGTTCATTAACAACATATAAAACACGTCAACAGACTATGTATATAAATGAGTGTACCGAGATGGATATTAAATGTATGGATAAGATTAATCTCAACATATCAACAATTAAATCAGTCGTCAGGATGAGAGGCAAGAAGGAAAGAGGTCGCTCTGATCTTTGGGAGAGAAGACAGAACAATCAAAAAGCAACTTATGACAGGAAACTAAAATAATTGTAAACAGAGTGTATTATCATTCATCATTATCACATTTCAATATTCTTCATCTTTCTGTCATTATTCGAAACAACAGCTATAGAAAATGCAATTTCCTGACAAAAGATAGCTGCTCGCAACACAATTTGAGGTGTGTTCGGCGCTGGGTTCAGCACACAACGGTTAGCGCCCAAAGTTGGGTGTGGCTTGACACGGCAAAGAGCCACCATGCACAAGCCCTGGGGGAAAAAATGGGTTTTGGAGTGTAATGGTACCGTTGTCGTGTTGTGTCTGCAAGGGCCTTCAGTGAGTGAGAGATGGAGAGAGGAATACTCAAAATAGATGAATACTCAAGCGGGGGCAAAAAATTATCAAATTTAAGCTGATCGCCATCACCAACACATGACAGTTTTACATTGGCACACAGTAGCACTGCAGACAGTAACTTCTCAGCCACACATACAAGTGGCGATGAGTCAAAAACACAGAAAGCTCACAATTAGTCACAACTGAAAGTCCAAAATAAGCCGTTGAGAAATAAACCACAAAATATTTTTTAAATACTAACTTAAAATTAGTATTGGGTGAAGGTAAATTCAAATACTATATACAAATGTATACATATACATTATATACATACATAAATTTTGGAGACTTCAGTTGAATTAATAGCGAAGAATTAAATATGCTGTGTAAAGACTAGTATAAATTCTGCAAAAGAAGTTGAAATAAAAGATTCAAGATAGTCATTAAGTGGTTTGCTGTTAACGCCACTAACACTACGCCCCTTTCTCAGAATACAATAGTGAGACGATGTCAGAAGAAGTGACTCTTATAAGCAGGACTTTGATGCTGAACTGTGATCTCTACAACTTTACCCCTCCGGGCTAGTAGGCTTGGGTAGGTAAATAATCGATAAGCTTCAGATATCGGTCACTGATCCTACCTGGTCACATATGGTCCAATTTTAAAGGGTTCATCGTTAGTCATTGTACTCATCCATTCATCTTCATTTTATTCATCATTTATTTATTTGTATTTGTCTGTTAAGCAGTTAATGTGTGTAGTTAACAGTTCAGTAAATAGTTAATTTATAAAGAACTTGATCATTTGTTATAATATGAAATAAGTAAGTATAATAAGTTTCCCTGTTTTTCCAAAATTTGGTTGCTTCCTAATTAAATCTAGGGTTAAATTCTGTAATTTAACCTAATTGTGTCAGATAGCTGAAGTTGAGTGCCATCACTCTCCTTCACCTTTAGCACCAATTCATACATACATACATTTATTTATTATTAATTATCAAATCTACTTCAAGCAAAAACACTACACTGTACTGTTGTCCAGGAGAAACAGTAGGGCTTGTGCATGCTGTACACTGCCAGAAACAGGTTGTGATAACGAAAAGGAGAAAAAAAGTTTGACATTTTGTCATAAATCTGAAATAATACAGGAGCATTTTGTCACCGAGAGAAAAATGGGGAGGTCAATGAAAAAACGCCAGTCTCCTAGGAAAATCAACATGACAAACATTTTTGATATGGTACATTCATTTTATTTTTCTTATTTGATCCTTGAATGTTTTGGTATTTCTGTTGTGCAGTTTCATGTTACTTAAAGGTAGACATAAGGCAATGACCATATATTGTATATTATACACTGATAAGGGAATAACGGCCGAATGATCGTCCGTAGACCAAGTTTTTGAGGTATCTTGTCATGAATTACATGGGAAAGTTAGAAATCTGACTTGCTGATGGGGCTAGATAAAAAGTAAGGGGATCACCAAAGCCAATAAGATTGCTCCACTCTGGACCTGAATATTTGAACAACCACATTTCATGGCAAGCCGTTCCAATAATTATACAGAGACATTTCACTCTGGACTTAAGTATTGTATTAATAGACTGGCCACCCAATATGACTATCTGCACCTCTAATATAGTTAAAAATAGTGAACATGTTAAGTATGCTGATTTTCTGGTTTGGGAAATCAAAACCTTGCCCGTTTCTATATTACAAAGTCTGTTAAGTTTGTCACTGCCAGCACATTTTTCTCTTTCCTCTTTCCAAAGAGAAACATGGCTAAACCAGCAGCAGTTTCACTTATCACAGTGTTAGGAAATTGTGTTTTATCATGAAGTAGGGAGTCACATGCTTGTGTTTATGAGATTTACAAGTCTGAGGCATTCATTTCAAGTATCTGAGATAATTACTGTTTTATACCTATGCTTTAGGATATTTGTATCTCAACACCCTGCACTGTGAAAAGAGAAGGTGTTATCACATACACAGAGGATTTCAAACCGCTAGAGTTATCAGTTTGACTGCACAAAGTGTTTTGGTAGTGCCCCTTCTAAGCTCCTCTGATCACATTTAAATTGCTATGTGGGTTTTCAGACTGTTGAAGACAGATTCTAACTGCTGTGGAGCTGTCCTCATGCCTTTACTCAGATAAAATGTTAGAAATGACTGGAAAACAAATACATATTTATCACATTGCCAAGGTTAAGCTATTATAATGTCGCTATCAAGTAAATAACTCTTGAATGTTTTAGATATTTGTTGAGTATATGTTTTCATTTGACATGGAATTCCTTTGCATTGTTTCTAAGTATTGTTGCCGCATATGGGGAAAGTTTGCAATGTACAGGTGATTGTTAATACAAATATATTGTGGAAAACTGAGTACAAACCAACCCACTGCTAATGAGGGAGAAAAACACAATGGAAGGAAATGACTCGGCAAATATAAAAGAGAAATGTGTGCCGAGTCTAAAGTCCCTCCCACACATGCAGTCTATCCCTGAAAGGATCAGGAACTTTCCCTGTAAAGGGTCATATGTGAAAGGGAGCAGGGATCGATTCTCAGGGAAATCTGTACTAAATCAAGACCTACTAACATTTCAGGGAAAGTGCCGGTTAGGCTGTGTTGTGAATGAATGCAGCAACATTGCAGGGACGAACGCGTCATGTCCATCCGGCCAACGATGCTTTCCCGTGGAGAGAGGGAACCAATCACAAGACTTCGCTGATTTGTATTTATATTTAATGTATCAAATGCGTGTCAAAGATTCAAGTAGATCACAAAAAATTCATTAGTTGTCTTGTAAACAAAAAACAAAACAGCTCTTCGCCTGCCGTGTTTCTGAAAATAATAACAGAAGACTTTTGCCACTAACATGTTCTTCCCAAACTTCTTCTGTTGGGTTTTATGCCGTTTGGTATTATGTGCTAGACTCTCCCTAGCCCCATCAATTCCGGCATAACCATGGCATGTTTGAAAAGGTGCAAGACGGAAATGCTCCTGAATGTAGTGCATGTGTGAACAGTAACAGACATGAGATGAGATAAGGAAAGGAACAGAGAGCTATGAAGTGGTGTGAGTATCCGAGAGAGTGGCAAAGAGCTTTGTGGATTTCAATCGTTTACACTTGGCTCAGTCTTGGTTTAAGAAACTAATACCTCAATTCAGCTCCTGCAGTCCAGTACAACACTCCCTTTTCACATATTCATCCATGACATACAGAAAACCCTGAGAGAGAGAGAGAGAGAGAGAGAGAGAGAGAGAGAGAGAGAGAGAGAGAGAGAGAGAGAGAGAGAGAGAGAGGCGTACCAGCCGAGTTTTATTTTAGCCCCCATGAGGCACTGCAGATTTTGTCATACGGAGAAGCTGAAGTTTTGACAGCTTCCAGAAAGCTGTGGAGTTGGATTTTACAATCCTGTATTTAAGCTTTTTAGCCCCGTAGTTGTCTGTTTGTGAGTTTTCCTGTGAGACAACATCAGACATCAAAGTGAATGAGAGCAGTGGTATAAAAAGGTGAGCCAATGTTTAGGAGTAGCTGTCAAAACTGGATATCCTGTAAATGTGGAGTAAAACTAGGAAAAACTTTTGTTCTTCATGTTGGCATAAACCTATTCCAAAAAATACAAACCAAAGATAACATTGAGGTTGGATTACATTTTCTAAATTTAGTGATTTAGTAATATTTTCATTGGGTCATGATGTCCCCAAAACCCTGATCTGAATGTGTATTCTGTTGTAAAACATTGTCCAATTTAGGCACAATCCAAAAATACTCTCTCTCAGTCTCTCTCCATGTCAAGTATCTTCTGATCTCCCTGGTCTTCCGCCAGCTTATTCGTGATGGACATTTAGGGTTATAGCAGTTTTAAAAAGCGCCACTGAGATCTACATTTGCTTCGATTGTACTTCAAGGATAGTTCTTACATTCTTACAACCCTGCTTCAACTAAGATCCCAGAGTTCTCATCTTTTTCACCAAGGAATGTAAATTAAGTTGGGGACGTGACTTGAGAGTTTTGCATGACTCACTTCTCCCTGCTGCATCCACAGACTTGTGGAAGGAGAAGCTTCTGGTAATAGATCCACCACAGCTTTGTGCATACATCACATAGTAAACACCACATATTGTAGGGCTTTCAGAGGAACTTCTACGGATGTGTGCTATACAAATGCAAATGATGCAGGACACACCACTTCTCCCCCTGATCCTCACAGAGGAATGGAAAAGCAAGAAAGCACTCATATTGGTGCAAAGTTAAGTTTTTGATTCTCCTAAAACGTTTAATTAGTCTCAACCCGTGCGTGCACATGATACAAGCGCATAAAGCGAGAGGAAAAGCATCGTCGCGAGGGAGCATTTCTGCTCTGTGTGCACAAATGCGCACCCGCAAGCATGGGGTTGTGACCAGCGCAAGCTCGACCCTCCCGTCGTGCTCTCAACTGCTCAACACTGCCCAGGTGAAAAATAAATATGCTAAATATATTTAATCTTAGCATACTTGAGTATACTCTAGTATACTTGAAGCCCTACTAATCATCAGTATACTTAAAGAGTGCTATTTTGGAACAACTTATTTTGTACTTAGTAGATTTTAGTTGTGATTAAATACTAGTTATGGACAATTTGAAGTGTATTTAGTATATTTTTTTGTGCTAAATTGGAACAACTTAAAGTATACTTGGTACAATTTAAGTATATGACTGTATGTATTAATATACATGCTGATAGCCAACTTAAATTATACTTTTTTTGTGTTTTAAGTATATTTGAAATATATTAGGAGTATTTTACAAATATGTAAATATTACAATATTAATATATTTATATTGTAAAGTTATACTTTTGGCTTATTCCAATTACTAAGAAAGCACACTCTTATTACTATGCTATATTACTTTGTACACTACATACTTTTACATCACAATATTATAAATGTATTACCAGTATCCTAAATGCTGAATGAACTTCCCAGATAGTAATCAAACACTTTATTGAAATTCAAATATATTCTTAATATATTATATTTATAATAGTACATTGCAAATACACTGCCAAGAATTGTACTATTTGCAAATATATAAAATGTACCAACATCGTAAATCTAACAATTTGCAAATTAAAACTTTAAACACTTTCAAATAATTGTAATATAATGCATTTGAGAAATATAAGAGAAATATACTTAAGAGAGCAAAACATGTTCTGATTTAAGTTTACATGGTACATGTATTACTAAACAAAACAGAATGACCATGATTCAGATTAAAACACAGAAGAACCCTGAACCATCAAAAAGAATTGCACCGCTGCAGACTCTCACTCACTAAATAGAAACACAAACATGATCCACGTTATGTTCCTTTCATTTGGTTGAACTGCTCGTTCACTTACGTCTGATGATCGCTCGCACGGCCGAGGCTCTCGTCTGCGGAAACTCTTGAATAACAGCGTCTGTTAAGAGAAGATACGAGAGATGATGTCACACAGCATATTCATACAACATTTTCTTCTATTTTGACTACACACCAATATTATTTTTTGAACAGTAAATCAGGATTAACTTGAGGAACTATATCAATATGATATGCTAATATTCCTACCAGTGCAGGTCAAACATATTTCATCACTGGTGGTGTGTTTACCACGAACATGTGATCCTGCTGCTTTATAAATCACAGAAGCCTTAAATTGTCTACATACGACTCAAATTACCTACCTGTATTGGCCTGCACTTTGGCAACGTCCAGTTGTCTTTTAGGAGGTCCCACTTTCCCAGACTTCCCAGTCAGGGTGGACCAGTGGAAGGACCTCCTTTGTGAACACCAGGGCAGCCAGCTCCTGGCAAAAAAGGGTCATGCGTGATCGATTAAACTGTCACTGTGCTGCCAGCCAAGGTGTGCTGTATATGAGAGAACCAATGGAACACAATATACAGTTGGAAGATCTCTACCTACCTATTATGAATTGATAGACATTATTCACATATGAATATGACGAGCCGGATCTTCCTTCCAGCTCCTCCTCTATTGCTGACGACCATCATTATGTTGCCTGTGTATTTGTCAAGCTGTGCCAGGAACATGGCTTGACCAAAGTGGTTATACGCATGAATTCTGCATTTACCTGAAAAAAACAGTGAAAGAAATGTTTTATTGTTGTAGCTTGCAATGTTTAAGCAATTCATACCTACTTCCTACTGATTTTCCACACACCTTACATTCCCATACGCCCATTCACATATTCTACCTAAAGGAGAAAAAAAAACAACAAGGTCAAGATAGAGCCAACATTTCAGCAGAAAACTATGGCTTAGTTCATATAGAACTTATCAATGCCATCATATGTCATGTTACTCACCTGCATTGAGAGGTTGCCTGGACAAGACGTGATCTACTTTGTTGATTCGGCCCCGTAGTGTTGTACCTGAAAGTAATGGAAAATATTACAAGGTTAGTTTTCAACCAGAATGACAAATAACCAGCTGCAGAGGTGCGTCTGCCTGATCTTGCATTGTACATATTTTAATGTATATTATTCCATATTTCGTTGTCAATACACCAAATCGCATTCCCTGCATATGAAACCATAACATTAATTGGCAATAAATCGGATTTATTTTATTTATTTTTTCAGGCCACCGCAGTATAACGAGCCACTTATACTGTAATGTCAACCAATTGTGTAAACCTCTCTGCAGTTTAGCTCGTGCCGAGCTCGAGCAGCAGGTGCCAGCCGATTAAAATGTAGGTAGCCTGTGTTAGCAAATGACGCAGCCTGAGCGGCATTAGCATAACCGGCTATAGCCTAGATAACCATGAGCAGCAGAAGGGCGTTCCGCCTCGGGGCATCGTGAAACGAAGCCTAGTATCAGGCGCGGGTTGCGACAAGCCCCGCAGTGCACTACAACCAGCGTTGTTACCTTTCACGCGGTGTTTCTAGCTAGTGCTGAGCCAGATAGCAAGTGCTAGCGAACCACGATGTGACTATAGCCACATGGTGGAAGTTAGCTGTTGACGCACGCAGCCTGAGCGGCAGCAGCTTGGTGAGCAGAGTGTTCTCTACCGAAGGTCCTCTGCTTTGGAAGCAACGTCGCGACGAAGCCAGAGTATTTCACAATCAGCGCAACTATGCTAACCGGCGCCAAAGCCGCTAGCTCGTGCTAACTCACATAGCAGGCCATTCAGCATCCTCGGACACGTGCTAACCTAAATTCACCAACCTCTCAAATATAATTGTCAAAAGAACCATATCCGTCTTCGTAAAACAAATACTTCTAAAATAACATGTTACTTAAGATGGCAAATGATTGGACTTACCTTATAACTTGGTCCTGCTCGGTAGGTCAGAATCTGATCAGAATGCCAAGTCCACGCTCAGTCACGTGTCACAATTTTGATAATTTAAACAATTGGAAAGGTTATAAAGGGGCTTTCGGTGCATCATTCTTCTAATACACATAATCAATAATAATTAACATTTTCCTCAATAAATATACACATAATGTACTGAAATATAAGCATGAATAAGATGTACTAAAACGGCAAGATATCAAAATAGTTTAAAAATGTGCATCCGGTGCATTTGTTTCAATGGTAATTTAGAGCATACATTTTGAAATATAAAAAAATATGTTTGAAAACAAAGTTCAAAGAAGTACATTTAAGTAATTGCACAGAACTTTCACTTAAAGTATATTTTTTTATAATATATTTCTTGAAAGTATACTACAGTACAATTATTTTAAAGTGTGTTAAAAGTTGAATTTTGAAAATAGGTGAAAGCGTAACTTTTGTATGCTTTTTATATATTTACAGAAAGTACAATTCTTTGATAGTATATGTACTATTGAAAATGTCAGTATATTTTAAATACAAAAAAGTACATTTTTTTTTCGCCTGGGTGGCTCACTTGTCAAGTCACTTTTGAGACTTGGAGGTGGGAAAGGAATAGACAGTGGCTGATGTCTCTGCTCCAATGATAATGATCATGCACTTGCATGAATGACAGTTTTAACAAACACAAAATTGGACCACTTTGGTTGCAGTCTGAAGTCCTGCTATGACATAGACTCTGAGTTTTGCGTTTAAAGAGTTTTTAAATGGGTGGTATAAACACGAGCATTTTTGATCAGCCCATTGGTAGTCAAAAAAGGCTTGTCCTCTTGGTTCTTTTGTGAAAAGTCAGAGTGATAAGAAAATGACAAGAACTAAAATATGACATTGTATCATTCTTTTCCCTTGGTCCAGATGTCCAACACTACAGGTGTGAAAGCACCAACTAGTACTAACTAGTTATTTGTGAAGGCAAACAATAGTACAATAATTGAAATACTACAGTATTGATACCAATAATATTGTAACGTAATTTGCCAGCATGGTAGAAATATCATAATCAAATGTTTAAAAATGCATATAACAACAAAAATGCAACGTAACCAGACAATTGATGTTTAAACTTAAATGTATGAAGAGATTTGGAGAAAGCTCTTCAGCCTCTTAAAGTACTTTCTACCTCCTCACATAATAATTTGTAAGTAAGTGCACTACTAAGTGTACTTTTGTCTTGCCATCAGAGCCACAAATAATTTCACAAAGGACCTTTTAGTAGGTGGAGGAAATAATCTGAAATTCCAGGTTGAGAATGGGTTCCCTCTGAAGGTTTTGTAGGATGAAAGCTCTCAGAAGCGAGCAGCGGAATGTCTTGATAGGGTTTCAGCTCCATTTCCTCTCAAAATGCCATTCGTAATACTGTTCTTTGTTCATATTGGTATATTTTTTGCCTTATGCTGTATGTTTAATGCTGGACTATCTATTGCCATGTAACAGCACTTAATTAAAATCAATATAGAACAGCATGCCACTTCTCTTTCAATCTGAGGAAGCCTAAGGAGAAAGTGAGGGCAATAAACTGCTCCTACCATGACCAAAACAGAATTTAATGATCTGAGACAGAAATAGAAAGAAGGTGTATCTCCGGCACTGTATGCTTGACAGAGCTCCACAAATGAAATGTATTCCCATCAAGCAACTCAGTCCACAAACAATTTTCAAACAGTCATATATAGCCTGTATTTGACAAAGGCCCTTGCCAACGTACATGTCCAGCAATTCCTTCATTATCAGTTATTCTACACTATCAGCCAGGTTAACCGCTCTGGATATGCTTTGACCAAATGCATGACTTTAACCCCACCAGCAATATTAACTGTGCTGTGTTAAGTTCACACTAGGGACATGTGCACAGGCACATATCTGAGTTCAATTTCAGCTGGATTGTAGTCTTGACTGGAGTGATATAAAAGCTCTGGAGCCAGAGGGGTGTGTGTGTCGTTCTGGAATTTCTTTTTACTTTAACGTCCTTATAACTTCATGCTCTGGATGAGACCATTTATCTTGTTCCAAACTCCTCCCCTGAAATTGTTGTTAAAGTCAAATGTAGTAACAGCGTTTTGACCATGCATTAACTGTTATAATAAAGGTTAATCTTATGAATGTCTGCTGAAGAACTGAAGAACATGAGCACCTTGAACACCACTATGACCTTCTCATAGCCAGTGGCTGTGATTTAGTTTAAACACACCAACACTTACTTGGGATTTGCTTTGTCAGCAACAAGAGGATATAATTTAAAATTGATTGTGATTTCTGGTTGAGCATGGCTCTTATCAACAGCCCTGGGCAATCAGCGGCATTCATCTTGTGGTACTCAGGGAAAACACAAGCTTTTGAATTGTGGAGCGAAAGAAATCTTAAGTAAATGAAACCACGCTGTCTCAGTCTACCATGAAGTAATTTAGCTGCTCATTTTTGTTTTCTAATCATAAAGCTGTTGTCTTTCATATTCACAGTTTTTATTTTGTTACAATTTCATTCAAAGGGATGCAGGAGAAATGCTAAATAATGAAATCACCAATTCACATATTAACAAAACCCAATGAACATCTGGCACTAATTAAATATCCCTTTTGTTTGCAAACCTGAATGTCTGACAAGACTGATTGACTTGTCAGTGCTGTTTTTCTGCTGAATAGCAAACATGGAGCCTCTTCACCAGCCACAACCTGAATTCAGTACAGTCATACAGTAATTGGATCCTTCTGTTGGTTTCATTCAGACTTGAATTATATAAACGGCAAGTATTCTGCCCAGTAAATGGAGCATAATGGTAACTGGGTGGGGATACCTTGTATATGTATATCATGTTGCTTATCACTAAGGATTGAGCGTTTCGGTGCACCACTAAGTCTGTCTCCAGGGATTGTGAACAACTACGGAAAAAAAGACTTATCCGGTTTGAAGGTTGATCACGCTACGTACTGATTCCCATCAACTAAAATACCCAGAAGCACACTTTGCCCATTTGTGGGAATACATGTAAAGGAGCTGCATTTTACATTCTGAACATTAATACATTTTAGTCCGATTACTGACAGACTGACGGACATTACTTGGTGGAGATAGCGTGATGAAGCGTTTATTGTTTACATAATTTACGGGGAAGGCAAAATGTTGCCACACAGGAGAAAAAGGGAGGATTTTCGAGATTGTTGTTTCTCCGTCATTCCCGTCTACGGCAGTGGCCGTGGTGTATCAAAGTGCAGCTGCTGGCTACCGGTAAGCTATGCTGTGGCGTCTTTGAAGTGGTGCTGTTTTTTTCCCTTCGGGCGCGCGCACGCAGGTGGGGATGGTGAGAATAAAAAATACTCAAGAATCGCCAAGCCCGCTTTTGACTTTGACTTTGAAATCGAAAGCTGATTGAATCGAAATAATCAAAATTGTGACTAAATTGTCACAAAATACCAAATCTTCGATTGACTCTGTGCCATCATAGCTTACATGCTACAGTTGTATTTTGTATTGTTTAAAATATTTGTTGTTGTTTCATTTGTCCACTGTTAACGTATGCTTCTGTAGCCGATTTTCTGTGGAGATGTTTTCCGTGAAGTTCAGTGGCTATCATATACTCGTTAAGATGTGTAGATAAATTAAATCTGCATTTATCTGGAAAGGGATGCTCTATGAGGGGGGTGAAAAGGGGATTTGTTTTCTGAATATGAAAGATTTTTAATTTAAAGTGTCCGATTCCATGAGGAAGAAAGCTGGTATGAAATGCCATACTGCTGTTGGTGGGATGGCAACACAGCCTTTACAGTGCGCAATATCAACACAGTCAACTCTCGCTCTCTCTCTTACATCGACATGGTAGATTCTTGTCCTCATTTGCACATCAGTATCTGTTTGATCTCCATCAGCCATGCAAGTTAAAAGTGGCAGCCTTGCATTTGGGCCAGGGATGAAGAGACATGGATGTTTTAAGCACATCTGGGCATACATCATTATTCTTACCCTTTCGTTCTAATTAGTTAATTCAAAGGACATCTGTGTAACATCTACAACACATTAGTGTTTCCCCATGGATTTGCTCTGATACTAGTGCCAGCATAACCGCCATGTCAGTTCATTGTAGCATCTTTTGAACAATTACTGCAAATCCGTTTTATCTTGGCCTGTAACTTCGTGGAACAAGTTCATAATTTACCATCAATTCTCAGCACTCATGTGTATGAATAAGAAATTGTGGTTTTCAGTATTTCGGCATATTATGAGATGTGCCACAGCATCTGTGTTAATCGTGGGAATGCAGTGGGGAATTCACCGTCAGGCAATCAGTAAGAGATTCTTTTACTTTCTCATCCTACAGCAGGTCATTGAATTACTTTTCCCTTGCTTGCCTTTTAATACCTCAATGTATTTCATATAGATTTTGTCATAAGCCCCAATCAATACCTCCATGTGAGATTTGTGTTTGCTGCTAAAGGCAAGCAATAAGCTAAGCAAGTAAAAAGAGCAAGGGCTGCGGGACAGCTGTGACAAATAACTAACATTTAGTTTGCTGAAACATTCATAAATATTTGGCCTAAAAGCTACTTCTAATGAAGACACTGTTATTTTGATTCACTCATTATTATATTTTTTGTATTGTTTAACATCAAAATTCAGGTATGTAATGTACAAAATATTAGTGTGTATGTAATGTCAAGTATCACATTTTTTAATAACTTATCAAAGCTAACATTGTGCATCTCATTAAAGTATCACTTTTTTTTAGCTTTTCTGTATTTTGTCTGTCTCTATTCTCCTCCGACTGTCTCTTAATCACTATACTGGCAGGAAGGTACTATGCTAGCTAACAGCCAAAAGGTGTGATAGCAGGAAATGCATTCTGGGACTGGAACACACTGACACCCCAATTACCTGCTGGCAACGGCAGAGTTAGATCCTTGTAGTGTCCTTGGGTTGTGACATTTTCCCTTTCAGCTCCCCCTCAGATTTACTGGAATGAGCAGGGTTGCTGAGCAGGGCACTTTATAAATACATCTCCTCTCGATTACTGTGACCACCGGCCCTGGGCAGCTGAGTGTAGCTGGGATGGCTTCATCCCTTGAGATCCGTTCGCCATAGATCAAGGCTCCAAATGGCCGTCGTAACTCTGCTATCAATCTCTGTTATTGCCTGCCACTGATGCCAGTGTAAGGAACACACACAATGTGCTGCCATCTAATCAGTGTGGTGCCGATCACTGGATGGCAACATGAAACAATAGCTCTCGTGTCCCTTGTTACAGGTTGTGTACAGACTATGTCATCAGTTATCATTGAGCAATATTGTGTTCATAAAGCATGTAAACACATTTCTGAACCTCTATACCTCTACTCTATATACAAAAAGCTCAAACAAATCTATGCTATCTTCACATTCAAGGTTGTATACTGACATATGATATACATTAAAATGTAAGCAATTTCAATATCATTACAGCGTAAGTAACGCTAAGAGAGCAGAATGGAATGCGACCAAAATTCACTGAGATGCTTCAGGTGAATCAGCCAATCAGAGTGCAGCCTGAGGTGAAGGAGAGGGAGGGTTCAACGTTACTATTTTCTTTCACTTGCCTGGTTGGGCACATGGGTCAGAAATCTTCTTGTCCAAAGTCAAGTTTTACTTTTCCCATTGCAAATGTTTAAATTATTAGTGGTTAACAAATTACAACAAGTTAATGTCATGTTTAATCATTACATTAGTAATGGAGTTTCACCTACATCCAGTAACGCCACCCAACTAAACATGCTGGAAATGCTCGCTTGAGCTTCAACTTCCAACAGTCTCTAGCTGGCACCATTTTCTTGCAATGCCTCAAGGTTACTGCGTGTGCGACAGAGATGAGAAGGAAGTGAGATAACTGAATCCTTAGCTACTTCTATCATAAGCTCTGGAAAAAACAATGCGATTTATTCTTTTTTACCACTTGCTCGATCTGGCAGGTCATTTACTAGATTTACTAGCCCAAAATGGCTATTTTCCCTGCCCTGGTCATTTTTTATTGTTGAGCCCTACAGACTCTGTCCATCCATCTGAATGAACACCATTGATATTGTCATAGCACAATTTGTTTACTGTTCTGCCGTGAAAAAATATTCTGCTATCAAAACTTTAGTTTCACATCGCATTTCCTCCCCAGGCATGCGCCCCACCTGTCATGCATGAGAACTACTGGTGTAGTGGAAGGAATTAAAAATGTGTTGTTGTTTAGGAGTCAGAACATGGTCCGTACATGTCTGCACTATTTTAAGAAGATCTCTAATCAGCCAATAAGTGAAAACACGTGTGGATGCACCGTACCATAGGATGGTGAGAATTTTACCATATTTAAACTTGCATTTAAATCCACAAATTTGCATTGAAGTTTTTTTTCTGAAAAGTGGTTCAAGCTCCAGGGACATATGGGGTTCTGGGATGATAATTGCTCTTGTAAACACAAGTTTTGCTGCTACTGCACCTATGCATAATTCACGCAGTTAACTCCCAGCAATAGAATGTTAAACACCGGTTAAGTCTGCTTTGGCCTCCAGGCTTTTTACATTCACAACGGCAGAAGGTGCAATCTGTCAGCATATTCAGGTTACATTTGGACTACAGAGATGAAAGGAAAGAAGGCTGAAAATGATGAATGTAACGCAACAATGGCCCGTTTTTCCATAATGACACACACACACACACACACACACACACACACACACACACACACACACACACACACAAAAAGACTCACAAGATGAAAACAATACTAGCCACACACTGTCAAGACAACCTAGAGCCATTGTCTGGGAAAGTTTCCACAAGGGAATCCTCCCACAATGAGCAGCCTCCCCTGACCCACCACGAAAACTCACCGCTATAAATGAAATGGATGTGCTGGATTTATAACGAGACAAACGAGTGTCATTGCAAAACTGTATGTGGCATAATTATCGTTTCATGTCGATTATCTTGTTTTCATAATTGTTTGAAGCCAAAATCCTAATTGAAATTAAGATTTGATTAATTACACAAGCTGAGATAGTGCAAACCTTTGCACCAATGCTACTGTATGCTTAAAACAGTACTCCACCTATTTAGCATTGTGCTTTTACAACATTGTAAGACTCACAATGGATGGCTTATAAAAATGAACACTACATGGAGCAACATATTGTGTTTTTTATTCTCTTCTATTGTCCTTCATTGTACATTTTGTAGTCCAAATACTTTGCAGCATTTTTTTTCATACATTTCAAGAGAAATCTTCATCTAGTATAGCCTCCATTCTTTATCTCATTTTACTATTTTTTTCCCCCTTCTATTGCTGTATCTTAGGCTTGTAGCATATTTCCAACCCAATCAGTGTTTGTGATTATAGTGAGACACAATTTTGTTTTCAGAGCAGTTATACGTTACTGAGTACTCAGTGTTGTGATAGTTATCCACTTTCTTTCTTTTGTTGTTTTTCAGAATCGGAGACTCATTGGAAAAATAGCTTTCAAAACCAACCTAAATGAGCTCATTACGTTAAATGAGACATTTTCTAAAAGGTCGTGTATCCTTCATTAGTTTCATTTTTTCATAATAAATAATGACTTGTATTTTCCATTGAAGAAACTAACATAACCTCTGATTCATGAAAACCAAGGGGGCAAATGGCAGCTACTCGATATGTATGAGGGAACCTCTTTTCTCCATAAGTACCGCTCGCACTAAGGATGCCATGTCATCAACATACAATGCCAACCCAGTTCCAGTTCTGTGAGCTAGTCCAATTTAAAATTGTCTTAGACCTTCATATGGAACAACCCGAATGTGTGTTCAGAAGGCTCGACATTGTAAAGCCAGGTTGTCTTGTAAACACCTGACAATGAAAACGCCTATCGCTTAATTTTTTAGTTTTGCTCGCAATGTGGTTCAAGAGATGCCATTATTGGTTCTTCTATCTGTCAGCCCATTGGCCCAACAGGTTTTTTCAGATTGATTGATTGCAATGACATTTCATACAGATATTTCAAAAGGATGAACTTTGTTGACTTTTGACCCTTGATTTTTCATCTAGTTCAACTAATAAGACACCATTTCCACTTGTTCAACACTTCAGTTCATGACAGGATTCTATCCATCCATTTTTTTAAAAGAATCACATAACTCATTGTCATGGGGGTTTCGAGCATATCAACAATCAAAACAACGTATCCACTGTCACTGAAGTTCAAGGGCTAACCTTCATATCTTTAGACTGTGGGAGGAAACTAGAGCATGTGGTAAACATCCAAACTCAAAGAAATATGTGCTCCTTGTGTAGATATACAGGCATCTAATTTGAACCAGTTTGACATTTTGTGATACTGGTTCATATTTATACCCTGACAGCAAAGATTATTAAACTTCTAAAATCAATCAGACTATCATTCATCACACATATATTATACCCTTGAAGAAGTTGGCAACACAATGAAAAAATAAGGTTTTCTTTTTTTTTTTTAAATGAATCTGTGCTTGACTGGATTTGTACATTAATAGTATGAATAAAATGAGATGTCCGTTATACTCCTTAATATGCAATAGCTAGTGAACAGTGACAGAGAAAATGCTATTTGCTCACTATATGTCTCAGATGTCAGAATACATAGCATAGACACAAATAAATAATAATACAACAAATAAACACACAATTGGAGATAAAGTGCATGCACAGAGGCAACCACTGACACAAACACTGAACTGAACTCAACACTAATGCAATCACGTACAATGCAGCAGTGTAGCCTAAGCACATAAAGTATATATTTGCTGAACCCTGTTGCAATTTTGTGTTACCTTGCTTACCCAAGGGCTATTTTAATAGAGCAATTACTCCATCACCGAATGTACTCGTAATATCTTTGAGCAACAAAGTGCCTTTATCTTAAACAGGTCTCCTTACACAAGTAAAGAGTCAAAAGTTTTTCCATTAACCTTGATAAAGAAAAAACACTATTCAGCGGTGATTGGAAAGAGACAATTACAACATTTACAATGAGCCCGGCAGTGATACACTTAGCCTTTTCTTTAGACCTTCCCGGTTGTCTCTCTATTTGTGAACATAGCAATACTTGTGATTTCTTCTATATTTTTGCTCACAGAAAACCACCTATTATGACAAAACAGAGAGCTTTGGTGAAACTGAACTGAACTTAGCAGTAATTGAATGATCACAATGTTGGGCTTCTGTACAGAACCTCTTCATATGTGGATTTTCTAAGTACCTTTTGTAGAGCAGGGCCTCCACAGTCAATCACCTGCACAATTTCAGTGCAGCTTTTCCTCAATGAAAGAAATGGGCAAGATTACTAAAACTCAAATAAACTGGACTCGGGCAAAAATAAATTATGGAGTTGAAGTCAGGCATGTTTTATTACTATTGTTTTACACGTTTAAATGCATTTCTTATTGGTTTTATTTGCCAATGAGAATAACTAAATTTGTTTAAATCCAAATGTAAACAAAAGGTTGACCTGACGTTGGTATATTTAGAATTCATTGACACTTTTTGCTACTATTTGCTTATCTAGACATACTGTAATAAACAACAGCTCTGAATTACTGTAATCTCAAAACAAGGCTGACATAAGTCTTTGTTAAGGCATTATTTGTATACAAAGGAAATAAAAGAACACACAGTGTATTTCTTGGTCACAGTGGACCCTCACAGTCTCACAGGCGTATGGACAGCATGATGTGTGTTGTTGGTCAGTGTGTGGGATGAGGTTTCTAAGCTACTGTTAGCTTGATTTCATGTGGGCGGGGAGAAGAATAACAACCGGATAATGTTGTAAACTACCAACAGTAGGTGACTGTGAGCCTTCATATGAAGCTGGTTTTAAATTAAGGAGGACATTTAACAACGTGACAGTGTAGGGAAGAGAAAACAAATAGGCATATCAATTATGTTATAGTGAATGTTGTTGTTTCTCTGAGCTCCTAGCAAATGGCATTGCATCAGCAAGCAAAAGGCAAATGGAGAGATGAGCCATAATATCATATCCAGGAGCATGTCACACAGATGACATGCCACAGATGTCACAGATGGAGGATAATAATGGCTCCTATTCTCCTTGTAAACTCATCATGTACATGATGTTGCCAGGTTTCACAGTGGGTAGCTCTTTGTGTTGTTCTTTACTTGGCTCAAAAGGCAAAATATAAATATATAAAAAACTGTAATACTAAGAATATTTGAAAAAAGTAGCCCCTATTGTATTATCTTATTTTGTTAACTTAATTTTTTGGGGGCAGATCAGTCAAAATTTAAATATGGAATAATATACTAAACATAAACCGGCAAAGGGGGGAAATATCATATATAACCAGAAAAAACAAAATGTAATTTACCTTTAGAAGAGTGTTTTTAGTATGGAGTAGACTGACTGAGTGTGTCCAGTAAAGAGGGGGGGTTTGGAAACCATAACAGCAAAGGCTTGGACCTTGAGTGGTGAACAGCCAGATGGTGTCAAATAATGAAATACACGAGACATTGCAGGACGGGTTAAATAAGTGAGATTAATGTTGTATACAATTCAGCAATATAAATACAAACACTTCAATCTGATCTCATGTTTGTTGTACATGTAAACAGTGGTACTCAGGAAAAATCTGAGTATAAATACACTCCATTCATCTAAATTACCCACACATCACTGGAACACGATTAGAGCTTGCTAGCTAGCCACTTTTCCAGCATACATGCTTGATACTGCCAGCTTTTGTCAGTGGCATCAACAGTGTTTGCTCTAATTTTCAGTGCTTTGAAAAATAAACCAGCTTCACCAAAAACAAACAAACATGCCGCAAACAGTACATGTTTGATTCAGTATTTTCATCTGCCACTGAATCCTGCTGGCCTCTTTGCTTTTCCTTTTGCAACTCAAAATAACTGCCTTGTCCACAAATTGACAGATCACCAAAAATGTTTTAGTTTCTTTCAATCGGATTGATGCAAAAAGCACAACAGAGAGAAGCCTGGAGAAGCAGCTGAACTCAAAGTAGGACATATCAGGCTCATCAGGTGATAAATACTGGGATCAGAACCTTTTTGTGTCAAACACTGGCTCAGCTCAGCAGGCCAGAATCAGCAGACTTACTGGCTTCATGCCAGCTGCCATTAACAACTCCTATTTTAGGACATGCTGCTATGTGTGAAAGTTTCCATTTTTATTTGTGTATTTATTCATCCACTATTTGTTTATGGGACTGATATCAATATGTAATTCTAAATATGCCAATTTCTAATAATCTTGCCCCTTTCAAAACATCTGCCAGTGCTTCCACATGATTTATTTCATCACCCTGTGCTGATGCTGCAAAGCTTTATTTTATATCTGAAAGAAATCCTTGTGGGCTTGTGCTACAGAAAGTCATTTTTAACAGAGGAAATTTATTTTTTTCACTCCACTGTTGATCTTTTTCTTACCCTGGGGATAAGTGATGAAAAGTCTTGTAGTGATAGTTGTGTGTATTTTTCTCATAATTTTTCCTTGTGACACAGCGCTGAAGACTTCTTCAGAAAGCATTTAGAACGCCAAAACTGCACGGGAAAACCTCAACACCAGATTTAGTGGATGCATTTGTCAGGATTTATTGAAGACGTTAACTCAAAAGATCAACCACTACATTTATAGAAAAAAAAAAGTATAGTGCAGGTCAGCAAGGCAACAACTGAACCGCACTTCTTGTTTTTTCTCGTCTCCCAACCAAATTGAAATACATGAGAATACAATCAGTCAGTGGTCAAGCACACATTAGAAGAAAATGTAACCTTCTCACAAATAGGACATTTTTCATTAAACTCATATTTGACATCTACCGCAAATATATTGTTATTGATTTTCCTCGGCTGGGCTAAGGCCACTTTATACTGACTGCTGTTGCTCTGTCTGTGCCAGCACAATGAGATTGACAGAGGCTTTATGTGGCCAGGCAGCCAACTAGGCGACATAATAAATCTGACAATAGGAAATTAGTCATTTTATTGGGCAAAAAAAAAGAGTAGAAGAAGAGAAAATGAAAGTAGAAGAGTCAAGAAAAGCGTTGTAAACCACTAAGCTTGTTAAAGTTCTGACAGCTCACCTGGCGGGTGCCAGAGGCCCCAAATCCATTCAATAAGATGAACAGGAACACTTCCAGTTGTTTGTCTTTCACGGAGAATCCATTAAAAAGTTCCCTCTCCTCTGGTTTACAGTGCATTCTACTTGTACCCAATAAATCACGCCCCTGTCTTGGGCTTCTGCCTACTGTGTTCTCCCATTTGTACTGAGTCATCTTAACAATGTACCTGGTGCAGAGTTATCATATATTGCAAGGGATGATGATGGGGAACATCAATCAAACACAACAAAAAATCAAATTAACCTAGGGGCTTCAAGAGCTGCAGGAAGAAAAAAAACTATATAACAGATGGAAAAAGATACATTCAATGAGGCATATTCTTGCAAGGAAGAAAATATGAATCTTTACATCAATAAATCATTAACCCCTTTCTCCAGTGCTCCGCGTTGTATGGAGGCCGGCATAGAAGATATTTTTGTGAATGAACAAGCAATGTTTTTCTGCTGCTCAAAACCCCTTTACAATACAGAATACGATCTTGAAGGTCAGTTGGCTCTGTGCATGCAGCATGCTTTACCCAAACAAAGTGCAATGCTGCAAATGGACAATCTGCTTCACATTGTTGTTTGGATACACTCCAGATAGATTTTTGGACACATAAATTTCTATGCATCTCATTTTCTGATTGTTAGTACTAATGTATATGTTTGTAGCTCAAACAGATTATCTATTGAAAAACACATTTTGGAGAGGTTTTGCACAAAAAAGCATGATGTATAACTGTATAACCTTTGTACTTTTACACATCAACCTGAAATTTGAAGTCATGTCGGAACCAGGAAATGTAGAATGTATACGTTTTATAATTCATATTTTAGAAGCAAAATCCTTTAATATTTTATATTACTAAAAATGTCTTACATTTTCATGGATATAAGAATGTTATTTAAGTTAAACATGTATCAAGTGTCTTCTTCTACTTTATAATTAGGCTGTTCATTTTGTGTCACATAGAAGACTGAGAGTGTTAAGGTGCAGAAATGACTGGAATGAGATGTTCAAAGGTGGTTCCCAAAGCAACATGGTTTTAATTGAAGTAACATGATTATAATTTCACCCTTGTGTTGCAGATCCAGTGAGAATACTAATTTGCAGCTGAAGGAGAATTGTAAAAAGTGAATGTGAATGTAATCGAGCAATAGAGTATAGCGGAGATTCTACCAGGCCAATATCATTTTTGATTTGCTCAATCATCTTTTCCATCAGCTTCCCCGCCTCTGCTCTTTCTCTCTCCCTCGCACACATACATTCACTCAAATTAAAAATAGTACAATAAAAGTCTAATTGAAGCAACCAAATGCTATTTATGTTTAGACAACGGCAACATCGCAACATTCAACTCTTTTCTGGGTGCACAGTTCCAGTGCTTTATTCACCTTTCAGAAAAGACAGGACTCAAGAGAGAGAAAGAAATTGAGCCCCAGCCAAACTCCATTCTAATGAGGACAGTGAATTTGGATGAGTAAGTATCCAATTTCAGAATCACCAGAAATCCACCATCTCACTGATTACAGAGGCATCAGATTGCTACCTCGCATACTTCACACCCTCGGGGCAGAGATTAAATGTGAAATTATTGGACATCTGTCATATTAAAGAAAGTTAAAATGTCCCTGGGTCTTTTGAGACTACCAGAAATGAAATTACAATGACATGACAAAATGGAAGCAGGTGAGGCAGTCGTGGAACCTGTCAGTGCTGCAATATCAAAAAGTATTAAATCTGATGTTTTACAGCAAATTCCTCCTCTCCCTCTCTTTATGTCTCTGCGTCTCACTCTTTCTGTCTGGCTGCGTCTCACTCAAATACACAATGTACTTCTTTCTCTGTCCTTTTGTATCTCTTTCTCTGCCTTGTTAATTCTGTCATAAATCATCCTTTGAAAGTGACAGGAGTGCTTTTGATTGTGATCTTGCAGCTTCCTTGTTTGATAGTGTTCATTCCTTGATTTAGCCCTTTTCACCGAACATATATCAAGCCTTCCTTCACCGCAAATGCCGAATAAGGGCTTTTGAATGGACCCTGGTTTAAAGTTCTCCTTGATTCAAAGTGCTGCGTTTTAACAAATACTTCAGTCTCTATCTTTCCTTAGATTTCCTTCTTTATTTATCAGAGCTGTCTGGAATCTGCTTCACTCTGATGTGAATGTGTTGCATGGAGGATCTGCAAGCTGATTAATTGCATCTCTAACAGACTCTACCTCAGGGGTTACTGGAATAGTCTTGATTTAAGCTCTAGCAGTATTTTACCCATAATGCAAAGAGTAAGGTCACTGCAAGGGAGTCTGCAGGGGAAGGGAGCAGGAGAACGAGGGATTGAACACCAGATGATGGATGCAGATGGTAATTCAACAACATTCCCTCAAGGACAAGGAGCTTGGCCTTAAAGTAAAAAGAAAATACGTAAATAGATATCACTTAATGAGACAGACGCATCAAGTCATAAACTTAAAACTTTGTTGGTATTAAAGCTGTAACGGAGTGAGATGTATTGCCTTTAAGTGCAGCAGGTACGGCCCAGAGTGGTGCCAAGAGAACATATTGGGACATTTATAAAAGCTCCAATCTCTCCCAAGAAAATTCAAGACCAGTCGATTTCCTCTGAATTCTTAAAAGAGTTAACATGGTCAGAGAATAGCGACAGCCTCGTGCGATGAGTGAATATTTGAGTGTTAGCTTTACTTACAAGCTAATGGGTTTTAACTGCAGCACAGAGCCAAGGGGACCTACAAGGCAGTTTGCCATATGTGGATATAATGTACACATGCTGCTGGATTTATTAAAGGTGGAATGGGCAAGTCAGCCTGGAGAGGTCCTGAACACATCTCTCTTGGCAGTCTAATGGTACTCTTTGCATGGATCCTCCACAATGTCAAGTACCAGCTCATATTCCAAATGCCAGATATGTAGACAAAACATGTAACAATGGGCAAACAAAATGTGTTTTCATATATTCACAAAAACACTGAGTAAGATTACAGAACGACTGTAGAGAAACATTTTGGTTTTAGTATAGTTTTTATAAAGTAAACATGCTAACTGTAGCCAAGGGCTCTGAATTGCCTAAGCATGACCATAAGAACGTCCAATCTTGCTTTAATACTTAGTGAATGTTGTATGAAAACAACTGACATACGCTGCCAGGTTGTCGCTATGGCAAGCTTAGCCATGGCCCACAATACATTACGTCCTCAGCAGACAGTAAAAGCCACATAAACAATCATCATGTGGTAACTGTTGCAAATAGGTCGCTGCTGAAGTATTCATTTTATAAACCTTATAGGCCAAGTTTTTTACTGAACTGAATGCAACAGCTGGTTGAAAACAGTCATAATAATCACTGAACGTCACAGGTGTATGGTAATGCAATTGCTTAGTGTAGAAAAAAGTAAACAAATTGCATAGTTAGTGACTACAGATATATAAATGAAACAATGTGAATCCAGAAATTGATTGATTTGCACGTCTACAAACCTTCCACCCCTCATCACTGCTCCTTCTCTTTCTCTTGTCGTGTCTGTTTCTCCAAACGGGTCATATAACGGCATTGAAACAAAGCTCTGTCATAACCTAAGCTACACATATAAAAAAAAAAAACAGGATCTTGGCGGCTTTGACAAAAAAGTCTTTCTAATGTGTATTTATACCACTTTTTAAATAAGTTTGTTGTAGAAAACAGCTTTGAAACTGCCAATGCTGTACTGGTTCTAGAATAGCATCATCCACTTTGCAAGGAGACTGACAATCTGCTTTTCTTTTCTTCTGCATTAAACAGAGAGTTGAAACTGTTTTGAGAGGACCCTTTAAACCCAGAGGTCTCACAGCGCCTCATTGTGTAATACACCTCGATAAGAAATTATTTATTTGAATGCATAACCCACATTTCAAATAGCCTATGGACACATGCGATAGCTGAGTTTACACCTACTAAGGGAAAGCAGTGCACAGATGATTCATCATTATTCTGACACGCAAAGAAGAAAATAGTCGGGAGAGGCAAAGTTGATGAAAAGAACTGAACTCATTTTTATTTTGCCTTTTTAGACACCATTGTGAAATCATTAATGCCAGTTTTTAGATTTTAAGCATTTTTCTTAGAGTAATGTAAATTAGATGTATTGTTGTACAACCACATTGTTATTGAAATTTAACAACAGCCAACACTACTACTTTGTTTCTGAGACGCACAGAGAATATTTTAATTACTTCACTCACTCATCCTCCCAGAAGTTCAGAAACTAATCAATCTCCTACTTCACCTGCCCCAGGGATCTGCTTCATCAGCCACCCTCAGCCTTTACCCTCACGCTTCTCAGTATGTTTAACAGCAATCAGCCAAAATTAGTTCTTGAAAATTACAAGTATGATTGCAGAATGAAACGGCATCCTCTGTATTGACTTGTCCCCATTTGTAATAGATTTCCAGCGGATTTTGAACATAGAGACACTTTAATGATGCTGATGATGCTGCAGTCTTATTGGGTAAGGCACATTGTTCTGTGTGTATTGTGGGAGAAAGAAAATAATATTTAACAGAAGAATGATTAAATGAACAATGATAAAAGAAACTGCAGCACTCCAAAGTGCATGATTTATTTATTTGCAAAAATAAATTGTTTCTGAATGAAAAATTAGTCACTCTATTACCTGCTCATTGCATCAAGTGCCAGTATTTTTACCTCATTAAATCCTTTCTGAGGTTTAACAGGAAATTCACAGAGAAAATTTCATGGGTGATTTAAAAAAAATACATAAATATATAAATAAAAAAAGTTTTGTGCTTCGCAGATGTTAAAGAGAACGAGTAAATATCTCCAGTGTGGCATACCATCCCCTCTTGTGATTCAGGGCATAGACACAGTGGGTGGATGTGTGCCAGTAGAAGACCTTGAATATTCTCTGGATGTGAGTTTAGCTAATAGGCCCTCCCTGGAATCCAAATGGCTACTGTAAATTGCTCTGAGATAAAATTCATCATCACAACAATGCCCCAGAAAGAACATAACGGCACATGTGCCACTGCATTTAATCATTATGCTTGCTTTTTTGTATGTGTAAGAAACAACAAAAGCCAAGAGTTGTTATTTCCACAGAACAAAGATCATTAGTTGGATGATTAGCACTTGTGTATATTGGGGTCATGGGAGACAAAGTATCTCTGCAGTACAATGTCATTAAGATCTTATCGAGGATTAAGCCTCTGCCTTCTGCTCACTGTGAGCTCATTCTCTCACTCACTGCTGTCACTGCCAATTTCCAGAAAGAGAGAGGATGACTTTTACCATGCCTTCATTGTGCAATTAAAAAGTTATTAGCATTTTCATTTTGGCCCCATTGGCACCACCACCCACAAAGGGAACACCCTCAAATACATATACATAATCAAAGCAACTGCGAAATGTCCCATCCTTCCATTAAAGTTTCTCAAAGACCACCAAATCCCTCAGTACTAAATTATTAGTACTGCTCTCAACAGTTCCTTTTCAAATCAATAAATGTGTTCTTCCAAAAGCCCACATGCACAGACATGTACATTGCAGTGCAGTGAAGCCTGCCGCTTCACAAACAAAGGGAGGCAGTGGTAAAGCTTGCCCGCTGGCTCCATGTAACTCCAGCTGGTATGGGGGTCCCTAGAGCAAGGCAGGCCCCTTTCAAGCCATCTCGGGTGAGCTTATCGGTGAAGTGGGCTTGCAGAGCGAGTCAGGGGAGTCACTGGAATTTCAGGGATCAGTTGTCTTTGAATAAAAACCAACAGCAGGAGTCATGAATCCCTGACATGTAGTTGGAGGGTAGTGAGAGATGAGGCACGGTATTTGAAATATACTGCTGAGAAGACAGCTTTGAGGAATGTTTTTTGGATAAAGCAGAGAGAGAAAGATGCAGGTGCAGGAGCTGCGATCAAGATGCCTAGTCCATAAACTTGTGGTTCAGATTCAAGATTGTAAAAATCTAAGAATCTTTTTGCATGTGGATCAAAAAATGTAATAGGAGTTGTGGTAGTTTTATCAGAGAATGTCAGTCCTTTTGAAACAGCTGACCCCTCAAAGCTCAAAAATAATTTATTTATAAAGTGTTTTATTACAGGGAGGTTGCACAGGACACTACAGAGCAAACGCAACGACAGAGGAGGAAGAGTAAAGCAAAGCGTAAATGTAATGAATTGCACCGGTCAAAGCAAACAAACAGACTGACAGTGTCTTGTCTTGACACCCGCCACCAACCAAATATATTGGATAAATGAAAAACAGATGGATTATTTTTGAGGTGCACCCGCAAGCAGGTTGAGATCTGGTGACTGCTTACACACCTAACCTGTTTGGTTCAGTTCAATCAAACTCTGGTGCATTTGCCCGTTTAGTGTGGTTTGTTATAGAGAAAAGATAACGAAAAGAGAAAAAGAGAGTTTTGGTCCGGTTCAAAGTAAAGTCTGGTGCGTTTTGTTTGTGGGGTGAAACCAAAGGAATTTCTGATAGTTAACATGTGATTTAGCATGAATTAAAAAGCTAAACTACTTTCATGAACTGTTAAAATGCTCTCCCAATTTGTAGGCAATGGTTGATGTATAAATGGCTTATATGCAACTGTCTGTACTGTATGTAGTGATCACACAGTAACCAATGCTGTAATATTACTAGGGAGGCCCCAATTGTGAAATTCTTGATACTACAGTATAACGTTTACAATAAAAAAAATTGTCCAATAGCCAATACCGAATTTTGTATTTATTCCCAATTTGGTGGCATGGATACAAAGAATCTTATGAAAAATAATGAACTTTCTTAAAGGCATTCAGCCCTTGATTCCTATCTTGAATGAGCACAAATTCAATCGTACAAATTTATGAAACAAGCTTTAAAAAACCTTCTTTTACATGAAAAATCCCTTTAGCCAGCTATACAACTACCTCCCAATGAGAGGATTTTTTTTTTAAATAATTAAATGTAAATGTAAAAGCCATAATAAAAGCAAAACATTTAATAAAATATAAGTCATTAATTATGAATGAATCCAAACATAAATAGGGCTATCTTTCACTCTTGTATTCTTCCATAAAGAATACAATGTGTTTTCCATAAACTTACAGTAGACTGGAACATGGGGCTGAACATAGGCCTCTTTACGAAACAAAAAGTGGCCAATAGGAAAAGCCTTCCCATCTTCTTATGAATATTAATGATAAAAAAACTACTACTATATGAAGATTTGTCTGACAATATTGATGCTGATCATATACAGTGTATTGTTCAAGATTAGATTAATTTAATATCATTAAATTGAATGACAATTTCACAAATTTTCCAATTCAATATTTCACATACTTTAAAATTTTAATACAAGATCATGTCATATGATTCGTATTCATATTATACTATTGAGCAATTATCAAAAAGAGAAGAGAACGTGCTGTCTTTTTTTGTACATTTTGAAAGAGTGAGTCTGCAGGTATTTTTCTTAGAAAAAGATTGAATAATTCACAACCTTTGCAAAGTGAATTGTTTTGCAAAGGTTATGCTTGTAGAGAACAGATTGTACACAAATGCCGCAGGGGAGCAGAATTTAAATGAACGCAACAGGAAAAACATTGTCTGGATTTAAAGTCCCTCAGTATGGTTGGCAGAGTCATAATTCTTCACAAGGTCACTGCATTTACTTTCATAAATCTGACCGGGATTTATCTATGATACCTTTTCAGAAAAAGGACATCACAGGACAGCATTACGGGGCCTACTCTGTTCTTTTACCTGACAATTCTAAAGTAACACAGCCACTGGAAATAATTTTGAAGTGCACAAACAACAAGTCAAAGTAATGCAAAAAAATAGACATCTATCTTTCTTCTGCAAGCGGGCCCATTGTGCCAGAGATCTATTCCCTTTCACCTCCTTGGGGTGACCCAGGAACAATTTGTCAAGCTATTTTTCCACGTCATAGTCTCCAAGAGCTATAATTTGCACTGACAGCGGAGCAGCGCCCTGATGGGCGAGTATATCCATGTGTTGAGATTTGCTGTTGGGCCAGCTCAGAGCTGAAATGCTTGTTCCCGCAGTACACTGGGTATTGGGACTGTAGAAATTGGCCGGTAAATTCTACCCAAAGTTGCAGAACAGCTGTGACAACAGCTTACAGCTGATATGTTGTGGAAGCTTACTAAATAAATGTTGTCGTGGGCTAACCCAAGACTGTCAGAATCCTAGAAGCCACTAAAGAAATTGTGCTTTAATATTTCCTCAGTATTAATTTCTGCAATTTTCTACATGGTCTTTGTTTTTACTTTTTGCCTCACAATCAATAACTTGAGTTGCCTTCTTCAGTTAGGAGTTTTACCTGCTGTGCTGCAAAGTCAGCTCCCATCAGCTGATCAGAGGTAAAATGCACTGGCAAGGTATTGCCATATTTTCATTTAGTGAGTTTTATTTATTTTTTCCCTAGATATTTTAAAGTTAAAATATGACAATTCTTACTTGTGTCTGATGCCTGTTGTTGCTGTTGCTTTACATATATTTTACAATCAGAACTTAGAGTCCAAAAATCTGATGCAGTATACTAACTGTATACTAAATAGAACATACATTTGTATGTAGTACATGTTATGCCTCATACTTCTTACATGTTAACACATCAATGATTTAAGATGAAAATGAATAACTCTTCGAAATGAGCACTTCTTTTTAAATCTTGAATACATTTTATAGTTGGTATGCAATTTACATAAAAGATTGAAAACATTTTTTTTTTTTCAGGTCTCCCTAAATCCAAACTGTCTACTGGCAAAACTAGCTCTAGTTGTATTTCCTGAAACTTATTTCAAGCAAACAGGACTAAAGGATTTTATATTATAATAATACCTTAGTGACATGTTTTTGAAGACAATCATCACAATGGCCAATTTGAAAATGGAAGCCTACACAAGATGGAAAATAACTAATGTCTCTTAAGGAGGTTGTGATTAGTGCACAAAAACCCGTAGTAATGATGTAAAGTAACTGTCAGCACTCTATTTTATACCTCCTCCTCATATTACAGTCTTTTGTTCACCCCACGTCATTCTTTTTCTCTTCACTAGAATCAAAATGTGCTGCTTTGTTTATAATTAATTTGGTTAGAAAATAAGGTTTTCTAACCTTTTGTTACTGGACGGTTCTGCGAAACATAGATCACATTTTGAGGTAGGTGGCATTAATCAACAGCATTGCTTTGGATATCTTATTGTTGTTTTCATGCTATAGTCATCAAAACTCTTATTGTTCCTTTTGTGCTGAAAACTTGATTGAGATTGAAAAATGAATCTTGAGGGATAATGCCAATAACGTCCTTTATTTGCTTTTTGAAGGTGCAATACATTCAGCTCAGCACAGTGAAGTGAGTTTTTGTTGCAGATTACTGTACTGCAGACATCTCATCTCTGCTTTGTGTATTTGGAACAGATCAAAAAGACTCATCTTCTAGTTGTTGTCGAAGCTGTATGTCCCCTGAGATTCCTCTGTAATCCAGCATTGTGCTTCTCCAACCACTGGAAAACAATCTTCACCACACATTTTTTTTCTATATAATATAGTTGTGCAATTCCGACACTGAATGTGAATCATAATTGGTTGTTCCATAGTATATAATATCATATAATGCATCATAGTATACACCATCTCATTTGTAACCTTTGCCTATGCACAAAACGCCAATTCTCACGCAAAAGGTGTGATCTATAAAAGCAAAAATTTGTAAACTCTGACCCATTCGTAAGAGTTAGTTGGTGAATTGAAGCCAGTTTGTGGAAATTAAATGTGAAAGGAATCATAAAACATACAATCATTTAATTTCACTTCATATTACACGTACCTTTAGAATTGCTTCACCATAAACATTCAACATATATGATTTTGGCTTGTGCTAGTGAGCCATAACTATTCCACCTTTCAATTGTAAAAGATATGAGCCAAATTAAATCTCAAATCAAATTCTGCTCAGTGTTTCATCAACGCTGTCTCACATTCCTCACCCCTGCAGCACAGAGGAGACTACCGACACTTGTGGTCAGCTGTGGCAGCTGATGAAATTATCATCATTGGTTGTACAAATCCAAGATAACAATACATAGCATTAAAACATTGCAGAACAGAGTGTTTTCGATAATGTCTTTTACCGTACATACTGTATATCACCAAATACTCTTTTAGTTTTCGCACTGGAGACACCACGGTGACTGTCACACACTCTTCATTCTCCAGTCACCTCACCCGGCACATCTTCACCACCTTTGTACAAATTCTGGAAATAATGCCAATGACAGCCCTCACACAATCGTTACACTCCATGTCCTCATTAAGAATCCTAATCATGATGCATGGCAATTGTCCCCATAACACAACTTAAATAAATAAATACATTTTGTTGACCTATCAAGCATTTTCTAATGATATCTGGGGTGGAGGATACACTGATTGTCCCAGTCATTTTGTAAGCAATCAGTGTGACTGCTGTAAACATACAAGTACTGGAGCGACACTCGTGATGCAAAATGCTGCATGATGAATGCACTGGCACTGTTGGCACTGGACTAAGTGCATGGAAAAGTTTGGAGGGAACGGATGTTCAAGGACCACCTAACACACAAGCACCTCAATTTCTGAGTATGAAAAATGCCTTTTCTTAGTCTTTCTTTCGGTAGTTGCCGTAAAGAACTATTGATCAGCAGGCTCATTTCTATGCACCAGAATTCATGAGCTGCTTTGCATTGATCATTTATAGTTAAATGTAGGCGTGTAGAGGGCGGGATATGATGCTGATCCATGTGCACACATTTGACAAGTTGATTTGGAATTTATAAAAGGAAATTGCGCATTAGCAGGCGTATGCAAATGTTTTATAAATTTAAAAAAAGATGTGTAGTAAAGTATTTGGTGTACGTTCATTTCCTCAATTGTACGTACATAACTATTGAGTGTAGATCATAAGTTTTTTTTTTTATAAATGAGACCCCAGTATGTTAAAAGTACATGCATATAAATCAGGACACAGCTATCTCCTTATATAATCTATGTATCTCTTGAATGTTAAACAGAGCTATTGATCCTTCGAGCTCCTTTATGGATTGTGAGCTTTGCCTTATCAGTAGATTGGAGCACCTGGAGCGTCATAATTCAAATGCAGCCGAGAGTGTGTGGGTAGAGAAAAGCTTCATAGCTCTGGGCTAGCAACAGATAGACGTGTTGGCTTTAGCATGCACATACATGCACACGTGTGTACACTGTACACGATCATGGAAGTACAAGTGTTGCATAGTTTTATTTAGTGAAAAACAAAGAAAACTAACATCTTGAATACTTGAACTGCTCAGGCAACAGAGTTATTTGTTTTTTGGTATGCTGTCGCAGGTAATCACTTGAGCCAAACACTATGCTCTATCGGACGAAAAGCCACAGGAGGGCTTCTCCACTCAGCATGGCGGTGGATGTCAGATACATGGCACGGGTCCATAACATTCAGTGTATTTGACGTGTACAAAGGTGAAACCCTGACTCTGCTCTTTTCCGCTGCTCCTGCTTAATATTTCAAATGCCGCAATCTCACGTTTGTTGGACAGAGGGCAGGCCTGCCGGCAAAGTGCAGGACCCTAACTGAGATTTGAGCAATGACTTGACGCCCCAGAGCTGCCTGCTGCAGCGTGCCCTGGCAGCCCCAAGCAGATTGATCATGGCTTTAGCTACAGCAATGGCATGGCACTTTTACAAATACCGGTGAAGAGAGATGGATACTTCCCCTATGCTCACTATTTCCATGATGAATTGTTTCCTGGCAGCATTTCTCTCCCCAGTCTTTATTTTTGCATTTTGAAAAAAAGAATATTTGGTAGTACAGCCGAACACCTGTGTGTTTGTGCGCTGAGCAAGATGATGAACCGTGAAAGTGAATCCGTCTAAACTGAAGTTCAGATAGACGTTTTTTAAGATTTGTGAACTCTTCCACGGGTTCAGTATTATGCAAGAATGAGACTAGTAATCTACCGTAGAGCAGACTTTGCAAACCACAAAGGAATCACAAAGACTGTGCAAACGGTCTTCATTGTATCATATGTAGAGTACAAGATGAGTACTGTTTGTCTGTGTTTGGACTGAAGTTTAAAAAATTGAGCTTCTCAGTTTTAACAGCAGCACAGTAGCATTGCCTCCTCACAACAACAAGGTCATGGGTTGATTCTGATGTAGGCCACGGGCCTTTTCCGTGTGGAGTTTGTATTTTCAGTTTGTGGTTCAGAAAAACAAACATTTGAGGATCAGGTGATGTGGAAACTCTTAATTGCCCAAGGTGTGAATGTGTCTGTCTGTGCAAGATCTGTGATGTACTGGCAACCTGTCAAGAGTTCTCTCTGCATTTCACCCAAATGCATGCATGCTTCAGCTCCCCAGTGAAGTCAACAAGAATAAGCAAGTGAATAAGATGGATGGATGGATAAGTGTCATATGCAGTTCAAAAAAATATCATGTGTGTTGGGAGCATGACGAACCTGCTTCTCTGAGGGGGTGGAGTCTATGTCGATGTGTCCCAAAATTGCCCCTGAAGGCTGTGCCATCAGTCTATGAATCGGTGTGAAGGGTGAATGACATGTAGTGTACAGCACTTTGAGTGGTTGGAAAACTAGAAAGTCGCTACAAATGCAAGTTCTTTTATCATTTGCAGCAGCAGTTCTTTTGTGTAAAACTTATGTTTGCAGTTTTACTTTGTCCGCCAGGAGGTACCCCAATATCTCAGGGAGTAAGTACCCCTTCGGTTGTTCAAAATCTATAAAAAAATAAATTGTGTGAAGAGGGGGTCCTCTGAGAGCTCCATGCGCAGCAGCAGTGTCTCCTCCGACCAGGAGCAGAGCTTTGCCTCGCTGGCCACTGCAAGCTAACGCTGATACCCCACTGCTGGAGGCCCAGGCTGCATTGTTGGGCTGGGTCCACTGGCAAATGAAAGTTTCTTGTAACAGCTTGAAGCAAATAATTTGAGTTTTAATTTGTGCTTTATTGACTCATACTTGAAATCAATTTATTCGGCACATCTATCGTTTTAAGTTCAGTAATCCACTTTGAGTTTGACAAGTTTTCGTAGTTGATGTCTGTGCAGGTTCCTTTTCACAGATTATGATGTAACATATATTCATTGTTGACAGAATTCCAATATTTAGTTTGTCATGAAATGACACGGAGCAAATACATTTATTGTTGAATTATTGTGCTCCTAAAGTTTGAAATAGAAACATAAACTAACAATGAACTCTTTGTCCCATCAACCATAAATGTTGCCTCTATTTGTCTCTGAAACTCTCCTTCAGAATGTGTCTTCGCTGATTGTAAAGTTAATGTTCAGGCTTTAGAATTGATTTTTGGTTATTGGTATCAGTACCTTGTGTCAAACAAATGATAGTGACAATTAATGCAAATCTACTGCCACTCCTTGTCCTGCTAAAAATAAAAGTGATTTAGAGGGAGAGTGTTTTATAGGCTATAGTAGCATTAAAAAAAAGAAGAAAAAAAGCATATATACAAAAAATAAAAATATATATAAATTGTTTATTTACATTTTGTATTTGATATACAGGCTATAAATCTATCAAATAACAATAAACTGCTTTACAGCCTTCTGTTACACCAAGCTATCTAAACAAAGGCCAAATGATTTTTATTGCTCCCTGCAGAGACGAATGATGTAATGTACTGTACCATAATAACACTGAACCTTGATGCTAGTTTTCACAGCTGAAGGCATCTCCCAGCTGTTCCAACTCCTTCTGCTTTTGATTTATCGACAGACCTGCATGTTCTGTTGTAAGTTAGATCATAGCCCACACAGCAGTGCAGTCCACACCTGCAGCTTTCACGGTCAAAGGCCAGAGGAGTCGAGTGCTGTCAGATCAATATCTGGTTTCCCAGGAGCGGAGCTCATTCACACTTAATTTTGCTGGACCAGACCTGTGGAGATGAGTGATTAAGGTCCTCTTTTAGATTTACATGATTTTTAATCAGACTAGGCAATAGTTTAGGCTCAAGTTATTTATCACACCTTTTATTGTTTCTATGTTTCTTATCGCACCCTGAGATCCTCAGATGAGTGGTTTGTTGTTGTTCCAAGGTCCAGATTCCTACATAAAGGTGATAGAGCCTTTGCAGTCAGAGCTCCTAGACTGAAGAGAGCAGGGCAGCAAACCCCTCTGTCATCTTTTAAATCACTTTTAAAAACCCACTTTAAAAAAAGAAATCGATTTTCTGTATGTTTTATGACATACATTTAAGTGTATGTTTTTGGCTTTTATTTTGTTTATTTCTATTTAAATGTAAAAAAAATGAAAATGTAACAGTGTTTTGAAAGGCACTTTATTAATAAAGTTCTTATTAATATATGTACTTATATATGTACTGTATGAAATATCAGAAAATAGTTTAAAAAAAGCGCCCACCATTATTCCCTGAATAATTCCTAATTTTTTTTAATCAGAACTGAGAGAACTAGAGAATTTTTTTGACTTTTTTGCTTAAAAAACGATAATCACAGTTGTTACCGATTAATCTTCTTTCAGTCAACTAATCAATTTAATTTCAGCTCTATGGTTGGTTTGTAGGTCTCTGGAGAAATAATGAAACAGTCATGTAAGAATAATAAGAATAAAAAAAATGAATCCTTTAAACGTGCCCATGTTGACTTTTCTTCAGTGGCGTAGAAACTGTAACACAGATGGAGACGGATCAGATCAATCAGTACGATCAGGAACATTCTGCTCTCGGTTGAAGCTGCAGCAGCATCCCATTGTGGCAAAAAGTCAGGTTTATTGTCGGATTCCTACGTCTGCTGCTAAAACACTCAAACCTGCTGTTTTCGTTTTTTTGGTAAAACTCTCCAACAGGTAAAACATCAGAGACCTAAAAGTGACAATCTGTAAGATTTTCATTTAAATAAATGTCTGTTGAGTCACTATCTACTGCTGAAGGAGGTACCAATAGTGATTGAGCCTGTGGCCCACTGATGAAAGTACTGCAGTATTTACTGTATATATTTGCAGTATTAGTAACTGGGTGTCTGTGGCAACATTTCCAGAAAAAGTGCTGTTTTTCTACTTTGTATTTACACAGAAAATTAAACTATGCACACAGTTCTGAAAAATAACATGTTAGTAATGACTTTTAAATGCAGCCTCCCGAATGATGAACTCAGAAATCCTGAATCAACCAGGACTGAAATGTAAAAGATTGCCAGGTTAAAACTTGATTGCAACAACGAGGATTAACTTTTAAACCCATTTAAATCAAGTTCCTTGTAAAAAAGTTAAAGGACAGACTCAATCAGTTGAGTTTTACGATGCTGCTGCTGAATTTCTCCCAAGATACCGGTTCAGAAAGGAAGCTGTTCTTGAGCTGAACAGAAGTCTCTTTTTACTTTACTGTGAAAAAAGTATTTTCCTTACGGTGCTGTTGTGCGTGTTTATCTACTAGTATTGGGCCATATTGCTCTTCTAATTCAGTCACAAGTTTTTCCTCAAAGACGGAGAAATTGTAGGTTTATTAATTATTTTAATTTAGGTAAGCAGGCGACGGGTGACCGTGGCTAAGTGGAGAGCAGGGCTGTCCTTCAATCAGAGAATAGGTGGTTCGATCCCTGGCTCCGCTAGTCTCATGTTAAGCAAGACACTTAACCCGAAATTGCTCCCGTAGCTGTGCCTACGGTGTATAGATAGATATGAATGAAGTCGCTTTGGATAAAAGCATCTGCTAAATGACTGTAATGTAATATCTCCATAGTAATAAAACTCTTTCATTTTGGTTTAAACTTGGATTTACTGAACAGAGGTTAGTTTGTATTTGTGCAACAGAGCTTCTGGTTCAGGTCAATAAAGAGCGCACAAGAAACACAACAGACTTATTGAGTGAACAACCAAAGTGACAGAAGTCTGGTGACTAAATCTCTCAGAGCATGCAGGAAATGAACAGCAGCGTTCACTTACATTTAAAATAGTATTCAGAAAGACACTCAAAACATTCAAGGTTTAAGCTGCAAAATGACCTGAAAACGCCGCTGCTCCATGGAGGAAATAGCGTCTAACTCGTACAGGCAGTGTCTGATGGTCAACGAGCGTCCAGAAAGGACCCTCAACATGCTCAAGGGTGCAATATGATCAATGCTGCTTGCAACTTTAATTATTATTCATAGATAGAAATACGTTTTTATCAAAACCTCATACGTTGAACCATAAATCGAATTAAAGTTGTTAGCGTTTTGAATGAGCTTCAAAGGAAGAGACCATGTTAATTAAATATTCTGAAGTGTAGTCTCTAGAAAGTCTCTACAAGTCTTCTGCAGCAGTGCAGTGAAAACCCTTCTGATAGTTAAAATCAATGTTTTTAATCAATGAATGAGTATTTAAATATGTAACTAAAGAATAGCGACAGTAGGTTTTCCTATTCTTAGTATTCAGACCATAGCAGAGTGAGAAAAGAAGACTCCTCTGTAGCAAGGGTAGACTCTAAACTTGTTAAGGCAGCATTGAGCATTTTACCACCAAAGCCTCCTAACTACAGCATGTCTCAAACATTCACCGAAGGAAAGAAAAAAACAACAACTACGCACTTGGGCAACAAGTCATACACAAACAAGTGTAATAAATTATGCACTATTCATGAATAATTAAACAGAAAACTGAATTGAAGGTGTAGGCGAGGCGAATAGTTTGAAAATAATAAGGGAGTGAATTAAATATTCTCTGTTTCAGGAATAACTTGAATGAACCATTATAAGTTCTCAAATGATTCTGAGCCTCAGTCAACCAGCGACATTGTGCTGATCAGGTACAGTTCAAACACAAACACATTTTCTAGTGTACTCATGAAGAAAATGGCAAATGAAAACAAATCGCCACAAGTCCCTGGTCTGAATTCCAAATGATGAAATTAACTCTTAATTGAGGAGATAAATCAAATGATTTTGCCTCTTAAGCGAAACACTACACCAGTCAAAATTAAATTAGGCACAATGGTAATGAAAACACAACCATAAGAAACTTTTTTTTAAATTATTAGTCCAACCTCAAATATTGATTGTTGCAACTCAGGTAAGGTTTAATTTACTTTGAATTGTTTCTATGAGGCATCAACTTACTTTCTAGCTTACTTTCAGCTTGTTGATGGATGGAAACTGCATTTAACCCAGGAAATGTTAAGGGATAGAGGGGGTTAGTGGGGGTTGGAGGGTTATGCTGGCCCGTCTTAAAATGCCTCTCTGCTCTATCTTTTCCCATCTGATTTGTCAGCCCGGTTAAAGTCCGTCTTGATTAAATACTGCAGAAAGAATAAATCTCCTCAGAAAATACTTAAAATGATAATTACAGGTTGTCACTATTCACCCCGTTCATTCAGGTGACTGGTGTAATTGGATTGAGGGAATCCAACCGTGTAACATCTACTCGGCATGTGCTGACAGTATTACACACTGAATTTTACTCTCAAGAGAAGATCGAAGCTTTACCTGATCGTCCTCAGTGGAAAGTCTGCAGATTAAACCCCTCACATTTGCAAGAAACGAATATGTTGAGGCAGAAAAATGTTCCAGTCAATGTGGTAATAGTGTTACCCTGTTTGAACATACCAAAACAGATTGTATTGCTATAGATTGCCCACTGAATTACACTAATACATAAAAAGATTGTATTTGCAATACTACTAGCTGATTAAATAAAGATCAATACCCATTGCTAAAAAGGAGAACATAAAAAAAGATAGAGAAATATAACAGAACACAAAAGGTCCAGTGTCATGTTTGAACCCAGGGCATACTCCATGGCACAAAACTGGTTAAATCCATCCTTATCACCAGCTGCAGTGTATGAACAAAGCAGGCAACTGATTTCCCAGTTCACCCGTTTAAGAGAGTTGGCAACAACAATGTTGTGTGCATGGTCGTGGACACATGCAACCACTTTGCCCAGTAGGTCTTTCCAGTCTTCCCACTAAAGTTACCTGTACATGAAGGCCACCGTAGTTCTCCGACACGCTTGGAAGGGGAGGGGCTGAGCTGAGGGGTATTTAGTTGGTTGCAACCTGCCACAAACCAGTATATGCCACTAAAACTTACACACTGTTCCTTTAACTATTTAACTGCTAACATTAATAGGTCAACATTCTTCTTCGTTGTTGGTTAACGGTTAAACAGTTGATTGTTAACATCCCTATTCTTAAGGTTTTGGGTATGGTTGGAGATGTGAGTTACAATGTCAAGAAAAAGCAAGGAGCTGTATTTGTGGTGCCATTTTTTTCAACAATAAAATTCTATCCAGGATGGTTTGAGTAGCATATCCATGAGGTTGAATGCTTAGCAGGTGAACAGTGGTTTCTGATATTGCGTTGCATGTGTTTCATTGGTCTTCCAGCTGATGTTGCAACGTTGAGCAAAACGTCAAGCAGGGTTCAGTATTTTTGCTGGAAAATCCCAAGTTTTTTTTTTGCTTGCCAGATTCCTTTGCATCCGCAACCAGCGCCGTGCCAACACAGTGGCCTCATTTAAAAATGAATGAGGGTTAGTGATTTTTATGCAGTACCTAAAAAATGTGGTGCCCGAAAGGCTAATCTCTCTGAATAGAAAACCCTTGATTCTTTTAAGGAAAGGGGAAAAAAAACCTAATCTGCTGTGGTGTTTATGTGAGTGTGTGAGAGCGTGTTCCTTAGTGCTTGTCAACAAAGTGAAAACTTTTTCCATTACAAGTTTAAGGTGAGCAGAGATGGAACAGGAGTTTCATTACCAGAGCACTGCATTAAGTGAAACATTGCCATTTTAACCACATCAATGGAACTATATTATTTATCTGTCAACACTCTAAAACCCAGCAGACTGAGACACTGTAGCTATGATCTATATATACCTTGACAAGTCATAACAAAAACAGCTGTCAGCAGGGATGATGCTATGAGCACTGCAAAAAAAACTAACATTTGAAAGCACTGTCGCTCAATGTCAAGGCGTCCTCCTGTCCGCTGTGTCTCTGTGTCTAAATTATTTGGTCAAGTATTGCTCTCTTCTATATTGCTTCATGAAAGTCTACTCAGCAGGTGCCCCTTGAGTGATAGCTGCTCTCTCATATTTGTTTGTCTTTAAATCAGCATTTATATTTCTGCCAGCCCTTAAAGTCTCCATGTTTCCATGAATATTGTCTCTAGACCAAGACAACTGGCTAACAACATAATCTATCTTTAAGACATTGGCCTGAGGTCCTGGTGATTCTTCACAGTAGTAGAAATGAGTGGAAGATGAATGTAGTTTATTGGAGAATGCATAGGGGCAATCTGACTACTACTGATGTCTCCACTTTACTCATTGATATGAAAACATGAAGGAACTTCTTTTAACAGAGGGTGCAATTGCATGCAAACATTAAGAAATCCTCAACCTCAAGCCATCGAGAAAGTTTAGCGTACAGAGTGAATAACAGTGCACTTATCAAGAACAAATATAATTATATTATACTTCAGATTAAACAGCAGAGCCTGGGCTACAAGAATATGTAAGCCGTTTTTACATGCTCCAAACACAACTCAAAAGCTAACTAAAGTTATTACCAAATATCCAATTCCACATAGTGCTACCTAGGCAACCCACTCGCCAGATTTCTGGCTATACTGCTGTAGTATTTTGTGCAATACGCACACACGATATCTCAAAAGAAAGCAGACAGTCCACGGATTCTGGACATGTGCATCTAATCCCGTAGTCGTTTATTCGTGATAAAATCCTTTTGCCGGTAATTTTTTCACCGGATACATTACAGCTACGTCCTGTGTTACATTTAATTGAGTCTGGGCGTCCTTAGGTGATTGGAGGAGAATGAGAGGCGGGATGGAATGTTCGTGACTCACAGCCAGTACTCGTCACAGAACGGCACTCTGCTGATTCTGATTGGCTAACAGTGCTGTCATTCATTTCCACTTGTGTGCATAGCTCAATTCTATTGACTCTAACGCGCCGAAAGAGGTGTCAATCACTGAAATCGCCCAATGGGTAGCTGAGACAGGGCTCTGTGTAGAGGGGGAGGGCTGAAATCTAAAAAAATCGAGTGAACAGAGAGACTCAGAGAAGGTGCAGAGAGGATTCTGGCCTTCAAAACAAAGCCCAAACTGCTGTATTGGGATGTATTGAACACCATTCGTGATATACAAGCGAAATATATAGTTTGGTACGCGAGAAAATTAAAATAGCACACATTGTGCAAAAATTACCATTTTGGAAACCTCGTCTGAACTCTCTGTACTAAAACCTCTCTGTACTAAAACCTCTCTAACTTTGTTGTGCTTCACTTTATCCAAGTCAAACTTTGCAGAGAGGCTGTTCACATATTGTGCTATGATTTGGGAGAGGTTTAAACTTCAGCTACATCATTCCATTTTAGGCGAACCTGAACATTTTCAATTTGTGCTGTGTACCATCTTCATTTACTCTTAACCAGTAACATATATATTGATATGTACACATCATTGATATGTTCACATCTGAACAAATATCACAAGTGTTCCCTTTATTATAACACCAAAATTATTCAAATACACCTTGTGGTTGAAGAGACATACTCTTTTTAGTATGGGTATGCAATTTTTGAGCAGAGACCTAAAAAATAGGGTTAGTGTTCAAGAGGAAAACTGTTTCTCTCTGTACACCACAGTCATTGTTTCTCTCCCACACTTTTCCTCACTAGAACCATCAGCTTAAATGGTTCAGCATCAACCTTTGATATGACTGATGACTTTGGGTTTTGTAGTTTTTTACTCTACGCCATGATTGTTTGTAGTCCTTGCTGCATGACACCACATCTCATGAAATTTTATCATGTGTTCCGTCAAAGATGTCATGACATCACTGTGTTCCATGTGTCACCATGTTCATAACTTGTCTACACGCTAAACACTAAGGCTGATATATAATGATCAATGTTGCATGGTGATTTAAAAAAATAAAAAATCATTAAGAGGGTAACCGCAAGGTCGGCGGTTTGATCCTTGGCTGCTACGTGTCCTGTGTCGAAGTGTCCCTGAGCAAGACATTGAACCCCTAACTGCTCCCCGGGCGCCTGTCATGGGCAGCCCACTGCTCCCTATATACAGGGATGGGTCAAATGCAGAGAAAAATGTCCCCTTCCGGGATGAATATGGTGTATAGAATAAAAAATAAATAAAAAATAAATAAATAAAAATAAGATAAAAGGTACTGTATTTAAAGGTGCTGGTTAACAACAGGAGCTGGGTCTGTAATACACTCTGATAATCTGGATTAAAAAATGTCATCTTGACCACTGACAGACTCATGATTATTTTAAATATAAGCATTATTTACCGGTGGTTGTTAACAACTTAAACATCTTTTCTTTGTGAATATGAATTATTAGTGTTTAGTGTAACAAATGACAACACAATGAAAAACATTTCAAATGTATTCAAAACGATTTTTATGACTCTTTTCTTACCATGGTCTTGCTTAAACTGGCAGACACAAGAAGATTAGAAGAAATTAGTGTTAATTTGACAAGAGAGCATCAATCTCTGAAAAGGCGACCCTCTGCGGCAGGTTGGACACAGGTATATTGAGAATGAACTACCTGCGGGAGCTTCTAGAGCGCAAAGAGGAAGAATCAAAAAAGAGCTCCGAGACCATCAAAGATTATGAAGTTAAAATCTCCGATCTCAAAAACAGTCTCCAACTCCAGGAGGAGAAGATGGAAGCCGCACAGCGCTAAAACAAGCAGGACTACGTGTCACCTGGTTAATAAGGTGCTGGTTGGTTAATAAACAATATTAACCAACCAAAAACAGGTGACAATCATCCTTAACAGGCTTATGCATATTTTTTATAGTAAACATATTTCATTGGTAATTATTTAGCTGTCATTTAATTTAATGTCTCTCTCTGTTGCCCTTGTCTTTCAGATCAGCGGGCCTCTCAGGCAATCACTCTCAGTGTGTGTTTGTGTGTGTGTGTGTGTGTGTGTGTGTGTGTGTGTGTGTGTCTGAGAAATTATATATGAGTCCTGATTACCCAGCAGGACTTTGGTACATTCAGATTGTGTCCTGTGGCCTTTTGTGAGGAACCAGCCAATCCCCTCCTCTGGTTATTCCTGTGATCCCTGTGTTTGTGATAAACTGCAACAGTTCTTAAAAAAAACACCACTCTTGGTCTTGCTCCCAAACTGTCAAATACCAACAGTTGGTCTGTGCCCCTCAGTGTCTGATACTGATTCATTGTGCTTTAAATTTACTCCAATGTAAACCCACCCGCATCGTTATTATACGGTCAAGTCACATAGTATAAAAGGAGAAATAGTCACACAAGGCGGGTAGAAAGGTCAAACAAACGATGATATTGCATGGCCAAGTCTAGAGAAGAAGCACAAATGTCATATGTCAATAGTGTTCAAAGTGAATTGCCCCCATGTACAGCGGATTATTGACCGAGGGAGTATGCCATTTAGTGTGTGGTACTGGATGATTGTGAGGTAAAATGACCTATTATATACTAATTGTAGTTCATGGCTGCATGTCTTCTTTTTTTACCCATGTATATGTAATTTACACTTTTTGGTATATTCATTAATTAGTTTATTCCAATTTATTATTTTATAACTATCAATAGCATAGACATAATACATGCGTATATACAGACTGTCTACACAGACTTATTGATTCCAGGCAGACACATTTATCATTGGTATTCATGCCTAACATATTGATGAAGTTTTCCCTCTACTGCAGAGGTGATTTGCATTTAAAATCTCATTTTTATGAAGGTCAGGATAATTTATTTTTAGAAAGATATACACTATTTACGTATTTGTGTAATGGAATATGAATCACTTCACACCTGAGAAATGAATAGATGCAGTGGTGACATTTCCAAAATCTGCTTTTGTGGTAATAGCATCTTTTGGAATTGATAAATGGCTCAGACTTTTAATGGAGTAGAAATATGCTCAAAAACAACTTGAGCATCATTAACTATTTTCACTGTTTAATTGTCAAATATGGTTTTCTAAATGATTATGTGTCACTCAGTTATTTGCTTTGGCAGTCACCACATTCATTGTGTATTATACGAGATAATGGTGCATTAAAACAAGAATATTAAATTGTAAGTGCAATATTCAGGGATAATTTCAATGGCTAGTTATTTTAAATACCCATAGACACATTTAACATGTCTCCATGGAATATCCTCTCTGCTAAAACCAACACATTATATAAATAAACCAACGCCTAAATCAATGATTATTTTTTTTAGTAATATGACTTAGATTGAGGACATACAGTCCATTAACCTGCATCTCCCCTTCTCCTTTTTATGACATTGATTTATTGCATTTGACAAGTTTAGAAAATATAACCTGTTTTTGCTGCCTCACTCTCCTTTCACGAAAAATGAAACGCTGCCATCTCCAATAAAAATAAGTTATGGATTCAACTATATTTTCTCCCTCAAAATGAGCTAGTCACAGCTCCAAGATAACAGAGGATTACTCCCTGCCCATTAATAATATAAAGCACTGAAGTTGATGCTGATGAACTCTCCTGCAGTTTGACTTCTTTTTTTTATCCTGCTTAATGGTACAGTTTGACATACCACAGCATCAAGTCAAATGTAGGAAATGTGTTTTTAAGTTGATAATTACAGAAATTAAAATTGAAGACATATAAGGTCATTTGAAAAATACCCTCAAATCCTCATACTGATATTACAGATCTGATATCACCTTTGTTTTTCATCATCTAACGGCCCTCCTGAATACAATATAAAATGCATTCATCAGGAAGAACAGACCTGGGGAGCGGATATTAGATATATGGAGTATGGGAACTAAAACAATAACACTGTCACTTTTACAGGGCAGTGGGCTGGACTTCATCAAAAGAAGATGAAGCGATGAAGGGAACAAGTCTTTATTGTACAGCATTCAGAGTAAATCAAAGATCTGCCACGGTGAATGATCTTGTCTGACTGAGCGCCTGATGAAATTAATTTATACAGTTTAATCAGTCCACGTCTGCACTTCTGTCTGAATATAGATTTTAAAACTTCTTTCCAGAAAAAGAGATGAATAGCTCCTAATTGAGCTTTTATTTTTTTTCGCCTTTAGAAATCACTGAAATATCTGGTAAAATAGCCATAAGGATGCATACAGGGGGATGCAAGGGGAGATTCATTTATGTATTTTTTTTCTTTGTTTCTTCATAAAAGCATACATGTAATGAATTTGACTGCATTCGAGGCAGACAATTACATTTCTAAAGACAGAATAATCTGGAGGCCAATGAAATTAAATGGGATTGTAGCGGATTATACAGGAAATAAAGGAAGGAGTAAAATACATTATGTGCAGATTACAGTAAACCCCATAATCTGTTTGTCCTAAATGGGCTTTGTTCATTGGAAGCCACAATCCATCTGTTCCTCTGGGGCATTGTTCCACTGATCATCAAATCACATCACCTCCAGTTGTTAATGCGAATCAAACATTATTAATTGTCATCGCACCAGCTCAATATACAGTTCAAAAGTCACATGCTGTGGTCATCCATAGGTAGCCTCATGCTCAAAGCCATTTAGCATCTGGCTAGAACATAATTAATGCCAGCCTACTGTTCAAAACAGGCAGACCTGCAACTGAGAAAAAAAACAAAACAACATGCCTTGATTTGTGCTGTAGGGTTGACCACTCGTCACAGGAAGACACATGTCATCCACACATTCCCAGCAGGCTGCAACTGTTATCATGTCTGACTTTGTGGTCCCGTAAATTAGGAGATGCAGCACTTAGATCATCTTTTCATGACAACAGTGCTTTAAGTCAAGCCAAGACCTGACATACAACATTGGGACATTAGTTGCTGTGAAGACTTTGATGTTTTAGACTAAATATATAAATACGTTATCAAGTAAATGTAGGAATGTATTCAAAGACTATACTGTAAGATAAAAAGTTTAAAAACAAAACTTTAGCGAAATCACGAGCTCCTTACTGTAGAAATCTGTAGATATAAAAATGATCAACTATTGATTACTTCTGAATCCTTGACAGACATTCCATCTTACTTTACCAACAACATTAATATATTCACAAATTGCAATTCTGAATGTAAATGAGCATCTGCCATGGATGCAGATTCAACATGCTGTAACCTCTAAGCTCGCCTTACTAATTAACTTCATTTTCCCCCCTTAGCCATATTTAGCTATCTGTTCTCATTCTCTCACACATAAGCCCCCTCAGTCTTTTCTTCCTTCACTCACAAAAGATTGCTGGCAAAGTGAATTGCCACTATGTAACAGCCCACATGAAATGCAATGTTGACAAGAGAATAGAATAAGTATATCACAGAGACTTCATACCTACATTAAGCTGAATCTGTTCTCTATAGAAGACAGAATTTATTCAGCTAGACAAATATGTCGGGCAAAATCCATGGAAAACCGACCTTGAGATTATTGGAGGGAGAGATAAGTAGGCAAGCAGTATAAATATAGTCATTTTACCATTTATCACAGCTCAGATCCACTATAAGTCATACACTGTAAATTTTAGGAGATAACGGTGCCATCCTGGCTAGTACATAAAATAAAGATTGAGTTATGTGTAATGGGTTACTCACAGGTAATTATATGCATTAGCAACATGAGCTCAGAGTACAGGTCCTGCGAAAGAAGATAATCCTGTAAACTAGCAGCTCAACAGACAAAGAAATTAAATTAAGAAAATATGTTCAACTTCTCACTTACATGTTGGAATTTATCATAAAGGGTTGTAAATGTCCTTGTTATGACAACTGGCTCAAACCTTTCACATGATCTTTTATAGTATACGCTTGTACTCACTGTCACAATTGCTATTATTTACTGTTTGGGCAAAATGAATGTTCAATATAAGCATTAACACACAATCAATGCCATCAAGCTTTATACACCACAAGCAACAGCCACCAGTCATATTGCATACATTTTCCAGCCAGCCATTTTTGTTGTAGTATTTAGGTAATTCGGGAAGTGATCACCTATTAATGTTAGGAACCTTGTGATTAGCAGATCACATGTTCACCACTCTTTAGTGCGAGGGAAGAGAGAGACAGTGACATCCAATCTGCCTCCTATTAATAAACGTAAGTGAAATTATGACTCAGTGTCGTGACAGCAGGTGCAAGATCTTCACACACCAGAGATGTGTAGAAATTGGAACATTGGTTAAAGCGTTAACATGAGTGCTTACACGCAAAGGAGTTGCCTTCATTAGTCAAGACAGACTGCACAACAGCTGTGTAAGTTAGTCTATAACTAGTATAATCGCAGCATAAACGGTGATGCTCTCCATGAATAATAAAACTAGTTTATTTGTTGCAGCCAGATTAGCCTAGAAAGTGCTGGTTTAATGCCCGATATTGAGAGGCAGGTGTATTTCAGCTCTAAGTTACAACTGGAAACAGCTGTTGTCACATGTGTTGTGCTAAGTTCTCTTGAGCAAGGCACTAAAGCAATACAACTGCTCCAGAGGCATTGTAATGTGTCTTCACCTATACTGATCAAATGTACATGTATAGGAAGACATTTAAACACTGTTTAAAGTGAAGATGCCCAAAAAAAGCCATACAGGGTGACATACTGCCTATATGACAATAAAGCACACTGCCAAACATACTTGAAAAATGAGAGCGTTAATAGGCCGGAGTGAGTGTGATATCACAATGCAGTGGAAGCAGACAAGAGCTCTTTGTAGAAAAACACCATTAGCAGTTGGCTGCTCTTCAGCGGGGTTGTTGGTTCAAGGAGATGCAGGGCAGTGCCAACAGGCTGATGGGTAATCTAACATGACAATATTATCGCGTAGGAGGGCACAGTTGGAGCTTTTTCCAGCCATCTCTGCTCGGCTCCACTCAACTCTGCTCCATTACCGAACACAACACAAAGATTTTTTTTTTTTTGTGAATGTTGCCATCAAGACGGCATAGATGGAGAGAAGCACATGGAAGTCAGGGGCAGAAGCAGGCTGAGAAAGATACAAGAGAGAGAGCAACAGAGTGAGAATTACTTGTTGAAGGGGACTTGTTCTAATGGACTTTCACCAATGCTTTTGTTCCTTCTTAAGTTAGTTTAGCATGGCACACAGTCAAGCTTATATTCATTCAGCACTCTCACTTATGAACCACTCACTTGAATTGTCTTTATTGTATTCTGCTGATTTCAGTTATTGCACACAATGTAATCTGGGACCATATCAGTATATTATGTGAATTATTAGAGTGAATAAACCGTACTTGTCTTTAGCCTATTAATTACTTTTTTAAATGATGCTCTTGTTTTCTGCTTTACAGTTCATGAGGGTGGACAATACAAGATGTACAAAATGATTGTTAAAAGAGAACCAATATTGTTCTCACTCCTAATATTCCTGTTGACATGTATGTATATATACTTGTGTATATTTTTGTGTATGTATTTGTTGCCTCATCTCTTTTCTTTTTCTATTTAATTTAATTTAATATTATTTTTATTTTCTAAAGAGTCCTTTTGACATGTGTAATCAATTAGCGTTTTGCTAACAAACACTAAACACAGTGCATCTGGTCTTTGTCCATAAATGTATTACAATTCTAATGCTACTGTGATGTCCATATGAACTAAACTAAACCAAAATTGCTGATGCAAAAATACTTCTGATCACTAGAGCAGGGGCCAAAGTTATTATGTTCATTAGAAGAACCGACAGACAATTTACTGCCATATCAGTTCTAGTCATTTTCCTATGGATGCTAAAGGGATAATGGTAAAGTATACTGAGAGGGATCTTGAATGATTAAAAAAAGTGAAAAAGTGAAACATACTTGTCTTGTGTTAAGATTAATGCAATGATATAAGGAGAGTAGAATCACTCATTTAAATAACCTTGCTTAAAATAGTGGAGAGCCTCATTAATCTTCATGTCATTCCCAAGGATAAATGGGAGATGTAATTAGACCTAATAGGAATTTCATTTTCCTTCTATTTTGTAGAGTTATTATTCACTATCTGTCCGTAATAGAAAAAAGAATTCTGGATTGCACAGAAATAGTCAGAACTTTAGTAGAGTATATGATAGAGTGAGGTTCTTATTGATTTTCTCTCCAGTTTTTCGAACCTTAAATTGAAACGTTGGCTTTTTCACTGCCAACAGTACAAGACCAATGTATATGCCAAATGTTACAGAGGACATCTCGCGTGAAAATTAATAAACATCATCTTAAAAGTAAAGGGTTATGATTATTTTAATCATTAAACATGTTTCAAGGTGAAGCAGAGAATAGCATCAGCCATTGAAATATATTGAAACGGTAGAAATCGGTAGACCGCGAGTTACATATTTACTAGATGTAATATACATTTTCTACCAAAGAAACTGCTCCGTTAGTCATAAGAACGACCTTTCAAGACTCGACATATGCATTTCACAACCTTTTAATGATTTTCTGTTTTTTCAATAAACTGACTGGTAGAGTAGCGTTCTTCTAACCAGCCGGATACCTTTGACCAGGTAAGTTAACCTCCAGCTCTTGAAGTAGAGCTGCTCAGTGACCAACTGCAAAAGACCTGCAGATATATTGGGTTTCTTCCAGATACTTTTCACTCCTAGTTGACAAGCATTTGGAAGGGCATTTATTTTATTATGTCAAGTGGGGACAGGCAGTTTAATTATACAGCATTAAAATTAGAATATTACATGAATTATTGCAATAATATTACTGTGTATGTGCACTGGCAAATATAACACTATTACTGCAGTGGCATAATAAAGTCAATCAATGATGTCAAAACACACTTAAAGGATTTTTATTGTTTTTATTGAGAAATGAGCCCAGGAGATTCTATTGAACCTGTGACAGCATGATGGATTATTGTCATCAAAATGTCATTTCAACAGCAGTTGTATGTAAGTTTTGAAGGTGTCAAATGCCAAAAAATGTCAAATGTAGCCCAGTTTTAATCAACAGCAAACTACATATCCATCAACTGCAAATCAACAAAAGTTCACTGTACTGTGTGTTACCGGCTGTGTGTTGCACTCTACACGTAAAGGTAGGTAACGTCCATAACAGTGGTTTGGATGCGCCATTGCTCATTTGTTATAGACGATACACTGTAAAAGAAGCAGTATATAAAAAGTGATTATAAAACACCGTTAGGATTCTTCAGTAGTCTCACTTGTGTGGATTAGTTTATGTGCAATATTGTTATTTTTAACTGTATTCATCAAAAATCCAAACAAACCAAACCTTTCATTTAACAAATGACTGAAGTACTACAATGACCTGGGTTTGGCACAGTGAAACACTTCTGGCACCATTGAAAACCTCAGACTTTCCATTAGGCTGAGAGATGCTTTTCAAATTCCACATTTTTATGGAGTTAATTAGGTTTTTATGATTAAAAAAGAGCATTTAACTAAGACCGTAAAGATGAAAAAGTTCTGTTCCTCTAATGAGCAAAGAGAATAGAAATGAAGTACACAACTCTCCAAATAACCAGGATAAACAAGATATTTGGGTGCATTCCACATGTAGAGTCACCCTCTCTACCTTGTTCTGTCTGCTATGCATTTGCAGAACATTGTCATCTTGTTATGCACTTGGGAGAAAGGAACAATTATGATTGTTGACTATTTCTCACATGAATTGGTTAAAATCACATTTCCTAACATAAAACAACTCCCAAAAGACCATAGTTTAACCGTGGGGGCTCCAGTGCCCATCCATCACCAGAATCGAAAAGATGATTTACAAAGGCTCCATAAGACCTCAGAGAATTCTACAAGTGATAAATTATCTGTGAAAATATCCTTTCTTATTCTCCTAAGGATCATACCCTAAATGCCATTATTCTATAAGGTCTTGTATTACCTCACTTTCAAGGCTTTTAAAAGAAAATGAACACAGCTATTCCAGTGTCACCAGAAATGTCATCAAATAACCATTCTTTTAACTTTCATGCTGGATCATCAAATAAGATCATACCAAATGCTTACAAATGTATTTATTTTTTTAAATAGATGTCTGAGTGTCTCATTTATTAAAAATGTTATGGCTTAAGCCAATATAATACAGGCATCCATCATTAAGACACAATTGCAAGTGCTTGACTACAACAATTGAAGCTGTAGAAAGAAGTCATCCAGCCGTGGATACTTTTTTTCTTTTTCCAGTGGTGAAAGATCATGAGCAATTTCGGGGCCGGGTGGCCTGGAACACATGTTTTGCCTGAGAGAATTGAGTAATGGTGTAGTAGTAGTAGTAGTACTTCTACAGTAAGTAAGTCCTCCAAAAAGGGTGTGGGAGTTGTAGTTTGGGGGGGGGGCTATAAGATACAAACACTATCTCATACATAACTAGTGTAGTGTCATCAATCTCAGTTTTATCATGCAATCTGCTGCTGGAATATGTTTAATAGTCGTCGTGGTACTGGGCGCCTGCTACACAGCTTGCATCATGCCGTGCTGACTGCATGCCCTTGTGATCTGACATTGTATATCAGAGCTCCATGAAAGAGACGCTGTGACACCATGTCTGCAATGCATTATCAATACAATGCGTTATAATAAGCGTTAATTTATAGTTATTAGTATTCATAAAAATGCATAATGCTTTATAACAACAATCATAACATAACATTCATAATGACTTAAAAGGTCAATTATCATAATACTTAATAATTGTTGGTCACTCACTGAAGGATGATCCTTGAAAAAATATTATACTTGACCTTATAGGTCATTATGAAATGCTTCATAATCAGTGTGATTATTGTAATAAAGCATTATGAATATTGCTTATAACTATAATTACACAGTGCTATAAGCAGACTATAACGCATTAGAATTATATTTATAATGCATTATAGACATGGTCGTCATAGAAAGTGTTTCCCATGCATATTGAGAAAAAAAAAGAGCAGGACAAATGTTTTGGTGTTGGATTACCACTGAGGGACTTATGCTGACACCAACCAGCGTTCAGATCACAAGGGTTCTGTCCCACTGTAAAAGTATGTTTGATAACCATAAATGTGCATAAGCTTCTTTGAGCTGTCCCATTCCCTGTTACCACATCTAAGCCACTTTTCTCACCTCAGCAGGGAGGGAGGGAGAGAGAGAGAGAGAGAGAGAGAGAGAGAGAGAGAGAGAGAGAGAGAGAGAGAGAGAGAGAGAAAGAGAGAGAGAGAGAGAGAGAGACTCTGGAATGATAACCGCTGCTAAGAATTTCAACCAAAAAGAGATTAGGCTGCATTTAACTGCAATGAAAAAATGACTATAGGGAAGTGCTATCTTCAGAATACAAAGCAACAGAGAAAGAAGTGTACCAAAAAACTGAATATCCTTTTGAAAAGTGGCAGATTTATTGTACAAATACTTCTTTCTGGTAATGAAGATTTTTAACTGAGTTCATATTGGGATTTTTAGCAATGCAGCAACAGTCCACTCAAGATAACACACCACTGGAGACCACTTCTTATGGATTTTTCCACTTCTCTTCATGTGGCAGTGAATGTCTTGCATCTTGCTGTAGGATTCATTCCTGTTATGCATTTAGACTGCATTGTTACGTAACGGTTTCAAGTAAACATGACCACACTAGCCTGAAAAAGCATGAACAATAGCTTGCCTTAATGAGTGGTGCATATTATTGTGTCTATGTGTGTGTGTATGTATGTGTGTGTGTGTGTGTGTGTGTGTGTGTGCGCGTGTCTTGTTTGTGAGTATAAGCCTCTCCAGACAGCTTCACAGTTGATGGGATTCTTTTTAGCATACTCAGCAATATGTTGATGCTTTTTTTTCTACCCCTTTTTAGTCCTACTCCATTCCCAACTACACATTGAGTGTGTCTTCTATAGCTGACTTAGGAGTGCTTTAAAGCCATGGTTCTGCAGCACTATGATCAACACCACCCTGGTTAGACCACCGCGGGAATATACATCAGGGTTCACTTGAGGGCAGACAGCATTCGTCACTGAAGTGCGCTGATGTTGGTTATGAGCCATAACTGTCATTATGGCTCAAAAACCTCCCAACAGTACAAAGGAGTACAAAGTTGTTTTGACCACAGGAGACATAAAACAGTAGCATCAATATGGCAGTTCTTGGTTGTGTGATAGTGAGCCAGCAAAGCGACCAAAACTATTGAGGGGGTCAGGCCATTATGTTACTTGAAATTGGTTTTGTCTGGCTGCTTGAGCGTTAACTTTTCCTTTCTATTCTCATACTCTGCATGCCTCCTAAATCTTCTTGTTACTGTGATAACCTCAGATGCCATTAGAAATGGACACCATTGAAATGAAGGCAACTTCTGCCATGAAGGTTATGTGTTTGTCCGACATCTTAAAGAATGCTCCATGGATTTCAGTGATATTTAGTGCAAAAAATAGGGTTAGGCCTAAATGCTTAATTTGTTCTTTGATTTTTCATAGCTGGTTGCACTGTTTTTCATCACCTTGAAGTCATCAAAGTGAAAGAAAAATAAATAAATAATTGGTAAAAGTTTATCTGGATCATCTTGTAAGAAAAAGAATATCCTGACTAGTTTTGAGTCATTCACAATCAGTGAAAAAGAAAAGAACATTCCTTTTGAAAAGACTATGGGCTTATATTGTGGTGATCTGATAACAAACCACCTTCATTACAGCCTTTTTCCGGTTTCTGTCGAGGCCAAATCCTTTTTAAACAGGTACTCCCATCTAAAATTCATCTGACATCTGATTCTTCAGTCAAGCTATTTATGGAGCTGTATGTCTGTCTCACCACATGATTTGTCAAATACATTATCCTATAAACAGATCCAAGGCTTCAGTAAAGTAACTCCTTATTCAAAAAATGGTGTGAAATAGCATTTTACAATGTTTTTTTGCTATGTTACAAAAAAGCCCCCCACGCTGTGGGAATCCCGTTTTGTCTTCATACAGTAACCACACAGAATGTTATCATTTAATTTTGCAGTGCACAAATTATGCATACTATGATGTGAAAACCAGGACAAATACCAATTTTTTTGGAAGTTGTTTCGTTTCTCTCTGTCGCATGACAGAGATAGCTTTCTTTTAGTGAAACATTACACATGGCTGTGTTGGATAAATAAACAAAGATATTTTATTGATGTTACTGTAGCTCATGTAGCTCAATCTAATTTTTACATTTGTATTTATAGTAAATTTTTCTTATTCTGCAGTTATTGAGACTGTCAGGTTGTCCTTTTTTGTAACAGTGTGACATCAGATGTAGGGCTGATGTAGCGTTAACTTAGAAAAAAAAAAAGAAAATTTCATACAGTAGCTGTGAGAAAGCATTGTTCCTCTGTTCTAATTAACTGTATCACAGCTATGCCAAAAATAGATTCAAGGACTAGTTTGTTTCAGGCATGTGGAGACGGGGAAAAATGATCTTCAGATAGAACACCCAAGTCTGTGGGGAGAGAGACCCTGAAAACCTGCATAAATTACTAAAGTATATTGTACACAGAAATCTTTAATTTCTCTGTAACGTGACCTAATTTCTTATACCTGGGGGAGCTGGCAGCATCTTTAACTCCCCTCCGTCTCACATTCTAACACATGCAGAGGGAAGCATCGCAGTGAAGCACAGAACAAGGAGAACAGGCACTTTGATTACCTGAGGTGGAATGCAAGTCAACACAGGTCAAACTCTGGTCTGTGAAGTTGTACTTCTGAGTACCTATCTATCTATCTATCTATCTATCTATCTATCTATCTATCTATCTATCTATCTATATATATCTATATATATATAGATATATATAGCCTAATTATGAGCTACCAGCTGCAACATTAAAATGATGAACACATTAATGATCAATAATGAATTATATAATTATATAATCCATCCATATAGGCCAACTAAATGTCAGCAAAACGTATTATAGCTATTATTTTGTGATTATAAAGTCTCTTTATTGTAAGTTCTGATCAGGCTGTAAGTGTTGTGAATAGGCCAAAATAGCACAGCAATATGTGAAGATCAATATTGCATAATGGGTAGCTCACTGTTTCAGCAGAACGACTGTCGCTCTGAAAGCAGGGATAGTTCCACTTAATGTGTGCCTAAAAATTACACAACTTCAAACCAAAAAGTAGGAGGGTGAAGGACTAAGAACTTGATATGCAAACAGGCATAGCATGGCAGCAGCTTGCAATAAACATGCTAATTTAGGAGTCACTTATCGCGAGCCAAAAAAAAGTCACATCAAAAATGGCTTGAATCATTCTCAACACCTCTGCAACAAACAGAGGAGTTAGCAGTCACAGCAGGCTTTTAGGCATGAGGTTGAGTGCCATAGCTGCAGTTGGTTTTCTGCCTTCCACCCACAACTTATAAAATATTAAAGGGCTATTTTGATTAGAATAACATAATCATCACTTCTGGCATTTACATATAAAGTGTATGCTTTCAATGGAATAATGCATCTGCTCAAGGGCAGGATAATATTGTTTACGGAAAAAAGTCTAGAGCCTTTTATTTCTCTGGGCCCTCGCTGCTGTGTGTGTTTGTGACTCATTAGAATATAGTCATTTTCAATTACAGAATTAAGTAAATCTGAAAAAATAATAATACAAAAAAGTTTCATATAAACAGTAAATTCTGTCCAATATAGCTTTTGAATTAGAATTAAACTTGTTATTCTGCCTAATTGCTTAGTATGTTTGTTTGCTAATAATTACAGTTTTGAGTGTAGTTTTGATTTTTGCCTCAGCTATTTTTTTTTATCCAATATCCTCGTAAAGTGAGCAGCCCTCACTTAACCCTCACTTAATGGAGTAATGAACTAAAGTCAAACATATATGGTGGGTGTTTGTAATGAAATTTCACCCATTTCTATTACAATATAATTATTTATCTTGCTAAGGTACAGGCAAAGAAAGTCAAGATAATGGATTGGAAACACTATTGTTCCCCTAAAAGTTAAAGCCTCTGGTGGTTCTGTTATTAGATGCAATACTTCCACTCCATGATGAATTTCTGTTTTGATGGAAATGGTGTTTTCCAGGATGACAATGTGCCTTTTTACATGGTGATTTGAAAAGCATGACAGATGTTACAGAATCTCATCAACAAGTAGAAATAATGTCGGCTGAATTGTGGGCAATTCTGAAAAGGCATTAGAGATGGTGGAGTGCATGTTCGCTCGCTATCAGTTTGTGTGTTGTTGCTACCTTTAGTGTTGCCCTGGAAGAAATAAATTGGCCCATTCAAACCACAAGAGTAAATCGTGCTAAAGAATTCTATTTTGACAGCATTATTGATCTATTTGTCTTTGGTGCAGTTTACAGAGGATTGCCTTTAGACACTTCTGATTAATGGAATTACAATTTTTCTGAATTTCCATTTTTTAATTGAAACTGTGAATTTAAAAGTTTGAGCATAGACTTTTGTTGCTTGTTTTATCGTGATCTTGCATTGTGTCTTGCATCGGAAGTTCTTTCCACTAACTGCCTTCAAATTATTGAAATCATGCACTTCAAACAAATAATTATCATGTTCATAGCGTTGCATTACCACTGCAAGCTTGCCATGGACTGCTTGGATGTTATTTTATTGTATTTTGATCCGACTGAGGTATTTTTATACACTTACTGTACAGTATACTTTGGCTAAACTGTACAGTCAGGCCAAAAATGTCAAACATTTGGGTTTTATTTTGGTTACAACTTAACACTGTATGTGTATCTATTTACTAATTCATTTTAAGTATTGACCATAAGCTATTAATTGTCCCACTATCTAAATGTAATCTGTACAACATGTATGGCATAAACTCCCTACACATAACTCATTACACACATTTATTATATCCCTTTTTCTTCTGATGTCAGTGCTATTGACACAAATACAATATTTGTGCTTTTCTTCATTTTTCTTTTTGTCTCTTCTTCTTATTTTTTGGAGTCCATTTCCGTCTTGCTAATGACTTTTTTCTCTTGATATTAGCTTTGCTTTTTTCCCCTATCATTGCAGCTCCCTGCCCATCTGTCCATCTATCATCATGTCTTATTTCCAGCCAAGGGTTGAGCCGTGGGAATATATGATCATCCCACATCTAACTTCTGTAGCAGCTGCCAGCCACACCGTCTATTTGATAAGCACTTCGATTTCCAGCTATGAACCTTTCATCAAAAATCTCCAGGGGGAGTATATATTCAATTTACATTTTAAAGTATTTCAGGTGTTTTTGCAATAAACAGGCCCAGGTGCCAATGCAATGTTAGGGCCATCGCTGCATGTTTCACATTTATGTTGATTGTCTGTTTGGTTTATGATCACGCCATAAAATCTAATGAAACTCATTTGAACCCCTGTGGCAAAGGTGGGGAAGAGGGCATAAGGAAAGCATACACTTTAAAATGAAGATCCTCGTGAGCTCAATTATAATGTTTTCATTTCCCTTAATGATATAACTTTTTTTTTCTACATTTAATTGGCAGTTGGCAAAACATTTTAAAAAGGAATTAAAGGTTTGAGAAAGGAGTCGGTTATAGATTTTAGAAGAATTATGTTACCTATAGATATAAATAGTAACCTTAAGTACAGTTACTCTTGTAACTCCTCACAAACAAACAGGAGGAGGCAGGAGAAAGATCAGTTTTTCATGGTGCATCCAAACACCATGAAACACAAAAACAGATCAGAGGTTTTCAAAATGTGAGGAGGGTTGAAGAGGAGGTGTGGAGTAACAGATGCTAGGCAAATAAACAATGAGCTAAATAGGACAGGTGCATGCAGTGTGTTTTGAAAACAACTGGATGTTACTGTAGTTATGCCAGATGTTCTGGATCGGTCACCAATACCGCCGGCAGTTGCAGCAGTAGCTGTGGCTGTGGCTGTGACACACACCTCATGGAGGCAATTGAGGCAGTTTAAATACCTTAGTGCTTCTTCTCTGAGTCACAACTCAACACTTGAAATACTTGAAAATCATGGGTAGAAAAGACGTTCCTTATAACTCCAGAACTTGCTGGACAATCTGAAGTTTTCTTCAGTATTAAAGAATCCAGTGATGGACTTTGCAAACAGGACCTGCTCATAGCTAGTTGGCATAGGTGCCAAAGTTGCCAGAACGTAAGCATTTACTGGCTAAAAGAACTGAAAGGCCACGGTGTAAAACCCAAGCTTTTGTTTAATAAGCTTGACTACCTCTCGGCCATGTTCCAAGGAGACAGCCTCAACTAAGCTAAGTCTCTTATTTTATATGTTGGCATAGGCTACAGTTCATTTATTTATTCATTGGTTTATAGGCTGTATATGAGCCTATATTGTTTTTATGGGCTGTCAATGAACCGGCCTGTACCTTTTTACCTTTGTAGGAATTTCTGTAATATACAGTAATAGTATATAGTATAATACTATATAGTATATAGTAATGTATATACTGCAAAATAGCACTAACTGCCTATACATTGCAGCCAAATATGGATATTGCAACAAATGCAAGGGAAAGCGACAGAAGGTAGAGTGGGTCATCCCTCAATCAGAATATCGGCAGTTCGATCCCCGACTCCTTTAGTCCATGTCGATGTGTTCTTGGGCAAGACCTCAAATTGCTCCTGAAGGTGCCATCGGTGTATGAATTTGTGTGAATGCTAGAAAGGCACTATGCAAGTTCTTTGCGGAATGTTTAGACCTTTTCAAAATGGAGCTGAATTTTGTATTTAGATTTTAACTTATATCTTGGCTTGTTTTGGACCTTACAGTGTCAGGACCAAAGTTATTATCGTTAACGAAAACTAACGAAAAAACAAAAACTAGGTGTGAATTTTTTTTTCGTTTACTGAAATAAAAATAAAAACAAGGCTTTATAAAAAAACATAACTAACTGAAAATGTATTGTGTCTTTACAAAAATAACTAAAATAAAATAGAATTATAGAGATTCCGCACATTATAGAGATTCCGCACATCATTGTACTCCACCGCTTTAACACGCCCAAACATGCGTTATGTTGCTCTATATCAAGTGCAAACCACATAGTGTAAAAGTCATGTAAATCAGATGTTGTCAGAAAACGCAGATTTACTTGGTCTGTTGCATTCCGCGGTAAAGAGTGGGTTTATTTAGGACTCTGATAACTCTAACAACTCAAGTTCAAGTTCTTAATAGATCATATGCTCAACAATGAAAGACAAACATTAATTTGCAATGAAAAATCTTAAGCTCCTCTCCTCTTCTCTGTAGGCAGGGAGGAGGTGATGAAGGATTTGACTATCACTTGGCATCACTTCATGTTTGTTGAGGTGAGTGCTATTGGACGGTAGTTATTCAGGCGGGCTTTGGTCTTTTTGGGGACATGGATGTCCCAGGCAAATGTGGGGCTACAGATTAGAGCAGTCAGACATAGAAAATGTCTGTGAAGACATCTGCCAGTTGGTCTGAACGCACCTTGAGAGCTCGGCCATGGATGACTTCAAGTCCAGGTGTCTTGTGGGGATTAATCCTTTTGAGAGCTCAACCCACCTCTGCCCTGAGTATTAGTAGTGGGCTTAATTACTAGTTCTTAATGTAGCGTTGAAAAGCTGTCCCGCTCCTGAGTTCGTCCAGCTTATTATCTAGTGGATAGACATTTGCTAGAAGACAACTCGGCAGAGAAGGCTGATTTTCACGTTTCCTCAGCCTGACTATGACCCTTGTTTCCTTTGTCTGTTCCATTTTCCACGTACGGCAACAGGTTCTCCAAGCTCTGGAATTCCTTATTGTTTATCGGTGGTGGGGACAAAGTTCTGTCCACAAAAGGTTTAATGTGCAGAAGTTCTCTTTTCTGCTCCCTTTGGTGGTGCACATGTTTCATCAATGTAAAAAAGATTAACCTGTTAAGCCCGAGCGTACAGTAAAACAAGAAAAAGAACAAAAATGAAGAGGAGCTCGAGAAACGGCAGCCATCCTCAGGGCAATTTTACACTCAATAAGAAAATGATAGAGCGTTATTGAGCATGTTTTTTCAAAGATATAATTATTGTCTAGGGATAGTTTTAGTTGACCAAAGAAAATCCTCAGTGAAAATATATTTACTCAGAGAATGGTAGATGAAATGCAACACAATTAGTTAGAGCACATTAGCCTTTACTGTTTTTTATAACTTTCCCAAACAGAACATCACTAGACCGTTCAAATAAAGTTAGGTCTATGATGCAACTTTAAAAAAATACGTAAAGGTATAATAATACAAACATAAAATACGTCACGTATTGTATGCTCAGCAAAAAAAAGCTCAGCCAGATGGAAGATCAGTTGAATGACAATTATGCTGCCAACATATAACCAGCTATCTCTGGTTTAGTGTTTTGGCTGTCTGGCGTCAAAGATTTTATGAATGTGAGAGTGTCTGCAGTTTCATGACACATGACAAATAGGCTGCTGTAAGAATGTAGCATGCAATATTAATGGAAGTTCTGAGTGGAAAGAAGCCTTCAGCTTGGGATTCATGATGATCTTATCAGTCTTGTACATTTAGGCAAGCATGCAAGTTAAATAACGTTGCTCATTATTTTGGTTTTGTTGTCCAATATGTTCAGCTTTGTGTTTTGTTTACATACTATACAGTGTATGACTTTTCGGACGCTCTCTCTCTCTCTCTCTCTCTCTCTCTCTCTCTCTCTCTCTCTCTCTCTCTCTCTCTCTGTCTCGCTCTCTCTCTCTGTCTCGCTCTCTCTCTCTCGCTCTCTCTCTCTCTCTCAAAAATAGAAAATAAAAAGGCATATGGTTTTGATTAATCTGCGTATTTTATATACATACATTCATACATTGGGACTACAGATGAAAAATAGCCTCTTGGCTAACTCTGGCGCATTTACAGAAATGTTTTTATTAATGTGCACTGTCTCTTATCAAATAAACCAATAAATAAAATACATTGTGGCTTAGTGATTTTCCAAAAATACATCTTCTTTTCTGATTATCTACAGAATGTATTTGGAGATATTAAGCAGCATCTTGTTTTGTGAACAGTGTTCACATGTATCACGTCAGTTATTTCTGGCTGTGGAACTGTAGTCCATTGAGTTGTATTCATTTTCTATGATATATTATAACTTGCACTGATGAAGCAATGAAAAGTGAGATTCGGCTCACATTTATGAGATTTATCATGTCTAAACAGTTTTGTCTGTTTAGTCATGTGATAAGAGGTTTTTCCCTCAAACTACTGCTGCTGCTTGAGCCAATCATCATTCAATCATGCAGTGTTTGGCTACTTCTCTGCCAATGTCCCTGGCCATGGAAAAGTACCAAACCATTGGTGACTTGATTTCAACTTAAAAATACTTTTAAGACTCACAGATGGCAGAGCATTGAGACCGAACCCAGCAGAACAGATCTCCATGGCAGGAGTTGTTAAGTGCGTGTAGTGAGATTTTTGAAGCACTAAAACTTAATTTCATTTGTCAGGGAGATTAGTTGCATGTTTAAAACCTGCTTTCAGTCTGTTAACACCATTTCATATGTTATCATCTTTGTCTGCAGTTGTTTGTTACTCCAATTTAAATGCAAATAGTCCTATTTTATATACATTAAATTAAAAAGAAAATTATACCTGGAAATACTGTTATCACATTGCTACATAATAACATGTCTCAATGTAGCATTCATGGAAATCTGTTTCTTTCCTTTTCTTTTTATTATGTGATGCCACAAATTTGCTTTGCAGATTATTTTTGATTGCTGAATTGTAGTTATGTTCAAATTCCATCCTTGAGGTTGACATTGTAGTGGTTAATTTTAACACAGAAGATACATTCACATACCTTTCATTGAAATACAGGCAGCAAAATATGTCAAAAAAGCTCAATCATGCCTCTGTTGATTCTATTTGGTAGGACAGTGTGGTTAGCATAAACAGTACATACAGTATAAACTGACTTATGTTCCTGCATCACGCACATCACTGCAACACTGTATCCTGTGGTTAGCATAAAGAATCTTCTGCAGTCACCAGAATAGGAATCTGTGTGTGTTGTATGTAGTGCAGTGTGTTCGTGCTCCAACGCTGATGCTGTCTTCCCCTCAGAGGTAGATACTAGGTGAACAGTCTGTTTGGTTCTCCAATTTTCTTGCTAACTGACAGAACTTCATCTTGTGCCTAAAGACAGCCAACGCCTTTGGCATGTTAAGCCAGAGCAAGAAAATGAATAAATCATGATTAAGCAAACATCCACACATCATAGACATCTCACATTTTGTTGATGTATTTTGATGTTTCTACAGTCAGTCTCTGCTATAGCTACACATTCTTTTTTTTACTATTTCTCTCTCTCTTCATGTACAAAGAGGGTTGAACACAGAGTTTCACTTGATTTACTGGTCTGGATGTGACCCTGTGAGATGGTCATGATAAATCTGTTCAGATCTTAATAAGAGACGGAGACAAGCGCATCGCTTCATTAGCAAAGGAGAGAGGGAGTTTTAAAGGCTTAGTGGTTTATGTTTCTCCGGACTCCTCTAAGTATTACACAGCTCTCACATTGAGAAATAAATACAGGCCCTTTGGCAAGATGGCCTCTTGAAAATGATGTGTGTCTGTCGTCTTGCCAGATAGTACAAAGAGAGCTTATTCCAAAGTAGCCCAACTCACTCAGGTTACTTTCTGAGACACATTATTTCAGCACTCTAGATAACTGCTAAGATACTCTTATCACCCTGAACAAGAACACACTCTCAGATTTCAAATATTCCTTTATCTTTACCATTCACATCGTTTGGTTAGTGCGACATCCTAGTTATTAAAAACATGTGTTTCAATTATTTTGTATCTCTGACCTTGCATTCATTGAATTTCAAGTATGTAAGACCCCATCATCACTCCCTCATCTGGACTCAATCAAAGCCTTTACTCAGTTTCAACACTGTCCATGACAGATACATTTCCTCTCATATCCTGAGAAATATGCCCTGTCCCCAGCGGGTTGTGAGTTCCTGTAAATATCATTTTAGAAATCAGTAGGTCCATATCTTTTATAGTTTACTTTCACCACAGGAACTGTCTCAGTGGGGGAGGAGGTGTGGGATACAGGGTGGACACTGACTCCCATGTCATGTTGGACGCTGTCTCTCTTCGGGTGTGATCGGGGTCAGCCAAGTTAAGTACGGATATAAACAATAAAACAGATGTGCTTGACAGTAATATTAGGGTTTACCCAAACAACTGAGAAAAACACACACACACACACACACACAGCCTTTAGGGTGGATATTATGGTAAACTGATGAATGGTTGCATTCAGTTAGCTTTTAAAGTGGTCTTGGTCTGTGTACGGAAAAATTGTATCAGCGTTTTAATTCATACACCAGATTAATTATGTACACTTCAGGCCTCAAGGAAACAATATTTTGATTGTATATCCCTTCTGCAAACAAATAGTGGTATGTTTGAAACAAAACAGGATGCTGATGTTTCAGCGTTTTCAACTTGAAAGTTTTGAAGATTTTTTTATCATAGACAAGAAGAAGTAAAAGTGATTGAAATGCACTCAACCAGATGAATATACAGTCTGGTATAACTTGGTATACACTGTGATGTAGAAAGTTATCTAACAAGTTGAAAAAGTAACTTATTTCATTGTGACATGTTATTTATAACTCCACTGTCAGACACTCAGCCTTTGATATCTCCATGCACCATTAGCTATTAATCTGAAGGATTCCTAAATGTACTTATTGTGATCATTCATTCAGCACTGCTTCAAGAACTACCCAATTTCTGTAAATGCCAATGCCATAAAAAGAGATGCTAAAGTCTATCCTTCCATACAAATAACAGGGCTTGCTGCACCAAATGTAAGACATCAATGATTCACTCATCGTATATTGGGTTCATTTTGCAGTCCCCTTTGATTGAACAACTGCCTGCATCAGTTGGAGAGCTAATTCCCTCTGTAGCATGTGCTTGCACGAGCGAAAACCTCCAGGAAACCCTTTCATATCAACCTCCCTCTCTTCTGTATCCAAGACATTGAGAATCCTCCCATGTGATATCTGACTGGGGACCAAGCAGCACACCAAAGACAGAGTAATTTACATATCCCACATCTCCTGTTTACATGGCTCCCATTTATTATCAAAGACAACTTCATGGCTAGGTCTTTCAATGGATGAGCAATATTAATCAAGCACAGATCCAGCAGCAAACGAAGAAATCAGAAGCAAGAAGCCAGCATCTTCTTGTCTGTGTGGTGGAGGCCCATGTCTTGAGTAAATATTGCATGCAGATAAAGTGTACCAGTAAGCAGAAAAGGCAAAGGGAGGCGGCGCAGCTTGCAGAAAGCAGGTTTCTTGGACTCAGCATTTTGGCTTTGCCTGATGTGCTGTATTATACAGTACACTGGTGTTTTGAGGGACACAGTGATATTTTTGCAAGCAGCAATGTTAGTTTTCATTTTGTGCTACAGGGCGATGATAACATCGACACTGAAAAAGAAAAAAAAACATATAGTGTGCTAGACGAGTAGCAGTATAAACATGCTCCATACGGGTAGCTTTGACCAATCATTGTTGCTCAGCCTGACGCTCCATCCTGTATATCATTGAGAACAAGGGGGAAGTTCCAGTGGTTTACAGTAGGTGCAGTCGTGGTGATATGAGCTGAAATACTCACATATCCTAGTCTCCATGGAAACATTAAACGGACTGTGATAAAATACCCAGCAGCAGAGGCCACTCACTGTAGAGATCCATCCTGCCTAAGGTCTTAAGGTTCATGGTGGCAACTCTGCAAGGCTCTTAAAGAGCATCTCCACATTAAATCTGCTGTGGAGCAAAATCATTGCTCCACTGACCTCTATGGGCACCCGATGTCAAGGTTGCCACAATGCCTCTTGACTCACAGTGGTGGAACGAACCCACACACAAATCAAACTGTTTTCCCTGGGTATTTGACTATGATACAAGAACAATGATACAAGTTTAATCTGATTAATCTGTCAATTGTTTGATTGATAGATCATTATGAATTAGGACTGGACAATATGTTGGTACTAGATATCGTCGTAGATTTCGGTGTCTGTTCTTGGTTTTAAAGGCTGCATTACAGTAAAGTGATCTCATTTTCTAAACTTACAAGACTGTTCTAGCTGTTTCTTTTATTTCCCTTTATCCACATAGTCATTATATCCTCATTACTGATGATTATTTATCAAAAATGTCACTGTGCAAAACATTGAGGTATGTGGTCAAAAATATTGTAATATTTGATTTCCCCCTAAGGGTTCAGCCCTATTATGAATAGATTAATTGTTTGCTATAGACTATTGAAAAATGCAATAAAAATCTTCAAATGTCTGCATTTGTTCATCCAATGGTCCAAAACCCAAATACATTGAAATTATTATATATTTGACAGAGCTCATTCTAAAAATGTTGCCTGAAAAAACAATTTATTTCATGAAGGCTAACCAGTTAAACCGTTAATCACTTCATATCAATGCCAAGGTGTCCCAAAACATACATTTCAAATAAAATGCTTAAGGCCCAAGTTAAGAATTTCAAATGTAAGTAAGGAGTACAAATACACAGACAAGCATGTATGCAACCCCTGCACTCACAGTCTTGGGTCATAGTTCACACACACTGTAATTAACAGACAGAAAGACACAGACTTGTGCACAGCAGACGCACAGACAGACAATTTGTTCATGCTTTGTCTCACTCACAGATGTAAATAGCACACACACACACACACACACACACACACACACACACACACGCTCAGAAGCACACATACAGGGACACTGTGCACGTCACCAGCAACAACTCTACCGACACCCACCACCAGCTTGTTGTGTTGTTCACAGGCTGTCCCTGGAGTGAGAAGCTGTGAGCGGGGAGTTAGAAAAGAGAACAAAGACAAAACACAGTTCAGTATAGTATAGATGATAGATGCAGATGCAGATGCAATGCACAGTGAAAAGTTGTCTCGTAACAATGCCATGTTTGTGTCTTCAAGGTCTAACATAATTATGTAATTACTTTTCATATCCAGACAGCAAGGTGATGTCTATATATCAACACGTTCTATAGTGCCAAGGCCAGTAACGGACAACACACAGCAGTTGCAAGATTTACACTTGAACTATCTGAGAGTTTTTTCCACAGTATTTCTCGCTTCTGAGAAAATATATTGGTCTCTGCTTTGACTTGTATTTGACACAACTTACTAATTGCTGTATGTGTCCTTAGCCTTTCACAGTTTGCAGCCATGGGCTCCATGCTGTGTGAATTTTTCGTTTTTTTCCTCTTTATATGCTGTAATTACATGTTAGTAACTCAAGGATTGCAGGGGCATGGTCTTAGATACATTCAACCCAGATTAAGGCCAGTTGATTTCCCCAGTCTACAGTCTTTGTGCTGAGCTAAGCTAACCAGCTGCTTGCAATAGGTTCACATATATCCTAGAGAGTAATCATCTAACTCTCGAATATTTCTATTCTTTTATATTCATTCCAAGAAAGGCCCAACAACTTACATTTAAAATCTACTAAATGGTTTAAATTGTAATAATGTTAACTTTGTTAAGTTGTTAGGTGTAAAAATAACCGTAGTCTGTAACACCAAGGCTCTGACATCTCTCTCTCTCTCTCTTTCTCTCTCTCTCTCTCTCTCTCTCTCTCTCTCTCTCTCTCTCTCTCTCTCTCTCTCTCTCTCTCTCTCTCTTTCTCTCCATAGGATAAGAATAACTCAAATCTCAAAGTGATTCTGCTGTGATTATGCTTCCCATGTACAGGCAGTCTAACATGCACAGAGCATTGCATATAATCCCCCAAACCCCAACACAGAGCCAAACCATATATCAAGTAAGTATGTCTTCAGCCTTCCTGATTGCAGCACAATCAGGATTACCTATGCCTCCAATTGTACTGCTTGTAACCATTTAGCATTCCTGCGGGAATCAAGTTTCCTTCAGAGACACACAGCATTCCCTCTTGTGTTCATCAACAACCCCCACAGATGTATGCAAAGGCGGGTTACTGCGACAGTATTCTGGAGCAAAATATTCTGCCTGTCGAGATAAAACCATGTATACCCACTGCTTCCTGAATATCCTGGCCTATCAGTTGCTTCTTTGGATCACCACAGATGGTTGCATATTGAAATGATAAAAAGAAAATCATTGGTAGCGTATTTAAGGCCATCAGTTTCCTTTGAGATTAAAAAATACCACCATCATCATTATCTTTTAAGAGCAGAATAAAAATAAAAAAACATCTACCATCTCTCACAGACCATCTCCTTTCTAGTTGTCTGTGCTCTTGGTTAGGGTAAATCATGTGATGGCCTTGGATAACTGAGTTGCTTTCAAGAAGTTAGTCAGACTTAAAATGCAAAGATATCAGATATTTTAAAACAATTATAAATTGATGATTCATACTTTACTATCTTTAAATATATATATATATATATATATATATATATATATATATATATATATATATATATATACATTCAGGACACATATTTCCAGCTCCCAACATTACTGTTATGTCTGATTTGACAAAAAGATTACAATAAAATGTTATATTTTGGAATTTGAAACCACCTTCTTTCCCATCCTAATTCCATGGCATTGTTTACATCCTAATTTGGTACATAGCAAAAGTGTCTTTGCTAATCTGGCGTGTACTGCCAAAGGGGCATTTGTGCCCCGAGTTAACCCTCTGAGGCAACACTTCCTCTTCGGCTGTCTAGTTCCCCCAACAAGCTCACAGCATGAGACTAAGATCAGGGTCTTAATTTAAGCCAAGAAAGCTCCTCTCATGCATGTACAGTACTGCTGCCATGAAGCCCCAAAAGGCATGACAATTATATGACATGATGAAAATGCAAAAAAACAAAACAAACCTTTTCGCACATTGCATTCATTTTGACAGAACTAAATATTGATAAGAATAGAGGCACTAAACCAGAATTCCCTGAGTCATCTGGCCACTTTTCAAATGTATCTAGCGACAACTTGTTCTCAGGTGAAGAAACAACAGAGCCATGAGGCACTAATGTGAAAGAGACTGCTGACTGTGACTCTTCAATCTGTGTCAGAGACAGACAACTGGGGCTGCATATTCCAACACACTCAGTGGTGATGTGACATTATGCATGCAGACCCCCTGAAAATGAGCCACCCATACTGGAGATGAAGTGGGCAGGAAAGCACACGTTTCCAGGGTTTGAAGTGGCACTCAGTCATGAGTGCCACTTCATTCCCTTGACGAGCCTTCTTGAAGCGGTACGCTGCCAGATCCGATGGTAGATACATGAATGTGTTATACAATGAATGAGATACTCAAACATGGCGGCCCATTCATTCCAGTGAAATCTGTTCTCAAGGAGCTATAGCATTAGTGCTTTTAGCATATTTAATATTAAATTAAATTAAAATATAATTAATAACTCCAAATTATGCGCCAACGCTTATGGATTGGTGTAAAAGGTGAAGGAAAGTTATGGGCCAAATAGGTTCAAAAGCAGAATTCAACATTCAATTAAGAACGCCACCCAATTTTGGAAGTACGGGGAAACTTCGTCAATTGAGTCTCTTGATCTCAGATTCTCTACACAGTTCTTGAGCGTGGTGTACAGTGACTTATTTATTTCATTAAACACAAATCACATGATCAGACAAATAAAATGATGAATAAAGATGAATAAATGAATAAGGGATAAACAAATGAGTACTATGAATAACAAACCATTCGTGAATGAAAATGGACCACATATGACCATGGATCAGTGACTGATATCCTTAGTTAATCTTACCAATTAAATGAGGTTGTTTTACATTGACATTGTTGCCTGACACTTGGTAATTAGGTTTGGATCATGTTCTTCATCTCTGGAAACTCCTTGTTTCGGTTTCCCCCAGTGTCTTCGGGCACCTATTATCCTCAGAGAAAGGGGTTGTGGTGTTAGTGGTGTTAGCAAACCACTCCCATCTTAATAACTATCATGATTCTTACATTTAAACTTCTTTTATAGAATTAACACTAGTCCGTATAGTCTATTTAATTATTCAGTATTTCGAGATCTCAGCAGAAGAGGGGTACCAAACAGTTTGATGTAAACCACTGAATAAAACCTGTTGAATTAGAATGACTTCAATTACACAACATAGACAAGAACAGATATATGCTTATATATGTAGATATATGGGTGTACCTGTATTCATAGTAAATTAATGGATGCGATTAACATATCAACACAAATCATTCTTCCGGATGAGAGGCAAGTCTTCTTTTTGTATTCTTGTATTCTTCAGCCCGAACAGACTCAGACTCAAGGGACATCACTTCATCAGATTTCACACAGCTTCCTGTTGACCAAAAACAGGCTTTTTTGAATATTTTTTTTTTCACATTTGCAAAAGTACTCCCTAAGACCTGTAAACAGACTTTGATGTGTAAAATAGGTGGAGTAAACCCAACTACAGCATTTTCACTGTTCGGTAGGTAGACATTGTGTCAGCAGAATTTCTTTCTCCCTTTTCATTTTTGTTTTACCTTCGGTGTTTCTGCCCACAGAAATAACTTTGGTTTAAAGACATATACTGTTAATTTCCACTTGCCCTGAAGTCTCTTCAGCAGGCATGCACACTTTCCAGACATTTGCCAGGTTTAGGTTTTCACCTTATTTTATTCGTAAATGACAACAGTTATTTACTTTCTGATATGATAGTATAATGCAAATATATGTGTATTGTGTTTTCTAATCCCACATAACAAATGAACTTGAAAATGTAGCTCTGGACTGCAGATTTTTGATATTGATAGCCTGCAAATATATCCAGAGAAAATGTTTACATCACAACAAAACACATCCTACAAATACTAAATGCAGTAACTACAGTACACTCAATGATTCTCAGAGTCATAGATACTCAGAGCAGGTAAAAAGTTGACAGGGCATTAATGAGCTACGTTTAACTCACTGCAATAACTATTACAAAGTGAAAGCATGGTTATAATATGTCGCCGTTAACATAATGGTCTTAAAGATGTTCAAGAGGCTGAGCAGAAGAATATAATAACATCTGGGTTCGTTTTATACAACATTGCACTCATATTATTTTGACAGAAAAAACATGATGCTGCAAGTGGGAAAATCTTAAACTACAAGACCCTTTCATTATTTATCATCTCCTTCCAATGGCATGGAGAAAACATCAGTCAAACAAAAGAGAGCAAGTGAATCTATTCATTTTCATGTCAGATGAACTTTAACATTTGCCCAAAGACGTTTTATAGATTATACAGAATTACAGTGTGACCCTGTGGTCCGGTAGGTCGATGATATGTGACACGACTATGTGCTACATGTTCAGGTTCAGTGTGACTTACAACAGATGCAGAGACATCTCCCCTGGGTGACAATTCTTAGGAAAAAAAAGAAACCCTTAAAAGAGAGACCGTGACAGACACCCTGACAGGAAACAAGAGAGAATGGGGCTTGAGCGTTTCCAATACGAGACGTGTTCATGTGTGCATACTGTGTTGTTGGCATGGGAGACAGAAGATCAGTCAAACAGAAATATACACGGGTGAAAATGAGAAGGTGGGATTCAATAAAAAATAGGTCTGACTTATTGGCAAGATTTTAAAAAAAAATCTGCTTTGTTTTCTTAAAAAAAACCTGAGCATTAAAGGAGAGGTTTAGAGGCGACAGCTAAACACAGCGATTACTCATCAGTTGTGTTTGCAGTGGGATGCTGAGTGCTCAACAGAGATTTCATTTTCTTCAAAAAAAACAAAGCTTTGGGGATTTAGACTCCTGTAAAGTTAGATCTGGGTCTCTGGTGTGCTCAAAGTAGTGCTGTGCAGTCAAAATTGTAGTCATCAAAACCTCCTTTTATCCCATTAACAGTTTTACTCTCACATTTGTATTCCAATTATAAAAGCTCACATGCACTTGTGACAAATGATCCTCAGTGTGCCTTCCTTCGCATGCACACAGCAGTGAATAAACTGGTTCTGTAACCCACAGGAAATTAGAAACGGAAACCTTTAATATTCCGCCATATAGACTATACAGTACCTATGAGTAAACCTAATGAGTTTTACTTTGCTTTGCCAGCATCTCTTCCCCTCCATATCTTAAAAATGTATCACCCACTTTACTCACTTAAACACACATGCTCACTCACTCATGTCAGCAACACATCTGACACCCAAAACGTTTTGTAAATTCTCAAGTAGATTCACTCTTGAATGGAAAACATCTGCAATTCCTCAGATAGTTGAAAAACACGCAGACCATTTGGAAAGTGTAACACCCCAAAGTCTCCAGAGCACTGCACGAGAAAACAAGTTAAACATGTGGAGCCTGCATAGTTTTGTTGCAACACTACATTTTGTCTCAGATCAGTGGTTCTCATTGTGCTGGTCACTCTACAGTGCTTCTACGCACATGAGTGCATCTCAATACTGTTTATGTTGTTGTCCATTCAGTTTGTTTTTGTTCTAGTTCAACTGAACGTGTGATAAATGAGGTTAACGTTTTTCTAGCTTGCCCCAAATAAGAAAAGCCAGCAAGGACATCAAGTGGAATGAAATGCATGTTTTTTTTGTTTTCTTTGTCATCATGAAAAGCAGAACAATGTAGTAAAAATCCATTACAAGTCCATTACATTTTATTTTGACTGACTTTTTTTTATATCACATCGTCAACAAATTGTAAAACAGGAAAACAATACTCATATTGTTATGATATACTGTATGAGATCGTTAGTGTTGTCCATGAGGGGGAACAACAACAACAAAAAAGAGAAAACCACACAAGAGCTTTCCCTGGCTTCCCACTGGTGAAGCATTGGAGCAGATTGGGTATCACATGGAGGTACCACTTACTGTGGCCCGATTACACAGTCAAATTATTGCAATTTTGAAAGAAGTTGAACTGAATTGACTCGGGTGCTCATGTGTTTGCCAGAATAAATAAAATCAAATCTATTCTCATTCTTGGGATAAGGCCTGCTGGTGTGGTCCAAAAAGATCCCAGATTTGTTCTGTCAAGAAGGATCTTGGCTGCCAAAAAGGCCCCTTTATCTTTACACAATGTAACCTCAGGCACACTCTTGTCTTATCACTCTTCACCTCAGACCTGTGTTTGATAGCATATTGTGTTTAATTTGTGTATGAAAAAATGTGAGTGGATTTCAAAATACAATCAATTAATTCATTTTAAATCCATTCTTCCATAAAATCCATTAGATCAGCTTTGCATTCAAGCAGGTCTGTTCAGTGTTTTCATGGTTTCTGATGCGGGTGTGATGTGGTGTACAAAACTCATGAATTCACTGACAAAAATGGAAGAGAAGGCATTTGACAACAATGCACAACATTGTACTTTGTTTATTTGTAGGGTTTCCATTTAATTAGACACTGTGGGTGTTCATTTTTACTGAACCATTCAGAGTTTATAACTACGTTTATTATCTAGGTCGTGGTTTGATAGACATTCTCTCTTGACGTCACATTCAGATCAAAGCACCGTATTTGTCTTTCTCATCATTTGTGAACCTAGAGCTGATATTTGGAAAGATTCACTGCTTTGTAAAGTATGGCACACAGAATGTGTGTGCATTTGTGTCTGTGTTCACACATTTCTAACGGATGACACTTTTTTCTGGTAAACTATTTAAATGAGTCTGAATATCAACCAGATGGAGAACAACTGCAACCCACATGTGTGTAATTAACTGTGGTAGAGATGTTTAACAGAACAACATGTAGCAATTGTCTGTTTATCTCATACATGCCCCCTAAGATACACGTTTTCTATGGAGACCTACGTGGGTGGTGGTAGTAGGGGCTCAGGAGAGAGCTTGACTGATTCACAGTAGGATATGTATGTATGTAGTTATATATAGGGAATATGTGTGTGTGTGTGTGTGTGTGTATATATGTACACACACACTTGCTGTTATTCAACAACAGTGGTACAGTTGTACTGTATCCAAATGCATTAGAAATAATAGTCTTATTATCTTTTTTTTTGCAACTTGTCTTTTTCAGACGTCTCGTGATAGGCTAAACATCTCCTTATCTCCGATAGGAAAAGCATTATTCGTATTGCTGGTTTCACTTCCACCAGCAGTGTGCTAATTAATCCGCAGTGTCCTCACTTCCCATAGCTGTTTTTCAGATATCTGGGGGGGGGACAAATTTTGGGAGGCTTACGCTGCTCAAAGATGACTCTTGAATAGGAATGGAAAAATGTCAAGTGTACTGCTTTGTAAAGAGAGGGATGAGTACATTGAAAATCCTCCTCTGCCTAGCAGAGAGTTTCTCACTGTCTGACACAGGCGCAGCCAAGACAATCCCCTGCATACCCTCTGAATTATTTACATACTCCGGTGGGGGTGCATAAACATTACTGTTATATGCCTGGCTGGGTGAGAATGGACGCAGACATACTTTGACAGCTATCATATTACAGTATTCAGCCTCAGAACATGTGATGGTGGAAGAGTCCACAGAGAATAGGGGAGCAGTATCTGCAAGCAGGGTCGATATATTGATTGTAACCCAGGGACCAATGGTACTGTCATGTCAGTGGTCACCCCAGCTCCGCTTAACTTATTGATCATTTAATAGTTTTTGCCAAGGCAGTCAATGATGATGCAGGGATTAATCTTCAACATCTACCTTCCCACTGTCTCTACAAATAGATCTGCAGAGTGCACAATGTCTGCATTTTAGATTGCTTAAACCCAAACTGTTGGGAAAGAGATTGTAAAGTAAAGACAAAGAAATGATTCTGTTGAGGTTGATTACCTATCATGAAATGGCAGCTTTTCAAGGATGCTGGCCTCCAGGGCGCTGTTCTCTATCAATACCAGTTAAAGGAATGTTTCTGTAGCATACTAGTACAAGGGCATTGGACTGTTGAACATATGCTTGTTTCCATTATAAATGAAGTCCTTAGTTTGGCATGCACATCATTATGGAATATAACCTTGGATTGTTCTCCGCTCCTTTCTTTTTCTGTTCTGTCTGTTTGATTTTTCAAAACACTTGTCATCACAGCTTCCTTTTTATGTCGTTTGCTCATCATGTTAGTCATTCAATAACGTAGTGTACAGTAGATGTTGTGTTGCTCAAAAATGTGTAATAAAACATTCATCTGAACTGAACATATGATAGGAAAAATACAATTAAAGTAACAGCTGATCTGTGACATTTGCTGTCAATAGAGTTTGTCAACATCTCCTTGAATTATTCAGTTAATAAACTGAATAAAAGCAGTTGTCACACATGTGAGTAAGCAAACACTGCGATACTGTTGTTTTCTCTGTAAATGGAAGCTTGATGTAAAGTGTCAGCTCTTGTTTATCTCTGTCATCTCCTCCTTTTCCACCCACAGAGCGCATGTGCTTTGGCTGAAGATGTATCATCATCTTCATCATCGCCGGCTGGGGGGACAAAACCACTATTTAAGTTCTCAGACACAGACTCATACTTTGAGTCAAATGTTTAGAATATAATTTGAAATGAATGACTTAATTCTACAGACCAAACCCAAGTATTCTCTTTATTTTTGGCAGAAAATAGCCATATGTCAACTAGCTTATTACCTCCAACTACACAGTGTTTTCAGTGTTGTTGGCTTTGGGATCTTTGCGAATCCTTTGCGAATATTATGAAAAAACCCTTTCAGTAGCTGAAAATCAGTAAATTTAGTTCAAAACATGCCTGTTGAGAACGGGCCGACTGCTTGGCCCTGTGGTGTAGCTGCTAGCAGCTTTCTCGAGACCTGCTCATGCAGGCAATTTCACACTCGACACTGCACTTCCTTGGGTCCTGAGCAACACACCTGCCACGACATAGTTGCCTCACACACCCATGTTGTGCTCACCGTCAGAAACATCTGTGAAATAGTCATACAGTCTGGTTCACAGGAAAACAAACTCCAAGGGCAGACTTTACCATTAAAGCAAGGTCAAATATTATGTTACTAACTATGTTACTATTCTAACTTAGCTCGGAAATAGTGTAAGGCACAAAAAACAAATTATTTGCTTACTACATACTGTGTACTTTTACTTCAAGAAAAACATGCTACATTTACCTGACAGAGAAATGTTACTGGTTACTTGCAGATTTAGAGTTTACTCACGGCATATATCAATTGAAATATGCATTATTATTCATTAAACTTTCCACAATCATATTATAATTGAAAACTCCACCGTGGACAGACATTAGCGTACTTACTTACGTACTTGTTATTCCAAGTGACACTTGTGTAATGTTACTGACGTTAGCGCTCTGGGAGAGCAAGAGGGCAACAACTGAGCAGGAAAAACGGGCCGTTGTCAAGGATGTTTACAAAAAGAAGACAACTTGCAATTGAGACTCTAGTACAGGCCAAAAATCAGAGAAATATTTACAGTTTTTAATTTGTCAGTTGTATTTGCTCTCTTCACAGTTTAAGTGCCCTGAATTGTCCTCCGTACATTACTTTAATAGCAGTAAGATTAGATTCATTTTAGAGTTTTCCCTGTATTCTTGTGCTAAATCTACATTTTTAAGCTGATATTTAAAAACAAAATAGTCTTGCTGTGGTGACATGCCTCTGGACCCCCCTTATGGGGTTTGCATCTTTGTCAACTTATTCACCCCTGATGAGTTTGCATCTCTGATGTGTGTAATTGAACTTTAAAAAGACAGTTTATGCAGTTAACCAGGTTGGTGAAATGTATAGTTTAGGCATCCTTTGCAGTATTTAACTTCATGTGAGTACTCTTGACAGACTTCCATAAAACAGCATGTTTTCTTGTCTATATGGCCTTTTTATGACACTTTAAATACTACACAAACCCACACCCTCACAAGCAAATAATCAACACATGCACACGTACACGACAAGCAATAAATACACAAATACACATTTATGTGATTCCCAAATGCCTTTGTGTGCAGCTTGATAATATGAGAGCCTCTGGGTGTCAGTAAATACTATGGTTCCAAAGGAACAGAAGCCTTAAGTAGCCCCAGTAAATGGTTTTATAAGCAGTTCACTGAAGCATGATGTCTCCTTACCTGAAACCCCTTCGCATTATCCCTCATATACTACCACTGATACAATTTATTTTCAGGCAATTGTGGCACAGACCAACGATTCCCTTGATTGAATCTATTGCTTAGGCTAAAAATAGGTCCTTGCTCTTCAAGAGAGTGAGTCACATGTGTCCATGTGCTTTAGACATGGGCTTCACTGCAAACCTCCAGCAACTCTTACATTTGGAAAGTCCAAATCAAAGCCCAAATTTGTTGTAACTCAAATTTTCTCCAGATGTTTCTGGTTTAAGAGGAATTGATTTAAGAGGTTTGCCAGGACTGAGGTTAGTGCAGAGGGCAAACGGGGGCCAGGTGCTTATTGCTGAGAAGCAAACTTCAAATAAAATGTATCTCCACTGCTGATACTGAAAAAAAGACTGCCTTTAATCACTCAGCTTAGAAAGGATACTCTCAGGACTAAGTTTATTTTACTTTTTTAACAGAACATTCTGAAATATTATTTATGAACTTGTTCTTCTATCAAATAAACACACTACAATGCTAAATATGTATTACTCACTCTGGCTCCTATTGCCTACATTCCTACCAGCTAAAAGCAAAGCAGAACAGTGCGAAATACCTCGGTATACCGAGGCTGTTGATTTGATCAATCAGCCAGCAATGGAAGAGTTGGTTGATTAAAATGCTAATCAAATCAAACCTAACAAGTTGTAATTAACTCACTCAAGATCCCCTCACAACAAGGTTACACTTTTAATCAGTAAAGACTTCTCTTGGTCTATATATATATATATTTTTTTTTTTACTGTTGACAACTACAGATGAGCGACAGGACTAAAGAATGGGTGGGGATTTTGTGGTGGTGGGTGTCATGAGTTTACCCAAGTCGTTGATGGTCAGATGGGTGGAGGAGGTGGATGGAAGGACCTCCTCATAACTCACATTGTTACATTATAAATCCTGCTGTCTCATGCAGGGGAACAGTATATTGATCTTTGCACAAGAAATATAGTCCCTCTCAGGCATTTGCTTGTGTTGATATGTGGCATTGTGGTGGAGAAAATGAGTTGCAGAGGTCTTAGGAAAGAAGATCAAACTCACAGGCTTTAAGAGCCACTCCTCAGTGTGACCAACACATTTGTGTTCTCACTGTAGCCTGTTTTGTCTCAAAGCAGAACAGTAGTTGCAATTGTGTGTGTCATGATTGCAGTGTTCGCCTATGCATCTTTGAAGTGAAGTCCTCAGTGAAGGGTTGAGTGTCAACTCTGTAAATTGTTCTTACAGTAAGACCCAAGCCTCAGCCAGTGAAGAAAATATTTGTCCAATTCGAGAGGAAAAACTGTCTTTAACTTGCTGAATGGTTAAATTTTGTCCTTGATCTCAGCAGTCATATAACGTCAGCAAAATCTGAATGTGTCAAGACAAACTATAATCCAAACTGACTTCTGAAAATCTGAATAAACAAAGCTGTTTGTGATTAAAAGCTGTTTAAAGCCCAACAAGAAATCTGAATCTGTTAAAATAACACCCTCCTAAATCCTCTTGGTTTGAGGAATCTGTGCAGTTAAGTTAAAAGGAGCCTTGCTGAGCCAGACAAACAATATTTAATTGTTTGAAACAACTGTTTTCACACCCTAAATTTCTTATCTCCAGCTATTCCAGTGATGCCGTCTAAAATGAAATTATTTTCAGACACTGACTGATACTGTACTGAATTAAAGACTAAGAAAGTGTGAACGTAGGCCTTTGATGCAGATGTATGCGTAGGATTACTTGCACCCCACTCATTAAGTCAGTTCTGACAGATGTTAAATTATTCGAGCTAAATTCCTAGGTAAATTAAACAGCTATACGAATTTTAGAAAGTTAAGAACCGGGTAAAAGCGCATGTCAATCATTCAGTAGAACCCAATATATCACTCTATTATGCATTCAGCACAAACTGACAAAAACACTGTAGAGTAGCTCGTCAGCGGAGCATAGCTGACTACTCAGCAAACCCAGCCAAATATTATGATTTCCAACCTAGTTTAAATAAGAAATACAGGTTTGTGGATGATGGGGCTCAGGCCAGTGTTTCAGTCAAACCACCAGATTGCTGCCTTGGACGTATTCGTAGTGGAAACAGATGGGATGGGGTGCACAATGGCAGCTCGTCATTTTTATGGTCACACAGTGGGGGCGAGTTATGGAAAATGTTCCTTGTTAGGCAATGTATCATGGTTCATTCATTCTAGAAAACTAAAAGCAATGGGTGACATTGTAAAAGAAAAAAAATAGGAATACTTTTGATGTGAATGCTTTATCTTGACAGTTGTGTTTTTCTTTTCCTTTTTGTATCATTATTTAGAGATCAAATACCCAGTACTATTATAGCAGTTGTGCAATCTGTCCAAAATGCCTAAATGCTCAAAGTAGTTTTATATTGAACATCACAACCATAGCTCAATCAAAATCTCATTTCTGGTGCATTTGTAAAGCTAGCACTCGGTTCATTATATTTGCTGCAGAAAAAAAAGTATATTAATAAGCATGACAAAGAGAGGGAAAGCATGAGCTGGTGCCAGTGCTATCACCGGCCTGGGATTAACAGAAGAGGAGAAAAATAGAGAAGCCTGCTGGGGGAACACATAACTCCGCTGTGTGTCTCAATGCTGAAAGAGGAAGGAAAAAGACGATAGAATGCAATATTCTCTTTGGAATTAATTCACTGTCTCTTCTCCAAGAGCATCTAATTTAGTGTTGCTTGCCTTCCTTACTGTCTCAATCTGCCCCTCGCTCCCTCTGTCTCTCCCACTTTCTTCATCCATCTCCTTTACTATCTCGCTGTTTCCATCCTGCTCTGTGCCTCCTGCCGCCATCACCACCCTTCTAACCACCGCCTCTATCCCTTTGCTGTCTCCCGATCGCTCTCTTTCCCTGCCTTAGGCCTTTGTTAGACTGTCTTTGTGGCGAGTGCAGAGAGAAAAAGGGAGACCTTGAACAAGACTCAAGCATTCTGATTGGGAAGGAGAGCGCGAGAACCTGGAGACATGAGAGATGAGAGCGGGAGCGTGTGGATATGAAAAACCTCTTCTCCCCCTGTGAGAGACGGAGGGAACGAGAAAGAAGAGGGGGCATACTGATAGAAACACAGACAGGCAAGGAGGGTGAAAGTGATTAGCCCCTTATCCACTGTTTTAAAGAGGTTAACCTCATTAAAATTATGGTTATGAAAATGCTGAGGGCACGCTAGATTATAAAGCCTCATGCCAATAGTACATTCTTATAGTCTGAATTCATAAAGTCTTCACCCATTAAGTTTTGATTTCGGATAACTTCTGCATCCTAAAGGTCCTTTAGCCCCCCCATGTTCATTTGGATGAAAGGATAACATCGGTGTGCCCTTCAAGGTGCGGATTAATGCTGGAAGAGAAATAGCATCCACTCCTCTCCAACTCTGTAACTTTAGCTGCAACAAAAACGCGGCAACCGCGCTAGCGGCTGAAATAAAAACAGCAGTAAATGAGTAAAAAAATTAAAAGGTCACTGAGTTTTACAGCCCGTTGCTCATCCTAAATGGGTCCCCGTGGCCTTAATGAGGATGGATGTGAGCTGAAGAGGATTCACTGGTCTGAGCTCAGCCTCTCGACAAGGGCAAAGGAGACGAGAAGAGTTGAGTTAGAAGAAGGACTGGCTGTGGCGAGGTTTAGATATTGTGTGGAGGATTTACAAAACAGTTGTAGGAGCTGTGTTCAGTGTGTATAGGCTGGCAGCAGAGACTGGAGGGGGGGTCAAGGGGCCTGTATTTAGTGTACAGATTTACCAGCAAGCCTCTGTGAATCCTCTCTGATAATCTCTGTTGTTTGATTCTCTCTCTCTCTCTCTCTCTCTCTCTCTCTCTCTCTCTCTCTCTCTCTCTCTCTCTCTCTGTCTGTCTGGCACACATAAAAACTGAAGCCTAATGAGGACTTTTGTGCCAGTTTTGTGCTTGCTAGCTAGTCAAACAAAAATAAAAAAATGTTATTGTTTTCATCTGATTTCAAGGGTGAATTCCTATCCAACTCCAAACTAAATGTAATTCAAGTGAAATAACACCATATTTTTGAAACAATGGGTGGTGCTGTGATCTTAAGAATAGAGGGCACTGTCTCATTGAGATGATAGTAGACACTTTGGAACTGCAGATGATTTATAGGTCTTGACCAAGTGCATACAGTTATAGGTCTCTATCTACATTAAGCCATAAGACACTTGATATCTTTCATGATTCATGACGAGGAGCTCGGAAACACCTCAAGGTCAGACTGATAACTATGGGATGTTGGCCGATGGCATCAGCTTAAAGTTGAGCCTCGCACTCCTCTGTTTTCAGTTGTGGAAAATTCGAAACTAAAATGTGTGGAAACAGAAACTGGCATTAAACAGGAAGCATGGTGTCCCTTAAAAATGATGCGTTCTCCCAAACGACCAATTGCTGACCTACAGTAAATGTCAGCAGAGAAGAACATCAAGTCCCAAATTGCATATCCTTCGAGGAGGCCATTGTTCTAACAATTAGAGTGAAAACTTCTAACTCTCCTATTTTGGCCATCAAATATTATACTTAACAGTTAACAGAGAGTACAATACATGTGCAAAAAAACATTGTGAAAAATTACACTTGCTTTAAATAGGTAATTTTAGTCCCCGCCGAGGGTTAATCAGTGTAAGATTTATTTAGCCTCTAGTTTCATCAAAGACCAACAGGTGGTGCCTGAAATTTCGCACATGAATCAGTGTGGTGCCTACCAGTGTGCAAAATAATCTAATTTTGAAAATGCCACAGCTCTGTAAGATAGCAGTTTACATTCAAATTTCATCAGTGCCTTGTCAGTGGTGCCTGTATGGATGGATATTTGAAATCCCAAGCAGGTCATTAAGATCAACCTTTCAGTAAGATCATCAGATCATGTGTAGTTCCCCTCGGTAGCTGATGGCTACATTGGCGTACTCATGATATCCATGTTGCAGTATGGGCACTCTTTACCTTTGATATCCTTGAAATCAAAGTTACTTGCATGTTTGTTACGCTGTGCTTCAGTGAATTAAATTAAGCAAATCATTGTATTAACCAAATATCTTATCGAAATTATTGCCTAATTCATTATTTTGGGTGACCATGCTGGTTCAGATCTCCACCCAACTTTCCAGAGAGAAGATACTTGAAATAGCTATCCAATTTACGCAGACTTGAAAAGCAAGCCATGTAGAGTGAAAAAAAAGACGTTATGGAAAGGCAAAAGTGGCTGATTTCAAGCCCGAACCCCGGCAGACTTTTGGAAGTGCTCTTTGGGAGAAGAGAAGGGAAAGACAGCCTCAGTCGGTTTACTGTGACCGACCGTGGAGCGCACATCCTCCGGTGAGCCGAACGGGGACTGTCCTTGAAGCTGCGTCAATATACACCGTCTAGCCCGGATGTGAGGGGAACAGTATCTTCAAAACAAAAGCTTAACTTTATAATAGTGGAGTATCATACATGTCACATACCTTTTGTCAATGTAATACATTAAAAAAAAATATCTTAAGTCAGCTATCTAGTAAAACATCTTGCGTAAGCCTTCATAGCTACTGCATGGCAATTATGACCCAGACTGTATGTAAATACGATACAATAATGCATGTAACGCATCGTGTATTAACCTAACCCTCCTGTGCATCCCCTTGAATCCAATGGAGCATATTTGAATCGAAACGAATTTAATTGTTTGGTTTTACTTTGGAAATCTGGTCAGGAAATGATGTTTTATGCAGCTTGGGTAGCTTGATTGCAGTTGTGCGGGAGCGTTGGGCACACACGCCGCTCTCTCCAGCACATCGCACCACTGCGGTAGGAGCTGGGAAGGCAGCAGCAGAGGGGGGGGGACCAGGCAGGCACAGTTCACTTGTTCCTGCACGGAAACAACCCCGGTGGCGAGATCGTCAGCTCTGCCGACTTTCACACAGGTGGACTTCATCTGAGAGGACATCAACAGATCCCAGAGCAATCCCACAGCCCAGCGAGAGCGAAGCAGAGAGAACTTTTGACTATTGCTCCGTGATTTTTTTTTTATCACACCTCCGTAACCTTGGAAGTCAGACCTGTTAATTGTGAGAGGATGGGACCGCTACTCCTTTCCATCGCCCTGTGTTTGGGCGCCGCTGTCCCGCAGCATGTGATAGGTGAGTGGAAAAGTGACTGGCCGTCATTAGCGTTGTCAACATTTTTTTACACGACCAGCCTTTTTTTGCGTGGGAGTCCCCCAAAACTGATCACCAGCGATCGGAGCATCTTTACATGTCCAAGTAGCCTGAATACGATTATTTCAAAGAGGGAGGCCCACATCAATAGCTGAGCATAATGTAATGTGCGTGTATGGAGAGGCTGTATGGTTTAACACCATCAGCCTTTCAGCACGGTTTGGCAACATAAAACTACCGCTTGTAGTCTCTGCACGACTTGCTACTTAATTGGTTTATTTGCGTTTTAAGGACACTTGTTTGAGTCGATCAAACAGATGAATCAATGTTTTATCCGTGCGTAATTGTTCTGTGACAAGGGGCCAAATCGGTCGATGCATCAGGCGCGTACATTCTAAGGTAGCACTGTGCACTGCTCCAGTATTTTGTGCGCCCTCGCAGTGATGATCTTCAGCTGTTTATTCGCTCCTCCGTGATGCTTCCAGAGGATAAAAAGAAGCTGTGCGTCCAGATATAGCCCCAGTCGGTGAAGACAGAAATTACGTCACTTTTTCCTCTTTAATAATTTGAGTTTAGAAAAACAGATAAATTGAAAGATGTCTCGACAGTGTGGGCTTTAGGCAGACACAGATGCTTTTGCTTCGAGGAGATATGCTAGAGAGCCTCCGGTATTAGTTGCATCAGGGCACCATTATTGACTAAGATGTCACCAAGAGAAGGTCAGTTGTGCCTTGCAAGTATAATGTAGAGTCTTGCAGAAAACTGTCAGACTGTGTTATGTAGAGAAGCAATTGTTGAAAGCTTCAATATTCACCTGACCCACTGGATCAGCATTCAAATAATTTGACATACCCCCCTCCTTTGCCCTTCCAGTTTCTGGTGATAGAAATATTGAAGCTTTTGCCCGTGCTGTATATTTTCCATGAACAGTGCAGAACAGTACCTGTGGGAGTTGGGTAAAGAAAGCAGTGTAGCCCTTATGGAAGTGGGTCATGCCATCCGTTCTGTCTCTATTCATTTAGCAACATGCTTGCCTCAGGAGTCCCACATGTCAGACAGACCTCAGTCTCCACACCAGGAGTGAGCCGTAAGCAGAGTTTCTAAGGCTCCCTAAGCCTCGCAGTGTCAACTCAGAATATGCCGCTAGAAGACATAATACTCCCTGGTAGGCCGGCATAATGGATGCAGAGGAAAAGCGGGGAGCTTTAGTGCCGTGGGTCGACTTGTTTCAAGGCTCAGTGAGTTAAAAATACACCCTGAACTTGTCCCTCAATTAATCACATCCCAGTTAAATTGGTTGTATTGTAAAAGGTTTTGTTGTCCATCTGTTTCTTACAGCTGTAACCTCATTCACACAAGGAGCTGGTTTGCGCATGGCATGGAGGTGAATGGAGAGTCTAAACTGTGTTTGCTCTTTCTGTGAGCATCCTCGGTCACCCTGGCTGCTATTTTAGCAACATAACTGCTCTGGACGGGCTCCAAAGGTCCAGCAGCATTCAAACTTCCCGTCATAAGGAATGCGTTGTGGTGATTTGAAATCTCTTTGTATTATAGAAAAGCTGCGTTATACTTACCTTTTGTGCTTGCTCAAAGGTAGCAGGTGTCTTCAGAGACAGCTGCTAACAAACACTCTATTCAGGATGTCACAGGGTGCCTCTGTCCACTGAAACAAATTGATGGGGCAGAAACATTCTCCTTCAGGTAAACAGGCTGCATTGTTCCACGTCAGTGTGCAATACATCACTTCCTCTGGTTGGTTACTGGTGCTGACTCTCACACATTGTTTGGGATCCAGCCTGTCTGCCTGGACAAAGCACATGACTGCACCAGTGGGCCCTCTGTATGAACAATGCTTTTGTGCTTGTTTAGAGAGTCGGCTTTAATGAATTTTATGCATCTTAATTTTAGTCTCAGTCTTGTTATTATGGTCGCGCAATTACAGCCTTTTAAGCAAATGGACAGCCATCTGGAGGGGCGATGGGATTGTCCGCTGTTGGTGAATCGTGATTAGTGTTAATATTGTTGGTCACTGTTCATTTCGCTCAAAGATTTCACTCACTTAACACATTTGAAGTAACACATTGCACAGATGTAGAAGCATTGTGATTTCCAGAATGATTGTGGGTTTATATTCCCTGATCAGTTGCTCATCATGCTCACCGACTGTAGATTTCGGTCAGTTTAAAACATGAGGAAAAGACTGACAGAAGGCTACTTCCTTGTTAGCAGGAATGGCATCTGGTACATTTGGATAAACAAAAGACCTAGCTAGAATTGAGTTGGATGGAAATTGTTGGCTGGCTGTAACTAAATACTGCTTTTGGTATCCTGGGGCCGTGGATTGCCTACAGCACAGTGCAGACTAACTCACTTACATTTCCTCCAACGCATTATTTTTTTTACAGTATATGCACAGTGGGCTATAATTTTCATGAGTTATATGATGTATTGATCACTGCAAATATATAACCTCAGACTTGTAAACAAATTGCTGCAGCAGTACAATATTGGCTTGAGCTGCAGCAATCAGTTGATTCATTGATTAGTCCAACAACAGAAAAGGAATCAACAACTATTTTGATGAAGAATTCATTACGTTTTTCAAACATTCGTAGGTTAAAGCTTCTCAAATGTGATGATTTACATGCTTTTCTTTGTCATATCTGACTGTAAACTGAATAGCCTATTTTTGCCTTTTTGACTGTTGGTCGAATAAAACAAGCAATCTGAATATACTATCTTAAGTTTTCTGACATTTTATAGACTTTTAAAATGAATCAAGAACATACAAATAATTGTTTGTTTCAGTTTTAGTATTGACCATTTTTCAAAAGTCTAAAGACTCAGTTTCATAGTTAGCCTTCTCACCATTGGAGATAATGCACATCTCTAAGTTAATTGTTGAATTACCTTTTTGAATCAAATACTTTTCAGAGAACTTGCTGCCACTGTGCAGAAAATAAGCCGAGCTTGTGTTTGCAAACAGTTGGGGATATTAATAGATGTTCTCTTTAAATGCATGCAGATGATAGTGATCCATCTAAAAGCTCATTAAATTTACTGGCCAGTGGCCACTGAAGGTTATGGAGGACGTCTAGGTGACTTTTAATAACAATGACAGGCAACCTCCTACAGTGCCCTTCACTCTGGTTTTAAATGGCACAGTCTTCAATCAGTCGAGAGAGGTCAGACCTCTGTCAGATCAGCAGCCATGATAACCAAAGGAATGAAAGCAACTCATTGGACGACAACATGCACACAAAGGAATACGATATGTGTTATCAGAACATATAGGAATCAATCTTTTCACAAAACCATCTCCTGTTGCTGCATTGACATTGACCACTCTTTATTTTTTCATGTTTGTGGAATTTGATTGGGCTGTTCATTGTCAGTGCAGATAATCATATTAATTATGATCATTTGACTCCTCTGCTGACAAGTTAATGAATTTGGAGCTATTTGTCTTTGCTGGAGTTGGGCTTCTGTTGTCCCGCCTACATTTCATGCTTGACTTATTGGCGGGCTACTAGAAGGACGGTTACAGAGGTTGCAAAGACGCACGCTGAGGAAGTGCTCACCAAAGAACTTTAACATGGCCCTGAGATAAGAACGGGCAGCACAATTGTAAAATACGTTGTTTGAGCCAGCACAGACTCACTGTAATCACAAGATATTGGTGTATGCTACGCCCTGTGCTTTAGTCCAGTTCTAGATTTTCAAGGTGACTTAAGGCTTATCAGCTCATTTGTACATTAGACAGTGAAAAGGAATAAACACAAAGACAATCAGCAGTAAAAAAAATAGCCTCTTTTCACACAAGACTTACCCTGTTTTCCCCTAATCCTTAAATCGATCTCTGATGTTTCTGTTCACAAAACTCTGGAAACATTGATTCTGTATTTTCCCAGACAACTTAAAAGCCTAGCATTCGTTAAAAGCAGCATGTTACACTATGACGGCTGGCATAAGCAGAGATCGTCTTAAAAGTATATAGATTATATGAATGTTTTCGTTTGTAGTGTCATTTCATATTGAGTGTAGGACTACTTCACTTTTTCAGCTAGATCATGCAGCAGCACATCCTTTCATAGTTCGAGCAATCACAAGACCACATGCTGGTTTTAAGTAATCCCACTGGGTCACGATTAATGATTCAACTTTTGGAGGCACAAGCCGGGACCACACTGTGGGCTCACAATGTGTGTGGCAAAAAAACCCATTGCACATAATGAAGTCATATGATGTCTTGTTTGAAATGAACTGTAAAATATTGTTTGGGATTTTCCCGAGGCTTGCGACTCTCTTGATGAACTAAAAAGAAATATTATATTAAGAAAAAAGCCATCCAAAGCCATCCAGATAGAACACATTTAGCCTGAAGTAGATAATGTAATTTTATGGTACAGTTGGCCTTAAATTGCTGTTAAGACAAATCATTTTTAACATGCAACATGTAGCAGGTACAGGTTCAATATCAAAGATATAGTAAAGTGCAAAGCACTATTCAACATTACTGCACTGCATGAACAGTGGTTTAATAAACCAGTTTAATGTGATGTTGAAATATCATTTTAAACTTTGCCTTAAATTGTATTCATAGAAATTCATCTTGATAGCAGGAAGTAAAAGCTAATCAACACTACATTTGTAGTCAATCACATACGTTTGCTCTGGCTGCAACCGCGGAAAATGGCTGAAATTATTCTCAAATTATGTTTACGTTTTCATATTGTTATGTAATATAATTATACACATTCATCACAATTTGTGCTATGGCTTACAGGCCAGACTAATTACTGATTAAAGTCAATGATTCACTTTTAAACTCAAACGTTGCTTCGAGATCAATAAAGTGTCAACACTGCAATCATAATGTCTTTTGCAATAAGTAGCATAAGGCTACATTGTAATGAAGCTTTATAGTTTTACATTTGAGATGGTTGGGGTTTGTGCTAATTGCATAAGAAAAGTTAGTTTAGACTTCTCTATCGTCTACACAGCCTGGGATTGAAAAAACTCACATTAGATTAGAGCTCTTGTGCTGCATTCCACACAACTTGGAACTCAGTATTTCCAACCTCCTACCAGAAAAAGTACCATGGAACGCCACTCAAAGAGTTCCTACTAAACTTAGGGCAAATCCTTCTACCTCGACTTCATGATGAAGCAGTTGTGTGACGTCACATAGTAATAGCAACACCCATGGAAGCGCACGTTTTAAATTCTAACTATCAACTCAAAGGCTACGTAAAGTTAATTTGCCTGTATTTAATTGAAACAATACATATTTTCATATATTAAAACTTCTTTATGTAAATTTATGTCAAAATATTTCGGCAATATTATTAGGTAGCTGGTAACCGTAAACAATCTCTTCCTCTTTTTCACTTATACAGGCTGCTCTGCTGAGAGTTTAATCGTGTATGTTTGTCACGGTCAGCCATGTTGTTTTTGTTTACGTTTGGTGTCATGAACCTGGACCGCTTGGGGGTCGGAAGTTAGCAGTTTTACTTGAAAATTCTGACCTCAGACGTTGATTGCATAAATCTGAGAAATACACTGCAAACAATTGTGTACTGGCCTTGTTCCTAAAACTGTTTTTCTTAACTTCATTCTGCTTCCTTTGCTTGTCCATTAAATGGGAAAGCCCAAATGTCATCATTCTCTGCAGCGTTTCCACCAGTGTATTGCAAGCCAGGCCAAAGCATCAGGGAATTATGGGTTTTTAAGATGCTTTTTTATACTAAAATGTGTTTTAACAAGTAGCAAACAACTTTCAGGAATGTGTGCATATGTTGTGTGCTAAAAGTTACTGAGTGTGTGTGTGTGTGTGTGTGTGTGTTTGGGTATGTATGTGGAGAGCTTCTCCACAGCCCCGATACAGAGAAGGGGAGAGGCTGATAATAAATGCTACAGTTTTTGGCCCCGGGGCCTGTATGATACAGGGTTTCATTGTGTTTCAGGCCGTCTTTTGTCATGTGTTAATCGTGCATGTTTATATCGCAATGACAATGAAAATATATAAGACTCAAGCCAAATTCCCTTGCCATGTCTTTTGCCTACTGATTAATGCAAAAGGGTTAGCTTCGTTACCCATGTTAGCAACAACTTTGGCTATTGCAGTGGGAGTGAATACTGAGCGTCCTGGACCCTCCCTTTATTTTTGTCAGGAGAGTGTCAGAACAGCAACGGCCATTCATTATGATTGCTGGCCATGAGTGAAAGAGTCCACTTCTCCACTGCAGATCAATAAGCAGAATAAATTATTTTGGATTAAGTGCAGTACTGCAGCAGCCTGAAAATCTGAGGAGGTGTGAGCAGTTTGAGTCTGTTTAAGCTCTTTTGTGAGACCAAAGCTTTAAGACAGTGAGATTAAAAATGAAATGTCATTCTTGAGAGTTTAAAGCTTGTACATGGATGGATGAATGACGCATAGATCTTTGAACGTTTGAATGTTTCATCCTTACACAAAAAGCCAGCTCCTGACACATTTTTGCAATCTAACATCTTCTGTGTGAAGATATAAATGTCTTTTTTGCTTGTAATTTATATATTTGTTTCCATCTATCAAAGACTTTTCCGATAATGTGTGTGTATCGTTTCAGTTTTATGGCATCATCAGGTGTGTGTAGGTCCTCCAGTCTCATATTAACTTTGTAATAGGAGGATAAAATAAGGGGGATCAAATAAACCCAAAGCGTGCAACATTTATGCTTGTATTTATAGGACAAGCTTTCTTTTGTTGCTGCAGACTGGAGTTAAGTCTGTTTTAGTCAAAAACAGATTGAGGAGTTAAAGCAATGAGCTTTGCTTTGGTCAGATAAAGTCTCCCCGTCGGGCTCTGGAACGCCACTGCACTTGCAATAAGCCCAATCTACTTATTTGAGATCAGATGGGTGCAGGTGGCTTAAATTCTTACTTCCAACAAGCCCTGAGGAGATGCAGGCTACTTATTCTTATTCTAAAAGCACACTTAAATCATGAGCACTCATGTGACAGTCTACACACCAGGGTCTAAAGGAAACTTGAGTCATTAACTCTTCTGTTGTTTGAATGTACAGTAAATGATGCCACAGAATCTAAGAAATGCATGTTCATCTAAATGAACTAAAAAGTAGTCGCTGGTTGACAATAATGCGTCTCAAATTTTTTTTGTGCCGGGTGCTATCTGTCTTTTACTATTCTCTTTATGTACAGTCGTTGTTCTGATTATCTCTTTCTTTTTACTCACTCGTCTCGTACTCTTCACGTATAATGAGTGAAGTGTAGATACAAGCCTTGTTTTAGGATTTGTTTGTGCATTTCATCTAATGCCCAGACTCATCAGCTCTGTAGTTTACAGCGTTTTAACTTATATTTGATTATGACAATACCTGTACTGATGATGCCGTGTTATTTCCTGTGTGTGTGTGTGTGTGTGTGTGTGTGTGTGTGTGTGTGTGTGTGTGCAGTTGGGTAGGTTTGTGTACTCGAAGCTGAGAGAGGTAACCCAGAAATGTCACCACACAAAGTCTAGGCTGCAGTTCTGGCTCTTAAGCAGAGTGTGGATGTGCATCTATACTTCACTCATTTGCCAAGAAAACAAAAACAGCATCGCTTTATTTATCATGTCAGCCAGCCTGCTTTACACTAGATTGTGCTGAATGCCCACAAGGGGTTGTTTGGTGATTGATTGAAAACAAGAAGGACCCTATCTATTAAAAGAAATGTTAACAATTCTTTATGTGTTTGAAATTAACAATCTGTATAATGCTGCATTTCAAGTGAAAGCACATTCAACTCAGATATAAACAAACTGGCCTGGACTAGTGCCAAGCACTTTTCAAAAGGGTTATTTGAGATAGTGGCATGAAGTATATGCTGTACATTGAGAAGTGAAGTGCAATTTTATTTAAGTGGAATATCTCCAGACCAGATGTTTTAGATTACCTTTGGGGTTTTCAGTACCAGGCAGGGGGAAGAGCTGAGAGCCAGGATAGAAATCGCCTTTAAAATAAAGTTCAATGAAAAGCAACTACTCGTCTTCAAACTGTAAAGTAAAGCTTATTGGAAAACTTGCAGACCATTGTTGCTAATAAAAAAGTGCAAGGGTTGCAACATTTTTAGGTTGTTATGTTACGTTATGATATGTAATTGTTAGGTGCAAGTATGTAACCGATTATTAGATTGCTTTTTCTCTACAAAATATTCTTTTTAGGGGTGTTTCAGAGGAGTAATCATAGGCCAACAGAAGCCCTAGTAAATTGAACTTGTCTCGTGAAACTCATCTGAGGCGGCGACAACAAGCAATAACTCAGCTGTTACTCACTCCGATGAGCACTGAAACCCAGGGCGTGGCAAAGAGCTGCTGGGCTCCCTGACTTGGTGACAAGAAGAAGTTGAAATCAACTTAATGCAGTGATGCGGTTTAGCAACGGGCACTTTTGAGCTTGTGTTTTTCTGCTATTAAGCTCCATTTGACTTTAGATCAATAAGAAAACCGAGGACTATCTGATTGTTGCTGTAGCCAGACTAAAGGTTATGTCAGTGTATATTTACAGGGACATCAGTTAAAAGAATGGGATGGATTTATTACAAAAAGATGATATTATATTACTGTGTTAAAAGATAAAAATGTCTCTTGGTACACATTTACTTTAACACTACCACTATCGGTTTGGATTACCACCAAGTTTCTCTGCATGGACAGCAAAGCCCAACAAGCACCCCCACAAGCAAAAGCATGCGAACACATTGTCGATAAGATATATACTCTGAATGTGTGGCACGCGCCTAAAAGTTGGCTGCAGGTGCGATCGCATTGTAAACCCCCTTACACCGGTCTTTGTGTGTGTCATTAAAGTTATCACTCGGGAGCCTGAGCCTTGGGCCTTGTACGCCCTGCACACGCTGTCTGTGTGTATTTAATATGATGAGTATATGATGCTGTATGCAGTATACAGCATCAGTCCTTCATTGTACTTGCTGATATGCATATTTTTAAGACTTTGCACATCGCAGGGAGCCTATGACAGCAAAGCAGAAGGAAAGACAAAATAAATACATTTAGTAATAATCCAGTAGTTACATAAAAGGAGAAGATTTTTAACTGCTACACTGTCAATGGATTATCAGTTGTTGTCACTTAGTATAACAGAGTTTAAATCACAGAGCGTATTTTTAAATTCAAAGCATTGAAGAGGGATCTTTGTGGGATATCTCACCCTCTCTCTCTGACTCTCTCTCCTGTCTCCCTCTAAGTTATAATTATAACACATCAAATCAAGGTTCTAAGGTGGCTGCTGCAGCTTGATGTTGTAAATAAAACTATTTCATAGCTGCTTCCTGTACTGTGTATGTTTGACACCAGATACACCTTATTCAGAGCAATCATTCCCAAAGACTGGGTTGGGAACCACAGGTGTGGGTCGCAAGAGATTGTATTAGGGTCACCAAACAAATTTGCAGAATTTCTTCCATAGTCTTTTAACATTTATATCTGCGCTACATCTTTGAGCCACATGAGGGAGCCTGAATGTTCGTATGTTTCTGATAATTGTAGCCTGCGTATAATATTGAATCGAATACAAAAGACTAGCGTGTTTTTCTTTTACTAATGAAAAGAACGTGACAGCCTGTTAACTCCATCAAAATGCATCTATTTGGTCTCATTTATAAAGTATTTAACATCAAACGTATATCTCTTCAAAATGGCAAGTTTAACTATTCATGATAATATAAGGTGATGTGGCCCTAGAAACGGTCAGGAACATTCAATTTTCTCTTCTCTCAATTTATAGAAAAGACCTGTTGTGATTTGGATCGCTATGGTTTGTCATTTTTAGAAAGTGGGTCCCCAGAATAAAAGAAGAACAAAAAAATGATTAGCTGATGCCATGGCAAACAGCTAGTCTTCCTGGGGTCCACACTGATGCTTGTGTGTTTGATGCTGTCATTCAGTTATGCATCAGTTACTCATTTCCAGTGAACTGTCTATTCAATGAGACACAAAATAATCACTGAAAAGTAGCTCCACCACAACAGTTTGATGTCCAGTAATCAGCCGTGACTGCACTTCATCACTCATAAAGTTACTGTACGCTGAGCCTTGTCACGCACAATACTGTGGCTCTTTGAGGAAGTAGCGCCTGCTACATGAAATTCACTGACCAAGGAGTAAGCAGGATGAAGAAATTCAATTTGTCAAGGCCTGCCCTTTCCAGTACACACAATGCACAGCTTAGGCCAGCGGGTGTGAAGTATGAGTGGAACAAGGATCAGAAGATATTTTGTAACTACTCTTTCATGTCCTTCTAACATGCATATAGAGTCATACAACAACATCACACATGGCTGCCTTTATAATATTTTTCACAGTTTGAATTGCCAGTGTGACTTAAACCAAACAAGTCAATGTATAATGTACTGTATAAGAGCCTTGTTATGCAGCGAGACATTGAGTGGCACAGTGCATTGTGTAACAGGGTGTGTTATTATTTGTGAGATGACAGTCAGAAGAGATTTTAAAGGAATAGAATGACATCTAGGGGAAATATGCCCTTTTGCTTTGTTGACAAATAATGAGAAGATCGATACCATTCTCATTATTTGTCTGCTCAATATGTAGCTGGAGCCAGCAAACCATTAGCTTGTGTCTCATTTGTTTAATTTGTACAAATACCAACGTTTAAAAACAATTTGCCATTTAACAAAGGGTTATTGTGAAGGACTGTTTCATGAAGTCGTGTTGTCAGCGTGAGCGTGCCAGACAACCAGTGGAGAGTCACAACTCCTATCCAAGAAATAGTCTGGCACATCACCCCCGTAAAATGGCAAATTGTTATTTGCCATCACTTTGATTCACGTATAGAATAAATAAACAAGATATGATGTGACAATTAGTGAGTTTTAAAGGAGCATGTAGGTGTATATTGGTTCTTTGAAACAGAACTTGTTTTTTTTCCAGTCCTTATGCTAAGCTAAGCTAATCAGCTACATGTAGCACAGACAGACTTGTGGTATCAGTCTTCACATCTTACTCTCGACATAAGCAAAGAAAAGTTTAATAATAACATGTAATAAAATGCTTTTCCTGGATTTATCAAATGTATGATTGGCTCTTTAAAAGCTGTCTCCCTGTCTCTTACACATACACACGCAAAAAGACTAAACATTTGAATTTGCTGTACTAGTGCATATTGTGGATTTTGAATTAGAGGGTTGTTCAGTCACTGTTGTGAATTGTTTGATTGTATAATATAATGTTAAGCTGTATAGTGTGACAAGCATAAAACAGGAAGTGCTTTTACTTTGAAGAGCCGTTTTGTAGCATATGTGCTTCTTGACGCTAACCTAGATAATGATTTATACTAGAAAGCCACATGTCAAATGTTCACTTTTCTAATACTGCAGTTTCAGACAGTAAAATGGTCCGTTCAAACCAGACGTGTCTTGGTCCTCATTAGAAGCTCCACTTCACAAAAGTCACAGAGTGTATTTGTGTGGCATAATTTCCCTTTCATCCAAAATTCCACATGGAAAACATCAAGACAACAAGAGAGCTAATGAGGTACATTTAACAAACAGGGTCACAGAAATGCCTTCATGTGCTGTTGAATATGCATCAGTCCTGTGAATTAGTGACACAGTTTTCAAGTAAAATGTTTACATTTTTTTGTCTTTCCTTGCCTGTTAATCTGCACAAGCACTTTCCTTCACAGACACCTTCCTCTTCAGCAGTAACTGTGAAGATTCAGATGAGATGTGAGCTCCACTTCTTTATACATGTTTGATGAATCATTTTATGCTACTTCTGGGATAGAAGCATGAATGTGAGAGATCTTATTGCTGAAAAAAAAGGTACAAAAGATGGGAGGTTTCCAAGTTTGTAATGAGGCTAGCAAGGCTCTCCTGGCTGACGAGCAAACTAGGGCATATGTAATGAGCATGCAGAGAAACGGGGGGGGGGGGGGCAGAGAGAACTGAGAGAAGCATGATGCAAATATGAATTGAGCCTCAAGCTCAGCTGTCCAGTGGATGTTTAGGCAGTAAAAGAGGGGGCAGTCATACTGTAGCTCCTGCTCAATGATTGCTCCCTTAAGACCGAGAGTATTGTTTTCTCAGAAACTCATAGCTTGAATTTAGCAGGGCATACAGAATTGTTTTATGCATTTGTAATATTTTTAAATGGATGGGGAAAGACCCAACTGTGCTTCTCAGTGGAAGAAAGGACAAACACTAAAATGAACAGAAGGTTTAAGCGATGCCCATTAATAAAGGTGGAAACCATTCAAAATCTGTGATTTGTTCAACACAATTTTGCACTGAAATGTAAATGTATGTATTGTCGAGATAGTCCCATGCAATGCTGGTAAATATATGTAAACAATAATAATAATAATAATGCACAAACTTGTTCTGTATCACAGAAACAATCTGAACACTGCAACCATCTAAAATTGAATGTTGAATTTACTCTCTCCTTGTACTGCAATGGCATTATTGAAAATAATATTGTGAATCCAGTAAAATGTTTATGAGCTATAGCTGAACCTGAAAATGAATGCATATGAATTATGTTAATTAACACAATCCATCATAGATGTTATGTTTCTCTGCCGGTTTTTGATTTACAACAGAGATTCAGACACACAGTGATTTATTTTTGGTTACCATAAGATTTATACCATACTATTTATCTTTTAAGATAACTATAGTAGCAAAAGAGAATATTAGAATTTTAAGGCATGTACTATCTGTGTTAAACGTGTCTTGCTTTTATGTAGAACTATTGTTGATTTCGCAGTTTGGGATAACTTCACTTTATTTCTTTCAGATAATTTGTGTCAGATCAGAGGAGTTATAATTGTCAACACCGTTTTCCTGCCAAACTTGCATAAATAACCATGTAACAATACAAGCCTTGTCATAATCATCATTAATTAAGCTCTACTATTGACCTAAAGGGGTAGTAAACCTAAAAGAAATATTCACAGCAGTTAACTTCTGAGTGAGTCATCTTTATCACTAACCTGCTGAGGCCAATACATAAATATATGCAGAAGACCAGCTAAGGGCCGTCAGGGGTTAGCTTGGTGTGTGATGATAGTGTTACTGCTGAGCCTGCAGGGTCAGGTCCAGTGTTGTGTTGGATCTGCAGAGTTGGACCATCTGGGCTTTGCCCCGTGGAGTTCCAATTTTCAACATGAATTAGGCATTCATAAAAGGGGCTTGATCATGCAGTGAATCATTAACCCTGTAACATTATATTAGGTGGTGCTCCTACATCTGATTGTGTTTATAACGGTAGGGTGGCGTAAAATCTCTCTTAATCATCTTATGTGAGTTAATATAATCCTTGATATATGTTTTAATATCTTAAAATGTTCCCCAATAAAATGTCACCATAGTTTTGGAAGCATTGCACTTTTCTATTTTTTAGGGACTTCATGGTTCATAACTGCACCTGTTTCACCTGAGGAAAGATTCAGTCCATGGTCTCAGGTTGCTGCAAAATCCGGTGAACCCTCTAGACACTGGGCTGAGTGCATTATCGCTGCCTCTGGCCAATGATGAGGAAAGGTATCGATCTTATCCTCCGACGAAAGCCCTCTGTGCACCTCTGCAGGGCTTAGAGATGGCTGAGGCAGGATGCACAGTAATGAGAGCAATAGAGGGCAGAATGGGGGACCAGCTTTCTCCTAACAAGGATGGAGACCTTTACAGGAAACAAAAGAAAGAAGCTTGGTGGGCATTTTTTTTTTGTTTGTTTTTATTTAACCCCTCCTCTTAAGATGCTCACATCTTTCCCTCTCTGAGCACAGTAAAGGTCTTAACCACACCATGCACTGTAGCCTTGATGGTCTTATCTGGAATTTAGGACCCCTGTGGGAATATATCTCAGCTGTTTGAAAAGTAAATTTGGTTTACTCCAAGTATGAAGTCAAAGGAGCAGTGGAGGTGGTCTCAAACAATCAAAAGCATTTCTCAGAGAAAGCGGTTTGAGCTTAGCCAGACCTAAGATGCTAGGATACCTCTGGCTGGGAGGAAAGATTCCTACTCCTTTGAGTGCTATGGTTGGAGGTTTTTGTGGCCACAGAAGTTGTTTCTGAGACAAGGACTCCAAAGAGAAGACTTTGTGTGCGCAAGCCTTTGAGATGATGATCATGTTGGTTGAAGCCTCTAACCTCACAGTGACCAAAGCTCCACCACACCATACTTATTATGGGTGGCTGATTCTGGGCCATGGCTGCTGAAGCTTTTGGTTAAGCTTACATCATATATGTGGTGGGGTGAGCGGTAATGGTGTTGAAACAAAAGGTTCTTTCATGCTCAACAACAGAAGAATAAGATTAAAAAAAAATAATGAATGGGTAATGTTGCGTACGTATTCCATACTGACATGGAAGACTTCAGTCTGTGTTAGTGCCTTCTGACACTAGAAAGTGAAAATGTGTGCATGCATCCAGGCCAAAAAGATCAGCGGCATTGTGAGTTGTTAACTGTGAGTAAGTTGAAGAAATAGTTTGACATTTACGGAGATATTCTTAATCATGTTTTTGCTAACAGTTAGGTGAGACGATCAAACCCACTCTCATTTCGTAAAAGCATGGAGCTGTTGCCATCAAACAGTTAGCTTAGCTTAGCATAAACACTGGAAACAGGGGGAAATTGTTAGCCTGGCTATGTTCAAAGCTCTAAGCTAACGGTCCAAGAGAAAATATTTTTTCCATCTACCCATGTGTCACGACTGACTTCAGACCATGTCACATCTAATTTCTGCAGCTGTTTATACTCCTAACATTACATCATTAGGCCTAAATCAAATTGGATGATACACATCTGTGTAGTTTCTTCCATTTTGGACTGTCTGGTCTCTCAAAGTTCAGCATTGTCTGTTGACAGCAATTGGTCAATGAGTGAAATTCTCTTGTCAAAGTTCACCAAAGTTCAATTCTCCACAAAAAAGCTGCAAAGATTGATTTCGCAGCCATGAGCAACATAAGGGATTGTGGCAATTCCATAGCAGTGAAATTACTTCAATTTGAAGTTTCCCTATAATAGATGCTGGTCTGACTGAGCTGTTTGATTTCTGTTTGAAATGAGGAAATCACTGGTTGGACCTCTCCATACTAATATCAGCCTCAGTTCCACTAGCTGTAGAAATTTGTTTAATTCAACGAGGGGGAAAGTTTAAAGGACTGCCCTCAGCAATTGACTGACTTCACAGGAGCACCAAAGGTTTCTCTCATCTTCAAAATGTCCCTGCAACGCAGACCTAGTTCTTCTCTCTGGACTAGGTCCTCCCAAAAGCTTTCACAGACTTAGGGGCCAGCATGCTCACTGTTACCAATACCCGTTTATATGTTTGATGTGCTGCCTTTTCTCAGACTCTCTCCACAGTGTCTCTCCTCTCTGGCGCCTTTTAATTCCAGTCCACATTCCTGCATTTTTCTTCCTCCTTCTTCTTTGTGCACATCTTTATTGTGCTGCTTCTAAACAGTAGGCTGTGTATGTGTTCAGCTTGATGGGACTACGTAGTCTGTCTTTCTACTCTTCCATGGATGTTTAGCATTTTCAGCCCTCTCTAAACATCTTCTCTCTCTTCTCACTATCCCCTCCCCGAGGCCAAATCGGGCTTATTCCCTCTAGCTATTACATCCAATTAGGAGGAATGAGAGTTTCACCCCTCCTCCCTTTCTACACTAACAATGTGGAATACAGTGGAATGAGTGAGGGTTTTCTCTTCCCTTCTTTGAAGTGAACAAATTACGCTTCAGATACATACTTGGCAATGAAACAAAGATCCAGTTTACTCTTTGAAGTTTGGGTTCTTTGTCATTTGGTGAACAAGACACACAATGGAAGAAGAGATCACTTGGTGTGGATTGTTGGAAGCTTTTATTTCAGCTGTTCTCTTAAAACTTAAAAAAATAATACCTTGTTTAAATTGAATTTGAATGATAACAGTATATATATATATATATATATATATATATATATATATATATATATATATATATATATGTATATATATATGTATATATATATATATATATATGTATATATATATATATATATATATATATATATATATATATATATATATATACAGTATGTACATATAGTATGGGCGTTGTGGTAACAATTTTACTAATGACAAAATATGATCATTGCAATGCCAAACCCTCTACCTGAAGCACAAGATTTTTTCCAGCATTTCCATGAACACCGTCAGCTGTTCTGATATTATTCAGGTCAGTTCTGCTGACTTCCAGTGATGTGGTTCCCGATGCATGTTCTTCTTTTCCCAGAGCATGCGTATGAGCCATCTTCAGAGGCCCTTTGGTTGAATATGTTAAGAGTATTCATGATGACCTTTAAACACCTTTCTTTTGAGAAATCCACGGTCTACAAATGACCTTCAGTTAACATTCTAGGTTTTTTTAGGCTGCCTCACGGCAAGTTAAAGCGATGAATAAAGTAAACACTTAAAATGATGATTTGTTTTCAGTAAGTCTCTCATTTAAGTGGCTAAAATACATTTTGCTGGTGCCTCTCTCCACAGCAGTAAATTGCTTAGCTCTTGTGTCGGTGCTCCGACCGCCATCTACTGTTTATAATACACTGTGGATAAGTACCAAATACAACCCCACTTTAAAAAATCTGAATTTTCCCTGTAACCTTTAGAGTTCCAACTCAGATAAGTGAAGTAAACTGAGGTTTGCGATCACATTTCAGGAAACAGCTTGTGCAACATTACGTTACATCAGTGCACTTTGTCACTTAGGGGCCTAATTTACTTTTGTGAAGGAAATGACAGCATTTTCCTTTTGGTGTGAACTGTTCATTTAAAATGGTGGCGAGCCATCTCATATGGAGGCTTTTTCTCCTTGGCTTGTACTGCTGTAGTCTAGTGTTTCTGTTTCCTCCCTTTCTTCTTCTTTGCCTCCCTCCTCCATTTTTCTTCTTTCACTGTTGCAGTTATAATCCCGACTTGCATTATTCATTTGGATGCGAAGACCAAATAAATATAAATTTGTTTCTTGGAAGTGGGGGCTTCTCTGTATATATCCACTGTCTTGCTTCATGTTTTATTATCGGTTTTGAAAGCCACCTGACCAGAATCTTTTTATTGCAAGTACTGTGGTTATTTGAATAAAAACAGCTTTGCAAGTTGTAGCAACTTCTCCTGGGATCATCTTTAACGTGACAGATTCCATTCCACACAAGCCCATCCATCTGAGTTATGTGTTAGGTTTAAGACATTTATACGACATCACCCATAGATATTTTAGTTATGAGATCCTTTTGCACAGTAGGGCACAAAGAAAAAAAAAATATGGATAACATACCTTAGAAATAGTTGCTCTGCTGAAAAGGAACACTTGCTGCACTGCCGTGCGTGTCAGCCTCCTTTGCAAGGCATCTGGTTGTTGCACAGTGCAACAACCGTTATTCAGGTTAGAATCATTTCTGGAAGAATAGCTGCACTTATTCTGTAAATGAATTTTTTTTTATGGCATGTAACATGCTTGTGTTTTCAATCTGTTGCCCGAGGAATCGATCAAATCTCAGAATTTGTACATAACTTCAATTACCACCATCAGGGATTGCATTTTATTGACAACTGTCAGAGAAACATGTTCAATTTTGTCCACTTCTGTATTCTTGAGGTAGCCTTCTATAGGGTGTGGACAATCAATACTGGCCATAGCACTATTGAAAACATATATATAATTTTGCTGACACTTGGTTTAGCACACTGACACTTAAGAGCAGACTTAAAAAAAACATCCACAAATTGATTGTGTGTCAAAAACACAGTATGAATCAGGCCTTGGATCTGTCTGCACTCTGTATTGACCACATTACAAAAACACTTCCCTGTAGACAGTCTGATCCAATGGGATTTTCTCTATGTTATGCTTGGAATTGCAATTTGATGCTCTATTTGACTGAACATCCTCTCCACAAGCAATCACATACAGTATACAGTCTGTGATATTATTGATTTTAAACAGTTGCAGTTTCTTTCATTCAAAGGAAGAGCTCTGCTCAGATATCAGATATTGATTAGGCCAAATCAATATCTTAAATTCATATTGATATTGAGACTCAACACAATATGTTTTAGGGCCTTTTCACACCTGAAAGTCCAAACCAAAGTTTGTGATTTTGTTGCATTGTATACATTTGATCCAGTTAGTATTGGTTTCACATTGCAATGAAGCGAGCACACAACAAACACATGACTTACCTACATCCTGTTTTCCTCACCTATGTGAGCCCCCAATACTTGCAGTTGAGTGGTTTGTTGACAGGCTCTCCGGTCCTCTTGTATCCTCTCCCTCTCATCTTCTCGGAAAATAATATGAAGAAATGTTAATTGGTCTCCTCTCCTCTCTTACCACAGCTTATTTAGTTGTGATGCATTGTTGTTCTGGTTCTTGCGAAAGACTGCCAGAACTTTATGTAATTTGTCCAAAAGTCCGTACCCTCCAAATAATGTTTGCACATCAGAAATTCACCGAACCATGGTTTAATTTGATCCGTACCGAGACGATCCCTTTTTTTTCTGACCAAGGTTTGGCTGGTTGGTCTAGTCAGCGATTCTAGGTAGATTTTGACAACTGTAATTTTGGTTTGGATGAAACAAAAAAGTCTTAAAGTCTGGACCAAACAAGGTGGGAAAGTGCCCTTATAGGCCAACAAGTCACAGTGAATATACTGACTAAATCTCCAAATTCAATGGTATTTTGGGTTTACTTGCTAGTAGTGGTCTGTTTCATTTGTCTGCTGTTTACATTATTACAGATGGGTTGGGATTATTTATCATTTCCTCCAGTAAAGACTCCGCTTCATTAGGCTCACTGTACGAAAGCCAACTTCATGATTTTATTAACTAGGATTTTGAAACACATCATTTATCACTGCTTTGTTGAGCATTCCCTTAATATACTGCTTTTGGCAGTGGTTTCCCCACTACATTGGGAAACACAACTATAAAGCACAAATGTTATACATAGTAAATCATACCGCAGTTGTAGTGTCTGTCAGTAATATTGCAATAAGATGTTCTTCTTTATAGTTTTTCACAATATCCCTACTTTCATGTATTAAAGTTAACTTCAAAGAGCTTTAAATGGCATCTTAAGCATCCCTATTAGCAAGATGAGCTGTACAGGAAAAAATAAAAAATCTTGTCTCTCATCCTGGAGTTTTCTTTTCTTTTTTTTCTTTCTAAACCACGGTCAAAGAGCCACTCGTTAATGGAGGACTTTACCCTGCAGTCCTGCTCGGCTGTCAAAAACGTAAAATGAGAATGGATGGGTTATTTACGTAAAGAGACAGCGTTTGCCACTCAAGTTGATATAAAGGGATGTGCTACTGCACTTCCTTGTCATTAGTTGAAGAAACATCAACAATGCCTCCGTAATTATTGTTGGTATTATATCTGTGAGTCATTACACAGTTAGCCACCCACTCCAGAGCAAAATGATTTAATGTTAATAAGCACTGCTATCACGGAACAAACACTTTTAAGGGTGATGTTTTGTGGGAGCTAGATGTGCAATGAACATCTGCTGGGGGTTGGAGAGTGAATGAGTGTGTGTGTGTGTGTGTGTGTGTGTGTGTGTGTGTGTGTGTGTGTGTGTGTGTGTGTGTGCGTTTGTGTGTGTGGGTGGGGGTACAAGGAAAGGTGATATCTGTAGTGCTAATGTAGCACATACACAGATTGTGCCACAGTGAAGCTAACTAAATCCTCATTTGCAACAAACCACTTTAGACATTTCTTTTTTATATCTTTTCTGTCAGACAAAGCAAAATTGAGCTGATATAAATTCTTACAGTGTTTATTGCTAGTTGGACAGCTGTCTTAAAACAAACAAACAAAACTCTCCCAGCAGTCAAGTCTGCTTTTCTAAATATTCTGACTATCTTATTTGAGTGCCTTTAAAACTTAGCGAGTGTTAATGTTGGTTTGCTAAATTGTATCACGTAGATCAATAATAACTCTTACCTGGAATTACCATTTCAACAAATCTATGACAATTTATGTCAATCTTATTCTGCTGCTGCCTGGCAAGTTGATTGTAATAATGCTGCTCATTTATGACTGCAAACACATGGAACCTTTTAAACTTGCAACTTCAATCATGCTGTAATTGAACGCAGTCCTGTGGCAAATTAAATTCGTTTGTTCACTGCCAAATAGGGGAAAGAAACATGAAAACTCCAACAAAAGTTTTACTGCTTGGGATTCATAACATGAGACACTTGACAGACGCAAACAGGCTTTGTCAGCCCCAGCGAGCGGTGTCTGGGCTGCCAGCATTAGCAGTGACAGTTGACTGTCACTCTTGATGCTACACTGCTAAATGGGAATAGGACCCATTACCCGGATTGTTTCTGACTGTCGTGGGGCCATGAACGTGAGAGTGATAAGCTTTACGAAGTCATCATGTCAGATGGAGTTCAATTTCACTGCTGGCCAGTTATCATTGTTGGGGTTTTCAGTTTACATCCCAGCTAATATCTAACTTTTGCCAATATAATCCATATAAAGAAGCATTTGTCTATTACGTCATTACATCTTAAGACAATCAAACAATATATCATTTTACTTTTACTTAATATGTAAATGTAAGGGTACCACTCATACAATATATAACACTAGTAATAAAAGAAAAATATTATTGTAATAAACTAAACATTTTCCATTTGTGAAAAACATCCACCAGGTCAATGCCATCAAACACAACATCACGAAACAGGCGCTAGCTCCCACGACTGTGTAATGGATTGCTATCATCATTACAATTATTGCAATCATTGTGTTGACCTCTCACCCAGGCAAATGTGGATATCAAAACAATACTTTCATCTTTATTATTAAAGCCTTACAGGGTTGCAGGGTTAATGATAATGCTAAGGAAACAACACTGGAAAAAGTGCATAAAATATTTCATGCAACCTCTTCCCACTCAAAACAATCTCATTGTATTGACATCAGCACATTGCACTTAATGGCAATTATTTCTCAGAATTATAAATATTTTTTTTCTCTTTAATTAAAATTAAGAAGGCCAGCACAATGTTAAAGTTCAGGTAAATAATAATCTGAAATTTGATTCTTAATACATTCATGTTAGAAAATAATTGCTGAAATGTGTGTAAAGACTGTGAACTATATAGTTCTGAATTGTGGATTTAGGCCGATTAACAGTTTGTTACCATTTTTGTAGTCAGTATTTTTTTGGGAAGGTCTCAAATCATGGCTCATTGATGCACTGGGGCCATCCTTAGCATAATCCCTCCCCTAACACTCTATCAAATTTGGAGTATTGGGTGATTTATGCTAGCTGCGTCTGCAAGGGTTGCAAGTGTTCACACAGCGTCTCAAACTCAGGACTCACTTCTACATACACTTTGTTATACCTCTACAATACTAACTGCGCTCCTGTCAGTGTTCACTCTAACTACAGTATCTTATTGCTCAGCCAGCCAGTCATATCCTTGTTTTAGGCAGCTAACAAGTATCCTATCAAATCTGAGTACTGTACTCCAAAGCTTTTGACACCTCAAGTGATATTGAGAGAAAAGAAGACACTTTATTGTCTGTATTCTCTCTCTGCAAAATCACTTACACTGACATTATTTGCTAGGACAGTCACGGCTGTCAAGAACTGAAGTAGGGCTTTCGTTATTAAAGAGAAACAAAAAACTGCACAGACCAGATGAAACACTTTGTTTTGAAACTTTAACAGATTAGAAATAGTGCTCTTTTGTTTCTTTGTTGTACCAATTGATTATTTACTTGACTACTGTGACCCTGTGATGCAGTGAGGTCCATCATTTTATGAGTTTAAGTCAACTAATATGATCACTTACAGTACTGCAGGTTTCTGTAGTGCCGAGGGTTTTCTTTCTGTCCCTCTCACCTTCTATGATTCCATTTTTAGATGTCTGTAAGCTTGCGAAACTGTGATCACATGGTTCATCAGAGGTGATCCAAATGCATTTCACACTCTTATTCACTTCAAGTCTACCACTTTCCTCTTGACACCTTATATAAATACATCACATCAACCATCAACTCCCTAAATCTCCAAATCATTGGTAAGGCCAACGCCATATTAAAGCACACATGTGACATGACATACCAAGAGTACAACTCTTCATTTTCTCATTTTGCTGTAATTCTTTTTAAGATGTTGTACGAATTTGAAATTGAAAATATTAGAAGCTACTAGAGCAAATCTGTCCTTAATCACTAGCTCTGATCTATGCCCTGCTGATCCACCTTAATTAAGTGGAGGGATTTCTGTTAAGCCAGACTTAACTGCTAACCCTGCAGTCTTTATTTCAACATCTGAACACCTAGCCCTTACTGTACTATAGGCTGTTGGTAGAAGTAACTATATAACGGTTCTTATACAGCTGCATATAACATGGTGGCTTGAGTATTGATGACTTGTTTGCTTCCTCAATACCCTCCTGATCTGGAGGTGAGGTGGTTACTGGAGATATAAATTAGAACTACACGATTGCTGTTTGATGCACAGGAAAACACTTTTGCAGGTCTGTGTCACCTTCTGTCTCAGAAAACAACCATAGACTGTAGATAGGAAGTCGACATAGTCACCGTGACATCACCCAGTGGTTTGTGGACTAAGGTTTTTAAGCCTGGAGTTCAGCATTTCAACTATTGCCATCTTGTTTTTGTTGGACCGTAAATGGGAGGAGCTAAGTACAACCGATAAATAGAATGGGGTTGCACACACATTTTAAGTTCCCTGTGGCTGATAAAAGTAGTCTATGCAGGGTCTAATACATTACATTCTTAGGTTTAGATTAATAGAAATATAGAAATAGACTAAATGAAGTCCAACATCACTATTGGGGAGGAAAAGCAGATTATTAGATTTACTGTGTGTTTACTATGTGTTTGTTATTAAATGTAGGCTACTATTGATCCATATTGTGTTATTGATTTTTTGTAAATTATAAAGTGTGATTGGATGGTGTGTGTGCATGTATACAGGTCTTTGCTGTTGAAAGGCATGCCCAGTCAGCCACAATGTAGAAACAAAGTCCAAACTGTTGCTAATGATGAATGGAAGGAAATATTACATCATATTACCCACAACCCAAACCTGTTACATCTACATATGTAAACACCTTAATTTGTGTGTTTTATATGTGCATATGTATCCTCCTCCTTATGTATGTATGTATGCCTATGTGTGTGTGTGCACTCTGTGTGTGTCATGTAGTGGTTTTTGTACGTGTTCGTCCTGTGCACCGGCCCCTATATCTCCACTGAACACCTTGAGGTCACAGCAGCCCTATGCTGGACAGGCTGGCTGGTTCCCATTTAGATTATGGATGGTTATTACTGCCTCCTGGCTGTCATTCAGATTAAACCAATATGTCCAACAGACAGAACCTTCTCCTGGGAAGGAGGAGGGGCCATTTAAATAAGCCATCTCCAGAGCCCTCCATGTTTTACAAATGTATTAATTTGTCAAATGTTTTTTTTTTACAAAATGAAGCAATATCTGTCTGTCTCTCTGTCTAAATATCACTATTTTACTTGGCAAATTAGGTTAACTACTGTAGGAAAAATACAAGAAAACACATAGGCCTGTAGTATTCCCATGTAACACATTCAATTCATTATATAAACTCATTTGTAGGTTCAATAGTTGTGGTGCTGAATAATGGAGAAAGGGTTACATTATTTAATAGTATGTATGCTTACGGCTCAAATGTGCAGGTTGGGTTTGGTTTTCAGCACGTCGATGATAGACCTTAAACTGAACTGACTGCTTAATGTTTGTACCACAGCACATTTTAAAATAGAATATGAAGTAAACACACCCAGTCGTAAATCTTGATTGTCTCTAGATTCACTATAGATCTGTTTTTAGCACTTCTGCTGAGGGAATTATGTTGGTTTGGCTTTGACGGCCACCTTTATGGGAAATACATTAAACCACCTTTAAGGGAAATTGAAAGATGTTATATTTGCAGGATAATTTGAACAAAATCATTTCATTTCTCAAAGAAATGTTGCCAGGATATGACTAAAACAATTGTCTTTTTTCTCTTTGGCTATTATATTGAGTGAACAAGCAGAATAGTACCGCTTTCCTACTCTCCTAGTAGTATGTTATGTGATGTCTTTTTTTCTCAAGGCTTTGCAAGTATTTCCACCAGATGTGTCAACAGCAGGATGAGACAGACAAGTAATTGTTCAAAACCAGTCTGTGAAACCCTTTATTGATTCCCTGAACAGCATCTTCTTTGCATCCTTTCTGGAAGGCATGGTACATTGATATTTACATGAATAGATCAAATAATAAGATAAAAGAAAATAAACAATGGCACTGCAACATGGAAGCACCTTTAGAATACCCAATTCTAAAACAACCCATATAGCCATTTAACAAACTACACATGCCTGCTCTATGGTTAACACCTGGATAAGATGATGTGTTGGTTAAGTTTCGGAAAACAACACTGTTGGGGTCAAGATAAATCAACATTGGCTGTTGGTACAAGATGGGGCATGAACCATGCTCGCATGTTTCAGAATCACACCTTGTTAACCCAACCACCCGTCCCGACTTACTCCTTAAGAGGTTCTACTATATAATATTGTCACATTATCGCTGCTTATTGAGGACAGCACACAACAAGCTAATGCCCCTCATTTGCCTAAACATCACATGTATGTGAGATTAAGCCAGCTTTGTCTGCTGTGTGTGTACAACTGCCTGGCATTTACAGATGACCAACTATAGTTAACTTACCATTGTGCTGTTTCACTATTTCAGTAGAGGCAAACCCTTTTCTTATCTTCTAATCTATTCATCAAATGGGAAGTACATCTTCTCTTGTCAGACAACAATTAGTCTCGCATAGTCAGACCTTGTCTCCATTGCGCTGTGTCAGCGCTAAAGACAGGTCTGGCTTCACATACTATCATTTTGGTATAGGGGGGAAAAAACGCTCCAACCAATTACAATCATCTTGGGCCGTGCGAAGCCCAGGATGCAACAATGGTGCTCTTGCAAATTAGATAGCGGAGATCGCGGAACGAGAGGAGAATGCGGCGTGAGATATGCGGCAGGCCTATACTCACTGTCTACATCCCCTGAGTCAGACTAGACAACAATAGATAAATAGTGATGTTCATTTCCATTGGAAACAACTCAAGTGATGTGACTCACATGGGTTGTTTTAACTCATCTTAGGGAACACCAACAATTGAAGACATACATTTAGCCAGCCCCGTGTTTTATACAACTAAAGCTTCGTATTTTATGCACCATTATGATTCACCACATCAACACGTGCAACACATAAAAACCTTTTTATATGTCTATATTTTCTCAGCGTGTGTATTTATGTGTGGGTGTGAATAGCTGTCTTCACTCGGAGGCATGTTTTTCCTTTTCTTTGTGAGTGTGTAGTTGTGTGTGCACACTATATACAGTGTGTATCTGTGGACTTGCATGTGTGTGTCTTGACCCCTATGGTAAGAGAGGAGAGGAAATAGCAGAAAGAAAACCGCTCTAAGTGAAGCGTGGAATGTGCTTGGTTTTGGGATTACATTGGCCCATGTGCATGGGAAAACACAAAGGGGAGCATCTACTGCCAGACAGATGAGAGGTTGGGAAAGTGCTTGGCTTTGGCTCCTTGTGACTTCAATTTGAGCTTTCTCTTACAGTGAAAGAAGTGTTAAAGGCTGCGGTTCACTCTTTAATTCTGTCTGTTTATCACAGGGATGTCTAAGTGAGTCTATTTTACCCCTCAGTTTGCAGCTGCTGGGGAAAGATTCATGGCTGCTGTCTGAGTTGAAATAATTTGTTCCAGAGGTCTCTTAAGTTTTTCAAAACAGTCAGCTCAGCTTGTCTTGCTCGACATTTAGTAGATACACAGAATTCAGACCCCCCCCCCCCCCCCCCAGAAATACGGTACCACATTAAATTAGATTGGCAATATAAAAGTTTCTTAAAAACCTCTGAGAGCACTTTGTGAAGTGATTTTTATTTTCACACCTAAAGACACCATAGGGAATGCAGACGTGACAGAGCACTGATGTTTGGTTTGTGGAGAGGGTAAAAATGTACTCTCTGCATGTTTCTCATTGATATGATTGGAAGTGTTGACTTGATTGGTTTTCTAAGATGGATTTGAAAGCATTTGCAGCTGCATGCAATGCTGGCATCCATATATGTCTCATTGTCTGCCTTGTGATCTATGCGGCGTTAACCCTCTCCATATGCTGATACCTCATTAGTATGCAGCACTGTGAATTGAAAAATGTACATGAAATTGAATCATATTTTAATTAAGCTTGCATGCTCATTTGTAGGCAGTATCATTAGTGACTGAAAACAGCCCCAAATCCCAATACATTCATGTGTATTCATCCATCCATCCATCTATGCAACAAACAGATCCAAGGGAATTGGTTCATCCTGTAACACCCCCAACAATAATAGCAAACGTTATTTGTCATCCCATAAATATGACGCCCTTGGTCTTTTGCCTCTGTAGCTGTGTCCAGCTATCAGGCACATTTTCAGAGCAATTGTGCGAGTGGTGATGGAGATGGAGGGTTGTGGTAATGGTGGCAGACAGGCAAGATCTCAGCCATGGAGCTGGACTGGGATTTAGGAGCCAAGGATGCAGTAAACAAGTATGAATGCCGCAAGGGCTAATCCTACACTGGTCCAGAATGATGAACACATATTAGTCAAAGGCCACCGACCAGGACATATAGCAGTGTAGAAGTGTATAAATGGGGGATGGGCTATGGCACGGTGTAAAGCTACGCTTCATGGTGGCAGTGTGGAGTAGTTCTCTTGGCAGGATGTTTTACCCTACAGGTAGCAGGCGTGTCTGGCTTTACATTCTGAATGCTCCATTGGATTACATGTGAGATGTTAATGTACATATGGTAGTGCACGGTGCAATTAATAATATAGTTGAATCAGCAGCGTTGCATGCAGCTGAATCACTGACTACTGTGACATAGTTGTGATAAAGCTAATTTATTTTTTTTATCTTCCCCTCCTCCCTCTTCTCCTCCTCTGTGTCTCAACAGCAGCAGATGGTGAGGAACCAACTTCAGCAGGTGGGAAATTTTTATGCTTGGTAACGTCATTTCCCTTCATTTGTGGATGTGTGTGTGTGTGTGTGTGTGTGTGTGTGTGTGTGTGTGTGTGTGTGTATGTGTGTGTGTGTGTGTGTGTTTGAGGGAGGGAGAGAGAGAGAGTTCCCTGACTAAATCTTGACCAAGCCCCCTTCCTCCCTTCATTACCATTGACTAATTCCTGTATCAGCTCACCGATCATGCCTGGTCAGCAGCACTCATGATTATATCATTTGGTAGTTCAGTTCATCGGCAGTCCTATTGAAACCTCTTCTAATAGTGTGACTCTTGCGAAATAGCTCGTCTTTGTCTGGTACCGTTATGAAATTATTTTCAGAAGCTCATGGTCCAATTCAGCTCCACAATTGCTTAACCTTGATTGCTTTTCGGAATACCTGAGCTTCTTGCATAATGTCAAGGGAAAATGGCTCCTAGTGTGTGTGAGCTTTTACTTTACAATCCATTAACTTAAGAGTAGCATTAATATATAGCAATTTCAACGTTTCAACATACTGTCTTTTATCTAAAGGACAATGCATTGCATCCTTAAATGTATGCCATTAGTATCAGTCATAATGTACAGGACAGTATATCCAATCCCTAAGGAGCACGTTGAGAGTGTTTTGTGCTGCTCTTAGTGTTTGTAATGAATAGTAAAGTAAATATCTGTTAATTATCATACAGAAACTTCCTCATAAAAACATTTTCCTTAGGGGAAATATTTGGTATTCAGAAGTAGTGCTTCTCATTATTGAAATAACTAATGTGACGAGAGTTTTATTACAAAAGCAAGACCACAGAGGACAACAGTAAACACGAACCTGATTTATCTTCATCAGTGATATAATTAAAATGTCACTTCACATCCTGGGGAAGTACCGCAACTGAATACAAACTTCCTACTTCTAAGTGCATCCTCAGCATCTAATTGTCTTTGTCTACGTTTCTTTCATCAATATTAATATATGCTGGTTTATTTGAGATCAAATAGGTTAAAACAAGAAAAATTTATTTAGATAAGAAATAATACCCCACAAATCAAAGCAGTTTATTGTTGCTATGCTAAGTTTAGTGTAATCTCTGACTCTAATGGGTTAGTCAGAAAATAGGAAAGCAAACACATGTACCCACATGTGCATGTGCACACATTCATATATAATCTGAATATATATTTGATATAGAATATAAACATGAACCCTTTCAATTAAATTAAAAAATATCTATTGAAAAGTTTAATAACACAAACTCCTGAAAAATCCTAATTAAATAATAAATGTCAACTTTTTCACTAAAGTCATAAATGTCGCACACATATACTGTGTGTGTGTGTGTATATATATATACAGTATGTCAACCCTGCTATCATGAATTTTTTGGTATAAATATACTGTTTGAATAACTGCAGTAAATCTTTTTTTTCTATGTACTGTACACATTTCAGATAACAGAGAAGAATGCGACAAACAGCACAAAAAATAATTAGCAGATCCAAAAATGACCCGAATTAGGTGCGACTTGTGACCACTGACCTGGAACTGGACTTGGAGAGAAAATAGGACAGGGTGATGTGGAAGGGCAAATTACTCATGACAGGTTTGAAGAATTTAGCATATCAGCTGCTATTTCACAGCCTCTATATCTCGAATGCACATATTCATGCCCTTATGTGTGTCTGCACACATAAAGAGGACTATCTTAAGCAAGTTTGGCCTGTATTTATTTAGCTCCTGTGTGTATCTCTGTGTCTATGTCCATGCTGATTTGATTGTATTTTGGTATAGTCTATGAACATTGGCCCACTATCTGCATGGCATCTGAAGCTATGATTGAAATTAGAAGTTTGAGGTTGAGAGAGAGAAATTCTGCAGAGTGTGCTAAACATGATAGAACATGGGATTTAATTTTGTCCTCCTCCCCGATTGGAATAATACAATGATGAAATTACTTGCATTTTATCTATGGTCGGATTCTTTCTTTACATCTAGGAGTCTTTTCATGTTGTACAAAATATCATACCAAATGGAAATGTCTTAATAACATTAAAAATGATGTGAGTAACTTATACAACCTTTTTGTTGCATAAATCCCCACAGAGGTTTTGCACTATAACAATATAACTATAACAATAATAACTGTAGTGAGCATAGTCTGCCTGCCCTAAGTGCCTCACCTTCTTTATTGTGTTTTAAAGTGTAGTGGGAGACCGTAATTTTAATTTGACACATTACTTAGTGACATTATTACCACTTTGATTATTTTAACTAATTCATCAAATTTGAGCTTGAATGTTAATGTATTTAATGAGCATCGTTTATTTAATGAGTCTCATCAGTGAGCTCAGAATAACCAGCTCATTAACAGTACATTCAAATGTTTTTTTCCCTCCTTTTTTTTAAACAGGAGGTGATTTTATTAGGCACTTTCATTCATCAGGAGACTCTAATAATTCAAATACCCACAATAAGAAAAACGTTCCTCTTTAACATCCGTCCTCTCAAATGATTACACACACACACACACAGATCCTCAGTGGCTTTCAGCACCAGTATATGAGCGAATCATGTGCACAAGATGTATGAAATTAGATTCTCTACATTAAATCTCTTATATGAAATTAAAGACAAAGAGAAAGAGAGGGGTCATCTTCTTGCTCATTCATCTGAGAGATGAGAACTGTGTCTCTGTGTTTAGGGTGCAGTTCATTGAGAGCTCTCCATGAGGGGTCGGCTCCGGCTCCGGCTCCGGCTCCGGCATCCACGCACCAACTGCAGATTGAACATTTGCAAAGCCCATTGTAGGAGCAGCTCAAATAATATCACAACAAATACTAAAAATGCACCCTGGTTGCATCATACCACTAAGACCTCAGGAAACTTAAAGGTTAAGTGGATAACGAACAGTCCCTTTGCAGAATGCAGATCAGTAGTCCTCCGTTAAACAGGCTGGAGCCAGCCTCTGTCTTATCTAAATTGTATCAAGTTATGGCTAACTTCTCTTGCCAAATACAATTTGGGATTGCTCACAAACATTAGAATCAGGGAAATGCCTTTTTTTAGAGAAGACTTTTGCGAGGCTGGGACACCGGTCTGACATTTTCATGGCATTTAGTCTCTGACAAGACAACCTCCTTTTCTGCCTTTCTCCTCATCTTCCGAGAACAATGGTGATCTTCAGCGTGACCTCTCCATTTGGATATTTTTTTGACATATTCCTAACCATTTTGTTTCTGCGTGATTCCTACTTCTTCCAACTCTTAAGTGCATTTGTCTAACATTGTCAAATGATGATGGGCTGAAATGGCAGAGTGGCAAGGGCACAGGAGAGTAGGAGGCCAAGGACTCGCTAAAAGCATGAACGTACGCCGGCTCACGCTGAGAGCACTGATGTAATATTGGTGGTGCGGTGCCAACTTTCATCAGTCGAGGTGAAGGATGGGTGCAGTGACCATGAGCCTGTGAACCAGGGAAGCCGTCATAGAGAAAGAGGCTGGGTTCAAATAGATTTGACACAATTAGGCCATGTCAGATTTCTCTGTGATGTGGCTGGGTGCACATTCAGAGCCGAAGAGCTTCAATGTAAATTTCAATCTCTTGAGGCAGGTAGAATGTGTGTGTGTTTTTTTTTATAAAGAATTTCTAAAATGTTAACAAGGTGGTTGATTGGCCAGCTTGTTACCTCAGTACTGTGCGAGACGAATTAATTGGAGCTGAAATTCAGAGTTGACAATTTAATTTTCAGGTTTGTTTTTCATTGACAGTCAATTAAATTATTTACTGATTCTTTTTGAAGTAAATATTTTTCAATGAAGGTGGTGGGTGTGACTGAGGTAGTGTTGCTCTGTTGAGCTGTCAGCGACCAAGTCGACTGCAGATGCTTGTTTGCATTTAGTAAGAGTATTAGCTGCACTTAATCCACTGCTGCTGTAAATGGTCAGCTGGCCCCACAACCTGACCCACTTCACTGAGATCGGCATAAATCTTTATCAAGAACACTCAGTCATGCTTTGTCTGACCTCCTCATGACACCAACCAACACAGAGCAAGCAGTAGCAACACTTTTGTTTCTTTTTCCCAGTATTTTATTGTCAGTGAAAATAACTATAATACTGTATATTGTTAATTTTTTTATAGAAAAAAAATGTTTTCCCTCAGTCTCTCTAGTAGAAACGCAGAGTGAACAGTTAATTATATCGCTCATGAAAATCAAGTGAGTCAGTTTCAATGGTGTATTGTAAAATTTTGTGCGGTAAAATATATAATTTATAAATGGCTATTTTATAATGTGAAGTCTAATGTAATTAGAGTTTACTTGTAGATTAAAAAACAAAACGCTAATGTTTGCTACAGGTGTAGCTTTAACCTTGAAAATGTCAGGTCTTTTGTGATTGATCCTCAAGGAAACAAAGGACGCTTTCCTGTGTTTAACCATTGGTCTGTTTTTCACAGCTGATTGATTGGACTCTCTTTGCAGCCAGAAAAGAAATCACAGCGCTAGTGCCGGACACAACACAGGCTCACATCAATCACTGAGCGAGCGTTGGCTTGTACAGCGGAGCAGCAGCTGACATTCACACAACAAAGCTGCGAGTGTTTCCTCCAGACATGCATCACACAGACATGCATCACACAACCTGCACACTGAGTGAAGAGAGCATCTGTTGACAGCCTTACGAGATCGCCCAAGATGACACACAATGGCCCCCTCCCTGGCATTTCTGAAATAAATGCTTATTTTTGTATTCAATTTTTTCTTTTAGATGTGTTGTGATCTCCAGTTTTGTCTCCTCTCATCCCTGCCACTTCCATCATGAATATACATTTCTTTATGCATTACTGAAAATGCTTATTGTTGCAGTGATTTTTTTTTTAAGCAACACAAAATGTAAACGTGAATGGAAAGCCAAGTATTTGTAGTGCAATTGTAAATGTCAACTTGTCAGGAAGTTCGAACAAGACTTTTTAGTCCAGCAGCCACATATTTATATATATATATATTTATATATATATGTATATATATATATATATATATATATATATATATATATATATATATATATATATATATATATATATATATATATATACAGGTGAAACTCGAAAAATTTGAATATCATGCAAAAGTTCATTTATTTCAGTAATTCAACTAAAAAGGTGAAACTAATATATCATATAGACTCATTACATGCAAAGTGAAATATTCCAAGCCTTTATTTCTTATATTTTTGATGATTATGGCTTAAAGCTTATGAAAACCCCAAATTCAAAATCTCAAAAAATTTGAATATTGTGGAAAGGTTCAATATTGTAGGCTCAAAGTGTCACACTCTAATCAGCTAATTAATCCAAAACACCTGCAAAGGGTTCCTGAGCCTTTAAATTGTCTCTCAGTATGGTTCAGTAGAATTCACAATCATGGGGAAGACTGCTGACCTGACTGTTGTGCAGAAAACCATCATCGAAACCCTCCACAAGGAAGGAAAGCCTCAAAAGTTAATTGCAAGAGAAGTTGGATGTTCTCAAAGTGCTATATCAAAGCACATTAATAGAAAGTTAAGTGGAAGAAAAAAGTTTGGAAGAAAAAGGTGCACAAGCAGCAGGGATGACCGCATCCTGGAGAGGATTGTCAGGAAAAGGCCATTCAAAAGTGTGGGAGAGCTTCACAAGGAGTGGACTGGGGCTGGAGTTGCTGCATCAAGAGCCACCACACACAGACGGATCCTGGACATGGGCTTCACATGTCGTATTCCTCTTGTGAAGCCGCTCCTGAATAACAAACAACGCCAAAAGCGTCTTACCTGGGCTAAAGAAAAAAAGAACTGGTCTGTTGCTCAGTGGTCCAAAGTCCTCTTCTCTGATGAGAGCAAATTTTGCATCTCATTTGGAAACCAAGGTCCCAGAGTCTGGAGGAAGAATGGAGAGGCACACAATCCAAGATGCTTAAAGTCCAGTGTGAAGTTTCCACAGTCAGTGTTGATTTGGGGAGCCATGTCATCTGCTGGTGTTGGTCCACTGTGCTTTATTAAGTCCAGGGTCAACGCAACCGTCTACCAGGAAATTTTAGAGCACTTCATGGTTCCTTCAGCAGACAAGCTTTATGGAGACGCTGACGTTATTTTCCAGCAGGACTTAGCACCTGCCCACACTGCCAAAAGTACCAAAACCTGGTTCAATGACCATGGGATTACTGTGCTTGATTGGCCAGCAAACTCACCTGACCTGAACCCCATAGAGAATCTATGGGGCATCGCCAAGAGAAAGATGAGAGACATGAGATCGAACAATGCAGAAGAGCTGAAGGCTGTTATTGAAGCATCCTGGTCTTCCATAACACCTCAGCAGTGCCACAGGCTGATCGCATCCTTGCCACGCCGCATTGAGGCAGTAATTCGTGCAAAAGGGGCCCAAACAAAGTACTGAGTACATATGCATGATTATACTTTTCAGAGGGCCGACATTTCTGTATTTAAAATCCTTTTTTGATTGATTTCATGTAATATTCTAATTTTCTGAGATTTTGAATTTGAGGTTTTCATAAGCTGTAAGCCATAATCATCAAAATTATAACAAATAAAGGCTTGAAATATCTTGCTTTGCATGTAATTTGTCTATGTAATATATTAGTTTCACCTTTAAAGTTGAGTTCTTGAAATAAATGAACTTTTGCACGATATTCTAATTTTTCGAGTTTCACGTGTGTGTGTGTGTGTGTGTGTATATATATGTGTGTGTGTGTGTGTGTATATATGTGTGTGTGTGTGTGTGTGTGTGTGTATATATATGTGTATGTATGTATGTATGTATGTATATATATGTGTGTGTGTGTATGTATATATATATATATATATATATATATATATAGTTTATTTTTAAATATATATAGTTTATTTTTAAATAAGTAAATCTCCCTCCGCAGAATAGTTGATTAGATGTCTTGTTTTGTGTGTGTGTGTGTGTGTGTGCTAATGTAACTTCGGCACTCCGGACTCACAACACCGTTGCAGTCCATCAGGTTTTTTTCTTTTTTTCAACACACAGGGTGTAAAAATATGTAGTGTGTGCCCCACCTTGTAGAATTATTGATTTAAAGAAATTATCATCCAGCTTCATCAATCATTAGTGAATCAATCTTTGTTGAAATATTACTTTGTAGTCTTTTATATCTAAAAAAATAACAAATTTCAGATTCAAACATATCTGTCATACAGAACACACTCTCACAGTATCACTTTCTCTCTGCCTCTTTCCTCCTTGCTTTTTTCTGCTTTATGCGCTCTCCATTAGGGAGGCTGTCGGCACACATTGGTCTGACTATAGATCATCATGTCAAAACAGCCCTGAAACGTGTCACCCCCCCTCTCCCTCAGAGAGCAGGGCCTCTGTGAAAGCTATTATACGTTTCTCTGTTCAACTGATTAGCCACCACTCTCATTATTACTGATACAGGTCCTGGCTTTGAAATAGCATGACTTCGATAGGATTAACTCGTTTGTAATTCATATCCAGAGGCCTTCTAATTCCAACGAGAGAACAATAATAAGCTTGCTAGTGGTGTTATTTGTTTATTTTCTTGACTGAGATCGTTTTAGTCATACATTTTCTTGGTTGGGGCTCTAGTCTTAAATGGTTGAGCAGATGATGTAGTATACAATCCAAGGCTGCACCCGTTTACTTGACATTGTCAAATTTTGTGCTTATGGCTTCTCATTTGTCAAATTGACTAAAGAGGGCATGATAGTCTCACCCTTGAGATGTTGTCTTGTTGCTTATCACTTAAAATGAAATAAGAGACCTGTCAAAGCACAGTTTACCTGTCATTGCTAAGATATGACTGTAAAAAGACTAGAATAGAAATTTTATCAAGAGACAGGGAGCTTAGAAAAAGGCTCACAGAAGCAAATTTGTTTTTCATCTTCTGGTTCTTCTGTCAACATACTTTTACAAGCTTCAAACTGACACAGAGACCACCAAACGTTCTTCTCACAACAGTATTTTAATGTTTAACATGTGCTGCGCTTTGGCCAGGTTTTTATTAAAATCCAACGGTGGACTTACTAAAGTTTTCCCATCCAATATCAAACCACAAAGTTTTGACAGCACTCGGGGCACTCGTACAACTCAATGTTTAAAAGATGAGACAGCTATTGGCAGGCCCTTGAGTTATGAAACCAATAACCCCGCGTCAAGGCCTCGTCATTTACATTTGGCCCCACTCTGCAGGTTGGTCCAAGAAAGATTTTAGATGGCAGTAATATGACACCATGTTGTGGGCACTGCCAATGAAGTAATATATTGCTCTGTCATATGCATTTGGTTGTAATAACTTTAATTCAAAGCTGTGCTTATCACCATTGGTCCCAAAGAGATAAAAATGATGTGAATAAATTGAAAAAAACACACTTTCACTGAACAAAAAGTGCTCCACTGAGTTATTAATCATTACCAGCAGAACTTTGAGGATGTTTTTTTTTTATTGAAATTCTTTTGTTTGCAAAATCCCCAAAGCGTGAATTCACTCACGGCTGCAAAGCTACCCAGTGTTCACTACACCCAAATATTAAAGAGAAAACAATGGTAATGATGAATGGAGTGCTGCACACACAGCGAGAATGCATGTGCTTTGTGGCCATGAATATGAATTCCCTTGCAAATGAATGTTTTGCACATAATAGCCTTTTCTGCTGTATGACCCTTGTGCAGGGTACAGCATACGCACCCTTTGATTTTTAGGAGGAATGCTGAACCGTTGTGATCAGTTTGTTGTGGAACAACAACATGTGGAAACTTTTACAAAGTAGGCCAGTACTCAGAGTATATGGAGGCATTGACTACACTTCAGCTGTAGCATAGCAAAGTGAGCAACAAAACTACGAGCAAACACACATTGATTAATATGAACTATGCAAGAACCGATCCATTCATACATGACTGAAAGCAATGCTATTTTACTTTGTTACTTTATGAACTTTATCATTAAATGGCAGAAGATAATGAAACGTTACTATCTCCCTGTGGTGATTATAAAATCATGTATCATTAAAGGAGTTGTGCTGAACATGCACTTGTTAATCAGCTATACATCCTCAGTTAGCAACCAATAAACACTGTTTCAGCATAATGTCTTAAAAATACAGATCACCTTGAGAATGAGAATGAATTGTATTCTAACCAATCTTAGACATATTTTTATTTTCTTTAAACAAACATTTAATTTTGAATATTTGTTTATTTAGACTCATGCAAAATTAGCTAATCAAATAAATCAAAAATTGGTGTGATAACTCTATGCAGTGTTACAGTATTAGCCACTATTCTGCACCCTCTGTTAAGACCAAATAGAAGAAGAGGAATAAATAGCAGCACCAATGGCAGAAGGTCAGTTATTAATTATCCAGCTTGCCTGTGCCTCATACCCAGTGGAGCAGAAAAGGTCTATGCAGTCACTCAAGCAAATTCGGTTTTGCTCTGAGGAATAGTCCACTATTGACAATTGATCACTTAAATTGGGGTATGCAAAGATCAAAACTAAGCTATTTGGCTGTATCTTTTTTATATTTCAATTCTGCATGAAAACGTAATTTAAGTTCTATTCATTTCAAAGGAAACAACAATTTCAAATGTAACAAATAACCCATTAAAAGACTGTTTTATGTTTTGGCATTGTTGGTATAATTTTCATGTTACTGCACTCAGTATCTGGTTAAGCAATTCCCTCCTCTGCACTCTCGTGTGTGTGTGTGTGTGTGTGTGTGTGTGTGTGTGCATGTATGATTGTCTATGCATTTAGGTGATAGTTCTCTACCTTGCAGCTAGTCTGTGCTCTCCACTTAGCTCTGTTAGGATGGATTGTTGCCTCCCTGGGGGGGACATATTCAATGTTGTTTAGCCTGTGCCTTGGGCTGCTCTCCAAACCACAGAGATCAGCAACAGTCACCGAAAGCCAGCCTCCCCCCCGCTCTCCTGTCATCCTCAGCTTGCCTGTCATTCTGATTTACTCATATACTGTCTCACAAGGTCCAATTCAGGGTAATTTTTCATTCATTTAAATGCACCGGCAAAGTCCACTTTTTATTTGTATAGTTTGGTTTACATCACTGGCTGGGTAAGGTTGTGTAGAAATGTTTTTTTGTCATTTGTCTGTTGGCATGGCAATGCTCATTTTATTCATGAACATACTTAAAAAAGCATGCTACAGCAGAGTGAATCAGTTACCTAGAACATTGTGTACTTGTATACACAAGTAAAAGTTGGAGCTCATTATCAATGTCTCACGGCCTGAACACACTGTTTTAATATTGGCACAAAACAGACTTTTGAATAGTGTTTTCTTCTTTTCTTGCATGCAGGCCCTTGCCATCCAAACCCTTGCCACAACAGAGGGGCATGTGAGATCAGTGAGACCTACAGGGGAGACACCTTCATTGGTTACGTCTGCAAGTGTCCACCGGGCTTCAGTGGAGTTCACTGCCAACACAGTAAGTTGAACCCCTTTCTCCCCTTGCCCTCTCTAACAAACCTCGAAACATTCTCACAGATAGGGGTACACCAATAAAAAAATGTTTGGACCAAGTACAAGTACTTACAGTTAACTACTTGCCGGTATGGACCCTGTACTGGTATCGCTATCTATGCATGTAATCAAAGAGCTTGTACAGTTTTAGAAAACCTGTCTCCTTTTACACAGCCCATGAAGTAAAGTTTGTCTATTTGAGCTGACAGATTTTTCCAACACAAATAATGACCTTGAGCAGTGAATAAATGTCAGGCAGCTGACAGGAAGTAAATCGCTGTTAAAAAGACGAGTTCAGCAAAATGATAGTAGGATTGGTGGAGAAAAGAAATGCTGATCTGGCTTTCTTTTGTTGAGCATGCTCTTAATAGAGGTTAGTGTCAGAAGGTTTTTGCTGCCTATGAGATAATACTTTACATTAGACCAGGGCCATTGTTCTCAAGTCCCGTACAATTTATGCTCTACCTTTAAACAGACTACCTGAACTCTTTAGCCTCTAACGACCTGAAACTGGGCACAAGGGTAATGTCTAACACAAATGTTGAGGTGCAAGCGGATGTGGGTGTGACCAACACCAGAAACTGCAAAGACATGGATGGACATGTACACAACAGACAGATGAGCAACATCGCGTTTCTTAAAAAGACAAAAAACTTCTATCGATTCTATTGGTGCAAAGCTTCTCCAGGCGTTTCCTGAAACCTGAAAGCTTTTTGATTTGATAACTGTCCACGACAGCGAGGAGCAGCCAGAGTGAGCTGTTTTGATATTTCAAAAAGTCAAGTTTTTCTTTCTTTCTGAAGCCGTCTTTCACTTTTTACTGTACTCAGCAGTTTTGAAGACAATTTCACAGCAGTGTTGAGGCTTGCTAATGATAAAATCCCTTGCAGTACCACTTACCAAAAAAGTCTGACAGGAAGTGAAACTTACTGAATGTGTCAATTCATTTGTTAGTTTTTTATAAGAAGTGGAACCAACATCAGCAAGTTTTGCATCAAAACCTCTACATTAATATCTGTCTTTAAAAACCCTCTCCATTTTGAATAGATCCCAGAATTTGGAAACAGCATATAGCTCATCGTCTGTAAGTGCTAAATCTTGCTTAATTCTGCAGGATGATGTATCGGCCAAGTCATGTGGCTGCCATGCCTCAGTGTGTGCTTCACTGAGCATTGCATTAGCTTGCACAGTACAGTTGTCCTTCATTTCATCGCAGGTGTGCTTCTAAGTAATGGATTTAATGTATCATGGTGCAAACTGTTTTGTGAGATGGATCATTATCGGTTTCAAAGTTTCAAAGAGAAAGAGAGATAAACATGCAGAGAGAGAGAGAGAGAGAGAGAGAGAGAGAGTTGACGTTAACCAGTGCTTACAGAAACCATTTATATCTGTCTCATAACTCCACCACACTTACACCAAGGTTAAACAAGACAGCAGCTTAGTGATAAACTGAAAAAAGGGGCTTTTGTTTTGGGACAGTCTGTGTGAGTCATTATTTATTTGTTTCCACATCTTTTTTTTGTTCCATTTTTAATGAAAACCCACAAAACATAAAATCAAATGGAGCGAGTCGCTATATCAACGGCCTGTCATTGTGTTTGTCTTCAGCCTGAATTGTGAGCAATTGCCTAGTATTCATGTCATAATTCAGTTATTGTTTCCTATTAAACCCTTAGGGCGGTGAAAAACTGATTTGGTATGGGCTGAATACACATTAATGTCTGCCAATTTTCCTCACCTTCATTACAGTTGAATCAAAGAGAGTGGGTGTGTAAGAGAGAGAGGGAAAAAAGAGAATTCTGTTAATAATCAAATCTAGCGTATGGATAATTCCTACAATTAAATGATAAAGGCATTCTCATAATTGTTCCTTTTGAATGACAGCTTAGCTGGCTTTGTTATGGTATGATGTTGGCTTTTAATGGATGACAAGCTCACTGAAAAGGATAAAAATGAGAAAAAGACACTGACTGAGAAATCTGTAGGATCCAAGAAACAAAACAAAAACAATGGGCGTTTGAATCCTGCTGAACTATTGTGATGTGTCTGTCATTTTCATGAATATCACACAATTTTGTGAGTGGATAATGATGTTTCCATTTTCACTGTTGCCGGCAGTTCAAACTTGTACATAACTTCTTGGTACTGCCTCTGTCAAAACTATGAATTCATCAATACATGAATTAGTCCTCTGGTTAACAGGATAAATGACTGCTGCTTGGAATCATTTCTAAAATCCTTAAAGGAACAAACCTTTTACTCAGCGCACACAGTATTCAGTATAAATTGGATTCAGGATTGAATCATTTTGTAGGATTACCCTTTATCTTATGTTATATCTAATCCAGTGTTTTAAATCAGTACTGGCCCAGATACATGTTTGGCTTTGTGTATACCACACAGATGCAACATAATATATGTGTGGGACAGCCCTGGCTTTTTACTGTTGCTCTTACTATCTCCTTGCTCTTTCTGTGCCAAATCCAATTTCACACCTGTGAACGTTATCCTAAACACATGCGCTACATATCCTGCCTGTTGGACTGGTTTTATGAAGCGTAGCCAGGAATGATTTCGAACATGGACAGCTAAGATAAGTATGAGCTATTTCAGACTTCTTTGATGAGTGGATACTGTATGAATTTAATGCTGTTGACGGCTTTGTTTTGGTTTTTTAGAACGCAGCCTTCAATGACTTTACTTGAGGTGTTGAGATTTCCATATTGAGGGCAGATGTCAGATAATCACAGCTCAGGGTGTTGGCAGGGTGTGCAGTCACAGCAGCCATTAAAGTGAGCATTTTATAACTTTGATTTCATTCAGCCACTTTATATGCAGCTGAATCTCACAAGGTCTTGTTTCCGTCTTATAAAATATTGCTTAAACGTTAAACTACAAAGGTGTCTTTTGCTCGTTGCATTAATAATGTGCTTGTGCTAAAAGTTGCTATCCCATTGGTTTAAGGTTTTGCTTTTGAAATAATGTAAAGAAAGAAGGTGAATACTGATTTATAAAAGTTTTAAATCGGTTTCACCAAGTCCAAGTCTCACCACCCCCCTGAGAAAACCAGGATTAATGTCACCGCTTTTATTATGAGAGCCCTTATTATCTCAAAGTCGTTCATCTTTTGAATAGTGTGGCGTCATGTCCCTGTGGTGACAAGAGAACAAGTGGTACGCTATTGGGCGAGTAGCCAAACATTGCTGTCACTGTGTGAAGATTGGGACTGATTGCCTCAGTCGTCATGAGGTTGCAGATCATATTTAGGGCACATGTTATCTGCCTATCAAGTACAAATTAAGTATAAACTGTTGGAGTCTTTTGAGGGGAAGTGTTTTGTTTTTCTGAACAGAAAATCTGCCGTATTGTCTCCACGTAAACGGCCTTGTGTAACAAGGCCCACCTCATGGTGAGGCTGAACAAGATTTTGATTTAATTTGATGCAGTAAAAGTAAATCATGTCTTTGAAAGTTGGCAGATCAGATGAAGATATGTCGACCTCTTTTCTCTTTTAGAAGGAAAGCTTGATCGGAATTTTCTGCGGCTTTTTCTTCTTTACTCTCTTTCAAAGATGTTGGTATGAGCCAGTCTGTTCGGGCTGGTGGTTATCCATGAAGAAACAGATACAATCACTGTACAAGATAAAAAAATTAGCAAAGTTTATTTGGCTAAATTATCTCTCAGATGATTTGTGTTCACTTTCTAACTGTCTCTTTCTATCCTTCCTTGGCCTGCAAGTCCTTGGAGCAGAATCTATCTTGGTCTTTGATCAATATGGGTCTTTGCCTTTCTTTTTGAAACACACCAGCAAGGCAGGATTGATTGAGGCTAAATGCAGGATGTATGAGGTCTTTTTTAAAGCTTGGCCCTGTATTTAATGATGCATTGACAGTTGCTATCATGCTGCATTAGCCCTGCTGCCTCCAGAGCTTCTAGCCAAAGAATAATCAACCGCTGTTTGTGGCTGTGCCCCCTAGCGTAAAAGAAAGAAAGAGACTCCACAAAGATTTGCTCTGTGCTTACTCAGTGGTACCTCACTTAGGAGTGTATTAGTTTATTGTGTTTTGCAGGTGAAAAGGAGGTATACAGTGGCACTTACATTTCCTTTTGCTTGTTTATTTTTTCCTCTCTAATATTTCACCAGGCTTCCTGACTCCTCGCGTTCACTTGGGTTTCTTTGGAGAGTGAGCGAGAGAATGAGAAATCTGACTTATGTTTTGCTGGCATGTTTGTTGTGCTCAATTTACTGAGTAATATCAAGATGATACCTCAGACAATAGCGCTACAGCCCGAAGCAACATGAATAAGTATCAGAAGGGCAGTGGTTATGCACATCTTAGCCGTTAAACATTTGACTAGAACAATAGACTGTATCTGTCAGGTACAAGGCAGAGGCAGAGGTCTGACAGTATTTTTCCCAGCACCCCTTCCGCCCCCGTGAACACCCACCACTTTACCAGCACACCTCTGAGTGGTTACCTGCACGTCTTAAAGCGAGAAATGACTTGCCCTTCTCAAACATGCCACTGCCTCACAGGAGGTGACTTTGTAGTGCCCGATCTTCAGTTTGTTGTGATAGCAGGGGGAGGGAGGGAGGTGGAGGAGGGAGCTCTTGTTAGCCGGCATATCTGCCACTGCTCCCACGGAGGCCACAGAGAGAGGACAGCAGGTGGGGTGGAGAGAGATTGCTGGGCTTGTGGTTTTCTGCTCCCTCTTGCCATGATTGAGGCACTTGGTATCTCCTTCTTACTGTGAGGCTGCACGGTTAAAGTCACTCCAGCAAAGATTGCGATGAAGCATGCTAATTACCTTCTCTTTTTGTAGGAGTTGTTAAATGTTAATAGCATTCTCACCGGGCCACAGAAAATCCCAAATTATTTCAGTTACTAAGAGATTTCCTTTTGTGACAAACAACTTAGTGTTTTTTGAAAAAACAGTATGCTTGCATGCTTTAAACATCGATACAAAAGTTGACACAAAAGCATTATCATTCAAATGTTAATTTAATGTCTATGAGCATGTATCAAGATCAGTTTGTGAGCTGCCCCTCTGGCCTTTCGGTGTCAAACATGGGGACTAAATGAGCATTTGTTTGCTCTTTCTGTTCTTAGTTATTTTGTAGAAAGGATGACAGTTCTGAACCATAAAACAAACCCATATTTCCAGTGAATTTTGCTTGCAAATTGCCACAATATCAGCTTCCTTTTCATCTCAGCGGTGAAGCTCCACAAAGTGCTTTTGCTATTTTGTTTAAAGCTTCGGGGGAAAGTTGTACAGAAATCCACTAACTGTCTTAGATCATATGAGCAGTATAGCTGAATTGTGTTTTAGGGTGGAAGTTTTCGGGGCAGGCTTAGCTAAATGGATTAGCTAGATTGATTTAAGTACAACTAAAAGTTAGTGAGAGAAAGTTTGTTAAAGAAAAACTTTTCCACGGTAAACCGTCGGAAGGAGTACTTAGTCCACAGAATGTTAACCTATTTTCCAAATAAACAGAGGCATCAGCTTAGTCATAGTGCCTGAGGTCTGTTCTGTGAGGTATAAATCTGCCTCGTCTTAACAGCCTCTAGGTTACAAGAAATTATGCTAATCTGCACACCACTTTTATTTTTAAATGCATAAATTATGATTAATAACTTCTAACACCGGTTTGTTTTCTCATAATGATTTATACCTATTCCAAAATGTTAAACTTCTTCTGGTCCACTTCTTTTGATCTTAGGGTCAAAAACTTACATAACATGTTGTAACAACATTTCAGTACAACACCATTTCATAGTATTAATTTAGGTTATTAACTCAAGAGTCTCTGATGTATTTTACAAAACAGTGTTCATTTTTGTGACATTCTTCCAAAACCTCCCATTGTTTACCTTGTGAGTATAGATTCACTCCTGCTAGAGTTTCCCAAAGTCATCATTGTATCACCAATCTAAAAATGTGCCCCACTAACAGAAGTGCCCTCAAAAATATTGAACACTGGCAGCCTCAAGGCTCTCCTCACTGCTCCATTACTGTGATGTAGAGCTGTGTGGAGGACATTTCCAGACACCCTCTCAGCATTACATTCACAATTCCACAGCCCACTCACTCCTCACAGTCTGTGGCTAGAAAGCTACATTTACAGGAAGAGATGAGTGTAGAGAAGCCTGGGGGAAGGGTCCATACTCCCCTAAACGTGATAGAAACGACCACAATCACACACAGCCAAACCGTCAGACGCCAATGATCAACGATTCATGGAGAGCCATTGAGTGGGTCTGCATACTCCCTTTCTGGCTTGGAGGAGTCGCCGCAGATCAAAATGGAAAGATGGATATGCTTGTGGGCCAGCAGCCCTGTTGTTTCAGCTCACTGCACATTTGGTCTTACTTACTTCAAGGAGCCCCACATTTATTTCACTGGAAACAGCAGAATGCATCTTTTTGTGTGCGGTTCAATCATAATCTGGTCTAAAGCTGTCCTTTAGAGTACTTTAATGCTTTACTTTTTTAACTTAAGTTAAGTTAAGAAGTGCGCTTTAGTATCTTTTTCACCACTTATTTGATATTTATACACAAAACATCAGAGCCACCTTTACTTTGGGCACATGGCGTTCATCAATATATCTGAGGAGGAAAATAAAGAGTCACGGATGAATGAAAGAAAAGAACACCTTGTTTTTGTCTTGCATGAACATTTCCCCTTCAAACTGATTCTGATGATTATTGTGGAATCACAATGTCACCTGCATTGGGTTACTTGAAACATGCCTAATTATTTTAATTGTTGGGTTACTGAAGGCATACCTGACATATTACTCTGACTGGGAGTTTGCATTCTGCAGGTAAATAGGTTTCAGTTGAATTCAGGGCAGGGCTAACTTTACTAAGTCAGTGGAAATGTTGCTAAGTGACACTGTCAGCGAATGTAGACTGTATATAAAGATCTTTATATGTATAGTCTGTTTCAAAAGTTACATCTCCTCTCCACATTCATAATCTACATACACTTACCAGAAAGAAGTCTGCGACTACTTAATTCTCAGCAGTCAATCACAGCTGTTAATCATGATGTCACATCTGCTTTTTATATTGTCAAATAACGAATTAAAAACCCCTGACAGGCTCTCCTCCCTGTGAAGTAGTCTCCTGGTGGCGATAAACGGATATACGGCTTGTTTTCTCATTTTTGCCACTTTGGATTTAATCCAATAAAATAACTATCAAATGTACACGGATCCTGTACCGTCATCTATATATGTTTTCTGTTTGCTTTGAGTGTGTGTGCATGCATGCATCCACAAAGTGAAGGAGACCCGGTCAAAGATCAGTGTTGTACTTCAAATGTCTATTTTCTCTGGTATTATTCTGCTCCTTTCTCCATCCCAGGAGTAGTTGACCCTATCTCGCCCCCGTCAGAGGGCATTTTGGATAACAAGCTGGGGAAACAAGCTTGAATCAAGGTGTTTAGGGCCACCTTCTTTGTGCCACTGACACAGATGTTTTATTTAGCCTTCTAGAAAGAGCCTTGTGCTTACCAGATCAAAACTGACCTGTTTTTCTTCAGGTTTATTGAATACATAGAATGGCATCAGACAATATTAACCAGGATCCATCTGTGCTTGGCCCTGATCTTGTCAGCAGTGTTCTCATGCATGCTCTCATGCCTTCATTTGTCAGTCCTCTGACCCATCATTGATGATATTAAAGTGATGCATCACCTTTTCCATATGCCTTTAGTAAGCACTCAGTTCTGCAAATCCTGCCAGATAAAAACTGCTGTAGAAACGCATTTTGAGTAAGATGACCTTTCTTGTTTGGCAAGGTGGTGCTTTGCTAGCAAAATTACAGACTGGACATTTTTTTTCACAATGCATCTTTGCTGTTAAAACCAACTTAAATGACACAGAATGCCTTCAGGTTGTGGATGCTATATAAAATGGTAGGACCGACGTCTTGTTAGTCTTTTAGAGAAAGGCCAGCACTTTAGAAAGAATATTGGATGTGCAGAAGTGCTTCAGGAATGGGTTTTTTTAGAGCTTAGATTTCTTCATTATGTTTGTTGGGATTAAAAGTGAAAATGAGTAGAAACAAAAGCCTTGAAAATAAGTACCTTGGTTTTTATGAAGAAAAACCGCAGGAAAAATAATGACATGAGACTTTTGAATAAAGAGCATTGATGTATTTGTTTGATTTAGTGGGTTTCTTTTCCCCCTCCCTTGTTCCCAGTCCATGGACACGTACTCACCTGGTCTATGCTTCCTGGGGGAGAGTTGTAGAGAACAAGCTGTTACCGGGGCCTAATTGTGTAAGTCCCCCTCAGACACTTGAGCCTTGCTGTCACCTTCTAGCCTCTACAGTAAGTATGGACCTTTTGGCAGATGGCCAAAGCATAAATAGAGATGCATTTCCAATTCCCAAGTGGCGGAAAAGAGTTAGACTCATCCCTGCCCAGGGCTTCTGGCTGGCCAAAGCAGAACACTGACAAATGTTCAGCTTGACTACACAGAACTGCAGTAATTCAGAATTGTAAATCTGTGGCCAAATTAGTATTAGTGTTGTTTTAGTTTGTGTTCAATGAGACTGAAATTAAGGTTAACGGCCATAACATATTATTTTGACTGGTGCCCAGCAGAGAGATCTTATGTTATTAATCAGTCTCTCATTTAATCATAGATATGACTCAGCGTGGACAAAATTATATAGATGTGTGAATGTTCGTTATGAAGATTATAGTACATTTTTACCAAAGCATTCATGGGCTCTCCTCTAGGCAGATAAAGATAGATCAGAGAAAGGGTCAGCAAAGAAATTAATTAATAAAATCAGTGTGAAATTAAACTCTGCATAAGTCATTCAAAATCTCACCCTTATCAAAATCCTTTTTCTTTTAGTAGATATGAGTTTAAATATTTAGGATGCAACTTTTTCTTCAGATGTTATGTTTTGAACTAAACTTTGTTCATCCTTCATATTTACTTGTCTTTATGACATGCCTTGGAGAGTTCTTGTCTTTAATATAAAAACGGTATTCCAGTCATTTTTTTAAATGTCAATGGTGTTTGGTTGAGGCACCACTTTGATCCGGAGTGAAGTATGTTTTTGGGTGGATTACCAGTCAATTTCGTACTGGCTTTCATTGTCCCTAGAAGATGAATCTTACCGACTTTGATCCCCTGACTTTAGTTCCTGCACCACCATGAGGTTGACATTGTTGGTTCAGATTCAATATCTTGACAACTATCAGATGGATTTCCTTAACATTTGCTAAAGCTATCCAAGGTCCCTAGATGAGAAATTATAATGCTTTGATGATCCTCTGACTTAACTTGTAACATCACCTGCAGGTCAAACTTTTCACTTTCATTCAGTGAACATACAGCCTACTCCCTGGATTGGCACAACATTTGGTACAGACATGTTTCCCAAACGATGTACTCTACTGACTTTGGTGGTCCCCTGACTTTTTGTCCAGGGTCACAATGGGGTTGACATCCATATTGAAATATGACAACGATTGGATGGATTGTAGGGAAATGTGGTGCATATACGTTCATGGTAACCAGAGGTTCCAACTGTAATAACTTTGGATATCCCCTAATGTTGTAACCCTTTTTTGCCACCTGGATGTAACTAAGGCTGTTAAAAACAACATTTTGTATTTCTAGTTGTTGTTTGTTGAAAATGTATATACTCAAATAATGGTCTCCTAAGGGCAGGCATCTCTTGTTATCCTTAATTTCCACCTTATTTTTGCTCTTTGGCCTGCCTCCACTTTCTTTCTGCATCTTATACCATTTGAGTGTCTCTTAAACATTCTAGTAAGTGTACCTCAATGATGTTAAAGAGCTTTTGGATCACTCATTATTCTCCTCACACATCTACTATGGAGGCTCCTTCTGCAAGCTTAAAATGACACTTAAAGCTTTCCTCCAAGTGTCAATCTGCCCCCAAGCTAAGGGCTCTTCACATTCTGCTCTCCCCAGCTTCGACAGAACCCCCCGGTCTGCGTGTCTTAGAAATGATGAGGGTTTTGCTTCTAAGATACTCAAACCTCTCTGCAATGCATCTTAAGATACCTTTCCAAAGGCTTCTGGAGTGGTGCTGTGAATAACCTCTATGTGGGATAATCCCACTTCAAAAAGTGTGTCTTCCAACACTATTCTTAATCCTGAATTCACAGCTTCATGCATCATCATATCCCTTAAAACATACAGCATGTGTCACTGTGAAAACTAACCTGCATGTGAGATCAGGTTATTTGTTTTCATTTCTATGTAGGAGATCAATACAATCAATACTCACGGTAAGTTGAAATATGCATGACCATGCAGAAGTGAAGCACTGTGAGAACACATATCATATCGGGTAATAATAAATATCTCTTTCAACTGGTTGTTGCACGTCATCAGATTCCGGATAGGAATCCTGTTTTATGTGGTGACAGTCACTTCAGTGACATGGGTAAGGCCAGGATAGAGTGACAGAATAGATTGACAGTGGAGACAGGCACTTCCATGTTCCATCTTCTATCTCTGACTCAACTTGGAGAGACAGGTCTTGTCCCGGCCTTGTGTAGTGTAGAGTCGACACATTTCACTGCACCAGCACCTGTCAAACACCACATCCAAGGCTGATCGCCCATATACGAAGATGCAGCTCTGAGGACAAGTCAGCACTTGAAGTACAGTAGCGTTATAGAACTATTCAGCCGGGAATTCAATAGGCGGGCCATCATCTATTAAACATAGATACTGTACATGCGTGTATGCACGTGTATTGCATTTACAGTAAATGGTAAAGCTTTAGGGAACATTCAATCATACAAAAACAGGCAAGATGAGATTAGATATAACATGTGATCAAATGCAGTTGGATAAAACCCTCACTCTGTGCTATACATACAGCAGATGGCTTTTATATCTCTGCCCTTTCAAGAGTTCTGCGTTGCATCAAAACTGACAAGAATGAGTGGGGAAAAGTAATATTCACAACAACAAAAAAATAAGCGTGAAGATTGCATCACAGGATAAATTAGCACACAAATCACAGAGGGAATGAAAGAGAGGACAGCCAAGATAAACTGTTCTGTCCATTATTAAACATGTTTTTATATTGTTCCCATGTGATACAGTATCGTCATGTGTATAACATGTCATGTGCAAAACATTTTATGCAGTGTTTTTGCTTCCTTAGATGTATCTCGGTGGTCACTGAATGATGATGCCATGTGCTATACGCAGTATGTATGAGCCTGGAATTAGGGCTGTATTTTATGTCCTTGGGTGGGCCCCATACAAATATTCCAAATGATTTTGCTTGTCACTCAGACATGAAATTTTCATACATTTTTTTTTCCACAACATCCGTAACAAAGTGCTCTGTCACAGAGTTTATAAGCTAATGATAAACATTCCTCCTGGTCAGACTAGCACCCAAGTAATATAAATCATTGGCTGTGTGTTTTTAATTTTACCCCTCATAAATTCATTCAATGTGTCCGTGGATTGCAATATTTTTTCAGTATCAAATCCAACATCTGCAGTATACCAACATGAATCACAGGGCATCAGCAGCAGCCTGTCCCAGGGTAAACCCCATCCACTACGGAAAAAAAAAAATAGGATGATTACTTCTTTGGAAGTACGAGTGTTCATGGTCAGGGGTTAATTATGTGGCAGGCATAAACAACCAGTTGTCCACTTCATTGCTGTCGATCACTGACTGTAGAGGTCATACCACTCTTCCTTGCCCAGATAAAGATGTCAAGAGAACCAGCTTGCTTACCAAACGTGTGGGTTCACTGGCTCTGTGACATAAAGATAGATAAGATGAGATGAAACTTCCCCTGGGGAAACTGTGCATGAGGGCTAAAATGAGTCCAGATGGAGAGATGTAGCACGATGAGACATCGCCACATGAAAGCAAAATCTTGACTAACCTCCAATTGTGTGGCTTACGGTGTCTTGGCAGAGGAAAAAGAGGGCTTTACCCAGATTTACCCAACATCTGACTGTAATTTAATGAAGGAAGTGGGTGAGATGTAGGGGCAATACTGCTGGGACATTACCTTTAATTCTGCTAATTAAGTTTGGGGGCTTTACAAGTTTGAGAGGATTACACGCTATTAGCAGGCATTTATTCCAATCATTTGTGTGATTTATGTTGTTGTTTGGGGCCAGTTTAGGCTTACTGGTGCTGCTGCATGTATATAGTTAAGTCCAGCTGAAATAAAAAATGCTTTTTTGGTGTAAATCGATACAATTTCCGCAGTTATCTTTTGAGGAAAACAATTTGTAGCATAGATGGAGAACATGTGTACATAAATTGTTTTCTTCCTTTTAGAAATACTATTAAAAATGCTTTATGACCACACAAAATATCTGTTTTCTGACTTTGGTTGATGTCAGTTCTCTAAACTCTTCTCTAACACGGATTACTGCGTAATTAATTACACTCAGACAGGGTTTGAGGGTGCGGTGTGTAGGATTTGGCGGCATCTAACAGTGAGTTTGCAGAGTTTGCAACCATCTGAAACTTCTCCTGTGTGCCATGCGTGAAGGAGAACTATGGCGGTCAATGCAAAAAGGCAAATGACTCTATCTAGACCCAGTGTTTGTTTTTTTTCCATTCTGGGCTACTGTAGAAACATGGCGGCTGGCACTGTGAAGAGGATACGCTCTGTATCTAGATATAAACGACTCATTCTAACGTTACAAAACACAACGCTTCTTATTTTCAGGTGATTAAACACGAAAGAAAACACTTCATATTTTTTTCATATTTCATTTCTGGCAGTAGATTTCCCTAAATGCTACACACCGATGGAACTTCATCATTTTTTGCCTCGTATTTATGGCACATATACATCCTTCGTTGTGCAAGATTTGACACAATACCTTTACTGTTGAATGAACTGGAAAGCAGATTCATCGGCTGTGTGTTTGTGTGGCTGTAGCAGGTGCAGGTGCCGCAGAGGTCAGTGCAGCCCAGCGGAGAGGGCACAGATAAACCCCCCTCCCAAAGCAGGTCTCCTCCTGCTCTCTAGACACACAAAAGCCAATTTAGCGCTCACAGGCAGTGCTAGTTCCCGACACATAGCACTATTCATTGCTCTCATTATTGTCCGACTGAGACACTTTTTAGATAGCAATAGAGGAGCAAAGCCAGGTAGCGAGACATCTCAGTGGACCGATGAGAGTCTGATGAGAGACCGATCAAATTTATTCTGGGGTTCATAGTGTCCAAAGGTATTGTCTGAGGCAAGAGGTAAGGAAGATGATGATGGTATTAATAATGATAACAGTATATTATGTGGTATTAATCATTTTATTAATCCTAATTTTATTATGTCTTACAACAACAACCAATTCATTTATACAATTACAATATATTCATTAATAAAGCAATTTGTTTTATTGACGATTGGCATAATGAAATATGCACCTGTGCAATATAATACACTGTATTAGCCCATCATCATTTGCTACATCATGTGCCTGGTGTTACTGACCAATGGCCAATTGTATTTTGTCCACCACTGTATGTGCAGCAGGTGGACAAAACATCAAAGCCTTGTTGTTGTATATTGTTATAATCTAATGTAATAACACCAAATATAGTATAAGTTAAATCAACATCATCCTGGCTCAGTTTCAACAAAAATAACATTATAACCTTCACAAGTGGTATTATTGGAGAGCCAGTGTTGTATTATATTAAATTATACGCCTTTTAGTTTTATTGTCTCCATCCGCTGTGGACATCTTTACACAAACTGGCTTGTTAAATCCATTATAACCAAGATGGCATCATTCCCATTAAACTAAAGACACCAGTTGCAAATGTTGTTTTACCATAAGGCTTTAATGACCTGTTAGTTTGCAGAATGGAAGAATCTGATTATTAGGGGAACTCCTTGGATACATGCCTGTAACTGTGTTGCGTAAACAGACACACTGAATGTATTTACCTGACCACTAGGCTTGCACATATTTCTCTGTTACACCGTCTTCTCTCTTTCTCTCACAGTTTCTGTCCCTCCAATCCTCTCCTCGCTTCTCATCACCTCTCTTCTTTGTTTTATGTTGAGCGACTTAAGTGCATTCTATGAAGTAATCCCTTCTCTCCCACCTGATTTACTGGCAATACACCAAGTTTAAGTCTTCCTTTCTCTGCACTTCTCATAAAAGGAAAGCAAATCGTAAGATGGGCTTGTTGTGCTTTCCCATCTCTGTGGTATGTTGTGCTCCCGGCTATTTGAGTGGCTTTCCCATTCCCATTTGTCTCACCTTTGTACTTGGACCTACAGTACTGGTGGCAACAAAGCAGGATATGAACTTCCAGGGTAACACAACATCACTTTTCTAAGTGGTGTGATTACAGTGGTAATATAACAGTGAATTGTGTGCAGAATGACCTGCAGATTGTTTATGGTTTTGGTGCTATTGTACATTAGTGCCCTGTGCCTCTCTCCCACCAGCGCCCATCAAGGTTTAACAGGTATGGCTAATGGGTGAATGTACATTCCTGTTTTATATACACTTCTTTGACATTTGAAGTACTAGTCTCTAGAGGGAGTGCACATATTCCTTTGTACAAATTACTCTTCTGTGAATTGCATTAATGATGTTTTATATGGCCTGCTGTACCTTTGATTAATAACTGCATTAGTATTGTATTGGTTTTGTCACATTTGCTAAAAATTACAAAACACTGAGAAGCTGAATTGTTGAATGAGGATTGTTATTCTCTATAAGACAGGCTCTAGTTGTCATTTTTCAGGTTAATGGTTCTTCACAGGATTGTACACATAATCCCCCTTAATTGCATTAACCTCCCATAATTGAGATGTTTCCTTCTGACAAGTGCTTGTTTTTTCATCTCTATGCTAATTGTGTGTTGTCAGTAGGAGGCATGTTGTCATGCTGGCTATTTTGGGATTTGCCACTGTAACACATTGTCCTGTACTAGCTCATCAAAGCACAGTTAAAGCTGAGGCCGGAGCATACGAAGGATCACAGGTGAACATGAGGAAACTGGTTAATGGGAAGCATTATTCTGCATCACATTTGAAACATGAAAGGTTCTGGAGTTAGCTATGGAGAAGTACAATAACTACTGATTACTGTATGTTGTGCAGCTGATTATTGCAAGCACTTACAATGTTGCAATAATCCCAGAAAGACCCAAATCCAACCCATTAATGACAGAGTCTTTGAGTGATTGGCTCTCTTAAATGCACTAATAAGGCTAGATTTAGATTGTGACAATCGTGAACATTTTGTAACCAATTTTCATGATGCAGGATAACCACCGCTTCACCCGACTTTATCTTAAATAAGGTGCTGGAAGTATCAAAAAAGCTCAAACTGGTATAATAGATAGCCGCACACTTAAATCTATGCAGAGAACACTTTATTTTTAGCTTTTCATGAAATCAAATTTAATAAAATAACAGATCAGATTTTTCTGATTTAATATTTTTTCATTTTAATTTCCTTTCCTCTTTCTAAGCTTAAGATTTAAGCCTCCGTCCATAATTGTCTCATATAGATTGAATCTCCATAAGTCAAAGCACAGAGACTCAACTGCATGGTCCCCAGCTGACTGTATAAAATGTAGATCCAATCATGATGCAATTTTGGGGAGAAGCAATTAACCTGTGCAACTAACCTGCCGCACCAGATGGTTTATTACATAGAACTGAGCCATCATTGGAAACTGTTTGTAAAAGGGCAGGTACTGTAAAAAAAAAAAAAGATTTGGCAGGTAGTGGGACGAACTATCTGTCAACCAAAATATTGTTGAAGCCAGTTGGCAGAATAGTGAAAACATCTTTTCCATTGGGAAAAGCTTTCAGTGTCATTCTTTGCTCTTATTTCAATGAAGAGCAATGTGTACAACTGCATATTAGAACTTGAATGGCTTCATGGAATTCTTTTGTAAATGTCTTGAGAAACAGATACTGGAAAACAGCTAGGGTCTACACTTAGGCATGCACCAACAGACAAATGGAAAAATACAAAAATAAGGCAACACTTTCAATAAATGTCATATATACAAATCTTCACAGCTTGACAGGCAAAATAATTTCACTTCTCTCTGTTATAATTTACATGTTTGATCATAATTAAAGATGAGTGGCCCCTGCAGTTTGAGTTTGATCTACCTACTTTATGTCATGCATAGCTGTGTGTTGATACAGTCTGTCTTTTGGAAGTAGTGATTTGAAGTAATGTGAAAAAGTCAAGCTCCGTAGCCACAAAACAACATGCTGGCTAGTACAACATTTTGTTCAATATTCCTAAGAATGAAGCTCTAAAAATAAACAAGTTGGGTCGCATCACATTCGGAGGATCTGTGTTTATTTCATGTGCAGTGAATTTGATCTATCACCTGCTGTTTTTCACTAAAATGGCTGTGTAATACAGGATTCACAAATTACAGGGCTTCTCTATCATCAGCTATATCTGAAGCAGGATGTAACTGCCATATTAAAAGACACAGCAGGCCTTGTCTTGAGAGTGCTGGCTGTGTGCTCACAAAATAAATAAAAAACACAGTGTTAGGTGATAATCTAGAGTATAAATAGAGTATATACTGCATAGAGAGGATTATTCATGTCCAGATAGCTGCATAAGCAAAATGTCTCCATATAAATTCCAAGACAAATGAAAATGAAATGTGGTTCAAGTTCAACCTGCACAATGTTTGCTGGTTCTACAGTTCAATTTCATTATTTCACTCTATTTAAATATGTTTTTTTTGTTCTTTGCTGTAGATTAAAGATGCTACTGCTTCCAGTCACAGTACCTCAGTGACCATTATGTGTGAAGAGCATGACTGTATTTCTCTGCAGCATACAGGACATTCACCAAAAAACAATATATTACAAATGTGCTCAAGTGACTATTATACTGTATATATTATAGATACAATCTCAGGGAGATGAAGCACTGTGAAATACTTACTTTTATCATGTTTCACTTTGTTCTCAAGCCTAGTTACATATTCATGAAGCCAAAATGTAGTCACAGACAACTCATGGTATGGAGGATTAAAAGTGTGGGCAAGTCTGGAAATCATTAGAACATTGTTCAAAAGTTTACCTCCTTTCCTCTCCCACTGTTATCTTATTTCCCTTAACTGTAGCTGTAATCGGACAGAGTGCTAATGAGTGGGATGGGTGTGGTTGTGGGTCTGTCACCTTCTGTAATTAGATGATGAATCAATCAGAGAAGATCATATTGCAAAAAGCAATTACAGAGCAAAGATGGCTGTACAAAAGATGATAATTCTGTGGAAATGTAGCATATCTACAGTCTGTTTTACTCTTCTATGTTTCTGTGATACTTTAATGGAGAGACTGAGGATATTTACCAAGCCTATCGCAAAATAAGTCAGTGGTTAATTAAGTACACTGAAAATGTATTTAATTATTTAAACTGCAAAGAAAGTACACTAGGTTAGCTGTTAATCTTAGCATGTTAAAAATGTGTTATGTGTTCTTATTAGTGGTCTTCAGAGGAGCTATTTGATTTATTAATTCCAAAAAAACGGTGTCTTTGTGAGAGCTTCTATGGGCAGACTCAATAACACATTGAGGAAATTCAATATACGCTCCCCACCAGTACATTCTAATGACAATGAGGTCTTTTTAATTGCCTATGTCTGCCTCAAATTTATGAATTCACCTTTTTGTTTTTGTTTTGTGGCTCTTCCAGATATTAACGAATGCGAAAGGGACCCATGCAAGAACGGGGGCATTTGCACAGATCTGGTTGCCAACTATTCCTGCGAATGCCCAGGGGAGTACATGGGGAGGAACTGTCAATACAGTAAGTGCTCATGTTTCTTTTTTGATTTTCTTTGTCAGCTATCCATTTATTCTTAACAGCACACACACCAGACAGTTTGCTGGTGAGCTAATTCCCCTAAAGAATATTCTATCAGATTTCAGTGGATAGTGTGCCTACCTTTGATGACAACTTTTTAAAGGTTATACAAGGTTGGTAAGCTTTGAGGACATCCTTTGTTTTTGAGTATGTTTTATAATAACCATTATTGTTATGATGTGCTCAGTGTGCACCATTGCAGTTAAAAAAAGAAAATGAAGCCACAGAGAAGGAATGTTGGCGTTTTCAACATTTGACAGTGGAAAAGCAATGTATCTTATCTGTATATTTTTGGATATGGCTAGCACAGCATGATCATTTATTATTTCTAAAGTACGGAGGAAGATTAGCGTCTCATGTGAAAAAAATATTTGAGTTTAAAGTGAGAATTTTGAGAGTAGAGTTTTTTCACATGTGGCTCTAATCTTCTTTCGTACTAAAGTCTTCACATTCCACACAATGTTCATGTCTTCTGAATTAAAGGCAAATAAGCATTTATACACAGCCAGATAAACTTTATCAACTTTATAAAATAAAATCCAAACTTCTCCTTATATAATTTTAATAGGAAATTTGGACGATTTTTGCATGTTCAGACAAACACACAATGAACCCTAAAAAAATTGGAACACTTGAATGCTGAGAAGTCAAAGCCACTTTGTGCTTGGAAGCCCTCATTTCATTCTTCTGCCAGTGGCTGTGTAGGATGAGAGCGCTTCCGTCTTATCACAAGTAGCTTTCTTTTTGCAAGACGCCGGAGAGCTTAAAGTGCTCTTGTGTGTTTATTATGCTATTGTGGGGATTTGGTCTGCTCACTCTAGGAACATATTAGGATTAATGTAGCAGTGGACCCGGAGCCCTGAGCCACCCCTACACTGCTACTCACAAATGAATTTATCAGATTTTATATCTTATGTTAAGCACAGTTGTTTGACAACATACTCAGGAATTTTCAAGAACAAGTCTGCATCGGAGAGAGAGAAATTTTGGAAGTTGTTTTATAAATTGAATAACAGAAGGCAGAGGGTAATTTGTGTACAGAGAGGAGTTAAGAGGCAAAGCCTGATTGATAAGGTTGGTGGAGTGAGTGAAGCACTCAAGGAGAACGATTTAGTCTTACTGATTGAACATATGCTGAGCTCCATTATTTGTTTAATGGTTCTCATTTCCATTTTCTCTTATAAACTCTATATTTGTACAGCATATTATACATTAATTCAGTCAGCCAAAGTGGCAGCGCAATATTTAAGTATTATGGTTTGTTTTGGGTCTGTTCTTGTGCACATTAGATTTGAAATAAAACAATGACCATGATGTGAATGTGCTTTCTCTCTGCTTTAATTTGATGATGTTTTCAACCAAAAATTATCACAGTGTATCTTTGAGTGTGTAAAGGGAAATAACACTGTTCAATCAATATAGATGTAAACAACCAAAAACACCCCTAAAGCTAAACGTCTGCACTGTTACCTTGTTTTGTTTTTTGTTTCATGCACTGGAGTATAGCCGAACATACCACAGTCCTCCTAATACTGTCCGGCTGAAATGTATGTTTTCTGACGAGGCTGCTTTATGTCAAAAGCAGCCTGAAACAAGAGACTGGATTACGGAGGAACAAAAAAATCTATCACAAAATGTATAACAGAAGGAGCGCCTCCTTCTCTCTCTCCCCCCTATTTCTAAACTACCCTCTTTCAGATGAAGGCAAAAATCCCCCAAATGATTGTTGAATGGTAAAAAAAAATGTAAACCGAGTTCTAAAAAAGTTGAAACCTACATTTCCCATAATGCAACTCAATAATGTCTTCCATTACATACTCCCTGTCTGCTAAACGCCCACATCTTTAAACTTTACATGCTCACTTAGCCTACCAGCCCAAGCTGAGATAACCCTGATGACATCACTGTGACATCACGTTATTTTCACATTATTTTCTCAGATTTGGCAAAGCTTCCCCCAGAGGACATTTTCCTCACAAGCGTGTTACTTGTGATGAGTAAAATGATTTTCATGTGTAAACGTGGTGGAATTCCTCTCTAATTCTGCCTTTGCTGTTTAAATGCATCATTTGTTGAATTATGTCACAGCCTTATTATAAGACATAAAGTCTGTGTCGTCCCCAATACATATCAAAAATAGATAGAAAAAGGCAGAATGCCTGGAATCTACTTTTATGCGAGGACTCGTCATCTCTTCTGACTTGTTCCTTCAACCCACGTTGTGAGTGGGCAAGTACTGCACACACATTGGCTGTTACAGATTAAGCAGCTGTACATTTTCGGCCATATCAGAAATGAGTGACGTGATGACAGCAGTGAGCTTTCTGTCTGTTCGGTGATTACCCGTTTTTGCTGAAATAATTGCAGCGCCTTCAGTATTGATTCCCACTATCCATTGGCAAGCCAGTAGTGCAAAAAAGAATCATATCTATTGCTTGCCAACATGAATCCCGGTAAAATATACAAGAAGGCATACAAATATAGGGTGATAACACTTGGCACAAAGTGCCTTTCTGCCTATGCAAATTTGGGATTGTTACGGCTGTATTCATCCAGGGACGTTCACATTTTCAGACACTAATATGGGTTAAATGGTCGGTTAAAGAGCCACTCTTGAGAAAAGGTGAGATCTGTTCAGGGTCAGAGAAGATTGTACCATCTGCCTTGTAAATGTTTAGTTACGTTATGGGTTGTGAAAAACATATATTTATCAGCCATCATCTATCCTTATACATTTTTTTTTAAACTCAAATATCACTATCAGTATCGGCATCAAAAATCCTGTATCGGTCGGCCTATAATTTATGTATCATTTACTTTCTTTTGCACCTGTGGAACCTTGATTGTACAGTTCGGCTGTACTGTACAATCTGTTTTGTGTGTTTATTCTTCTTTTCCTCATCCCCTCGTTCCACCGCATGCTCATTAGTGTTAGTATGCTTACATTAATTTCAGTGGGGCTCTAATTTGTTTAGGCTGTAGGTAGGGTTTGTGGGAGATGGATTCAGCTGTCACATCACCGTAGTGCTGGTGTTAGTGATGTGTGCTGTCGCAGAGCTGATGTATGCTCAGGGGCCAGCAGGCCAAGGCCCGGGGGCTGGCTGCCTCTGATGCTCTGACGGACGACTGGCAGGCAGCTCGTTAAGAGAGGCCCTTCATTGCCGCAAGGTGAGAAGGACTGCGACTTTGCAAGTGTCTTGCAACAATATCCACATAGAATACTTTACAAGAGATCTGCCGAAGAGGTGCAACAATGATACTGTGGTGACGCAACCTTGCTTCTGTTCCCCTTAACTTCAGGTCATAATGAGGGAACATATATTCCATTTCCAGTTAAATCCAGGTGATATACCATCTGTGGTGAGGCTAGAATAGCATATGTAAGTCCACAGGGTCCCTAATGAATTGAAAGTCAGTATTCATGAAGGATGTTGTATTGCTGTTAGTATTGATTTGCACTCTCTACTTTCTTTACATTTGGTGAGGAGTTATCACCCTCAAGTCAATTAACACCCCTTAGCCTGCCATTTGTAGACATGCCTAATTACTCAAAGCAAATGTTGATCCCCTGACTTTACACAGGACAGCCTTGCAGAGGTGTTGGCATGGCTGTAGACCCTTAGTCTTGTTTTTCTTGAATGAGAAAAGAAAATTGAATGCATTGTGTCATTTTAGGGGGACACTTGTTCAACTTACTGCAAAAGCTAAAGCTCTGTTCCTCTCACTTCATGTTTGAGTTCTGAGCTTGTGAACATACCCTATATGTTTTTAATATAATTTCACAGTTATGGATACAATTATTTAATGGGATAAATCAAGTATAATCAATTTATCAATTTTAATTTTGAGATATCTCACTGACAGACAAATCTCGTTGGAGAGCTGTTAAGCAGAGAGTGCCGCTAATACACACAGATATGAATTGTCTCTGAATAATACGATTAGGCTTAGAGTGCTAAAATGCAACATTTATTACTGTTTATCCAACACCTTTGTAATTGTGTCTAAGCTGTTGGTTTAGTCTGGTTTACCATGTCTCAAAATAAAGGCTTTATGTTGTTTCTAAGACTTGTTAAAAGTACTGAATATAGTTCATCCATCAGGTCAGAAAATCAGAATGTTCTCTTAGCTTCAGCAGTAAGCTACCGCATCCACCTACGCCATCCTTTCAGTGATTTACCATAGTGGAATATATAAACACATCTATGTCAGTACAAACACACTCAAACAATATATTCTTTGCACTCTCCCAGCCTCCAGTCGATCCCCCAGGACTGTCCTCAGACATTACTCACTGTCTCCGATGCCTCACTGTTGCCTAGAGCCCCACTGTTTTAGCAGATGGATAAGTCGTGCTAGGGTTGTTTTCATTGTTCCATTCTTCTCTGACTCTTTCTTCTGTGGTGAAAGTCTCCTTGCAGCTCCCAACTCTGCCAGTTTCATTGTCTGCAGGAATGTGCGTGTGCCTCGTCTGTCTGTCTGTCTGTGTGTAAGTGTTGGGTTCAAAATGCTTAGCTGTTTTGCTTAAATGGAGAAGGCATCACAGCCTTCGGGTGACCCCTGCTCCAGGCTTCCCCTGAAGGCTGGTTTACACCGACACCAACAGTTCAGTTGGCATGAGTGAGCAGTGCCTCTGGCAGGACTTTGCACTTGATATTTCTTCATTCTTTTGGGACATGTTCCCTCAGCTTTCCCAACAATTGTTGTTTTAAGGCTCGTAAACACAGGTCCTAAACACAGCTATTTACCATCTGTGCAGACACGCTAACAGTAGACATATAAAGGTGACTGTGGCTCTGGTAGAGCGGGTCTTCCTTCAATCAGAGAATTGGCGGTTTGATCCCCGGCTCCGCTAGTCCATGTCGATGTGTCCTTGGGCAAGACACTTAACCAAATTGCTCCCGTAAGCTGTGCCTGTGGTGTGTGAATGTTGTATATGTTAGTTAGGCCTGATGGGCAGGTGGCACCTTGCATGGTGCCATCAGTGTATGAATGGGTGTGAATGGGTGAATGACATAGTGTTCAAGTGCCTTGAGTGGGTGGAAGACCAGAAAAGCACTATACAAGAACAAGTACAAATCCATTTACCATTTACCATGTTCACAAACAGAAATATAATCCATTCGGCGTGTCCTCTGTTTTATTATTCTAATCACTTTGATCCCTGTTGTCGTTAGAAATAAACACAAAGAGCAGAGTAGGAGGACTACCTCCTGCATCATTTCAATAGTATGCAATTGTCTGTAAAAAAAAAAAATGAAATACAGCATCAGCAATCATGTTTTCTTCTCTGTTAAACAAAACCATCATTCCATTCAGAAAGTAAGTTTGCAAAATATAAGTGAAAAAGGCACACACATCTATTTGTTTACTGCTGTCACACAACACGAAAGGCAGTGGGAAATAAATTCCATTTGCTACACACTTGAGGTTTATGTTGAACCTTATGACTTTCAACTCTAATAGAGAATTACATGTCCCAAGCTGCAATTTCAGATAGTTTCTCTGTGCAGCACACACAGCCAGTAAACTCCTACTATGTACTGTAAAATATTTAGCCAATGTTATCTGTTCTTCATTGGGGCCTATCTTCAGCATATTTTGCAATGGATGTTTGTCTTTGAATTAATTTGTGATATACTGTCAAGCCACTTTATCTTAAATAGTAAATAATAATGTAGTTGTTGAGAAGGTGGTAGCTCTAGAACTGTACAATAGTCACATAATTGCAAATCATGATCATTAGGAAAGGTATTTTTAAACAAAAAATGCTCGGCTACAAATCCTCGCATTTATGTCAACTATGCTTCACTTAGAGACTAATTAAAACTGGAACATCTGTCACAACTAACACAGCACATCTTTAATACAGCTGTGATGCTGTTTATGTTTGAGAGGCACTGTGGGCTAGAAGAAATATAACGATGCGGGGGTCTTTGTATCCTTACTGGTTAGCAAAATTTAAACCGACTTTGTGTCATCTCTCAGCTGTTTGGTTTTCCTTCAAATTGCACAGCATTGGAAACCAATTTCTGGGATTATTTTAAGTGAATAAATTGCATACAATTTACAGGTTGAATGCTATCCAATGGAGAGACAGTCTCACTTAAAATCTCAGTTACACAACACTATAACACGATGTATTAAGGCTGAAGGATTCTGAGGACCTGCAGTCACATCTAATTCTCTTTTGATGGTGATTCGCCACAGATGTTTGGAACAAAAATGAAAGCTCAGTTGAACTGTTACTGTTGGGTGTGTACACACATGGGTCATCTTAAACTATATGCATGCATGTCCCATCTTAATTCAATTAATTCTGAGCTGAGTTTTGATAATAAAGCAGATGCTTTAATTTGTAAATGAACAGTCAGTGTCATTTTTTTTTACTATTAATTTAATCCAATAAAATTGTATATTGTTTTATGTCCGATATTTCTCAAACATACAGTAACCCCTTACATTCAATTTCTTCATTGCATTTCCTTTCTCATGTGTTTTCTGTATTTAATTTCTCAATAGGCTTCTTTTTTTTATGGAGACACAAAGAAGTAGTTGTTTAGCAGCACAATAAACAGCCAGAACTCCTTTCACCACAGTTATGCATGTCTATTAAAATGCCCTTGATGTGTCCGGATATACCAATAAGGATTAAGAGGGAAAACAAGTTGCTTACAGAAGAAAGCTTTGTGTTTTTCTCTGAAAATATTGTTGTCATGCCTCCCCACTGCAGCCTGTAGGGTGTCTGAAGCTGTTACAAAGCTTGTTGACTTTGGGGATGATGCTGTCCAGAAGTGTCAGCAGCTCCTTGGGAGGAAGCCTAAGGGCTAGGGTTGCTGATGGAAGAGATGAAGGAGCAACCTGTTAGCCCCTCGGATATGGACAGCATGAAGGCAGATACGAGTCCTCTTGATGGCTGCCATGACTCAAAAGGGTTTTACCATGATGGAGGAAACAGTAACAAATGATCTTGTGATGAATCAAATCAACATTTATAATATGAGAGACAGGAGTCATGGTGGACAAATCTATGACGACCTTAAAGACAAGGTCTCAGTAGGAGGCCATCACTAAAACAAAGGGGGAATGAAATGTTGCAGTTTTAATGACCATATGTAATACTGTACACGTAGAGGAGACTGAGGTTTTCATCTCTTAGAAAAACAAGGATTTTGACTGATGTGGAGACAGTGAAGTAAAAACTGAAAAAAATATATGGAGGACGAAAACACCGACATTATAAAATGCGGCCGTGGTGGTATTTTTAGCAATGTATATGCATTGCACATGCTCAGTTTCTGAGTGCTGAAATTACATGATCATACTCATCTGTCTCTTTCTCCCTCTCTTCGCTCAGGATGCTCTGGACCACTGGGCATGGAGGGCGGTATAATCTCCAACCAACAGATAACAGCCTCTTCCACCCACCGCGCTCTCTTCGGCTTGCAGAAGTGGTACCCGTACTTTTCCCGCCTCAACAAGAAAGGCCTGGTGAATGCCTGGACTGCTGCCGAAAATGACAGATGGCCATGGATCCAGGTAAAGCACAGTCAAAGGACAGGACACACACAGAGCGGGGCCAGGGCCAGACACAAGTCAATGAACACAGAAACACTCTAAATTATAGACACGCTTTATTCTCTTGTTTGTTGTGGCTTTAGATGTATGCTCCCTACCTTATTGCATCACTTGTTTGTAGTTGATGTTTAGAATAAAATGTGAAAATGCGACAGTGATAGCTTTGGAGTTAATTACTTGGTAGAACAGATGTAGGTGTAATCAAGACTGATGAACACTGTTAAAGGGCATAGCTGTTTTCAGCTAGTGGCTGTTGCTTCTGTGGTGATGATTTGAGTTACTCAGCTCTGCCATCTCCAGTTTTGACTTTTAGTTGTGACATGCTTCCAGTTGTATAGTAACTGCATTGGCACTTGCTGTAGAAGTTTTGTTGCAACAAATGTATGACGCAGAGTATTGGCATTACTCAATTCCACCCTGCTTTCTTTTAGTTATGTCTTGTGTACACTTTGATCAGCAAATCACTCTGCTGTCAAGAGAAATATTTGATATATCATTGTGCACAACAATCAGCACTAATAGTTACAGTCATTTACCTGTTACCCACAAAAGATATTGAATCCAGCACAACCATTCAGTCCTTCGTTTTGACATTTAGTGAAGATCTCAGAATGGTTATATGACAACCTAAGGGTGCTTATCAAAAACCTGTGAAATGAAAAACAGCAAGCATTGATACACGCCGTTCTCCTCTTAATACGCTTTGTTAAAGTTGACCTTCATGCTGTGCCATTAGTCCGGGCTTATTGTTAAACAGTAGACATATTGATACTGTAGATTTCATGCTGCCCAGATCCCATTTATTTTGTTTTTGGGGCATGTTTTAATGCAGAAAGGTGATATTATAGAATTATAACCCTCAGGATTTCATTGCATTAGGCAATGATTAAAGTGATGTTGTTGAAGCTGCTGCAGCTCCCTCAACTGACATGATCTGGCTCCTGTTTATATACATAGAACTAATTGTCTGGATTTATGTTGAGCAAATAGTTACACATCATGACTCTATGCTGAAATGGCTGTGGCATACAACTGTCAGATGATGCATAGCGTTGAATATGAATATCCCCTCAACTCCAAATTGGATGCATAGCTATGATATATACAGTAGATGTCTTACCATCTCCAGCTCAGTCCGAATGCTTGGAAGATTCCAGATAGAATTAAAGACAGATAGTGAAAGTAATTCATCAATAAGGTAGTTGATTGATTAAACTATCATATAAATAATGTTTTTTTTGGCTGCGTTACATTTCTCTTACTCTTGAGTCACTTCTGTGAGGACAAAAATGCTGACAGCAACCTTTGAAGTGGGCTGTTATCAGATACACGACACACGGACAGTGAACCATGAACAAAATGTAATAGGAAAACATACTACACTGTGACAGCGTGATGGAGAAAGCAAAGCTGCACCTAACAACAAGAGAATAGTATCACCGGGCAAAAGTTGATGTGTAAAAGAAGGAAAAAGAGAGAGAGAGCATCAAAGAAACAGCCGACATGAGTGAGAGAAAAGAAGCCTGGCACATGGAGAGGCTGAGGAGAGCAGGACATAAAACATTGAGGCGGTTTGTTTGACTATAATGATGCCACGTGGGATGTTGCACAGGATGCTGAAGGCATTGTGTGTTTCTACAGAGGGCCTGGATAATTGGGACGTGGGAACAGAGGTGTACGGTCAAGTTAGTGTTTTGGGATTATGTTAAGGAGTCGACCCTGTGCTTTTGTAGTGCAGATTGATGTAGCGTGAATGCGTTTGCATGTATGTCATGTGAAACAGGTTATAGTGACGGATGACAACTCTTATCAGGATAGGGATCAGATTGTCTGGCTATTCGTAAGGTTTTCTCTGGTGCAGAATGTATTTTTGGAAGTCAGCCTGTGTCTGCTCTTTCAAATCAAACACAGAGCAACATACTTTGAATAATACATAATAGAAGCGCAAACAAAGCATGCATTCACTGTAAATATTTAGTTTGTATTCATGTTGTTTCGTGTGTTTGTGAATTGAGCTTGCTACTGTTCACACATTTTTGTACTGTCAGAATATCAGTTTTCCACAGCTTCGCCACGAGTAGCTCACATAAAATTGCATTTGAACACTCAAGGGAAATATACTGCAGGTCTGGCCAATCTCAGCAAAATATAGCTCCAGCCGGCTGCGTTAGAAGAATGAAACAATTCATATCACTTGCGAAGGTTTAGAGGGTCTATACATAATTTATTGCAAGGTAAACTGTTAATGGCGTAATGTTCAGATGCAGATCTCCATCAGTGGTTTAGAATGTTTTGGTTTGTATATATGTAACCTGCTTAGACTCTATGTCTGTGTCTTTCTGTCCCTTTTCATTTCAGTGTAAGCTTTGTTATCAAAATATTCAACTCTACAGTCTGTTGAGATGTGACCCTGACAAATGCCCACAGCATGACTGCAGTCATAATTGAAAAAAGCTTTTGAATACATACACTGCAGTACAAAAAGTGTTATTCTGCATTATTATATAACATTTCTGGGCTGAATGCAATAAGCTTTCCCACCAAATCTTGATTTGGATGAAAATGAGTTTGGGTTCATGAGCCTAACCTTAATGCAGCTCTCAGAGCTAGAAACCTATATGTCTGCCATGAGCAATGCATCCGTCTCTAACAGCTGTCTAACAGTGTCCGCCTCTTCAAATGCTTCAAATCACTGGCAGGTGGTTGGTGGGGCTGTCTCCTCCTGGTCCTGCCACAGCATCTCAGATGTGGACTGTTGGTTCAGGCCATTTTAAATCCTATAAACATTTGCAATGCCTCTATGACCAAACGGCATAATGGCATATCACTGTCTATTACTGTGAGGTTGTGAAACGGTCTGGATTATTTTTACGCTGCGGTCTTACAATGAGTCACCAGCATCTCAAACCTTCTCTGGCGTGTGATGATTAGGTGAAAGACAGACCATAAAGTTTAATTACCTTACACACCAAACATCATGTAAATTAAACGAAAAGAGGACACAAAACTAAAAGCTGATTTAATTTCAGTATGAACGTAATGTGTGTGTGTGTGTGTGTGTGTGTGTGTGTGTGTGTGTGTGTGTGTGTGTGTGTTTCTGAATGTTTTTCATGTTTTTTTTTCACACAACAGTGCCACAGGGCTCTTTTGTAGCTTCAAGGACACAGGAAAATGTAATTGTTACAATACTGCTGCAATTCCCTTAACAGTTGTGATCTCAATGTGTAATCAACAGAGGATATTTTATCACTTTGTGTGCTCCTGACGTTTTAATGCATGTGTGATGTTTGTATGAGGTCTTGTTTGTTGGTATGATATTTGGTAATTGTTAGTGGTCTTGGCAAGATAAAGACCTGGAAGCTAGCTGTTAATAAACATGTGTTTTTTTCTGTTTAATGAGCGCTGGAGAGCATTGTATGTAAATATAAAAATGGTATTTGATACTGTTCTTCATTGTTTAGCAGAGGGCTTTCAGGTTATAATATGATATGAAATAAGTTAGTGAGCCAGTCCCTTACAGCAGCACTGAAGTTATATACACATTTGAATTGAAGTTTTACTCGAATGGTTATTTTTTTATTGAATATACAGATCCATTAGTCAAACATTCTCTCTAGAAAATGTCAGGAAATCATGAAAAATGCCTGCTGAAGTTCCCCACTGCTCAAAGTGACCTAATAGCTTGTTCTGTCATCCCAACAACCCCCCCCCCCCCCCCCCCCCCCCCAAAAAAAAGAAAAAAAATAAATAAATACTATCGGAAATGACGAAGAAATCCTCACATCTGGAGCCAGAGAATTGTTGGCTGTTTTACTAAAAACATTCAAGTAAATTAATGATTGATTGATTGATTTTTTTAATAGTTGCCACTTGCCAATTAATTTCCTGACGGTCGACACATCAACTAATCGATTCAGCTGTAGTTATGATGCATGACTCAACATTGCTTCTGATATTGATTTCTAATTGCACTGGGCTCTACATCTAGATTAAAACATATATCCAAATAACAAAAACAGCGTTAAAGCCAGAATTCTCTGCACATGTTAACATCTGTGTCTTTGTTCACTGTAACTCAAGATCTGCCTTGTTATAAGCACAATACATATATCCAAGTCATTTCTATACTATTTATGTGGGAATTCGAAGAGCTAATTGTCAAAAGGACCAGGACCTTATTGATTATTTCTTTAAAAAGAAAATCTGTTCCAAACATATCGTTTGAAGGATGGCTCAAAATGTTTTTCAGAGGGAAAACAGGTTGAACTGATATGATGTAGAAGCTTTTTTCTCTGGAGGCTCATGCTTTTTAACCAGAACACTGTATGTTTTAGGGAAAGGGAAAGGGTGAAATGGTGGAAGGGTAAGAGTTTCATTTAAAACGTTTTCTTCTGGCTCCCTTTTGCACAAACTTAGAGAGTGCAAACATCTAGGGACAATTACGTATTTTAATGCGTAAATTAGGCATTTTAGGTTAAATACCTCTCACACTGACGTATTTTCCTTCCAACTGACGCGTATACGTCCGCTGACAAAGGTCTGCCATGGAGGATGATTCCGATGATGCCTCACTCAACCAAATAAATGCATCACTATTAGCGCTGAAGTGACAGACGTATGTTTCTGAGTGGTCATTAAAAATGCGAAGGATCGCCCCAATTATCCCAGCAGTGGCCTTTTAGTGACAGGGCTTCTAATTAGTGCGAGAAGTATCTATCTCTATAGAGAAAACTGAGAAGAGCAAAGAAATGCTGTGAATGAGAAAGAGTGGTGGGAGTCATCGCAGCTCTGAGGCTCTAAGAGCGCTCCTTGTGTATAATTAACTTGATATGTTGGTTTAAGTGTGTAGAAAAATATCTGTAATTGAGTCTTGTCTCTACAACTGTAAATTAGTCAGGAAATCAACACTGCAATAGAACTAGGATGCATTAATCCATTAGATTTTGACAGTTCAGACAAGGTTGGTGAACATCCACAGTCATTTTCTGGTGCTGGATCTGTAAGAGCCATTATTGTGATCTCTAATGTCCTCAGGAGACACAGGAGAGTTGTTATTTTTTTCTTTAACAGAAGAAGAGAGTATAACTCAGTGGGCTCAGACTATCAGTTTGAGCTTTTACTCTGAAATATTTGACTTGCCTTATTTCATAGTAAATTGCCTTATTGCATAGTAATGCTAAACATTCCTGCACCGGAAAGTAAGCTCAAGCCCCTGGAATACCATCCTGAATGTGGTCACATTGTCAGTGAAGTTAATCTTCCATTTGTCATGGATTACCTTTAAAGTGGTTGATGTTCTTAAATAGAAACTGACTTCAGCTTCGCAAACATAAGCTAAAAAATATAGTCTTGTTTGTTTGCAACATCACATTAAGTTATGGATTTTGTTGTGTACAATGCATGATCTTAAAAAAGAAACTGTAAGAATAAATGTGACCTCGAGCTGAAGTAGACCAATTCATGATGTAATTCAAATTCTGTTTTAGTGTGCATTTCTTTCTTTAGGTTTGGCCATTTCAGGTTAATGGTCCTTTCCTTAGTACTCACTCAGTATTGTATTATTGCTTCCCGTCTGTTTTGCAGCTATGGAAGACTAGACAGCTGTGCTTTCATATTTTGTCAGAGGGTGAGCCAGATGAGCCAAAGTCTCTTTTCTTCTTGAAAATGAAGCAGCTTGTTGTGAATGTAGTGCCAAAATGATTAATGAATAATTGTCATCAGCATTTATTTACTTTATCTCATTTGTCACAGACTATCACAATTGTCTTACAGTATTATAGTACTGAAATTGCCTTGTGTTATGCTGCCCTACTTTTTGTATCAATATTAATATTCACTGTAAAGAAAAATAAATAGCAGTGTGTGTGTGTGTGTGTGTGTGCGTGCCTGTGTGTGTGTGTGTGTGTGTGTGTGTGTGTGTGTGTGTGTGTGTGTGTGTGTGTGTGTGTGTGTGTGTGTGTGTGAGTGCCTGTGTGTACAGTGTGTGACAAAGCTCCACTCTTTTGTAACCACAGGCTTCTTCATATGAAGTGAGCTGTCGAAAGCCGTTAACAAAAATTACAAAATAACTCCAGAGACTTCTCTCATTTTTTAAACAACTTCACCAGAATTACACAGCGAGAGTGAGGCACTATTTAAGACATAGACTGGAGGAAAACATGCAAATGTAACACCACTCATGCTTTAGGTCTCTGAGGCTTGCTGCCATCCTGCATCTGAAGGTAGGTTATTCAATTTTGGACATGGGAGCATGGGAGGAGATGAGGAAGCACCAACCACCACTACACTACAATGCTGTGATAGGCAAAGAGACTCCTGTCAATCAAACAAGAATGCTTTGAAATGTATCCCTTTATTATTTTTAATCATATACCTGGTATACATTAGAAGCCTAATAAAATGTCTCTTGGGGGATATGCTGGCCCTGTATGGAAGGATCCTCTAGGAGCCAGGCACTATGTTGTGGTCATTAGTGACGAGTTCAGTTTTGACCATCCAGTATGTCATCCACTTAGTTTAAACATATAAAGTAAAGAAATAAAAGTGTGTAAATTGTGTAATATTTAAGATGTATATGTGCATTTTTGTAGTTATCCACCTGAAAACTGTAAATGTAGCATTAAGAATATGTAGTGATGAGCTACGCTGGAATGTAAACACAAAAACATAAATTAAACACATACCAGAACCTAATTTGTGAGAAGAAAAGATGTGGAATATGTGCACTTTTGCTGAAATGGACTCAGAGTGAAAATCATGTCAAAGCAAACCGTTAACAGGTGTGTAACACATCTTTCACGCTTAGATAATAATGATCCTGCTTTGTGTGCGCTAAGCAGGATCTATGGAAACATTCGTCACATTCCTCTTTCTTAGCCCTCTCTTTTCCTGTTGGCTCTCCAAGTCGCTTTACATTGGCACCATATTGACAGTCTGCACAGGGTTAACAGACTGGATCTAGAGCGTGAGGATTGATTAAATGTTCCATTTGATCACAGACGTTCTGAATAAGATGGATGGCCCTGACAGAATAGATACAAAGGGGTGACTTGATTCCCATGACGTGCATGTGCACACTGCTCGTGCACACACACAGACACAGATGCACACATTCAAAATGTCTGGAAATGAAGCAATAATTTCTTGATTTTGTCTTCTTTTTTTTGACTCCACAGATAAACCTGCAGAGGAGAATGAGGGTCACAGGTCTAATTACCCAGGGTGCAAAGCGTATCGGCAGCCCAGAGTACGTCAAGTCTTACAAAGTAGCCTACAGTGATGATGGGAAAACCTGGAGAACATACAAAGTCAAGGGCAAAGATGATGATATGGTGAGACACACACGTGGGTACACAAACACAGCGCATACACACCCCTTGTCATCTCTCCCCTCTTTTCCTTCAGCCTCTCACTCTGTAATACACAGACACAGATACACACATGCCCACACTCGCACGTGCACACACGGCAACTAGAGACCGTGCACTCAGTCAAGGGCAGGGTGGAGGACATGATGAGATGGCTTTTTAATTAGCTAGCACACACCGGGCCCCATCTTGCTGCTCCTTACCCCCCTCCACTTTTATGACTGCTAGATTGAATTTTTATACTATTTGGGGATGAACAGCCACAAGATAGGCCACAGAGTGTTCTATCAGAGTGTTCTATCATTCCTGACAGCAAACCACGGCTCTCTTCCATTTGGCCAAGCTCCGAATGACCCCGACTTCCAAACTTCTTTTCAGATTTGTTACCCGGAACAATGAGTCTGGACTTGAATATTCTGTGATCTCAGTTTTGTTCTTTTTTATAGCGTAGTTGTCTGTAAAAATGTGTCCTACAGAAAGCAAGGATGTGAGTGAGATTGTGAGTCTAAATTTGCATACAGTATTTTTGGAGGTGGAAGTTGTAGCCGTATGAGCAGACTGGGATAAATCCCTGCACAGTAGGATCTGTCGGTGTGTCACATGCCCTGATTCTTGACCTAATATAAGTCGGGGATTTTTGTTCACATTGACCTGTTGCTATCCAGTGACAGCTCCTACTTCTTGTATCGCATGAAAACACACTGCTCTGTCACTCCCTTGCTTTCTCTTTCTATGTCGCCTTCTCTCTGCGCCTCACATATGCAGTACATCAGTCACTCATATCAGAGTTTTTCTGTCAGACTATCTCAGGTCTTTAGGATAAAACTCTCCAGAACGTATGGCAATATAATTGGAGAGCTAATTTCAAACACACCACTGTTCTTATGAATTGCGGGCTCAAATGGTGCGAGAAATTGTCTATTTTTCCCTGCAATTCTAGCTCATTGACCTTGAATGACAGCAATTTGTTGAGTGTGGAGTAGACACTAGAGACAGTGTCAGATAGACTGCTACATAAAGGCAAAACTGATCTGCTTCACCATCCTCCCCGCCCCCATCTGCTGTTATTTCATCCCCTGCAACAGATTTTCAGAGGAAACGTCGATAACAACGCTCCATCAGCCAACTCCTTCACCCCTCCCATTGAAGCCCAGTACGTGCGCATTTACCCCCAAGTCTGCAGGAGGCACTGTACCTTACGCATGGAGCTGCTTGGTTGTGAGTTGACAGGTGAGGGAGCTCAGCATGTTTCATCCAACCGTACACACAAATTAAGGATGTAGTGATCTGAAAATCCACCACAATATGCACAGTTGTGTCATGCTGCATTTTTTATGTGGCAACAGCACTGAAAATATACAGTTATGCGGTCAGGAAGGTTAGAACAAAAGTGTTTTGTTTTTGTTGTTGCCAGGCTGCTCTGAACCACTGGGAATGAAGTCAGGCCATATCCAGGACTACCAGGTCACAGCTTCCAGCATCTTCAGGACGCTCAACATGGACATGTTCACTTGGGAGCCTGGAAAGGCTCGGTTGGACAAACAGGGCAAGGTCAATGCTTGGACTGCTGGACACAGTGACCAGTCACAGTGGCTACAGGTAAGACATTATCTGTAGCTAAATGTGCTATCTTTTGTAGCTACTGTCGAGATTTTATCAATATATTAGCAGGGAAATGAACAACAGACGGTCAGGATCCTGCAGATAGCTGGTTTTCGCTCTACTGAAGGATTAGCTCTTTCCTCATTGCACATCAATTGATGGTGTGTACATCGTAATGCATGCAAATAGATTCAATTATACAGCATTGTATAGGGAGAGACTTCATTGATGTGTACAGTGTGAGCTGTGGAGGAATTATATATCAAAACCCTCCCTCTATTACCTAGCATTCAGTATTATTCATAAAAACAGTCAGTAATAGGTAGTCATTTCTTTTTTCTTTGTGCCAGTCCTTTTGAGTCCAACACCCACACTGCCTCTGTTTGAAGAGTTTAGCCCTGTTATCTTTGGCTGCAGCCCAGGCTTTCTATCTCCATGAAAACAGCCAATCCATTTGTTTTCATTACAGTAACTGATGGCTGAAAATGTCTCCTGAAAGGGACAAGACACGTCTCTAAGTGAACGTTTACACCCCAGTCTTTCTGCTTAATAATATGTGAGATTGATGGAGGCCTCGGGGGTTTAAGATACATATCAATCAGACTCAATCATGCCCAGTTTGCCCTCACGTATGGCCTCATATATTGGATTTTTTTTTTTGTTCTTTTAAGATAAAAGGCAGTAAATGCTCTTTGCTTTTATATAAAAAACCACATCTTACTTTAAGCTGTAAAACTGATAGTACAGAAGAAATTGTGATATGGATCATCTTCTCAGGGTATTGAAGATCTGAGTGATTGCTTTGATTTCTTGGCCTTTCTGCTGCACCCGCTCCACGCATACCGCCTCCCAGCAGTGACACAGTTAGCACTCTGTAGTCACGCTGACTAGTCTGGCCGTTATTAGATCGGCCGGGTCTTGAGTCAGATATGTTTTTTATTACACTGAAAGCTTTTTGCCCAGGACAAGGGTTTGCTGGGCTACGTGTCGGAGGAGACAGGTACTTAGGCAGGCCCCATCCAGGCCAGGGAGCTCAGCTAAGCAAAATTGATTGCTGTGGGTAAAATAAAACTTGTGGTCTCATATTACATGCTGTGCCGGCAGGAAAGGAGAGATGCTATACAGATGCATTGAGAAAATCAATGGCTTCCACTGCCAAGGACCCTTTCTGCGCACACAGGCGTATACAATATCTGGCTTTTGGAAAAGTAGACATTAGGATTAAAGTGCTGTTTCACATTCATACAGATACAGCTGTTGGTGCTGACCACTTTTTATTATTTAGTGATCGTCGCATATGCATTTGTTAAACTCCCACAATCAGTGTCTTCTTCATACTGGTTGCCTTGGCAAATAATTGATTCTCAGTGACATTACTGAATGACTTTAAACCTCACAAATTAATGGAATTAATCAGCCTTAATGACAAATTAAGTATTACTATTAATCAAGACAACTGCTCTGGCGTGCAGTGGAAGCAGTGGGGACCTCTACAAACATCAAATATCCGAATTTGTGTATATATAGGATTGGACAAGATCTCATTTCAGTTGCAGACTATGGAATTTAATTTAATGTTAAATAAATAAATGAAGAAATAAATAAATGTAAATGTAAATATATATGATTCAATATTGTAAAATAAATAAAGGCGTTTTTAATTAATAAATTAAGTTTTTTCAAAAGACTACTTTTATTTAATTCAGGAACCTTTTATTTCACAATTACCCGAAGATAGCCCATCAGTTAGCGGCTGTAGCAACTCTAATTCAGTCAGTCCATACAGGCCTGCGTATTTATTTATTTATTATTGAATTAAATGGCATTCCATGGCAGACAGATTTTACTACTATTAGCTACTCTGAATACCTTCTTATAAAATAAGTATTCTAGCCTTTTAACAATACATCAATGTATATCCAAGCTCTTAAAATGTTCGGACTTCAGATTTTTTGTGTCTTTTTTTTGGTGGCCTTTTGTTGTTTCCTTAAGAATTGTATATCCATAACACGGTGACATGTCATAATACTCAGATGAACACCTCAGTTTGTACACACTGTTCCAATTAGTGGTAATGTCAATCGTAGAAATACACAACTCAAACGTGCAATGAATCATCAAATGGAGAACAGTTTTCAGCAGTTTAAATACTTACACAATGGAAATTGTTTGCCACAAAACACTGTAAAATCTTAACAAAAACACCTGTTTGTTTGGGGACTGTCCAAACTAAAGTTATTCTAGCCTGGCAGGATATAAAATTACACAGAGGGAGACCGAACCAGAATCGTTCAAGATGTTTTCAAGAGAGGAAGCTGTCAGACTGAACTGCAAGTGTTCCAGCTGGCATAAGCTGATTAGTTAATTATGCACATTAACATGTCCACATAGCAAAGAGAAATTACCAGAGAGACAGTAGCTACTTTTCAATTTCACAGTGTTCCTTTTAATGCAACACACGCACTGCAAATTCTCTGGCAAGTAGTGTTCCAAGACTGTGAGGAGTGTTTTGGGGGATTATGGTAAACATTCCTCAGACAAAGACACAAACAAGGTTGGAATGGTGTGATTGTGTCTCTTCATCTCATATTTCTTAACTGCATTAGAGTCAACAAACTACTTAGCAAGGATTCACTTTCCTGGATTATGATGTTGAATTCTGAATCACATCTGATGTTTTGGGTAGCACTGATGAGGAATCCAGGTGTGATATCCACTGTCAGGAAGCAAAGAAGAGGAAAACAAGCTGCAGAGATTAAATACTCAATTCACACTACGACTGCATGAGTCTTGTAAGAATTAAGATCACAATGTTCTCAGGGATAGAGTTCATTTTCTTCTGTATACAAAATAAATGATTGCTATTTGCATAATTGCATTTCTTGTCCAGAAAAGTGTCCTCCAAAAAAAAAAAAAGCAAGCATTGGATTTATACAACATTTCTTAAAATACCAACACGGTCAACATCATACCATCAGATATAAAAATTAAATTAAATTACCTATCTATCTAAATATCTACATCCCCATTAACCCACAGTAGTAGAAATGGCTTCTGGGAGTTGAAGGAAATAAAGTGAAAAAGGTTTTGCGCCATGCCTCAGATGAGACAACTGCTTTAGTTTCCACTCACAGCAGTAGAGTTGAGAAGATGGATTGTTTTGTTGTTTTGTAAAGGCAAGTCAGACAACACTTGCTATAAAGTTGGAAAGGTTTTGAATAATTTTCGCTGGAGATAGAATAACAAATAGGATCTTGTAATGGGCAATTGATGCTATTGAACTGTGTGTTTGCTATATTCAAGTTTAGCTATCAATTCCAACTCCATCTCACTCTGTTAATGTAACAACACTTACTTAATACTTAATTTACGTAGGTTGTCCCCACAAACATAGCCAGACTGTGTAATAATAATAAGAAGAAGAATATTAATAGAGTCAAAGCAATTTTTTGTATAATATTATCTCCGGTAGTGCTAATATACATTTAATGTTAATGCGTGTTGCACGTTAGAAAAGCTACATGCTAGGCTTGTGTCCACCCCCCATGTAACTGACGTAACCCAGCCTGACGCAGATAGCTTTGTGGTTTATTTGATTTATTGAGTTCAAGGGGGATATATTATGAGCCCTCATACTAAAAATGCAACTCTCCAAAGCATATCATCAGAATCATTCTCCTTCAGAAATGAGACTGCATATATGTCTGCAAGAATTGAGATTGCAATCTAACGATTAATTGTGTAGCCCTAATTCAGACACACCTGGAATCACCATTATATTTTGTCTTTCTCATTCTTTTCTCTTTTATGTTTTGATGCACAGATTAGCGACACTGATTGGCCAGGTTGTTATATTAATACATCATTTGTGATTGTATTTTAATATCTGAAATTAAACTTGTGAAACATATTGTTAATTCAAACTTTAGTATATATTGAATACGTTTAAAGTGGGTCCACTTTGTAATGACATGCTGAAGTAATGATCTGAGACCAAGTTTGAGATCATCGAGCTCTGAGTTATTATTCTTATTAAACCTTTATTTAACCAGGTATGTCCCATTATGATTACAAAATCTCTTTCCCAAGGGACCCCTGGCCAAGATAGCAACAATACAACTTTCAAACAACTTACACACAAACATTTACAACAAATAAAACAAAACTCACAGAATCATATGCCTTGGAAGACAGACAGGAGGAATGGCTCCAGTGGAGGAAGCAAATTACAAATTCCAATAGAATTAGCCAGTTAACTAGTTTTAGGTGAGAAATATTGACAAAGATGAGAGGGGAGCAGACCAAGAATGGATTTTTAAATTAATTTGCCAGTGAATGTTAAATAAAAAAATTAAAATGTATTCAACAGCTTGTCACACTATGGTTATTGAAACATGGTTTATCCTTAAGAAACTGCAGAGGAATATTATGCAGGGAAGTAATCCCTTTGGACACAGTAACTCCAAATAAATATGTAGACAGAATTATGTAATATTTAAAGTTTATCCTACATTTGCACACTTCTCACTTCAATTTATTTATTTTAGATATATTTATTATTATATATACATTATCTGTAGTTGAAATAAAGAGACATTTTCACACAAAATAATATGAGGATAAATGTAATATTTGAGTTGAATAATACAAATCTTCACTGATCAATTCAACATAGACCCACTTGTAATTCTTCGACATGTAAAGATATCAGATTAGTTGTTATTCATAGAGAGTTGAAAAGATCACGTCTCAAATACTAAGCATGTTTCTTCACACACTTACAAGCCTACAAATCCCTGTGGCAAAGCAAAATAAATAAGAAAGGGTTATTGACTTTGTTTTGGTCGGGTGCCATCTTTAAGCTTTGTACACAAGATTAAACAAAATATTAACCCTTAAATTAAGCTACAGCAGAGCGACTGGTTCCGTTGGCCCCTAAGCTAGTGCTGTGCAGATGCTTTTGAGATTTATCTCCAAACGCACATTATATACTTTACTGTTGTTTTCTTTTTCTTTTCCTGATCCAAACAAGCAGTTCAGGTGTCACACACAACCACTGCCATACTGTATATGTAAGGTATTGTGTGTGTTAGGATTATTGTGCAGTAACTGGGGTGACCGTGGATAAGTGGAGAGCAGGGCTGCCTTCCAATCAGAGGGTTGGCGGTTCGATCCCTGCCACTAGTCTCATGTTAATGTGTCCTTGAGCAAGACACTTAACCCCAAAATTGCTCCCGTAGCTGCGTCTACAGTATGTAGATAGATACTGAATTGTAAGTCGCTTTGGATAAAAGAGTCTGCTAAATGACTGTAATGTAATGTAACTGCACTGTCATGTAAATTCACTTTTGGCTATTACCTTCCACTATTTTTCTTTTTACCCAGTTCCAACCAGTGGAAGTCTTTAGTGCAGAGATAAGAACGAGAACCCTTAATTCTATAGACTACAGTCTTTTTAATGCATATCATGTAATCTGTACAGTAACTAATGATTCAGTGTAAGTTTTCTTTAAATAACACCCCAACAATGAATGTACAAATGTCTTGCGTGGACATTGATAGTGCAAAATGTGTCACTTCATTTGCAACTTGTTTAATTTATTTGTATCCTGCAAAGGTTACAAAACAAGCTATGAAAGTAATTTCGTTCTGGTGGTTCATTTGTTATCCCCTGTCTCCAAGGTTTTCACACCCAATTATCTCCTTAAAGTGATAAATATGTGTGGTGTGTGGCTGTGGCGCCCTGATAATCACCTCTGCCTCTGATAATGCAGAGTGAGCTCAAACTTGAGTGTGAAAACTTTGAGATAATTACCGCTATACAAATGGTATATCAGTGCTAATTTAAAATTCTGAATATAGGTAAAGTCTTTGTCACACATCAGTCATTTAGGTACCTGACCTGGTAATATAATGCCTCATTTCCACTGCAATGTACGGCTTTACTCAACTTTAGGCTGATCACCATAGCAGCATTGCGTGTTACTATCATGACATCATCTTCAATGCGACACCTGAATCCTTTCATTGGCAACTAAACAGAGGAATGTCTGCACTTCATCAACTGTACAGCATAGTCTACGTAGTGCATGGCCTAGTGTACGGTGTAGTGTGCAGTGTAGTTTTGTAAGGTGCCATTTTTTAAAATCTATTCACGGTAGTTTGGCTTTTTAAAAATGGCAGCTTTGTGCAGGATGTCCCGTGATTCGTGATGATAATTCTCTCTAAACAATCAGCAGTCTGCAGTGTTTTGACTCCATCTTCAAGTATCAGCTGGAGGTGGTACCAAAAAAAGTACCAGGTACCATCCACAACTTTTTCCAAAAAAAAGCCAAAAAAAGCGAGTTGTTTAAGTAAATTTGAGTAAACTAAAATTGTATTCGACATTGATGTTTAGATTGTATTGCTGTCACTGTTTGGTTTGAGGAAGGGTTGGATCCAAAAGAAAGCACCAAGCAGAGGGCAGGATTAGAATTTGACAGTTTTTTTTAATCGAAAGCAGAGCAAGAAAATCTCAGGAACCCATAAACTTGAGTAAATGTAAACCTCCATATGACCATATGTAGAGCAGAGCCAAAATAACAATTAAGCAAATGACTACTGCGAGAGAGGAGGTTTGCATTGGCAGATACTGATGAGGTAAATAGTGGCAGCTTAGCAGCTAAGGCACTGTCGGCACATGGGGGAAATGTGTCTCTCTGCTGGAACACACAGGGCCAAGGGAAACTATAAACCCAGACAGGAGAGACAAAGACAAGTGGAGAGTCATAAGTAAAGTGACCTATCACAGTCACAGCTGTATTAAGCCTGTGGAGTCAGTGTTATTACTCTAGCACCAGTTTAGCTGAACATTTCTTTATTGCCAATATCATAGTTTATTTCCACTGGGGTTGTAGCAGGATTTCAGATTATTTAAGAAATGGTGGTAGCCTCATACCTCATACCTACCATGATGATCAGGGTGGATCAATATACTGTACAGTAGGTGCTATGATGACACATTACTTGAGCTCAGAAGTGCAGGTGAATAATAATAAAGTGTAAGATTAATACATGGCACTGCCACAACAGCTTAACGTTTACTGGTAGAAGTTGGCATTTATCATAGCTGTGTGACAGAACTGGGTTGCAGCCATTTGTTTCCAGACGTTTCTGGTAAAAACATCTGTACAGTAAATGGAGATGATGAAGCCAAGCATAGAGGTGGTCCAGATACCGCATTCACACTTTTTGGATTCAACAAAAACATTATGACCTTGGAACCATGTAGAGCATGGTTTTTAAAGAGACTTTTGGAAAACAACGAAAAGACAAAGCAGTAGAACATGCCACAAAGAACATTGTTGTTGAGTGCTTTGAACACAGCAGGGAGGGTAAGAGATGCTAAAAGGCGTCACCAGTAGTTTGAATCTTCCACTCATTGCCTTCATTAATGAATGTGAGATGACTGACTTGCACAAGCCAAGCTTTAAAGTTAGATAAAAGGAACACAATAGTGTTCTTGGTGGTTATAGTGTTTAAAACTCTGTAATCAACGTATACATGAAATCTGTCCTTCCTATGAAGAAGAACCCAGTGCCAGTAGGCAAGGGATGAACTTTGCCCTCATGTATTTCTCCATGTGCATCATTTTTGGGCCAGCAAAAGAGTACAGTTTTGGCAGGATTAGTGCCTGGCAGAATGATATGATCTGTCATGTGCAAACGTGGTCTCTCAATGTTTATTAAGATGACAGATTTGCATACTCAAAGAACACTACAAAGGTTTGTGAGATCCCCTAAGATAGTGATGATAGGAGAAGATTAGCATACTTTTGACATTTAACACAGTAGTGCTGGCTTAAACCAACTAAGAATCCCAAAGAGAGAAATGTGAAGAATATTGTTCATCCAAGGCACTGGCTTCTACTTGGGGCGACTATGGCTCAGCAGTAGTGCGGGTCATTCTTCAATCAGAGGATCTATGGTTTGATTCCCGACTTCGCTAGTCCATGTTGATGTGTCCCTGGGCAAGACACTTAACCCCAAGTTGCTTCCGTAAGCCATGCCTACGGCGTGTGACTGTTGTATAAATGTTAGTTAGTCCTGATGGGCAGGTGGTAGCCCCTGCCATCAGTGTGTGAATAAACATGTAAGCAAATTTCTATGGGCCATGTTGGTTTATTCCACAGTACAAAGAGCTTCTTGGATCCAAAGTATACCAGCACTAATGGGGGTTTCACTGGTTATACCAGAGGAGACTGCAGCAGGCTGAATGTCAGAGAACAGTCTTGTCATGTTCAGGCTGGACACTGTGAAGCTGCACTTCAGATAGATGCAACCCAACACTTGATCTGGGATCATTAATCTTGTACTGCCCAGCTGCTTTGGGTCACCTTCTCCTTGACTGTTGAGTGACAAAGTCTTTTCTGTCCCATTAATCTGATACAAACAGTTGCAGACTAAAATACTGCAGCACAGCACATACTGTAAATATGGATATAGATATGTAAATTCAGTATACCAGTAATGAGAGGCACTGAATGCATGTAGGGACATAGGTGATTCCCTCTGTTGGCGAGACGGGAGCACACAGGACCAAGGAACAGACAGACAAGAACATGTAGAGAGGCAGAAGCAGACCTGGACACACTCAGGACAGTTGAAGCCAATGACATAAAGTTTGCATAGAGCAAACATCATAGAAATAAATCTTGCAAAATGCAATGTTAATGAATTCCACTTTTAAGTGTAGCTTTTACTGTGCTCACAGTTCCATAGAGGAGAAGGAGATGCACTTATGACTTCTGGTGACTAGTAGTTCTCTTGAATACCTATGTTGAATACACTTATTGTAAGTCGCTTTGGATAAAAGCATCTGCTAAATGACTGTAATGTAATGTAATGTAAGGAGAATACCATTGAGCATTAAACTGTTAGCAATTGTTTTGTCTTTATTTTACCCAAAAAACAAGGACTTTACATAATACACTTTGCTTATCATTTAGATATATCCGAACATTAAAGTTATCAAATTCATTTCAGAAATAGTTTGTATTGGATTTTATTTATCTTGATTGGTATCCTAAATACTGTTTTAACCCTTACATGACCGTGAGGTTTGTGGTCAAAAGTAAATTTGTACTGCCAGAATTTAAATTAATTTAAGCTTAAGAGTTAAGCCAGTTTCAGTGTAAATCAGGTTTCCCTTTTTTTATATTTCAGATGATTACATTTCATCTTTTTATTTTCTGCAATTGGCAGGGATCGTCACATTGTAAACATTAAAAAATTGTATTTAATAGTGTTTTTCAAAATAACGATGAATTACAATGGCAATAATTAATATACCGCTGAAATAAATTATTCCAGCTTTTTCAAGTGGTTCCTTGCTCTATGTGAAGTTGACACTTCACATAGAGCATTGTCCCATGTGGAGTAGAGGCTAGAAAGAACAATAAGTAGACATAATGCAAGATTGATTCCCGCTCAGTGCCTGTGAGCATGCATTTGTTGTAATCAAACCAGGTATTATCATTACACCAATTTTGTCGAGCACAGTTTCCTAATCAAATCGCTACCTCAAATACAGCACTGCTGAGAACAAACTCTATTTCCTTTAATCGATAGAATTAGCAGGGTGTTTGTTCCATCCATCCACAGAGGAGAATGGCTTTAATTTGTACCATTGAAACACTCATCTCTTCTCGAGTGTTTGTGCAGCAAAGATGAAGCGTGTGCTTTCTAAAGACAGAAAAGCTGCCTCCGAGAGAGTGAAGGCATTGTTGCATGAAAGGATTTAAGAGGGATTTTGATAATATGGAATTGCAATGATCGTGTCTATATTTCACGAAAAAGTGACCAGTACTATGTTACAATTACTTGCATGGCCTGTGAGAATTTATTTGGGAACTTTCAAGGGTGAGACGTCTTCTGCGTCCTTCAAGCTTGATCCCCCCCTCAATGGAAAACACAGTCCTTACAACAATGAATTGTGAGGCAGCATTCAGCGGCTATCCTCTTAAATCCAGCATTTGTATTACTGTCATACTATGGTAGAAACTAGATAAAGACACTTGTCTCTGCAGATCTGGCTATTAAAAGTTCTAATCACATTAGAGATGCATCCTTTATTCTACTGCTCACCTTTTTTTCATGATTTGTCATACTACTCTACACAAAAAACTGGATCAACGAGAACGGCGGATTCAGCCAAGTTTTCTTGCTGAACTAATTAAAGAAACAGAACGTTAGAGGGACAACATCTCCAGGTGGTTTCTGTTGCAATCAGTGAGAAGCACACAACCATTTACCCACAGCTGTGATGTTGTGAAAAGTATGAAATGTATGAACACTGGCTTGAGCATACATTCTAATCGGTCGGGCTGCATTTTATTTTGATTAAACCTTCACAGGAATTACCATGACAATAATCCAACACAGTAGGAAACACATTCCCAACTGAGGCAACAGCATCGCGTCTTATTTTTTTTGTTTTGTTCCACAATTTGATGACAAAATCTGAGCCATGGCACTGCACACTGATATGAGGCTCTGAAGCCAGGATGACAGATGTAACCATGAGTGCAAATTGCTCAGCCAGCATTTGCTTTGGCAGATGTGCTAGCCCAGTTTCAGAAAGGCATGATCAAATGTGCACCGTGTAGCTATGTACAGTGAGTGCATGATTATAAGAATTGGCTAATTTTATTCATAATAGAAGGGCTTGTTGTGGGTCATTATCCAACTTCTATGGAGAAGCATGTCGGATGGGACCAATCTGATACTGGATATGTAACTGCTGGCTACCCAGCATGGAGACTCCTTCATATTTAAAATGTTCTCAAATTTAAATAGACATAAATACAGTAGGTTCAAAAAAATGTTGCCAGCAGCTATTGCTAATTCAATCATCTTGAGAACATTATCCAAGAATTCAAGGAGAATTTGAGAAAGAATCCACACTAATTTGAAAACATGCATGATGTAAATTTCATTAAGGCATTATCGTCAGAGCCTCATTTTAATCCTGTCCAATGTGGCTCTATTTTATTCAATTTCCCTGCAGCTAGTATGCTGATTTAATTAGCTTCCAAATTAAGTTACGGAAGGGATGGTAAAGCTATCTGCTTCCCTGATTCAATTGGGTGGTTTTTAGTGTCCCCTCCTTCCAACTATAGCCTTGATGTACAGGTCTGCTTGGAACCTGTGTAATGCTACTCTTTTGTTTTCATTACCCAAGGAAGCCATCTTATCCTCCAACACCACATCCTGATCCTCATCTCCCTCTCTCTACCTCTGTCCCGCTCACTCCCTCTCAGCTACCGTAGGAAGCATTTATCTGTTTTATCTTGGGATGAGTGATTCATGAGTCTGCAGCAGCGCCTGCTGTAATCGTGGGATCTGCAGGAATTGTCAGAAGCGATGGCGCCTGTACTTAAATCAGTGCAGCAGAGATTGGGTCCAATGTGTTCTGCATGTGTATCTCGTGGTTTCAGAGGGTCTCTAAGCCATCTCTTGACAAGCAAGATATCCAATGTTTAAATCCGACATCTTTATGTTATGTGCCCAGGAGAGTGTGGACTGCACTTACGCATCAGCACTACATGCAGTATCCTTCAGTATTATGATTTATTCAGAATAGTCCACAGTTAGGCTAAGGCTCTGTAGAAAACTGGACACTGATTCATTTTAGGGTAATTATAATATTGCAAAGACCACCTATGTCCGTACATTTGATCTGTTTTGCAATGTCATGGTTCCCCTATTCATTGCATGTGAAGCACATCATGCTTTTGTGTGTGCGTGTATGTGAGCACACGTGTGAGAATTTGATATGAATATTTTATAGACCATGTGAGAAGCAGGAAAGGGGAGAGAGGAGCAATGATGAGCTGTAAGTGCAGCAGCCAGAGTCGTAAACAATTTTATTTTGTTTCTTTGTAGGACCTTTAAAAACCTGTATCCTCATTTTTAGAATGGGAACCCCATATTTTAGATCATTAAATCATTTCACATTTTACACTTGCTTAATATTCCAACAGGAATCTTTTTTTTCCCCTCCAGCAAGAATTACAGATTTGATTTCAGACAAGATCACACCGGGAGACAGACTACTTTAGATTTCATCAGTGAGTAAGTGTCCATCACATGTGTAGTCACGGTGAACATTAAACAGAGTGTGAAATCCCCCAAGTCCCTTACTAGTGCAGCGTCAAGGCTATTTTTTACGCATATAGATCCCTCACTTCATTCATGCTGACACAGTATGCAACTCGCTGGTTCTATAAATGCTGTTCTCCTTGCTGTAATAGCTCCAAATGATCCAGACCACCATGGTTGATTTCCTTCCTGTTCCTCTTGCCATGGCCAATTCCCTTCATTGGTCCTACAGCCATTTAGACTTAACTTGACATGCTGAACTGAGGCTACATCTGTTTTATGGCCGTGTGCTCTGAGTTGCCCATTAGAACCTCAGGTAGTAATGTTTGTGCTTTAATGTGCTTCGATGCACTGGCTTTGATGGAAGCCTGCCTTTGTTATGGAGAAAAGAATAGGAATTAAATAATAGTTTTATGTTTTTTTCTAAAGCACTCAGGTTATTTTGTTAAATTATAGATGGAGAACAAGACGATGCACTGTGTTTCTGTTGCAAGCTTTTACAGGAGAGGGTTACTTTTCAATACAGACTTCACTCAAATGTTAGCATTTATAATGATACATGACACAGCCTCATCGACAGTTGTACCTCTGAGAAACTTTCCAATTACATCACCAGTTCCTCAGTGGGAGGCAGCATTTGTTGTGCACCCTCCAAAGAAAACATGACAAAATTTCCTTTTAAAATGGGAAGCTCACAGGACAATCACATATGTCTATATGTTCTACTGTTAAACAAGACGCGAGTTTAACAGTAGAACATATAGAAGTGTTTCCAGCCATGCTAGCCGCTCTGTAAGGCTCTACTTAAACACAGCGGTGCTTAGAGCAACATACTAACGTGAAATGATTACCATGTTCACCATCTTAGTTTAGCGTGTTAGCATGCACGTTTTGCAGGTATTGGGTCATAATCCAAGGTATTTGGCAATTGAAATGTTTGACCAACATTATTAAAATTCATTCTAAAGGAGGACATGAATATCTGTACCAAATTTCACATCAAAACCACATGTGTCAACCTCATGGTGGCACTAGAAGAAATCCATCCAATAGGTATTCAGGTATAATATTTGACTGGATAAATGACTTAATGATAAATGATTATGACTTACTGGTGGCAGTAGATAAAAAACCAGGGAATCACCAGAATAAGGGTTCGTCCTCTGGGCACCATTGATATCTGTTCTAAAGTCCATGACCAAAGCAGTGGATCAATGGAGCGACCACCAGACAGACAGTGGCATCCCTAGAGCCATGCCGCTATCATGGCTAAAAATGTGTGACAGCGCTGTGAGCACCGTGTTTTTGAAAAAGAAATGAATTCTGGTCTTTGCAGATTGCCTGGGGTTATCTACATGCAGGTGCCATTCATTATGTGTTTAAGCATATTAGACATACTGTGAATATGGGGAAAATGTCAATGTTTTTAGACAGAATAACAAAGAATTTAATTTCAGTTACATGCAGCACTGCTTCATGTAAGTGTGCTGGCTTGAAGACTATTGTGAAGAGGAGGTTAGGAGGGGGAGGATGTTCAATGTATAGCGATGTCCTTGCTATGGTGAAACTGTTTGGCTTACAAATTTGTGTTCTTGCCACAATATTGCAATTCAGTGTGAGTCACTGCACGGTGCTTTTCCCATATTTATATCCTCAGCATGTTGGCTTTAAGATGTGCCTTAACCAGCCAGCCAGCTGACTCTCTTAATATCCTGCCAAAACAAGTCATCTTGCTCTGTAAAAAAGGCATCTATCCTCATGTCAAGACAGCTCATTTGTTTCTTTCAGCAGAGTGCATTTGATTCACATTCCACATTTAGCACTTTCAAAAACATTGTGTATAAGTCAAATTTGAAAAGGGACAATGTTTATGTTCATGCAGGAATGTGGTTAGTGCCACACTGACCGGCCTTAGACAATATGATGCAGCCATGAGTGGACTTCATCTCTATGACATTTCCTCTACTATACTCAGTGCTCCTGAATCACACTTCAGGCTGTCTGCACACCAGCCTTTCACAGTGTGAGATCTCAGCAGGCATTTATACCTTCTGACATCCCGCAAACCCATGTGGAAACACCGGTCACAAAAGGTGTCAGCAAGGAGATTCACTGTGTGTGTGTGTGTGTGTGTGTGTGTGCGTGCATGTGTGCGTGCGTGCGTTATTTGTGTGGTGCGTTTGCACTATGCTGAAATTTAAAGGACTTACAATTTGTTTCACAGTGTGAAACTGACTTTAATCTGATGAGGTAATACAATAATAATGACAGTGACATTTATCCAAACTATTAAGTTACCCTGAAATTAAGTTATACATTTCCAAACAAGACATTGACCAGCCCGTTCTCATAACGCCCTTCGACTTCTGATACTGACGAACAAGGCTCTCACCGGACTTTCAGATAACAATAATCAATGTAAACCCATCAGCATCATTATTAGACGCTCAGAGAAAATGCACTGGGAGTGTGATAAGATAAAGACCGAAAAACTCACAGGCTGGGTGGACGAGTCTTTTACATGCAGGACTTTCAACCAAGAGACTTGTGTGAATCCAACAGTGTGTTACAGCTTTTGTGTCACTTAGGCCACCTGTGTTGTGTTGTGTCTAAGTTTAACTTTCACTTAACAACTGATTGTTTCCTGTACATGTTTTAGGCTTCATTTTCACTTTAGAAACGTAGTAATTTGAACCTAAAACCTGATGTTTTTTCTTAAACCTTACTTAGTAGTGTTGTCGCTACACAGTGTGTTAGAAAGTGATGGCAAAGGCTCCTGACAAAGTGTCAGTATGTGACGAGTTGTGATGAGAACATGTTCTATTCTATCTATTCATTCCATATAATTAACTTGTAACCTGAGGCGCACACACAAAACCTTTGTTTGTTGTTGTTTTTGTTGTATCATTATAAATAAATAGTTTTTGATTCCATTCGTGGGACATGGATCATGCTACCTATTGCCTGCCTGAAGGTGTAAAGGTGTACCTTCTGAAAATATTTAAATTTGTCGATCGGCAAGCTGTTTGCTCTTGAGAAACTTTTTTTTCTCTTTTTATTCATTTTTACCAGCAGCTATTTAAATCAGCACTCTAGATTGTAATAAGTCATTACAGCGTCTTTGTCCAACAGGCTAAGTCTATGAAGGGCTACCGGCTGTTTGTTTTCTACAGTAATAGACAAAACAAACAAAATAATGAATATGAGTCTCAGGCTAATTTGTTTGAGCTGATGTTATTGCTGAGTAGGGCGGTAAGTATGCCACAACCTATTTCAGTACTGTTCATTTTCACTTTCTTGGGTCTGGGACAATAATATACTTTCACACAGGACAAGTCATACATGTCACATAACAACCTTTCAAGCTCAGCGACACTCATCCTCCTGGTTCATCTCAATAAACTGGCTCAGCCAGCTCACCTCTGTGAGGAATGGCACATTTTTTAAACTCAGAAAGGTGTCATGACACAAACAGGATTTTCTTTGCACTCAGTAGAGATGTGCTGTACTCAGTCAGCCATTTGTCTGAAAATTGTCCACCTTCAGCTTCATCCTTCCTTTCATAGTCATTTAGCTTTGCTTTTCAGGTTAAGGGGCTTTTCTGAAGAGAGTAGGCTTGCAGCAGTACAGAATAGCCTTTTTTGGCATGTTGTATGTAGAACTATGTTCAGATAGATAGCAGGCATATCTGACATCTCTTGTTAAAGTTCATGCAAATGGGACTCAGATTCAGTCAGGACACTTCTTCTATGACTAAAAGCACACCATTTCACCGTCCCCTCCATGTGAACCAAAGACATAACCTGTGAACATTCACTAGGATTGTGGTGTCTGGTCAATTTACTTCCTATGTACTCCACAGTATGATTGTACATCAAAGAATACACTGTGACTGTGTTGATGATTTACCTGTTGTAAAAGAAGCTTTCAGAAATAGAAGAGTGACTACATTAAATGTGCATTCTTGTCTGTAGTATGATATATCCTACCCAGTGTCCCACATTAGTAGTTTTCCATCCTGGTCATCGGGAGCTAGAACTGGTACAGTTGAACCACATTGGGTATTACCACAATATCTTGACTTTCAGTATTGTTCAAGCTCCAGAAATGTTGCATCTTTCGTAAGACCTTCCTCCTAAATTCCCAATTAACCCCTCCATTTTTCGATGCAGACTTTCTTTTAAAAATGTTGATGAGGTTTTCTCTTTGGATGATTTATTTCATGTTAAGCAATACCATGAGGTTTACATTGCAAACTTTTTTAGTATGATGTGTTGTTTCTGCGTATGACTAGCTACAGGTTTCTCAAGAGCAATGAAACAGGGTGTTTTTCAAGCGTTCTCCACAGCTTTAAACTTTAATGATAGCTGCCCTGTTGAGGGCTTGATGGGCCATTGCACTGTTCTCCTCATTCCTCAGTGAGTTGTGCACATTCAATTCAGAATTCTGCACTGTGACCTAGGAGAATATACAGAAAGTATAAACGCACACATATTCAATGTCCCACAGGCTTTGACGATTGGATGAGTCTTTAGCAGATAGTTATATTAGCACAGCTGGAGGGGGAATGTCAGCAGGATGCCATGTATGCGAGTGCTTTACTCATAATAAAGGAAACTGCGCCTTGTTCGGCTCCTTATGATGCTGCCTCTCACTGCATTAATCTCTTTATCCTGCAATGGCAAAGGCACTTCAAATAGGGACACAAGAATTACACACCAACTCTCTTCTTAATGAGCAGGGGAGACGAGTGTTTGTCTGGTAGAAGTGAACAAGTTAATGTAAATGATGCTCTCTCACTTTTCTATGTGTAGCTGTATTGTTGGGAAAACTGGAGGCTTAGGTTTGAGCTACATGAATTTTATTTTTAATCTCAGACACAGCAAGCAAAATCCTAAAATTGATTCTCATGGTTTATTTCTCTGAAACATGTATGCCATGAGCGTTCAGCGATTGCTACAAAGACTTCACACAGTCTGGGTTAACAGCTTGTGGAGGAGGGAATGGGGTTGAGAGTGTGATGGAAGAAAAAACTGAAGGTGGGGGCTGCAGGAGAGGCCTTGCTTTAACAAGCTTATCTCGCCCCCTAATTCAGTTTGGGCCATCAAAGTGTTGAGAGCTGCCGTCGCTAGGGGCGGTTGTATTTTTTGACCGCTACCTGTGACAGCAATTAAAGGTTCCCCTTCAAGCCTGCCTTTGTTTTGGTGGCAGACTTGACTGCTTGAGTAGAACGAGATTACCTCAACATTCTGCAACTGGAGCATAATCAAAGCCTCACAATGCAAGGTGTCATGCCCCTCTAAATCAACCAGGCAGCCCCTGCCACTGTTTTTTTCTGCCCCGCTTTATCCAGTGGGTTGCTGGAACATTATTGTTGTTATAACAGAACTGTTGTTTATTAAAAGTATTCATATACATTACAGGTAAATATTCCAATCTGCTGCTGCAGCCGCATTCAGAGGCAGAACTGAGCATTACTTTACAAAAAAACAGATGCAGAGGCTGCTACCATTTAAGGGAGAAACTTCATGAATATTGTATTCACAACAAATGAAGCATGCATATGTACTGTATGGCATCTGCATAATTGCATACCTGTAACGACAGCATTGTTAAGAGTAAAATTATGTCTGCACGCAAACTTCAATGCCTGCTGTCCTACTTTCATTAGCTTAACATCTCACAAATGGAGAACTGGGAGTTTATCCACTTGGATGCCTTTTAGAAAGCCAAGAGTTTGCCTTGTACTTGCTAAGGCATGGTTTTGTCTACATGTGTGTCAGGACCCAGGTCTATGCCTAATTATGTACAGAGCAGCGGGTCTGCACTTAAAAACACCCGTCTAATACCCAGGGAGCAGTCCTCAATCTTAAAGTAGCTGGGAGAAAAGAGAAACTGTAACATTGCAATAAAGGTAGAAGGAGACAGAGTCATAAATCATGCATTCAGTGTCTTTGCTTATTTGTTTAATCTACACAGATCCTTTTTTGTTTTGTCAGAGCCATGTGACACAGTATATGTTGACCTATTACCAGGCCAATTATTGTGATGTATGGCTGCCTCAATGTTGTATGTGTATATTCAGCAGAAGAAATAAATGTGCATACGTATGTGTTTCTCTCTCTTGCTCTCTCTCTGCTTCTAAATTTTGCTACTATCTTCCCATGTGACAGCAAAATGCCAAGTGGCACACTGTTTTCATCCTGTATTGACTATGAATCAGTGCTGCTTAGATGTATGTGATGCGTGAGACAGTTTTACAGTGACATTTAGGCTATTAGCATTTAAGGGATGAAAATGCAGAAGGCAGTGCTATCAATTATTCACATCGTTTTACATTCATAAAAAAACAGCATGCTCTTTTAAAGAAAGTGATTCACATGGGAGGTTATGGGAATTTTACAACCTTAATTTGTCATATTATTTTTGATATTTAGAAATAGTTTAGTTTTTTGTTGTATACAAAACAACACCAACCGTTGGCATAATGTGTTTCATAGATATAAAAGTATGTCTGCACTGTTTCCTTTATGTGGAATTGAACTTGTAACAGAACACCTACTGCTTTATGCTTATGAAAGCTCAATGAGAGTGACATGTTTACTAATACTTCTCTTTATGTTCCATCCCAATATGAGCTGTATATCTGCACTTCTACACACCTTCCTCTTAAATTTAAATTGTTCAAATATATTATTCATTTGACATAATTAACATGGTGGACTTGACCTGTGTTTGACATTATTGCAGTATATTTTGCTGAAGCAAAGTGAGCCAGGTAAATGCGATGGAGCCATAATACTACTTATTCTTTTTCTTGTTCTTTTTGGGTTCATCTTAACTATGTTTTGAATCTCAGCCAAACAGTGCTATGTACATTACCAAATAATAAAGCGTTATTGAATCGTACAATTTCAATATAAGTAACAGTTTGTGTGCTTACTGCCTAGCATCCATGCGTTGTAAATTGTTTGCAACAAATGAGAACCTATTAAAAATTAACCCAAATGTAGCAGTCTGGATCTCCGAAGCTGCTGCGGCATGTGATTTCTGTTTTGCTGAGGCGAGGTTGTGGACTTAGCCTTGTTGTTCAATATTCTGTGAATAATTGAACCTGACTTTTTGCACCCAGTGTCTATATACAGTAAATCCTCTGATGACATCAAACGCAAAAAGATGCTGTCTAGATTGTGCATCTCTGACACTTCTTTTACGTGCTAAGTTTCTTGAGAAAGTTACCATTCTACTTTCTCTCTCTGTGTTTCTTTCCTCTCTCAGGTGGACTTGCTTGTGCCTACCAAGGTCACCGGTGTAATTACCCAGGGAGCTAAAGATTTTGGCCATGTCCAGTTTGTTGGCTCATACAAACTGGCATACAGTAACGATGGAGAGCGGTGGAAAATATATCAAGATGAGAAACAGGGGAAGGACAAGGTAAGAAGCTTTCACAGCCCATAATGACCACCATCAAACATAAATCGCACAGTATTAGGTCACTTCTACCAACGTTAACTGACAAATTGGTTAATCAGATTAAACACATATTTGTTGCCATGTGCACATAGTAATCATACTGAAAAATACTGTAGATTCATAAATGCCTGCCTGTGGGAACTGTGAGTACTGAAGGTTTTGAATTATATATCACATCATGAGGGAAAGGGGCATTCTGGGTAGAGAGAACTAACAGAAATAATGGATAAGGAAAACACAAAAACACAGAGCTGCAAATCTGAAAAGGTTTTTTAGTATTAAGTGTGAACATTTCCTTTTCAGGACCTGTCTGTTTCTCCTTTCCACTTACCTTTAGCATTTTCTTATCGGTGGCTCAAACTGAGCCTGCCTGGTCTGTCCTACTGCCTCTCTCTGGTTTGGGATCAGATAAGAATGTGCTGTCAACCTGGCCTGGCCAGTGCTATGCTGAAAATCTTGTTTACGGCCCTTCAACAGAGTACATGTCCATTCCAATCGCCCACGACTACAGAGACAGAGCAGGGCTGCAGCAGCCTCTCTGCTGATATCAGGAGGGCTGCAGGCACAGTGTTACAGCTAGAGCAGAAGCCCCTTGTCTTTCAGATACTGGTGGCAAGAGAGGCAGTGTTTACTTTTTTCTGTTTTGTTATTGAACGATAAGCCAAATCTCGTCTGCTTATTCATGTACTGCTAAAGTGTTGACTATGGTAAATCAAGAGATCTAATAGAATTCATACATTCATACTGTAGAGGTGCTTTAAAAATAATTCACAGTATTATGAGGTCATGATATATCAACAGTATTAAATACTGTATAATCTCTTTAAATCTGCAGTGTAATTTAAATCTTAGTGTTTAAGCTAATATAAAAAATACTACAGTTTATTATTAATAAACTGTAGTTAAGACATTTGCATTAATATATATAAATAACAGTGAACATGTATAAAATATTTCATAAAACTGTTAGAATGTGTACATTTTGTTCCACTTAATTGAAAGAGTTGTAGTTGTGCATTTTATTTTGTGAACAAGTGTAAAAGTTTGCACCATATTAATCAAATCTGAGTGCCCTGAGACCCATATTTTGTATTTGATTCATAATTGAAGATAAATTGATTTTGATTGCGCTATATTCAATCTTCAATACATATTTGCACTCATTCATTTAGGCATGCAAATGTATTTCACACATTTAAAAATGATAACACAATATGAAAGTATTTGTGGATAGTCTTCAAATGGCTTGAAATCCTTTAGTCTTTAATTTGCCGTTATACTTGATTTCATGGTTCAACTGCAGTCCATGCCTTGCAGTCTGTGCACATAAAAGCATTAGCTATGATGTTGGGATTTCTCATAAAAACTGATTCTAAGCAGTTTGTAAAGGTTGTGGGTTAACTTCAACTGCCATTTCAAAATGTTATTTTCTTAAAAAAATACTTTTTATTTTGTTTGGCTCAATGTGGTAGACTCGTGGACTCGTTAAGTGAAATAACACCCCTCAATAGCCTGATGCCGATTCATGCCTGTATCCTTGTTCTGGAGCCAGTGCAGCAGCCAATGTCCGCAGATATTTTTCCATCTCTGCAGTTCACATTCCTTGCTTGAGGAGTTTATAATTTCAACACCCATGATTATCTTTGGATACGGGCCACTGCATGCTCAGCATGATTTTCACTCGAGCAATCTCAATACTGAGTACTGGATGACTTTCGAAGGCCAGGCAAGCATCAGCTGAGATAACAAAGGGAAGGAGAGAACAGTACTGGTGGCTTCTCAGGACCCTGTTATGTTATGTTTTATTTCTAAATCTCATTTTCAGAGATAACTCAGTGGGGAGCAGCACTTTCGTCAAGCTCAAAATATCATTAAATTAGATACAAGCCATTTCTATAACCATCTATTGCCGGCCCCTGTGTTGTTTTTGCTGTATCAGAGCAAAACCAGGGATAGGCAGTCAATCTGAGTGAGTGTGCTCTGTATTAGAGGGCAGGCGTGTTAAGCAAAGCTTCTGAGAATGTCAATCAGTTTGTCCCTAGACGGAGCCAAGGGGCTGCTCAGATGTATGATTCTTCAAGGTGTTTTCCCCCTTCAGACAGCTGAAGCAGCTATTAATGCTAGAGGACACATTTGGCTGTTGGACTCCCGAGGCTCCTCCTGCCACACCACAATGCTTGACTTGGCAGGGATATACTGAGAACGTGTGTGTGTGTGTGTGTGTGTGTGTGTGTGTGTGTGTGTGTGTGTGTGTGTGTGTGTGTGTGTGTGTGTGTGTGTATAATGTGTATGTCTGGGTGTCTGGTTTGGGCACAGTGGTAGAGGCTTGTAAGTATTCTTCTCAGCTCCCCCCCTCCAGCTCCTGTGTGGCAGAGGCTGCAGGCAGTTAGATCTAGATTGAGAGAGGAGGCTCTGTCAGAATACAGATGTTGTCACACAGTGGAGCACACACACACACAACAGTATCCCTCTACAAAATCTATAGAGAGCCTTGTTTGCCTTTTCTTCACACATAAATCCCAAATACCCGTGTACCACACTTGTGACTGAGACAAGTAACAACATAGTCCATTGTTTGAACATAATTAAACTGTAATGCACTTCATAATTATACATATTGGCTCGGCTGCATTCCCACCTGCACACACCGAGGTCACTACACTGACCAGTCCTGCATCACTGTTCTTTCCTGGATGTCAATATTTACACAGTCAGTTCATGGGGGCAGTCAGGCACAAAAGTAATTGATTATGTTTGGTAGTGTTTCACTCAGGTGACACAGGGTTAATTAGCCATTAGAGCCCTCAGTTCCCTCCAGGTCGGAGGGTAAAGGATGTTAGATAGCTGTGAATACAATCATCTTAAGATCCACCACTTATATTCAGTCTTTTTTTGCAGTCATCTGAAATGTTGGCTGTGAAGTTTCATGCACCTCAGGATTAGAAAAACACATAACTAGAATACATATCTCCATCCTCTTTAAATAAGTAGTTCAGGTACAGTTCAGTAACCGCCTGTTCTCGATTGGAAGGCTCCTCTTGACCTTTCAATGAAGACGTGGCTGAGTATCATTTTGGCTGCCTACGGTATCATGAAGGCAGAGAGATTTGAGTGTCCTGCTCCCTTGACCTGTGCAGCAGGTTTAAATAATGGAGCATGGGGGGCACTCGAGGCCTGCCTTAGTGATGCCTACCCATGACTCTAACAGCCTGAAAAATCAATAGTTGGGAGCAGAGTTTTGGCCACTGGGTCAGTGTGAAGACACACACAGAAATGTCCTGTAGACCTTTGTCTCTGGATAAAATAATTATGCTTGGGAGCGATGAAGTGAGACTTACTCTCAACCACCTCCACATATTTGACTAAAAGATGTGAAAATCCCTAGGTTGTGTGTATTTAAATCTGCTGGCTTGGATTTTTTTTGTTCTTATGGACTAGCAGTGCTGTATACCTTTGGCAACAGAATCCAACTTAAACTATGGAATTAAAATGAAACCCAGCAGCATTGCCATAGTACTTAAGTTCCAAAAGGTTGGGAGTTAGCCTTTGTTTTTGAACCAACTCAACCAGTATGTATGTGGATGTCTATTCACTAAAGTGTTGCAGGACAAAACAAAAGCAGGAGTGCTGTAGTTTTCTAAAACTAGCTATTAATAATTCAGTTATCATAACTGATTGCTTGCTAACACATCCATTTTAGCACATTTTCAGATACAACAAATAACAGTGTTGTAGAATTTGATCCACAGAAAGAGTTCAGAAGAAGCTTTGGCTTTGTAACTTTGACAATGAATTTGAGTATAATATATATTACTAGATGGTCACAATATACAAATTCTGAAGTTCCTGCAACACACCCCACACCCACGAATCTCATCAGGAGAAGAAATGCCATATTTCTACCTGCTGCACAACTGGTCCAATTCTGATGAAACTGAAGGGAGGGGGGGGTCCATCAAGGCATTGTGTTTAGCCATTTACAAATAAATAAACATAGCATTTACAAGTGTTTAATTACTCTTGATTATAAACATATATGGCATACTTGTGAAGCTTGCAACCATTGCTAATATGGCAGTAACCACTGTTTAAAATGCTACTGGAAATGTCAGAAGAAGGGTCATGCGGCTTTTATAGAGCTAGACTCTGGTTGAAATATGTGTAATTGTCTATGTTCAGTGTTGTGAATCAAAATGACATACAGCATTTTGTGCTCACTTTCTTTCTGTCACTGAATTATACTACACACCTATTTATGTTTACCAATATGTTGAGGATACCTTAATCTGCTCATCCCTTTTCTGTTTTGTCTTCCAAACAGCATTTGTCTTATTGTTGTGATTCTTCACACATCCTGTTCCAGACAGTTTATTTTAGAGACACTGCCTCGGTCACTGTGCAGGTCCCCAGACAGTCTAGGAGAGATTCTTGTCATATTTCAATCAGCTGCTGCTCTCATGGTCTTCCTGTCCTGCCTTTTATATTGTGCTGTCATGTGCCCTGGTTGTCACATTACAGTTGTGGCAACACTCTTGGAAATGACACATTTCTCGCTTCCCAGTGTCAAATGTTGCAGTTCTGAAATACAATGAAAAGTGAAAAGTACAACAGAAACTGGTAGCATTGCAGACCCTGTAACAGAGTAACCAGCTCTTTTAAAACGTCCATGCTTCTGTCAGCGTGTTTGCCAGCTCAATAGAAAGTGCAACATGGCCCCATTCAGACAGATTCATGTCTATAAATGTTGTTGTATGTGTTTTTTTCTAAGACACAGTATACTCATTGCTTGTTGTGGTTTTTTATTTGTATTATTGTAGAGTTTGAGTTTTTATCATTACATCAATAAATCTGGAGCATGTTTCATCAAATTTGCAACATGCAGAATGTAATTTGAAAAGCAGAAACAGTGTTGGAAATGAAGCATTCTCAGAAAGGAGCAGAGGACATAGTGAAATGGGGAGGAATGACAGAGAGGGCAGAATGCCATGTGATGTAATGTTGTTTACTTGTCTGCAGATGCAAACCTTGTCTGAATAATCTTAATATAGATGAAAAGCAGGAGAGAGAATGGGTTTCACTGCAGAAGGAAAATGATGACAAAGAATGTAGGATGAAAAGGTGGCCTGCAGTTGTTTGTGTTAGACATGTGAAATAAGGAAAGTAATGACATCGTACACCTGTCACATGATTAAAGCTTAAGGTCTACAGTAAGAGTAACTCACAAAAGCACCGAAAATGACAGAATACAGAATTAAGCAAAAGTGGTTGTGTTAACGGAAAAACACGTGCTAGGAAGAGGAAGCAGAGGTTTGATATCTTGTCACATTATTGCATTTTGATCAGGCCAGGTATCATATGTCCAGCTGCTACTGGATAAATAAATGGTCCATGAAAGAATCTATTACAGTGTCTGTAAAGCATGTTTCATGCTACAGCTTCTATAGAATCTGAGCAATTCTGTATCCTTATTGTTCACCAATTCCTCTTGTCAATTTCTATTTGTAATTACTTAGGAGGTTTATCTAATTGATTTATTCCAGTTGGTAGTGTATTCAATGTAGCACTTCACCCAAAATCTATTTTTAGTTCAAATAGGTCAAAAACTAAATGCTTGTATCACTCTCCTTCAAGCACAGAGGTGCTTAAAACTTCAATCTTCAAATCTTGTCTGGTCTTTAATTTGACGAAATATGGCGTATGAATATTCTACAAAGTCTAAACAATTTCTCCCAAAACCTTCATGTGAGTTTTGGTGCTTGTCCATTGTTTTAAGCACTTGTTGTATTGAAACCTCCTTTTAAACTGTTTAAATGCAAACCTTCTACTGTATGATTATTTGGAATTAGTTGAAGCTTTACTCTGAAAAGGTCATCCTCTGTGTCCAGCACCTGCTTGGATTTGGCCCGCTGATTTTCCTTTCCACTCCAAAGTGAGTCCCATTACATCCCAATTACGCAGGCATAATCATGTCTGTTTAATTGAAATGATCATATCCTTCATTGAAGCAGTCCCTGTAGGTGCATTTCTTTCTAATATACTTAATTTCACTGTCTATTAAGCAAACACCAACACAAAGCTTCTTATAATCAAAAATTGAGCGCACGTCCCAGTAAGACAATTAGCTTATTTGTATCTTGTATCTAGTTAACCCTTGAACTGTTCTCTTAAGGCTAATCTAAAGGCTTTTAAATGTCATTGAATTGGTATAAGAGTGGTGCAGACACTGAAGTCTCTCTCTTAACGACTTGAATGTTAAGCCTAAATTAGATACCACTGTTGTTTTGTTTAGCACTTCATTGAAGGATATGCCAGTGGCTACATAATCAGAGTGGTGCGTTGATCCAGGATGCATATCAGTCTGTAGCACAATATGTTATGTTATTGTAAAGAGCCAATACTGGAGAAACACGACTTTCCCTTTATAGCAACATTTCTGGCAACCACCAAATCCTTTTATCAAACGCCAGGTTTAAAAAAAAAATGATGTACGACAAAATGAAGGAAAAAAGACCAACACGCATAAGGTGCATGTTAATGACACCACTTAGTAAGCAGCAGAAACAACAGTAGATGTCTGTCACTAATTGTGGAGGTGGGACTTCCAGCTGTGGCGCACACAATTTTCCACAGGGGGAAACTGTTGATGTGCTCACACGTGTGGTGGATGAAAGAAAGTAACCACGAACAGGACTGAATTCAGAAAATGTGCTGTCATTGGCAGTGTTTGGATTGAAGCTCTGTTTGGCTCAACTTCATTCAGTACCTGTTCATGCATGAGACCTTGAAGGCAACAGTCTGGAAAAATCGGGCAAGAAATGTTCTGCTCCTGCCTCTCAGTAAAAGTGCATTAGTTTTGGTTTCTGTGGTAATTCACTGAAGATATTTTTCCACAACATGTTGACTTCTAAAGTATTCGATTACCATGTTTATAGTTTTAAAAGCCTTCAAATATTGTATCACCATAGAAATGTAGTTTTCACAATGTATTTCTTGGTGTCAAACACACCAAAACGTGTCTATTGTTTCTGGTTTCACAATTAATAATTCCTCCATGCTGCTGTCTTTAAAGGTATTCCAAGGGAACTTTGACAACGACACACACCGAAAGAATGTGATAGACCCACCCATCTACGCTCGACTCATCCGGATCCTTCCCTGGTCATGGTACGGCAGGATCACTCTGCGTGCAGAAGTACTCGGATGCACAGAGGAAGAGTGAAGTCCTTTCTTCCATCTTTATTGCCATTCCCCCTTGTCCCTTGGCATACTGGAGTATCCCGGTATTTCAAAAATAAACTGTGCAACCTGTAAAAAGAAATCAATTTCCAATGGATTTTTCAAGAATACGTGTTTGGTTGTGGTGGGTTGCTGTTTGTTCTTTTTGTACAATGATTTAAAACCTGCCCTTGATCACTTTCGTCTTTTAGTTTCCTCTTTAAAGCGTGATCTTTCTGTCTTTTTATTCTTCTCAAGATTTACCATCCTGTTTGGAATTAACTTCTGTAATATATGTGGGAGGGGTGGGCTGGAGTCGGAAAGGGGTTCTCCCTGTGGTTTTAACTTGTTGCCATGGAAGCTATTGTACAGTGTCACTTTTTAACAAAGATGTGAAATCTGTCTGCCGTGCTTCATTGGACATAATTAACCAACTTCATACCATAACTAAACTGTCTAAAATACCATGTAGAGATCACACGTTATTATCACTCTGTCAAATATATTTTTACTTTGATTACGACACTTCCTCAAGCCATGCTTTTACCCTACACTGGCATTACTACATCAATCAAAACACTATTAATGCTCTTGTATTATATGTAAAAGACTAAGAAATTGCATGGTGCGTGAATTATAAATGTATATTATGACAAATCATTTAAAACCTCCAACCCTGAGAGCAATGGCTTTGATTTAGGGACCTATTTTTACGTGCATTTTTAAATAGTTCTGAAACATTACAACACACTGCAAAAGTTTACTGAAGATAACTGATATGTGAGACAATAAACAGGCACTGCAGTTAAACTTACTGCAGCCCTGACGCTGAGGCTTGAAGGCTGTCTCTAGCTGAATTGTCTTAAAGCTCTCATAAGGAGTTCCACTTTTTATTTGTATTTGATTATCACTACACTTTTTTGAAGATATTTGGAATTATTGTTTGTGCTTGTTCTTTTTTGTATTTATTTAGATTTATTTGTCTCAACTGTCAGATGCATACATTCTGTGTTTATTGTCTTTGTGTTGTCTTGAAGATCTAAGTTGTATAAATTACAAAGCTCAGGATAGATACCATTCATAATAATAACCCACAAATGTATCATTTTTGGCCACATATTTAAAAACAAATCTGTATCATTATAGAAAGAAAATGTCAAATGAGTGAAAGCAGCTATATCATGTCCATATATGCATAATCCAAATATTGAAAGCAGTCTCATATTTTCTTTAATACCTTTGATATGATAAATGATAACTAATGTCTTTTTCAACAGAGTGCAAATGTCCAAGATTAATAATATATTAATATATTTCATTATCTCAAAACCTACAATGATAACAACACTGAACTCTAAACTAACATGGACGGACTGTTTATTTCAGGAGATCTAATCTTTATTATCATGCTGGATGAGAAATTATATATTAATGAAGTGTTAAAGAGCTTGTGGGTATTTTCACATAACATGACAGCAGCTATCTGCATGAACAAATATTTTGAGCTCCTGGAAACCATTTGGACACGTTCAAGTTAAAGGGGATAAAGAAGCCGGTATGCCAATCGCGTCAACATATTCTATTTATGCAGTTCTCACTGTATGGATCCTGCTGTCAGCTGCATCCTGCAGTCAATGCACTGTGATGCTTGGCTAGTTAACTAAATAGAAGTAAACAAGTACCTGAGGTATTGCAGCAATGTTGAACCTTACAGCCCCATTTTACACGGCTTAAAAATAGTCCTGGATGGTTTCCCACTCTTAACTAGTATTCCCAAAACTCTTGAGTGCTAGAATAAGAGCTTAAAAGGAGCTACTGTTATGCTCTGTGTTTCACTTAGGACTTACCAGCTTTCAGTCACTTAACTGTCCATTCATTTTATATCGTAGTAATATGATGCATTTTCTTTCTGAGATTGCAGCCCAGCCTGAAAGAGAAAGCAAAGAAAACCTTGTTAAATTTAATGCACCAACCTCTCCAAATAATTCTGGTTGCCTGACTTGACTGGAAATACAAAAAGTTCTACTGTTATTTTCATCACTTTATATTCAATGAGTGAAAATGCATTTGAATTAATAATTGTTTGACTTAATGCTAAAAGCACAGCAAGAAAAATATTCAAATTCTGTGGTGCTTACTTTACATTGTTGTGTTTCAGGGCATACCATCATCACGGATGTTGTTGTAGTTGACAAGTAACCATGAAAACAAAACAAACATATTTCGATTGTTACATGGATATTTGGAAATTTGTATAGCCTATTGTATTCTGTGTTTGACAAATTACAAAAGGCTATCTTGGAAAAGTTGTGCTATGTTGCCAAACTCTGTACTTCAATGTAAGTTACACTGAAAGACTTTGCTGTAGATTACCAATATATGAAAACTGTTATTGGTGTGAATCAGTGACTGTCATTCCTTAGGTTCATGGACACAGGATAAGCATAAACAGATTATTTGTGCACTTTTCAATTCTTTATTGCCAAATAACTATATTTTGGCCAGCATCTGCCCTGATTGATCTTTGCAGTCAGCTTCCTGTCAGCAGGCCTGCTACAAAGCTTTGAGGAAGTTTGCATGATGTATGAGTTTGAACAGTACAGTATAACAAAGATGTCCACAGGCACATTATGGTCTTGAATATCATAAAGATCTAATAGGCTTTACTTTGTACCTTTGATTGTATTGTGCATTGTAAAACTTCATCTCACTCTTCAAAAGGGGAGCCAGGTGTAAACTCATCCTGTCTTTGTATTTCTGTGTCTGCTGCTCACGTATTGTTTCTTTTGTCAGTCTGAGTGTCAATCACTATCTAGAAAATGTACTTATCATAATGCTGGTTAGGTTCAAGCCTGCAGAGAGTGAGAAACTGTGTACAGTCAAAAAAGATGTTGCTTCAAACAAAAGCTCTTTCAGTTTGACAAATAAAAAACATATCTGTGAAAATAACGGGGTTGCTTTGTTTTCTTTAAATGTCTCATCACTTATTGTTTTTTTAAGTCTTTGTTTGTTTAGTGTTGTGGTTCTTTTGCATTTGACTGCCTATTTCTGCCGTTAAAAAAATACAGTTGAATTAATTCTATGCTTATCATACATGTGTCTTATTATAATGCTATGCACCCCAACAACTCGGACAATGGCAGATTGTGGCTGTACACATTGTGGCTTTAGTCCTAGAATAAAGGACAAAATGGCAAAAAAGTTATAAGACTAGTTTCTCTGCTACATCCCAAATAAATTACTAAGAGTTAACTCTCATAGAAAAAAAACTGAGCTCAGATGTATTCTGGCTTCAGCAGGCTTATTAGCTGAAGGTGAGTCATTATGGATTGACAACACGCTCATGTTTGTTTGCTCAATATGTAGCTTGAGCTGGCAGTCAATTATCTTACTTTAGTTTAACATAAAGACTGGCTCTGTCCAAAAGTAACAAAATCCACCTACCATCACCTCTAAAGATCATTAATTAACATGTAGCATAGGCCTATTATCTCGTTTGTTTAATACATGCAAAATCCAAAGTGTCAAAACGACTTCTCAATTTCAAGGGGGATTATGTGCTGGACTATTTCTTGGCTTGGACCAGTTACTTCCTGGAGTATCCACTGGTTGCCAAGCTGTAACTGCTGGTGGTAGCTTATATTGTACCGGTATATAAATGTCTGTGGTGCATGTAAGTTAGTTAACATTATATGTTGCAGATTTTTTTTTTGTGTCATTCAATGTTTAACACTACAGCATTGCACGGGAAAGCAGCAAAGTGTGTGGTCTCTGCGTGCATTGCTCCTGGTAAGCAGAGCACGGTACGTAATTGAGTTTCTTTACCACTTATGTGGAAACAACTAAGGTCGTAAAATGTTTACAGTCAGTGTTATTGAAAATGATGGCGTTCTATTTCATTTGTACAAGATGTAGACCATATATATATATATATATATATATATATATATACTTATTTTTGCACATATGTGTTGTTATTTTTAATTGCATAGGCCTAATATGTACTCATTTTAAATGCAGTTTATAGGTGTGTAAATGCAAATGATAAACTGTAAAAAAAAAAAAAAAAAAAAGAGAATTTGCTTAAGAATTTTAAAAGTCTTCATGAGCAGCTTTTTGTGTTTATTTTTAGTTTTCACAGCATTAGAAATGGTGCTGATCATGCGGCTCATTATGATGCCAGAATAATTTTCTGATTACAACTTTAGAGACACTCTGCTGTGATGCGCTACATCTTCCCTTATTGGTAACTTACTGTTATCAAGTGTAATCAGGACTTTTTAAGTGTCAGTATATGTGGTAATGCAACAAGAATCAGATCACAAGTTGATGAAAATTGAGTTCTAATTACAATTCAAGTTTCCAAATATGAATATTGTGGTTTGACCCCTTGGATTGTGGGCTAATTGCAATCTGAAGAAGTATTGCCCAGCATGTGCCCATCACAGCTCTATAGTAACAGGTTGCAATAGAAAAACATTACATATTCAAGCCATTACTGACTCGGCTAACCAGTACTCTCCTACAAATGTGTTTACATAGTTAGAAATATGTTCACTAGTATGAACATACTGTAACTTTGGATTATAATAACTCAGACTGTTCTTGTAAAACAGTCTATTGGCATTGCACTGCTTGGCCCTCTACTCCATCAAGCTTGGCTCAGTGTCAACATGATTCTACCATATTAAGCTGCTTCCATTGATTTTCTTTGTCCTGCCATTGCCAGTTTATGTTTCTCAAATGAGTTCTCACACTTGTGGCAGGGGATCCCACTGTGAGTCGCAGGTCTGAAATGTCCAGTAATGATTCTGTTGTCAAAGTGCCAATGCAGGGGGAAGGTAATTGCCTCTTAACTCAGGTGAGTGAAACTACTTGGCAATTAAAAGCTGATTAGAAAACAATCAGTTTAGTCTGGTTGTCCTTTTTATTAAAGCTTATTCAGTGGAGGTTTTACATTCAAAGTGACCCCTTTTTGGTGGATTGTATCCTCTTTAAATGGATGTTTCCTGCGTGGAATTTTTACCTGCATCAAATCAATACAGAACACAAGACGTTTACTCACAGATTTTCTGTCTAGCAAAGGACTCCAACACTGTGAACGCAAGGGATCTACTCATATTTTGTCTTCTATACTTTTAAGAACTTTTTATCTATAGTTTGCAGCAACATTTCACTAGCAACTGAGTGATTAATCAGTACAGCTAGGCAGAACTGATAAGAAATATTGTGCTCAAAGCTGTAACATTAAAATGATTAGTATTGTCAATGTGTAATGCAGAACAAATGAAAGACAGGCAGTAAAAACATAGAGCACAGAATTTTCACACTACAATATTACTAATATTTGTAATATTGCGAATATATTTTGCTGTGTCTTGCTGCACACATGCTAAGCCCAGCTCCTTTAGTGACTAAGACATTTCTTTGTGATCTGTTTTATATCTTTGTTGCTATACGATTCACATAATTTCTGTTAATTTACATCTAACTTCTTGTTCTTTTACTTCCAACTTGTTTACTCCTACCGTCTATCTATCTACAATAATCTCTGGTTTCTTCATCTTGCTTCAATAACGTTTTCATGCAGGAAGGTCTCAGTTTAATGGAGCAGCCACACATTGTTTGCCAATGTTAATTAATTTCAACATCTGTGTAGCTGCTTGGACTCGTATTTGTTTCTTGACCTTTTTTTCCATTTTCCAATTTCACATTTTTTTAATCTTTTCTCAGGCAAGCAGCGTGATTCTGTTACTGCATTCAAAAGGCAAGTCATATTCATTCAGACCCACTGATTAAATTTATCTCTGCAAACTGATGAAATGAGCCGACAGATTTAAGCATCACCGACTTTGTAAACCTGAAGTGAAAGTATATGCTAAGACGCGTTCTTTTAAAAAACGTCTTCTGTGAAGAGAAGAATTTACTCACTAAGAAAACAATTATTATGGTTTGATGGTGTTTGAAATTTGGTGCTGGTATACGTGAGAGATATTGTTCTTTGTTTTAAATCTAAATCCTACTTTAGATATGAGGATTACATTTGTCATTTGTTGTATTGTAACACACACACACACACTTTACATTAAAGTTACAGGATGAGCAAATTCAGTGTGCAAACAATGACACAAAGATAATGAGATAATGGCACTGACCAGAGAGATCAGTGGAGTTAACTTTAGGCAGTGTTAATAGTGTCGTGGTACTTCACTTAAAAGGAGTACTTCACTAACACCAAACTCCAGTAACATATTGCACAGTGGCATCATAGAACTTAATAATATCAAATATGTACAAGTCTTGCAAGGATCTATTTCAAACACTTTCTTTTCCCTCTGAATTGTTTCAGGTTTCAGGTGTGATGTTGCATAGCCAGAGAGATATTAGGAGTACCACATAATGATTCAGAACGGTTATTTTTAAATGAAGAGAGCAGGGAATTTAATGTTCGCAGAGAGTGCAACGTAATCTGGAGTCTTCCTGATTACCTGTCTATAGTTTGTGCAAAAAGTTATTTGTAGAAATGTGTAGAAATTAGAGTTCTTGTTCCCATCAGGAGCGTGTCCACCCCTATGCTGTGAAGGGTTACATTATCAAGTGAGCAGAAATGACATGGCTTGGATCACATTAAATATGCTCCGGTTCTTCCCATGAGTGGATTGGCAAAGGAGACCGAAGAAAAGCGTAAGTAGAACAGGAGCTTCCTCCTACAATACAGAAACAGCTAAGATGTAGAAATAGTTTTGAAAAGATTCTCAATTTTTGTTATTTTTTTTTTATTTATACACTGTTATTTGGTTGTTTAGTTAAAAAAACTTTTTGATAAAACGTTCTCCTGTGGAAAGCTGTGGACAGTAAGTCAAATTTACATTGATGTCAAACTCAGCTGACTCAGCTGAACCAGTGTTTTAAGAGATTATTTTCTCAAGAGGTTACATGATAGGAAAATTTAAAAAAAAATAGTTTTTCCAGTAAGGACAGTCTCTTGTGTAGAGTTGTAAAAAATAAATCTTATTTGTTTGATTTAGATCATCTTTTCTGCCAGTCAAAATGAGCACTCTTCTTATTGCTGGTAATGATCTCTGCTCTGTGGGACAAATCTACCAACATTGTTTATTCAATGATATTACATGATTTTGACTTTTTACCCCATTTGTAAAAGCTGGGATTACAAATTGAATCATGCCTCAGCCAGAGCGCTTTATATCTGGAACATTACAGCACCACCCAATGTTTGAGCTATATATAGTCTCAATTATCATATGGACTAAATTTGTCTGCGCGGCACTCTGTTTGTCACAATGAGTATTGAGGGCAAATGAGCTGCAAGTGCCCTGTGATATCCCTCTTGTTATCTTGTTTGTGCAGTCTTTGGGGAGTTTTTGGCAGAACTGGGCCATTCTTGTGTGCGCCGTTCACCTCTCTAATGAAACCGATGCAAATGTTATTTTAGGTTCAGTTATTGTACCTGCAGATTCAAGTGGGACAGAAATTAGCTCTAAAAAGCTTCTGAAACCATAAAACTCTAGTCATTTATTATCGAAGACAGCTCGGATACCTTTTAACATATGTATTGCCCACCAGAAGTTTCCTGAAACAAATCTTGATGAGGTGATACAAAAAGAGAAGAGGGTTCATGAACAAAAGCCCAATTCAGTCAAAATAGATATCACAAGGACATTTTAGAGGCATCTTGGATAGAATCTATGCTCCAAGTTAGGTGGGTTTATGTTTTATTTTATATAACCTTTTCATGGAGGTGCATTTCTAGAGGCCAATTTAGACTTAATGCGGGGGGGGGGCATCCACTGGGCCATTAGTGACCCATGAACAAAAGATGAAACATCTAAGCAGGCCATATGGTACATAGAAGTGAAGACAGAATAAGAGTATAATAGAACTGTCCTCATATTGACATAGACAAACCTTTATCTTGTGTGTCTGTAACAAACACCCGCAGTGTGCAGATATAATTTGAATTCAAAGCTTTGTCATGATTTTAATCTATTTTATTATTTTGTCTTCTGTGTGTGGTTAAGAGTTGAGCGTGATGACTCTGGCAGCATAATGTGGAAGGTTAATAGGGAGACTTATTAGACGATTCAGTTCAGCATCCAAGTGATTGGCAAGGAAATTAAAGGAAAGCAGAGGTTGGAAGAGAATAAACGCCTGAAATGACCTATCAACTGTTTAAACTTGATCAAAACAGTTTCCTTAACAGTCATTGTCAATGATAAGAAAAAAGTAATTGCTTGCATTGCATTCACTTTACATCATTACGAAAAAACTGATTTTGACAGTTTTTGACCTTCTTTTCTTATTATTAGTATAAATGTATGCAAAATGTGTGTGTTTTTTTTGCTTTAACAAGACAGAATGAGGTAGACGAGACGTCTGGAGACAAGGTCCTTCTCCCTCAGTGGTGTGACTGTTCGATGGAGGTGACAAGAGCTTTGCAGCAGAGTTTATGAACGCAACATGAGCCAATATCCAACGAGCCTCCAGTCCATGTCAAAAAGAAACGTGAGATTTTAGAGCCTGTGAGTCACCCCTTTAACAAATTGCAGAAGCTGAGCAGAGATATGGTCAAAACTACTCAGTACTTGATTCTTAAAGCTTTGAGAACACAGTGGAAGCTTCAGACTCAGAGCAAATAGTCCTTGGAGACCTGAACAGTGTGCACGTCCTGATGTCAGCTATTCATGCTGTCTGCACTGTAAACTTACATGTCACCTTTTACAGTCAGTCCTCTTTGTTTTGGTCCTTCTCCAGACCAAAGAATATTTCAAGAGAAATAATTTGAAAATACGCTTTAACAACTTAAAAATGTTTTTCTCTTATATTACATTAATTTAACATAAATTGTACAATATGTTACTGAACATAAAGATAAATCATGTAATTATTAATGGTTAGCGTATTCTTTCACAAAACATTCATTTTTAAAAAATACATTTACCCTGCTTAAACAACTAAATGTGTCTTCTTCTTCATGTTCCACTGGATCTGCTTTTCCAAAAGTCAATTAAATCAGAAGGAATATTGAGGGGATTGTATTGATAAAAGTTTTGATGTGAAGTCTTAAAAATTGGATTAATTATTTTCTTGCACCTCCCTGTCTTTCTGTCGCTCTCAGGAGAAAAGTACATTCAAGGCCACACACACTGAGCCACTGGTTTGCCATCACTTACTTTTGAATGGTGTTTTGGACTTTTAAATAAATGTAAGTATTTTTGGAATAAATTATGGCAGCTCTTATCTTTTGTTGATCCTGTAGGCTTGTGAAACCCAACACACATGTTAAAATTACTTTTTTCTCTGGTAGTTCAAATATGCATGGATTGTGAACCCTCTGTGGACCCAATTAGAATCAAATAATACGAATTAAATCCCTCAAGGTAGTAACAGCGTGGTTTGGATATCCATATCTGCAGTGATATTGGGTGCTGTGTAGCCTAAAGCATTTTCACTGCATATATTCTGTAACAATACTCTGACCGTGCATCATTTAGATTTGCCCACTATTGTTTTTTTAATCATATTTTTGTCTCTGAAACTCAACAAAAGCAACAACATTAGACAAATTTTATATTCTGTCTTTCATAGGACAAATGCTGCTGCCTTTTTTATTTGGTCTGTTACAGGTTATTTTCTTAATTAATGACTCCTCTTTATGTTGGGGGTCTACACATTCCACACTTTTTTTTGCGTCCTATTAATAACAATTGTTCTAATTCTTATAATAAATTATTTTGTATTCGTATTGTTATCATTATTTGTTTTAATTATTTCTATTGTTATCATTCTTATAATTATCATTATTATTAATTTAAAATGCATAGCAGTGTCAATGGGATCATGCTCACTTCACAGATTTTAGCAGATTTTTGTTTTTGCACTGGAAGGAGAAATTATTACGTTGCTTCTCCATTTATGAAGAGAAACGTCTGAGAGTTTCTTGTGATTTCTATACCAAAGTGTGCACATATATATATATATATGTGTGTGTGTGCACGAGCATGTGTGCATGTGCTATCAAGTTCAATGCATATAGCCAGTGTATAAAGTGTTACAACCAAGCTGCTGGAGGTGAATGCACAGTCAAATTTAACTGAGGAAGCTCTTTCTTGTAAATGTGCCATGTCGAGCCTGTCCTCTAACATCAGAGCTGAAAGCATACCCTTTGGGCCTGTTTGAAGGGTGGTATTGTTATCTAGAGGGTAAACATGCTATCTCATTCATGATCAGAATCCCAAGGACATTTTACCTTGACAGAGATTGAATCCCTGGGTTGCTGTGATGGATGCAGTGGCTTCTATGCTGATAACACACAGATGTACAACGGCAGTGAATTTTCACAACCTGGCACTTTGGTGTCAGGAAGTTTTCTGTTTCATATTCGTATTTATGTTATTGAAATGTTGAGAATCTCCAAACTAATGGAAGTCTGTAATGGATAACTGATAAACAAAAAGCCACGTCTATGAAAAGGCAGGTTTTCAGAATGAAACTAAATACAGTGACGTTTAGCTGTAAAATTGACTTTTGACTAATTTCTGACTTATTGTAGTTTTTGAAAACAGTGCTGTCTGATCTGCCCTTGAAGTCAAATTGATGTTTGTTTTTTGTATTTGTATTGTTGTGGTTGCCTACATTTTATCTTTAAAAAAATTAAAGATCTTCTGCATTATGTGTATCATATTTGTCTCTGTTGCTGAATTTCCTCTTTCTTTTAAACAAATTTTGTCCAAAAAAATTGTCAAAACCTGTCATCAAATGCAAAAATAAGCCAACACTATCTGCATATTCATACAGTATGTTTTCCCAACTGCTTCATATAAAAAACACAGATATCCTCCCCGGGAGTCATATGAGTAAACAAACATTCAAATCCTCGCAGAAATATAAAATCCTACCATTTGCATAAGCTTTTTTTATTTACATTTTGAGATGGCAGAGATCATACCAAATTGACATGAAAGCCCAATGAGCCATTTGGGTGCAGCGTTTCACTTCAGAGAGCCTTTCAAATCAACCGCTCTCTCATCTCTGCCAATGAATGCTGCATGTCATTAAAACTTAATGCCAAAACACAGGAAGCGACTCAGTAGTTTTATCAAGAGTGAAAAACTGTGACTTGAAATCCACATCAGGAAGGAGAAAAAGACATGAAGAGGAAATGAAAAGGAATAACCACTGAGCTCATCTCTGCAGTTATACATGTTTCATTGCATGAAATATATTCAGGGCTGAAATTGAGTTCAGTGAAAATAAATGGAGCTAAAATATGCATGCAGGACACATTATCCTCATCCTGCGAAAGAACGTACAGCTTATTGCTGGTTATTAGTTGTAAACAGCAGGTAGCTTGTACTCACAAGAGTAGCAAATATAATTCTGATAACATCAGAAAAGCATGTTTTCATTTTAAACATTGTCAGAAGACCACATGCCAAAGTGAAAGCACCATCTTTTAATCTTCCGTAGAATTATCATTTGTGAGTATGCTGTGGGGTTTCAATACGAATCAAATCCTTTTTTCTATTCAAGTCTTCAGTCTATGATATGCTTTGCTAAATCTCCGTGTAAACTTTTCATGCAATCAAAATTTGGTCTAAAGAAGAGTTTTTTTGGCTGGTCCAATAGTTCATTGGATTTCTTCTGTTGTTTAAAAGAACCTTGGAGTCAGAGATGGACAAAGCAGACCTGAATAAAGAGCAATCAGGTCTGACCTGAGCCAAACCCTAAGAAACCCTTAAAGCTTGAGAGACAGGAGAAGATCAAGAAGGAGAATATGGGGCAGGATGTGACTGGGAAGAGGAAATAGCTTTGATGCCTGCAATCTCAATCTGGTCAATCAGCAATCAGAGCACACTGAAACACTAATGAGGGGTTTCAACACAGGAGTCAGCACCACTGCTGCTGATGCAGATGTGATATGACAGTTAATTCAACTACGAGTGGAACATTCGCTCGGCCTGTGTAGTGCAGCAACGGAGCCAGCTGCAGAGTCTCTCTGATTTCCAAGGGTTATTTGAGAGAAAGAAAAGTATTGCATTCCTGCAGGTATGATATCAGAATCAGAGGAACGTAGCAGCCAAACGGCCCGGGAGAAGTGATAATAATATACATCACTGATGTCTCACACATTGTGATGTGAGAGACCCAGTTGTATAACATCCTCATTTTAGCTGCTAATGGTGATACTGCAGTATACATAGCTCATCAAACAGAACAGACTTTCTATTTCATGCATTTAGTCTTTCTTTGTTTAATAATTCTGAGTATAAAGGCAGTTTTTTAATACCAGTCTTTATATCCCACTGTGTCATCAGCATGCCAGATGAATACACCAGTAACTGGCCTGCTGGCTACAATAACATGCCCCAGTGTGTAATATGAGCACGGTTGCATCTGTTTGCATGTGTATTTCTGAGTGTTTGGGGGAAAGAGAGATCTCTTGAATAAGCACAAGGGAAGGAAAAACATCAACAGGAACAGCAGAGTACTTGTCTTGTGTTTTAATAAAGCAGCCTGTTGGGGCAGAACCAGCGAGTCTGCATTGTCTGAGCTTGAAAACGGTGTATGTTAGCAGCTTGAGCAGCGACTGCACTGTCTTGACAACCCAGCCTTATAAAACGGGCAGTTAAAACCCACTATTGCTCTCCAAACGGCAACATCTGTCCCGAGCAGCTGTCCTCGCTTGTGCTCTCGTGAGCTCAGGTCAGGCCACCTACGGCGACCTCTTTTGCGTAGCTTTGGGTTCAAACATCACCAGGACTACTGCTGCCAGTTGTTCAGGCACCAGAACAGGTGATGTGCCTTGGCTGCATCCAGTCATCGCTCAGCCTGTTTGATCTGCCTCATGAGCCCCATATGTAACACGGCGCATTCAGCCAGCTCCGCTCGGAGGTAGGCCTTGTTCAAGCGTGAGCAGCTAAACTCTCACAGGGGTCAAACAGATGGGAATGCCGGATACAGAAATTGGATTGGATTAAACTGATTTGTAAAACAAGATCAATTATCTAATAGTTTTTGTCTGGCTTAGAAGTCCAAAATTCTCTTTAGATTGCTGTACTCTTTTTGTGGTTGACCATGTCAAACTGGCTATGCAATAAATGCAGCTGTATCACGTAGTACAAAAATCACAGCCAATCTGATCTCTTTGTTGTTTTGTTTTCTACCCAGTGTTGGTTCTCTCTCTCTCTCTCTCTCTCTCTCTCTCTCTCTCTCTCTCTCTCTCTCTCTCTCTCTCTCTCTCTCTCTCTCTCTCTCATATGTTTTTAATAAAAAAAACTGACAAACATCAGCTGTTAGATTATGAGCAGACGTGAACTCCAGTCACCTGCATGACAGCCCATCCAACACCATTACCTTCACATCCGCTACCTTCTGCTTTGCTACATAAAAGACACACTACTTCCTGCACTGGCACTGAATGTTGGCACTAGATGTAAATCATGACCTGCGTGAATAAGGAATGGATTTCTGTGAGATAGTAGTAAACATTTGAGAGTGCAATACATGTTCTTCACATATGCCAATAGTCTTGACTGCTCCAAGCGAGAAACTAATTCCACCAACTCAATGCGACTGTGTAATTTCTAAATAGTTATAGTTTTTTATTTACCTTCAGTTCTGTGACTGTACAGATAAGGGAGAAGGACTCAAGCTCTCCTACTACTTGTAAAACAAATGTAAATACTGGTACAAGCTGAACTATTAAAGGGACTAATGAAGAACACGTTCAAATCCCCAAATTCAAATGTTGCACATAACTTGGTGTCTGTCACTTATGTTGATTTGCATTGTTTGCCTGTATCAAAAATTAATCTCAGAGGTTTGTCATTTAGTTTATTTCATTCATTTACTTGTCTTTTGTCTCTCATCCACTTTCAGCTAGCGCTTACGGTTCATAAACTATATTGTTGTTTTGTATTCTTCTTTGTATTAGTAATTATGGGCTCTATTCCTACAAGGCTACATTCAGAAATCACAGGTATTTTCATTTCACATGAGGCAGAAAGAATAAATCATCTGGAGTTTAAATTAATAAACCAGCTGATGTGGACCGTACAGTTAATTGTTCTATTGGGATGTTGCTAAATCTATATTATTGTAAATTTTATGTTTCAAATAATGCAGAGAAAACCGAACATATCAGGCTGCACCTCCATTTATGCAGTGGAAATTAAAAACGTTAGCATGCTGGCCTGGCCCACTTAATATGCATCTGATAAGAGATATGTATGTGTATTACTACATGTTTATATAAGCAAGCGCAGCTCAATACCCGTTTTCATGTGTGTTCATGTGTCAGTGGAGTGAGCTGAAAAGGTTATGAATCATCAAAGCTAGTGATCATGAAACCTAATTTACTTTTTTTAATGAGATATTTGCACATGGCGAATATTTCTGCAAACCAATCCCAGTATTACACAGATGAAATGTAATTGGCTAATTGTCAAAATGCTGTGCAGTCTGTTGGGGCCATACATATCATATTATTGAGATAGCTGATGTGAGAGCGGTTGCAGCATGTGGTGTTGTCCGGAAACACACTAACTCAATCTTCCTCGCAGGCCTGTATTAAGAGCTGTCTGTGAGTTCTGATAAGAGACAGCAAATTAATGACATTTTAATTACCGAGTCATTTGGATTCTCTGCCTTTGTTTTATAACAAGGACAGTGAAATAACCCTTAGGTTGTATACAGTGGGCCACCCTATCTTTGCAGCCCCTCTGTCCTATAAAAGACAACAACGTGGCGTGCAATGTTAACATATGTTAATATCAATCAAAATGAAGGCTGTTAAAACGGAAAACAAGTGTGACAAAAGGATTCTTATTTGTTATCCAATCAGTATATTTTCTTTATGTGACAACCTCATTGTCAGCTCTCTGCAATCCATCAATATCTCATTATCCTTGTGTTTTGATCTCTGCATCTCTATCATCAAAGTCTTTCACTTGGTTTCACACCTCATGTTACTTTCACACAATCACACTTTCTTTTTACCCATTGCAAAATCTGTCATTTCATCCTACAGTTCAAACACTCTTCATTAGTTTAGTATCACAGTCACTCATCACAAATATGTGCAGCAGTATATTCATTTAAACATCTGCGGGGAAGTGTTCTCTTTTCCAGGATGCGTGTGAATGGGATGATTTCTGACATACACTGTTATCTCTACGTGAAAGCATGATGTTCAAAATGATCTTATGAGACCCAGAGTTTTCTTAAGATAGCCATAGTGTCTGTACCTATACAACTTAACAAAATATTTTGAATGTCCTTCTCAGTTCCAACCTCTCCTCTGCCATGTGGAATAACTGTGCCAGCACGAAATGGACTCTTTGGCTGGTGCATGAGATGTTAAGTGGATCATTGTATTTTTGCATCCTCTCCTCGTAGTTTTTTACCACTAACACTGAGCCAAGTCTCTTTTGTTACTTAAAAAAATCCAAATTGGCTTATTTACAATATTGTAGTATTGTATAGTGAGAGTATGCTAGACTAATATTTTGTGGAGTCCTTGTCGAGCGTATTGCTGATTAATTATTCTAATAAAATTATTTTTTCAAGTTCATATTTACAAAGAATATTTTTTGTCTAATGTCTGTTTTTTTTGCATGTATTTATTGTAAATGCAACAGATAAATAAAAAATAATAATCTAATAACGGTTGTGCATGTCAAACTCAAAGTTCTCTGACCTTTAACAAGTCTACGGCCCTGCTAGTTGTATTGTAAGGCTGTGCTTAAGAGCAGCTGTGTTTTGAACTGTACTAACATCAGCATGGTAGCATGCTCTCAATGACAATGCTAACATCTTGATGTTTTACAGGTAGTTCACCATCTTAGTTTAGCGTGTTAGCATTAGCCAAGTTGTACTAAATACAAAGTACAGAGAATGCCATTTGTTTAGCTAGTATTTGGTCTTACAACAAAACCATATTTTGACCAGGCAGTGGCTTATATTAAAAAGTCAGAGGATCAACAAAATTATTACAATTCACCCAGAGGAGGGCATGCATGTGTCTATCAAATTCCATGGCAACCTATCCAATAAAAAGGTTTTGAATAAATGTAAGTTAAAATACTAAAGAAATCAAAAATGTCAACCTCATGGTGGGAGAACTCAACACCAAAGTGAGAAAACCTCAACCTTTGGGAACAACCAATCTCTGTACAAAATGAATCAAGTAGGTCGTTATATCATTATATTTTTCACATCAAGTATATGTGAAAATTATAACCTGCTGGTGTCCTACAGGGAAATACAGGTGATCACCAAAATTAATTTGTTTCATCATCTGGGCATCATGGATATGTAAAAGAAATTTCATGGCAATCTAGCTTGGATAAAATAGTTATGCCTTCTGATCAATAAATGTGGTTTCAGTATTGAACAATGGTTGACTTTTTGAGTTAAAATGGAGTAAACCTTTTATGATGGCAGGAAATTGCTATTTGTAGTATTTTTCTGTAATCCCTTGTTGTGATGTTTACATTGTAAATATATAATAGGCATCTGATATGGAAAAAGCATCACCTCTTTTCCCCGTATTATCAGAACTGCTTTCCTCTAAATGCGTCCAGCTCATCTCCTCTACAGCATCTTGGACGGCACTCAGAAGACATGTAGATTTTCCTCAATGTAGCCAGATAGGACAACACTTCCAGCATAGCAGACGTTTCATTAGGACATGAAAAAGAAGATGAGGTAAAAACCACATTTGCATAAAAATAGCATTAGTGAAATAGCAATCAGATGGTGCAGGGCCATGCTGAAAGTGTCATCCTCCTGAGACAAGACCAGGGCTATATCTTTAATTGAAAAGAGAAAAGGGGGTTAAACCTTTCATAGATAAGATGCACAAGCGCTTTCATCTTTTTTCACTCAGTGTTCTCATATTGTCTTCCATTCTTGCTGTTGTTTTACTCTCCGCTCACTTCTTCATTACTTATTTATCTCTTTTTTTTGGCATAGCTTGTTCTGGGATTACTAGGCTGTGAATGGAATAACTATGAGCTGCTATGTAACTATCTGATACAGACAGAGATTTTACTAAAATGCTATAGGCCAGCTTCAACATGTGAAACATGGCATGCATGGATTGGTACTTAGTGGAATATATCAGTCTGCATATGGCCTTAGATGTATACAATGTATTAATTTGCTTTATCTGGATGGTTAGGGAGGATGCCAGATGCAAATGATAAGTTTGAAATGATCACTTCTGTTTAAACTGTGCCAAGGTAAACCCACATGATGCTTATGGGAAAAGAAACTTGAGGATTTCAAATGCACACCTTGCTTTAGGGTATTCAGGTGTGTGTTTAAGAATAAGAAAGTGAACATCCCTGTTGTGATTCAGTGTGTGTATGCATTTGTCTCACCTTGTGAATACAAAACTATGTTCGTGCTCATGTGCACTTGAAGAGCACAATGAGCACTCTGTTATAATTCTAACATGATTAAAGAACCTTTCAAGTTGCAAAATCAATGTGGCTGAGAAGCCAATGCCACAGAGGGCACATATCATTCATCAGGCAGAATGAGAATAGGGCTAACGAGCTAGCTGTGGTCTGCTGCGGTATCGCGTTGGGCCACATGGTCCTGTAATGAGGAGAAATGGCTGAGGCATGAGGGGAAGCCAAGTGGTGGGGTGAAGGCCACTAATTCCCCTCATCTGGAACCAGAGATAAGAGACAGATTAAGATTAACAATGTCCAGCCTGTTGAAAGACTAATTATGAGGCGCTCTGTGCAGTTGCTAACTTCTGTACTGTAGGTAGCACCTCACAAAGGCATCCAAGAGAATGTCCACTTATGGTTGGTATGTGTGTAAGTGTGTATGTGTTACTCCTCCTCCCCTTTGTTTTCTCTTTAGTCCCCTGTTCAGAGTCTTTGGAGTCTTCGCTAAGCCTCTTTCTTCATAGGTTTCACATGTCAGCTATTTCCACCCTGCCTGGCTTCACACAGTAACTCAGCGTCTCTCATCCTCTATTAGAGGCAGTATATTACTTTTTAGCTGACAGCTGACATCACCAGTTTATCTATCAAGATCCACAGAAGTGTGGGTTTAGTTACTGTAAAGATGTTTTTTTTTCCAAATCTTATGAATGTTTAAGTTTCTGTTTTACCATAAACTGTGCTTATCAATTTCATTGTCTAACCCCTTGGGAGCAGTGCAACTCGAACACCAGAAATTATTGATATGGGAATGTGTTAGCAAACAGTTGCCAATGTACACATCAAGCAGATGCATGGCATGTTTCTGGTCACCTAGTGTTCAAAATTCACTCTCCTTTTTACTTCTGAGGGACCATCCTCAACATCTATGTTCACCTGATAGTTGCTTGTTTGGTGCCGGACAGGTAGTTTATCAGAGCTTTGTTTATTGAAAACAGCTGCCAGCTGTGGCTGGAAATGGATTTATGTGAAAAGTGACCCTTACAAAACAAAACTGAGCAGAAAGATGCTAAACGCCCTGCAGAGCTGAGGAGAAATGCAGAGTTGGGTGTCAATTATCTGTTGGTTCATCACAGGCTACCCCTTTTAAATAGCTAATTAGCAACATCAATACAAAAATATTGATTGGAGCAGCTTTAAGAATAGGTTATCATCAGGCTTTGAGCTTTTCAGCACTCACAACTTATAAACATCGAGTTATGCAAGAGAATGAGCAACCAAATCACCCTCATTTCCATAAAATGTACTTGACTCCATGGATGACATACAAACTTCTACAGCCAATTAAACTGCATCATTACTCTTGTGAAGCTAATTAGAGACACCTGTACCAACCGAAGATAGCGAACACTCTCAACCTGCAGTATCAATCACAAAAACAAAGGAGGACAAACGTGGACCTGCAAGGAGTTCTCTGTGGGACTGTGGGAGATGTAAGCAGCTGACTGCTGGGTACACTGTGCTGCTGCTGACATCAGGTTTGTAATTTTTGATCACTGAAGCGATTTTACTGTAGCTCTTGTTGCCTGGCCCAGAACAGAACAACAGATGGAGAGACCAGAGACTTTCCTTTTAAAGCTGTTCTCTGCCGTTGGGCACTTAAGTGCAGCCTCAGACTGCCTTCTGAGCCTGAGGGAGAAGGAGCGCCAAGTCAGATGTGGAGGGGGTTTAAGGCTGTCTATACGTGCACACAATCTCACAAGAATATGTGCGTGTCCTATGTATACTGTATGCCGTTATATATACCTGTGCATTCTCTCCCGTTACCGTGTTTAAAACTGTATATTGACTGCACTCTGTGCTTGTCTCGGCCTATTTAATAAAGTTGCACAGGTAACAGTACAGTATGGCTCTATTCATCTGTATGCGTAACTGTGAATATCTTAGTGTGCTTTTTATATCCAGCCTTTCCTTCCTTTGCCATGCATAATGCATATCTGTCACCTGTGCTCTGTCTGAGCGACTAACTCTCTCTATATCAAAAGAGTTTTCTGACCTGTAGGGGACTTCTCTTCAAAATTGTTTGTGAAGACACGCAAGTACACAAACACAGACACCTGGCTGCCTGCACAGCAGTACTTTGATGAATTCAGTCTAAATTATCCCATTTTTCCCCCAGCAAAGTCTATTTTTTATCGGTGTCAGCTGATTTTCGCTCTGCTTCTATGGCTGGCTGTGCTATTTGCTGTTCTTATTTGTTTAAGATAATGTTTTGGTTGAGCTTTTATCTCACGGGTTGATAGACAGTAGAAAACCCAAGGCTGTGTAATCCATGTGGACATTCTCACGTGTCCCAACTGCAACCTATGGCTGCACCAAAATGTACGTTTTTAGCCATTTCCACAATTAGATGCGCTTTACACAAAATTATTGATCGCACTAAAATGTTTGTTTTTTTTATGTACATTTTTGTATTTAGTTAATTGTTTATTGAAAAAGTGTTATTTTAACCAATTAATTTGTTCTGCAAGATTAGTTCTAAACAACAACATATAAGTACCATAAACATTGCAGCCGTCTCAATCTGAAAAGGCATTTTTGCTACACGGAAAAAATCTTCTCACTATTACAAGAAAAATACCTCAATTCAACAAAATGTCTCATTATGAGGGCAAAAATATAAAGTAACAAGAAAATGTGAAAAAAAACAAGAAAGAAAGTCAACAAGAAATAAGTTAATGAGAAAATGTAAGAAGTGTCGCCACTGCTACACAGTACAGCAAGAATGTCTTACTGTGAGCATTTTAATGAAGAAGGCTAAAACACACAGTTAAATCTTGCTCTTGAGACTGATTAGTATGCAAATAATAGGACAATCTCCACTTTTTTCCTTTCGGTAGAGACATGGTTCATTCAAGATGTTATCTTCTTATGAAACAGCTTTGTCTGTCATTTTGTTGTCACAGAAAACCTCTTGTTATGATCATATACTGTTTATAACTTCTAGTTACTAAGCCATGATTACCTCTACAGATTCTGTTAATAGGTTAAAAGGAAAAAGTGGATTTTTTTGTGACTATTTTCATTCAGTATTAGACTTCCTCCGCTGTTTATGAGTTTGTAAAATAAATTGAATTGCTGCTGACTGTAGTGTAATATAGCAACCACCCACATCTAATTCTGTACAGAAACCAGCATTGCACATGCTATTTATAATAGGTTTTGACAGAAACATTACACGAAAAATGTCCATTATATAATTTCCACCGTCTTTCTATATAGCATGAGCCAAACATCATTAATATAGTGCTATTTAATGCAGATGGGCAGTATTGCCAGTTTATTGCACACACACTGCTTTATATTGTTGGTTCTCTGCTCTGCTAGCCACACTGTCTGATCTCATTTTTCAGCTTGTGCTGTGGAGCCAAACATACGCATTGCATCCAAGTCAAACGGTGCTGCTCTATGGCACACATGGATAATTGGTAAATTTTCACAGCCTCCAGCCATGAATTCTGTATGTCAACAAATGAGACTCTGTAGACACATGCCTTATCAAGGCTCTCAGCATCTGTGACTGTAAAAACCTCAGGCTAGTTGTTACACATCAAACCCTGCTATTTTATGGTTTTGGGGGCTGCAGTGAGGGTTTTCCACAAAGCTCAAGACCGTAACACATTATTATTAATATACATTTTTCATGGCTCCATTTGCCAACATTCTGATTCTTCTGTATTACACCAGAAGAACTCTGATAATGACCAAAGACTTGGCACTTCTTGTCAAAACACTTCTATGCTTGAATCATGGTCGTGTACTTTTCTGTATCCAGCCAGTTATTGAGTCACAAGAACAAATTGTATGTGAGATTAGTTATATCTAGCTGCTCGGTTTCCAACCCTTACCTCTTCATTTATATGGAGAAGCTGAATGCAAACCAGACTGCGGATCAGTATGGCAGTGAAAAAGAGAGTCAAAGTGTGCGCATGGATGCTGTTACACCTGGAGGAGAAAAAAGAAGGAAAAACCAAACATTCGATCTTAACTCTGTCTCCAGATGGTCTTCCAGTCATACTGAGCAGTTCAGTTACTGCTGCATGGTATCACTGTGCACACACTGAAACACACCGCTCACTTATCACACCCACTCTCCAGCTCAGTGTGTCCCAGTACTTGCAATAAACCCCTCATCATCTCGTACATTGGTGTGTGGCAGTGATTGGATAATGATGTAAATACTTGAATATTTAGACTGAAGTTTCTCTGCTCACACTGTAGTCGACTTTGCAGAAGTTAGCACACTACTGAACTACAGTTTCCAGGAAAGTGTAACACAATGTGACCCATTTTTGTATCTGCTCTTGAATAGAGGCCAATGATCCAAGTTCTGCAGATGGCACATTTATATTCATTTCTCAAATGGCTCACAATTGTAAAGGACGTACTGTGTTATGGGGAGGTTTCCATTCGCACCATTTTGGATCCAGAATTTAATTAAACAACGAAAGTGCTAGAAGTTACACAACATATAGAAACATAGTGGCACATTATAGTTGTGTCAGTCAGTGAAAGATAAAAATTTGTATGGATTGAAGTCCCTTAATAGTTTTCATCTACTTCTGGGCCATTTTAATTTGAAGTGATGATGTTTACAACATACCTTGGCAACAAACGGTTCTGATTCTGATTCTGATATTTCGCCGATGTATGTCTCCCTGTGACCTAGAGCAGGTCATAGGATTAATTGCCTTGGCATTCCTGGTGATCCCTCTCCAACCTTAAAGTTCTTTAGGTATGGGCATCACACACCCGACTGGAATATCATGGTCAGGAAAGACTGAAACCCCCCGAATCAAACACCCAGATGGAAGAAAGAAGTCACCAAGAGAGCTACAGTGTGACATTTGATGACCTGTGCAGTGCAGATACTTCAGAATTCTGCCCCATGCAGGATATTGGATGGTTTGTCTACTCATGTGTGAAAGTATAGGAGAGCTCTGGGGGCTTTAGGAGGAAATGCTTGATGATCCACATCTTGTAGGCCTATAGTTTAGCCTGGCAACATCACTGATAGAAAAGGTATTTCTTCTTGGGTGACAAATTTCCTTAAATCAAAATATAAGACTAAGAAAAACTCAATAGAATCATTAACACCATGTGTCTTCTTGGGAAAGAAACCAAACACAATAAAATGCTGTCTGAATTATTATTTTTTTTCCAATACCAACGTCCATGTTTATGATTTAAGAGAAAAAAAAACAAGTTGCATTAGTTCTTTAATATGGGTGTGTTGCTTTGCAATTCGTTTTCCCATTAACTCTTGTTGATAGGGATTAGGGCCTCTGAACTCAACATCAATGATGTTAAAAGGCAGACCGGATCTACTCAAAGATTATTAACAAATGGTAATGCACCGCATGCTTGTCTCAAACAGTCCTGACCCGGATTTAAATATAGCCTGTCCACTACAACTGATCCTGACTCTGTGACTCTGACCTGGTGTCTTGCCTTCTGGCCATGCTGCAGCATGTTCAATAATGCAGGGCTAGCAGGCAGCAGCGGCGGTGGTGGGGATGAGTTAAGAGTGTTCCTCAATACCACTTTACTCCTTCTTCAGCAAACAGAGCAGGAGGTGAAGGGATCAGTCTGGAAAAAGTAGATCTTTACAAACCAAAGACAACAGACAACAGGAACACAAGAGAAGCCTCAATGTCCAAATATGTAGAGGGTATCAAGAAACTGAAAAAATGTTGACTTCACTAAAGTCAACATTAGTCACTAAAAGTGTATTTTCTCCCTTGTGGATTTTGCTCCACAGTTCATTGGAGAGAGTCTGAAAGGGTGCCTTTGAAATCAAACCAACCGTGTACATTTAATATCATGGTCAAAAGAAAAGTAATTTCCTCTTACCAGACCATTTGAGGTTTAGCTGGAGCTCACTGACCTCGCAGCAGGACTGAGCAGTATGGGGACTTTGGGGGTAGTGAGCTAACACTGAGCGTAGCCTGATGCTTTCCAAACTGACAAAAAAACCCACCGGGCCTAATCACTACCATTAGGTAGGATTTTCACAGCGGAAGATACGCTAATGGAATTTATAATCACCAGGTTTGAATGCTGTAGCAGGAGACAACTGTTTTGGACACATTTTAATCAGAAAGGTGCTTTGCTCAAAAAAGGCAACATCAACAAGTTTGTTTTGATGCAGTTGTTTTTTTGTCAGTGTTCCATGAGTTAAATGGCTTTTTTGGGGAGAAAAAGTGTCACGTCAGCTTCCACCTAAACAAATCCCTTACCCCATTGGATCCATCTCATGAGAGGACAATTACCTGACTTTAGATGTTTAAATTCCGTTTTTCATCTGCCCAGCATTCAAATTAAAAGCTCCACTGGAAGATTATTACTTTTAAACACCAATGACTTCTACCCAAAGCCACTATTCATTTTCCTTTGCCTATTCAGCCATTCGCTATTATCAAGTCCCTTTCCATTAGACTTATTTTTTTCCCTTTCAAATAAAATCATTAACAGTATCTTTTGTCATGTGGTCTCTCTCTCTCTCTCTCTCTCTCTCTCTCTCTCTCTCTCTCTCTCTCTCTCTCTCTCTCTCTCTCTCTCTCTCACATAAAGGCAGGGATATAGTTCCAGACAGCGCTGTAGCACTTTCAGGACTGCAGACTGAACAACACAATAATTCACTCCCAAGTGTGTCGCCGGTCCCCAATGAATATCCAAATCATTGAATGGAAGAATCAAAAGAAAACGTCAGCCTCACACTCAAAAAGCCACTATTCAGAAACAGCCATCTCAAAAGATAAAAATTTGCATATTGTAAAAGTGATTGGGTCAGCTTGTCCATGGCAGTTAGAGCAAATTCAAGTAGAAGCCATTATCCTTCAATGATTTCACTTATCAAATCGTTGGTATTCAGATGAAGATAAAAATGACCATAAGTGTTACATTTTGTTAGGAGTTTGAAAGAGCTGATATGTGAATTTTGGTCAAAGGAATTTATAACAGAAAAGTTTGTATTCAGTGTTTTTAATTCTATGTATCTATGTAACAAACTTGCTGACTTTTGGCAACTACAATGTACACAGTTGCTCTGTAAATACATGTGTTCTCAAAGGTGAGCAGATGTGAAAAGTCCCTAACAAATACACCCTTGCATTAATTTGTCAGAAGACTGTTAGTTAGATTGAGAGCTTGTTTTCATACAGCCAATCAAACTGCTTAAATTTAAACCATATTTGCCTACAGTAGAAACATCAGCATTCAATCACACAGAAGTCTGTTACACAACACAAGAGCCACAGACTTTGAACAGCAACCCACATTGGCTTTTCCTGCTAAAGTCACCTTCCTATCTAACTTTCAATTATGGAAACACGTCTTGTCCTGCACCGTAATTTGTTGAACGAGCAACCGAACAAACATTCCTCAAGGAAAAGTGTACTCCTAACATACATTTTCAGGCTAGCTAGCTAAATAGCTGCTTAGCTTCAGCACTAACAGCATGTAAACGTAGCACAAATATCACATTGGTCCAGTTAAATGCTGGTGTGGTCTTCATTAACACCGCAAACAAGAGTCTGTCCATGTCTTGTAAGCTTCGACAAGTTTGTTTACTTCGGCCCTGCTCTTCTTCTGTAGGGGCTCAGCCTGCCAGCTGCTGTCAATCAAACACCAACCCAAGCCTCCTGCTGCTGAGAGCAAAAGGAGCATTTCTGATACTTTTTCCTCAACAATACATTTATAAAAATAAGTTGACAAGGTAACGATTAATTAAAGAGTTTTCAGCAAGTATATGATCTGAACACACACAAATCATTACAAGTAAATTACATTAGATACAAATACAATTCTTGCATCTAAAAAAATCTGTATTTGCAACAAAATGTTGCAAAGAAGAAAGGTCAGTGTTATATTATTGGATCATTATTTCTGAAACATATATTAAGTGTAGATTGTCGAGCGGAAGGTAATTTCTGACAGTTTTTTGTAAATTTGTCTACCACATCATATTTTATAAGCTGATCATATTTTGCTTGAAAAATCCTAAAATGGAAAGTAACTATAACGGCCTGATGAATAGTAGAGAGATAAACAGAAACAGAAAAACAAAATCTGCATTTTTGAGTTGCACAATTTATAAGACTGAGCTTCCGTTGAACCTGACCAATAAATCTGAAGATGTGTTGTAGTGCATCTTCAGTGCATGCCATCATACTTTTACTGTCTTGCAGCATTGTTACAGCACACATGTATTTATGTAATAAGACACCCCAGTGTAACATTATGCAATGCCCAATGTGGTGGGTGTTTTTCAGTACACTTCCACTGAGATAAGTAAACGTCCCTCTCTCCACCTAGCATTCTCCTGTTTTTACACCTCTTTGATGAAGCCTATACAGTAAAGTGGATTCCCGTGAGAACACGCGTGAACTACAGGTATCAAAGGAAGTGCTCAGAACATGCATGTCTTTTGTTTTATTTGTTTATTTCTTTTAATGTAAATTTTAGACAGAAATTGTAATGTTATGGTGTAACAGGTCAGGAGAGAGATTAGTGCATAAACATACGAGCATACAGAGAGCAGTGTTTGCATCCGACCCCTTTCAACTCACTTCCTTAAACGAGCTCATTTGTATAAAGAGGGGAGAAGTACAGGTGGAGCATGCCGTGTCCAATGGTGCTATCTGCTGTTCACTGGGTCACACTACACCTGATTAAATACTGCACTTAATCTATACATCTAGTTTTACTATTCATCACTATGTTTTGTATCCATGGCCCAGTTTCCACATAAGGATCATGACATTGTCTTCATATCTAATCTTCGAATGCTTTTCACAATATTCAACTATAATTATAGATGATAATGATAATAATAACAGTTTTTTTCTGCAAAGACAGTACTTCTATTTCATTTTGAAGATAAAAGTGCCTTCTTCTGGGTCCATTAACTGTACAGACAGCTCCACCTGCTGTTTAGAGTTTATTTATACGCCACAGCAGCTCTGTTAGGGTGCATGTTGAACAACAAATGGGGCAAAATGGATATCCTGTCTTGGATGAATCTACCGCATTTATCTTCCAGAGCCTTAATATTCTTTTGGTGGGCGATGAATAAGCTGGATGCAATAATCTTAAGCGTTGAACAGCGTGTTCCTTGCAGCGCAGCCTGACAAACATCTTACTCATTGCAGAGCATCAGTCCCTGATGTATCATAACATACACAGCCCTAAATGGTCTGTTGTTTAACCTCTTTCTCTCCCCTCCTTGTTCTCAACACATTCTTTATGTTCTCTTATTTCTCAGCCTGAATGTGGGGGTGGTCCCACCCCATTACCAGCCCCGTAGAGATAAACGATATCCCTACGGTGATATCCATCACGGCATTGGCCCTTCAGAGACAAATAAGGGGAGAGAAAAACTGGGGCACCTGGAGGCGGCTGTGATTGATGATGTGCTGAGGTCAATGTGACCAGCCAATCATAGCTCAATAAGACCAACACTAAGCAGGAACGATCCTACGTGGGTTAAAAAGAGAAGTTGTCAGGGTGTAACAGTTTAATTTGGATGTGGTTACTCCAGTGTTTGGACCCGCAGCCGGTGAAAATGGTGTCACCATCATACCTGAAGACTCATATCTGCAGGAATCTAATACCCATGGTGGATTAGCAGAGGAAGGGATGAAACACGTTCACCTGCATTCAAACAGCTGTCTGCCTCCTGCTGGTTTGTGGCATGTAACTCACAGGATGCCTGTGATTTTCTTGTGCTGTCATTTGCCTGCTCAAACACACATATCACAGCCAGCAAAAAGAGGACCTAACGTTTGCGCTGAGGAACAAGTGTCTGTGTTTACACTGTGACAATCTTCTCCTCAAAGTAATTCTTCAGCAAGTGACAAGGATCCCTTTTTCTTAAAAAAAATGGTATCTTGTCTAGTGAAAGAAGCCGGTTTACTCATTCTTCCTTTTCTGAAATCTTTCATGTAGTTTGGCTGAAGTTTTCTTCACTATAAAACGTCTTCTGATTCCTTCCTCCTTTCATAAATTGTCTTGTAGTGTACAGGGAGATGAAAGGTCCAGAGAAATCTGCTGTCCTTGTATTGTCTGCCCCAGGTCTCCCAGTAGGAAGAATGTAGGTACACAGAGAGAGTCAATGTTGACAAGAGTTTCCTGCTTTGTCACCTTCATTGAATGATACTGATTGTCTTTGACCTTTGACCTGCCTTACATTTTGTTTGAGTGGTCAAAAGCTCTGATAACTGTGGAATTTAACTTCAGGTGTCATTCGTGACTGGGCTGCTCTGCAGATTCCATGAATAGATAGCAGAAGTAGGAGGTGATAGAGGGTGCTAATTAAGAAAGTACTACCTTAATCAATAAAATAGTAATATTGATTCTTATAATAACCTTATTAAAGGTGCTAAATACAAGATTGGGAGCATTTCTATTTCTCAATGGCTCTCAACATGGCGACAACGAGCTAACGATGCTAACAGTGCTAACAGTGTAAACAACGGCAAAAGTAATGACAGAGTTAACAGGGTTTACCTGAGGGGGAGCCACGGGTTGGTGCTACGCTGCAGAGATGACGCTATTGGTCAGGACGGCTTCATATGAGTTCAGTGCAGAGCGGTAGCCGTGAGTTGGGCCAGTGGGGCACGCTCACCTGCACAAGCATGCACTAAAGCATGTGTGTCGGGCCCAGCTATGGTAACAAAGCCAGGAGAAGCTCTGATAACAACACAGAAACAGGGAGAGTGACTTCTCTGCTCAGGTAGACATTACTCCACTATATCTTCACATAGCTAATAGTTGTTGGCGGCTATATTAATGCTCTGAATATCCAGCACCTTTAAGAGTAATTAAGTACAATTTCGCCTCACTCATCACAACACGCAAGTTCAAAATGTTTGTGTTTGACCTCTGAACCTGAAATAATATGAATAGAATGGGCTCACTCATTGAACACTGACGTATACAAATTAGTGTGAGAGAGAAAATACACTGAGCCAAAACCTTAGTAGTAGTTAAGAGGAGCTTTGAAGGAGTCAAACACAAGCTCATTTTCAGCAGCTTCTTTGCCCAGGGCATTTCTCCATTTGACGACGGTGATATATATCCATAGAGGCTCTGTGGGTCTACTTTACAGTCTATAAACTGCAAATTGTCTTAAGTCAGCAGAAATGATCTTTCTGCATTATATACTGTATGTTAATGGTTAATCTTTGATCATAGGAAAACTACTGTATGACTGCTGTGTATGTGTGCCAGAAGTATGTAAAAAACAATCAGGACATTCAGTACAGGTCTGTCGAAGAAGTAACCACTCTAAGTAATCTCAAAAACATTCATTCATTTCTGCTGCTTTATGTTCCCGTATTCCTCTCGTGTCCACTTGCTTTTTCTTTGCTTTCTTATGACAGTAGTCTATATACTGTATCTCAGCACAGGGATTATTTTGGCCTTTGATGATAGCAGACAAAGTATTTTCCATGGCTCTGGGTCCTATCTTAGAAGAGAAAACAAGCTAGTGCTGTTCAATCGACCTGTCAAAAAATAGAAGAATAACAATAGATAATCCTTATGAGAATTCACCCAGAAAAAAAGATAGGGTTGGTGTCGTCCTTATATCAGAGACATCTGTCGTGTATTCTGTTGTATCCCCCTGCTTTCCTACACAGTCTGTGGAGAGAAGTGGAAGAGCAAAACGAAAGGGCAAAAACAAAAGACAAGTGCTTTTGAGTTTCATTTTCAAACGAACATACCAGATGTGCTTTCTGTCTTCTTTTTGCCCAGAGAGAGTTAATTTCACCTTGTGAAGCCATCTTCAGAAAACTCCAGAGTTCTATAATCCATGAAACTTCTCAAAACCGGACCTATCATCAGGTGCACACATGGGAAATCAAATGCTACCATCCATTCCAGCTGCTTCCGCTCTCTCTCTCTCTCTGTTTGAAAAATGTGTGCAGGAGCCTCTCAACAGTGTGAAATTACTCCCCTGGGTGGGCAGAGAAAAGGCAGTCAGCCAAAGAATGTCACCTGGATTCCTCTCAGTGTCCCCTCATTTGTCATGACTCTACTGCACAGCACAGGCACAACTTACAGAAATGTCATATTTTTTAGGTGCACTATAAACTGTTGTTGCTGATGCTGTTTTTCGTTGTCATGTTGAGAAACAACCTTGTAGCCTTCGGGATTGTTTTGCCAAGGATCCTTGTCCATGCTCTGAGTTCCTCCTACAATTTAGTATTGTCTGGAAATAGCTCTCGCCGCAACTTTGTACATTTACTTTTAAAGTCACTTTTTTCCCTTTAGCATTCCCTAGCTTAATAGATATGTAATAGGACAACGGATATTCAGGTTATGCCTTATTGATACATTCCTTTTTGTGAGGACTAAAAAGTGTGTCCTTTATGTGCACAAAAGTCCTTTTGAAAATCTGGAAATAATATAAAAACATATGCAAAAGGGTGGATAGCAGAAACGGGAGAAAGAAAGCAAGGCTGCGTAAGTGTTTTCGTGGCAGACTGAGTCTGATTGGTATGAATGTCACATTGTGCCCGGGGAGTGAGAAGGAGAGTCATTACATTCACAGAGGAAGGAGGGGAGGGTCTCTTTTTGAACTCTGTGCATTTGTTTTGAAGTTTGCTTCCAATTATCATGACTAAGTCACTTCCTCAGGGTAACATTTGGTATTTAATGTGAACATGTCGCACACACTTTCAAAGCTGCTGCTCATTTGCTCTGAACTGTATTCTGTTACTTTTTTGTCTGTTTTTTGGGCAATGTGTGCTTCAAATACTCAAACAATTAAATGTCAGATTAGAACACATTTCTATCCTATGATATGCATGGCACCTAGAAAAAAAGTGTTCATAGAAGGATATTCTTTCATGTTAATTATTTGATAAAAAAGTAGTTGGACAGATTCCCCTGAGTGCACACGTGCCCTCTCTGCATGATGGGTGTAACTGTGAAGTCAAATTCTCTCATCGCTAATGAAACTGCATGCCGTGTCTTCTGTCTTGAGTTGGCGCACAGCTGAATCCACACTGTCTTTATGGGCTGTGCTTGCTTCACACCGCTCACGTGTGCTCTGTCGCATGTATGTGTGCTAAGACAATAAGGTGAGCTTGTTTTGCTGTTAGTAAACACTGAACATATACATATTATACATTTATGCAGCCTATGTGCTGGCATTTTCTGATTTATTAGCACATAGAGTACGCAAAACAGAAAGTCAAATGTCTCAGGGAAAACTGTGCGTGTGTGTGTGTCTGTGTGTTTGTGTGAATCACTGGCACACCATGTTAAATCCATGCATAAATCTGTCACTGGCTGCGTCAGTTTGCACATATATGTTTGCGCTGCAGCCTGTATGCAGTCACGGAGCCTTACCAGGCTTTCCTGTTGGTGTTTGGCTGGCTGTCACACCAGCGATCCATCTTGTCTCCTCACCCAGCTGCTGATTTGCAACAAGCTACGCAGGGAATTTGCTAAACGAATTACTCTGGGGTTTAAGCCGGTATCTGACACAAAAATGCTATATTTCATTTGGGCACTATTTTTGTCACTTGAGTAGGCTTAATGAAGAGTGCCGCATCAATGTGGTGGAAACAAATCTATAATAGTATGGTTAATCAATTGTAGTATGTTGAAGTCAATGTCAGACATTTGAATTGTGAATTTCTGATCTATGCTAAAACTACAACTGTGCTGAAGATTGCTTAGTGCATTGCTTTAGTTTGGTGGGCTGTGAGGAACATTTAAAAAACCCTCCCTGTTTTAATTTCAGAGAGACATAATTCCAACAGACAACGGTAGTGACCATCAAAAGAAAGACTCTGGCTCGATAACACTGGTTTTACCTCCTTTGACAAAGCCTGTAGTAAATATAAAGGGCCAGTGGCCATTGCACCGCCATATGTATTACATGCCTTTCTAATCCCTAACTGCAGTTTATTTCACACCAGATGATGTTTGAGGAAGATTTTGCTCCACAGAAACACTAAAAATGTCAGTGGTGCAGTTTATCACCATGCAAAAGCAATAAAACTATCTACTCTTTATGCCCCAGGTTTGCGTTTACTATCTCTTTATGGATCCTCACTTATTCCAGATTATATAACAGTATTTATTCTATTTCTTTACACATTAACAACACTTTTTTTCAGTATGAGGAAGGCATAAAAGCATAAGTGCAAAGAGCTATTGATTATAGAACATATAGAACAGAAGAAAACATTGATAAAGAGCACAGCTGCATGCATTTAACTGCCAAAATGATGCTAATGCTCTGCTGGGGTTTGCAGTGCATCTTATGTGACAGCAAATGCTATGCCAAGAACAATATGTCCTGTACATGTCCTTATGTTTCTTCATTCATCATCATGTCCAATACACTGCCAATCCCACGGCCAGGACTTATTTCCACGCATGTTTTCTATAAGTGCATTGAGTCATGCTGCTCTCCGAAGACAGCCTGAGATTAATGTGACATTGATTGCATAATGTTACACCACTCTGTCACATCTACAACAATTTGCAGGGTCCTCTAAGGGTCTGCAGTAATATGGTTTCTTATCAGTATTACACAGTGTTAGTTGTGTTAATGCACAGTGTTAGTTTAATGACATCAGCCATTACTGCATCATCCAGTCATTAACCGTAGCTAGCAGACGAATGAAAGGTCAGTGGGGTAAAGGCTTAGTGATAGTCACTGTGTAAAGTGTTGTTAACATAAGGATACTGATAAATAACCTTGGTCACAGTAATTCTAAAATATAGCCTCGTTCAGACCTGCTATGAAGATGAACAATGTCTTTGGTGCTGTGACACTCAAGCTGACCTGGCTGCTAGAGATCATGTGGGCCTTTTAAAGAACTTCAGTATATACAATACTGACACAAAATAAATAATTCACAAGACAATTACCCAACAGGGGCATTACAATATGTATGAGAGAGGCTGTTTGAAGGAATTACAACACATTTATAACAGTGTCTTTTTGGAGCCCATTTACTGCACATTCAGGGAAGGTTTACTGCAATAACGTGAGGAACCATACCAAGCTAGTAACAAAGAAAGTTTTATAAAGTTGTGTGACAACATAAGCAGTGGTTAGCCATTATTCAGTGCAATACTTTGGAAATCACATGCTTAATATTTACTTAGTAGACGAGGTGTAGTGTAATATTTACTGTATTTTATTTAGAGCTACTTTTAAAAATGCTGTTTCATCATTATCTGTTGGTTATCTGATGATCAAATGTGAATGAACTTGCATAAGACGTGTATAGATAGCTTCCTTGTTTTATTAAGTGTTTCTCATTTCTAAAACATCACACATGAAATCAGGTTTTGCTATAACCAGGGTCATCCTAAATTTGGGTTATTTGGTTACTGGGTTCAATGGCATGTGTGGCAACTCCTCACTTCAGTTTGTAATGGCAGAGATGTGGATGTTAGCCAGTGCTACATTTAGTAACAGCATGCCAGCCTTTCAGAAGTAATTTACCTAATCACAGCAATCTTGAAATTTGCAAGGCAAATCATAACATGGAAAGTGTACAAAATAATCTGCCTTTATGTTTATGTAACAACAGTAACAGACTTTCTCTGGCACTGAAACCAACCAAGCTAATGAGCTAATCACTTTTTTTCAGTCTGTCATAGAGTTATTTGGTCATGCAAATGGTTTTATATCTATTTTCACTCCACTAATGGATTTGCAATGAATAAAACATTTTTTGTGTGAGTTGTATGTGTATTCAAGAATCATTTTTATATTTCCAGGAATGCTTTGTGTTATAACCTAAATAAATGTTACTGAGGGTCATAGGAATTTTTTTTTTGTTAAAAATTAGACAACACAATGTCAATGCTGCACAATTAGTGAATGGGATTCATAAGCCACGATGAAGCTGTACCACTGAAGCTACCCAAATATCAGTCATAGATAATAGTCTGCTAATGATGTCTTTTTGCCTACCAACTTGTGAGTAAGCTTGGTTAATTGAAGTGTTGTGCTTCTATTAGGCCAGTAGAGGCCAGGGCACATTAATAGTTTTTTGCTTGCAACAAGAGGAATTACTCTGGAAGATTCAATTAAATGTATGATGATTACTGCTATTCATTATCCTGTCATTACCGTTTCAGTTGGTAACACATGAAATAATATGTGCTTTATTTTCTGAACGTGAATGTTTGTATTTCACATGTGTATTTCATTAATGCAATTCATTTTATTTTAGATTTATTATGGGGTTGTGTTTTAGTTGTCAGCTCGACAGTTTGACAGGAGTTTGTGTTCATCCTGTGTGAGAGTTCCCTGCAGGTACAGTTTAGGTGAACTAGAAACTCTAAATTAAAAGGTGTAAATATGAGATGATATAGTTTTCTAAAAACACTCTCTTTTTTTGCCCTGCACAGGATAAGTTGGCTCAGAGGATGGATGGTATATTTATTAAATACAGATCCACACACCCTTATGTGTTTGATATCACTACAGAAGCATAAATGAGAAATGTCTGGCCACTCCCTGGTAATCAACCATTTCTACAGCAGTATTACTTTACCAAATCCAGCAGCACAATCTGCAGATTCATTGGATGGACTTAAGGTGCCAGTTTTTTGTACCTAAATGAATCACCAAGCAGCAGCCTTCACCAACACGAGTGTTCAGCACCCATACTGTGGAGACTTGAGTCTTGTGCTTGTGCGTCACATGCAAATTCTGTATGCCGTCAGCACACCAGTAAAGTCATAGTTAACAGCATGTGGGTCATGCATGTGAGTTCTTACGGGAAGCTCCAAAGAAAAAGAAAAAAAAAAGCACACCAGCAACCACAACAGTCAAAGTATGCTATGGAAACAGTTAAAATAGATATACTGTATTGTATACAATGTATCTGTCGTCAATTTACTTTGCACACTAGCTGTGTGTAGCTACCTTGGCAATGAACAGAGGCCATTTAGGGGGAGGCAATGAGGCAGGAAGAGCTGTTGTTGGATTGTGAGATTTGATTTGCTGGACACGTGACTACCACTTCAACTTTCAGACTTGATTATGAATGTTTTGATTTTTTAATTGCGCTGCTCTGTTCTAAAAAACGATAAGATTAATATTCCCACAGAACATTATCAGATAAAGACAAATCTCAGGTGTCCCTCCCAGCAGCCCATAATGCTCAAGGAAGCATATGGGACCCCTCAGAAATAAGTGGAACCAAATGTTTTCCCCCCGTTTTTGTAACAATGGATCAGTGTTAAGCGAAATCATTCCCAGCAGTACATCAGAGCAATGCTTTTTTCTCAATCTGTGATCTTAGCCAACAAATCTTAAAAGCTAAAAAAGCCCCCCCATCACCAATTATTCAGTATCACTGGGCTTTCAAGACAATTGAAGACGAATGCAAGAGACAAACTGTTCAGAAAATCAAAGATTTAAGAAGCAATATGTTTAATTTTATTTTAACTTGTGATTGAATCAATACCAAATCTATGAAAAGATGGAACATTGAGCTCAAGGCTTCATACATCTGTCATGTCTGCAGTTTGAGCAGATATCCATCTGTATTATGCACTTATATTTTCAGTGGGGCAGGCTCATATGCACTAACATGCAGTAAAAGCCACACACACCCAGAACAGCTATGTAAAGAAAGAAGAGAAACTCTTATTAATACACACAGAAGGAGAGCAACTTCATTATCTGCTCAGACATTATTCAACATAGAAAATAGCTGTTTGCTGCTATACTAATGCCCTGAAAATCAAATAGATATTATTTAAAGAGTACTCTTTTATGTATTTTGTATATTATCCATATGTTTCCAATTTATGTTCTACATCCTCAACTGGAGCTAACTAGATACAGAGGATGCACATCATAGCCCTGCTGGTGTTGGAGATAGCAGGACTACTACGTAATCTCGCTGAGGTCTACTGGGGTCCACTTGTTACTGAAAGCGGATCTGGATCTCCCTCAAAGTTAAGCAGCTCATGCTGAGAGTGACTCAGAAAAGACTGACACAGATGACCTCAGGCTCTGCTGAATCAGCTTTATGCTACAGATGGGATACCATGATCTATCTTCTGCTGTTTTCTTTTCACTCTCTGCGGTAGATGTGAAATTAATCAAAACATTAACATGTGTTAGTGTGTATAATTTCAGTTTGACTTATTAAATTACTTAACCTTCTTAGGTACGTATAGCATGGAGTAATAATTAAAACCTGAGAGCAGCCAACATTGTGACTGGCTGTTACCCATGGAGTTGAGTATCTATGGAGAGGGATTCTCAATGTCTACACTGAGCTCTTGTTGTTTGAGTGATGGGGTGTGTGTGTGTGTGTGTGTGTGTGTGTGTGTGTGTGTGTGTGTGTGTGTGTGTATGTATGTATGTATGTATGTATGTATGTATGTATGTATGTGTGTGTGATACATCTTTTTAAAACACGAAATTGCCCTGGATGTCTAATTATTTCATACTTCCCCTGCTGTTTGTGTTATACCGTTTAACATACATCATATTAAATCACCCTTACATGCTGTAATGCTATGTGGAGGTGTTGAAAGGCCTTGGCTGGAAAAAGTGTGGACTTAAGAAATACAAAAATAAGAAATAATATTTAGCCCAAATTGTGACTCACAGCATTTCAGCTTTAACTGACCTATTTCAAAATGACAGGATGCGTGTTGTCTTTCTTGATACATTAAGATGATAGTAGCCATAATGTATATTCAAAGTTTCCACATTAAGTAAGTTAACTAACAAGATAGATGACTGTACCTGACTTTAATATCTCACCTAGCTTTAAAGTTTGCTAGGTAGGTTATATTTGTTGAAATTCTTCACACTCAGGCAGCAATCAATAAATCAACTGCTCTGACAAAAAGACAGACAATTCCAATAAATGTGGCTGTTGCAGGAACACCATATTCGTTTTTTGAGTTCATTATGACATGTTTACATTCATAATGATAAGCCACAGCATGCACGTGGTCCAGTCCAAAGCAGTTACGTCCTATAAAGAATAGACTCCAATGAGGAAATTTATTAAGGCTTTTACTTAATATTTTTTAAACCCTGATAATTTAATCCTATAGATAATTCCAACCTATAGCTGCATGTTTTGTCAGTTTGATGTGCATTGTTTTCTTCAGCTGCAGCATGATTTATTCAAGACAGATGAGAGATTGTTAACATGAAGCCTGTGAGCACAAAGCCGACCTCCACCCATCTTTACACACACACAAAGTTATGCTTTCACAGTGGTTCTTTGAAGTGAACTGTCGAGCTCTTGCAATTGATTCCAGTACGAACAAAGAACATAACTGTTCCACAAATGGTTCTTAAAACTTTTTATTGGTTCTGCTTTCTTTTTCCACATGAAAAGAGTAGTTCAGTTGGAATGTGCTGCTGAGTCACTGCTGGATGTGAGGGGAATAGGAAGATACACAGGGGTCTCCCCTGGATTTCTGGCTTTATCTTTTCTCTGTAATATTGGCAAAAATTATATTGCATGCGCTAAATGCCCTATTTGGAAATGCATTTATTGTGGTCCATTGTTATATGCTCCCAGGAGAGCCCTGCTGCGGAAATGTAGTGATGAGGTTGTGTTCTTCTTTTAAGTAACTAATTAGCAAGGATGTGGTGTGACTGCCTCAGTTGATATTTGTCACATGGAGCCAGTAGAAGCAGCTGACGCATGCAGTGCATTTGGTCATATTTTGGTGAATGTATGGGTGGTTGGATCACACTGGAGAATACAGATGGACAGAAAAGACGTGGATTATGAGTAGACTTCAGTGCATGCCTAGATGCTTTTTGTCTGCCGTGTAACTTCGTCACAATTGGAAACAATTGCAACCGACATAAGTGCAGCTGCTTAAAACGTAACTTTTAAAGTATTTTGTTGGGCAATTCATTCTAGTCAATCTTACTGTTTCAACCCAGCATCTTACCTCCACTGTTCTCATTGCCCTCCTCTGTAGGGGACATATGGAAGCTATTTCATGCTGCAAAGTAGAGGGAAGCAGCTACAGGCAGCTGGACATCACTTTTAAATGGCAGCACAGTCAGCCAGGCTGATTGAGAACAGAGATACACTAGCCAAAGCTGTAAAATGCTTTCAAGGGCAGAACAGGAGCGAATTAAAAGTACCTGTGAGTCATGTTTCCAATTTTCACCTCCTTTTGCACCCTTGTACATGTTGTATAGGTAATCTTTGTGGCTCAGAGTCCTTTTTTATTATCGAATGTAATGACACTCTTTTGTATAGTACTGATCATCTCATGGGCAAAAGAGCAGGACCAGTATGAGGGAGGGTGTTGTGTTAAGTAGCAGAGGAGAAAGGAGGTGTAAGGGGGCAAAGGTGAATGGAAAACAGTGAGGGGAAAAAAAAGGGAATGAGCATGAAGAGAGCATTAAACAGTCCTGCTATAAAAGAGAGCTCTTACTTTGCCCAGAACACACCAGTGCGGAACAGATATGGAAAGAAAGTCTGAACTTTCTTGGATCTGTTTGCAGAAGAAAAAAAAATGTGGATCATAGCTTCTGTGCTTTACATTTCGTTATACTTCGGGGAACAATTCCCTTCCTGTGTTTTGTGGGAAAACAACGGGGCATATGCAGTAGGTTACAGAACACAGGAGAACAGATAACAGTGACCCCAAAAGTCTCCATTAAACCCACATCTATCCTCAGTTGTGACAAATCTAAGAGAACCTCTGTGAAAAAGTGAACAGCTGTGCACTGTACTACAACACTGTCCCTGAACCCATTTGAGGTTTGGGGGGTGGCCTTTCTGTCTATACAAAATTGTAGGGTGGTCTTCAAACCTGGACCCCCTTAGCCAGGTCGCAGCATGAACAGAAAACAGGATTAAGATACATCTTGTTCTGTAAGTGCCGAGATAGAGGGTTTATGGACACACCCAAACACTAAACAAATTCAGGGGTTGATACCCACAAAAGAGTCCCATTCCCAATTCCTGTTTAGTCATTCATTTGGCTGGGTGGGGTGTTAAGGCACCCTCGTATAAGTCGATTGATTTTTCTTTTGTTGAACATTATAATATTTCAAAACTGATTATGAACACTTTATAGTCTGTTGTGTTGTGCAAAGTACGTCAAAGTATCTATGAATCATTGACCCTAAACCGTCATACTTAACCTTGGAGTGTGATCACAGCCAATACAACACTGCAGGCCATGTGCCTCCTAAGATGCTGGGAAAAGCGCCAGCATGAATCATTAATGAGAGGGAGTTGAAGTAACAGTGTTTTCATACTGTAGTAATAATCTCTGGTGTTGAGCGTTTTTTCTTCTTCTCATTATCCCCTTTATGTTTTTTTCTGTGATTTTGGAAAGTTGTTTTTTATGTTTTTCTTTTATTCTTTTCTTTTATTTCTGTGCGTCATGTTTTCTGTTACCTTATTCACGGAGGAAAGCACAGAGGTGATACATTTTGAGTAAGAAGGCCACATGTGGAACAGGTTGCCTTGCATGGGAATGTCCATCAGCGTCTGACCGAAGGTGAAAAGAGAAGAGAGAAAAAGAAGAAAGGCAGAGAGACACATGGGCTGTAATAATAACTACAGCAAAGTTAAGGGATTTATACTAAATGTACAACCATACCTCCATCCGAGGATTATTTACTGTCATACAGGGGTCTGTTCAGCAGGATCGACAAGAGAAAAGGATGGAACAAATTCATCCCTCTCCCATTTCCTCTCTCTTTTCACACTGCTCCCTGTTACACAAAGGATCCTCTGTGAGAAGAGATGTTGTGTGGCAGGGGAGGGGGTAAGCAGGGAGTTGGGTTGGCCTAGCCTATGGTTTTGTTCAAACCATAGGCTCGGCTTTTGGTGAATTGGCTCAGCAGCGGGTTAGACAATGAAACCGATGGCTGTAATTCTCATACCGCCAAAGTAATGGCAGACACTTCCAGAGCAGTGCTTCCTCCCAAATGCAAGACAACCCAAACAGACTGAACACTGTCTCTGTTTACAATCGTCTAACGATAAATTTGCCGTTTTACGTGAATGTTTAAGGAAACTAACGTTCTAACCCATAGAGGCAGCATTTGCAGCATTCTTCCTGTGCACTCTAATCATGAATGTTCAAATTGGTAATTAGTTAATATACTCTGGACGTTAAGTTAGTATGTCTTTAACGCCATGTGTGGAAAGTGTGCTTTTTAGAATAAGCACTGCTATGGTGTAAATAATTGGTGTAACTGTACTCATAACATGCTTCTTTACATGTGATGCTTCAATTGTGAGTTTTCATGAGAGAAATGCTATTATTGCCCACAAATCTATAAAAGCACAACATGTAAAGTGACTATTGAATAAATACATAAACGCATATTTCTCTGCACATGTATCAGCCATGTGCTTGTGCAGCGGTGGTTTAATCTTGTAATTGATTCAATATTTTGTTTAATTTTGGCAATACCTAGTAACTTGTGTTTTTTGGCATTTCTTTTGTTTGATATAAGCTTTAAATGAGTGCTAAAAAGTGAGAGACTTTTCTAAACATCTGCAGAAACACTGTTCTTCTGAACTGAGTGCTCATACTCGTCAGTTTTTCCTAGTGTTTAAATGGGTTTATTATGTCTAATTGTTTACAAACGAAGGAACTGCTCTGGAGTAATTACTGCTCTCTGTTAAACACGCCATGAAACAATTCATACAGTTTATCTTTAAACCATCTCCTTCTTCAAGTCCTCACCTTCAGCCTCCAACAACATATGGTATCCATAACTTTACTATACTACCGGCTTGGGGGAGATCTACACTACTTTACTTGACGTCTCACATGCCTGTCCAGCTGTTCTGTGAAATGATTTCTCCATTGTTGAAGATTTTGTGCTTAACTAACAGTTTTCCGCTCCTTATAAGATAAGTGTGTGTGTGTGTGTGTGTGTGTGTGTGTGTGTGTGTGTGTGTGTGTGTGTGTGTGTGTGTGTGTGTGTGTGTGTGTGTGTGTGTGTGTGTGTGTGTGTATGTGTGTGTGTGTGTATGTGTGATTCCCTTAACTTTTTTGACATTTTTAAGCATCTTAAAGTTTTGATCGTGCTGCTTTTGTTTGGACACCATCTGTTTCCAATCCGCAAATGGATGCTAAAAGCCCACTTTTTTACTTTCAAGTGAAATGTAAACAGCGTGCTGGAGAACTGAATGAAGCTGATGTCTGTCTTTTATTCACAATGCCAGGTGGCTGAGTGACCCCGCCCGTGTCCTTGGCCGGAGCACCAGTTGGGACCCCGAAGTCTGCATGGATTGTATGACTTTTTTATGGCGCCTTAAATCAATCATGGATATAAAGCACATGTGGCTGTAGTGCTCCTGTGTTATTCATTAAATTGGTACGGGTGTAATAATTTGCCATGAATCCACCCATCTATCGCTCTACAGAATGTTCCAGCCCTTAATATTGCAATTGTCATTTGATGCTGGATTTCCTCTCAACTAAAGCTGTTTTCAACCCCATTCTGGCATTCAGCCTCACTGTGGCTCAACAAGGCATTTCAAACCCAATATTTTTCTTTTATTTCAACTCCAACCATAGATCTGTTTAAATACAAAGATATTGTGTGATGATGGATACGCAGTGATAAAAACAAAACTGAGTCAAAAAAGATCTGTATTTTCTGCAGGAACACAGTTTTACTTGCAGACATTTCAACAGGTCTAATTTATAGTTCAGGAAGGGTCGTTTAATGTACAGATGAGTAATAATAAAGAAAATAGTCTGCAGGACCTAGTAAAGAGAGGGGAAGCCAGTAATCATTTTGATAGCGACACATTATAGGTCACACTAGTACTAAAATTTTTTACACTTTTACCAGAAAAAAACTGAATGCAGATTGGCTTCCCATAAATGATGATGAATGTATTCCAGGGGCAACTGTGAATTCTCTAACTCTGCCAATGTGTTCTGTGAAAGTATCCCAGAAAACCCAGTGGAGAAAAATGTGGGCTTTAACAATATACTGTAATTATATAGGTTTCCATGGTGCCTTCTTCACACAGCTCCATCAGTATGGAATTTACAGCTTTCCACTCAAAGTATTAAAAGAGATATGCTGTTATTGCTATAAAGGACCATGCCAGTGATTTTGCATCTTCCAACGCATTTGACTACAGTTCATGTTACATGTTACGTTTTGTTTTAAAGATACATTCATTTTAGAACGGTGTGAAACAATACCTGAACTTGAACTTTTCTACTCCAGATAGATCAACACAAATTAGTTCCAGTCACAAACCATATTCTAACAAAACAAATGTAATATGTTTGAATTGTAAAAATGTTTACAGATTGAAATAACTCTTAACTTTTGAGTGTGATTTTGATGAACACATGATTTTGATGAAATTATTTTAAATGTATGCAATACATTACCACAAAACAATATTGCAAGTAAGTATAAAAGCAGATATAATGTTCACAGTGACAAGTTTCAAGATTTCCAACTTATCTCTGTAAGTTGGAAATCTTGAAATGCGCTGTCTGGTATGTAGAAAAGAAAATCTAAATCATTTTGTTTTGATTTTAAACAAGTAATTCCAGGAAACTTTATCTGAGGACGAAGTGTGTTATAATCTGTAGAAATGTTGAAGCCCTTTGAGGCAAATTTGTGATTTTGGGCAATATAGAATACATTACATAATTGACTTGACTAGTGTTTGTGATTTGCAATTAATAAGATAAAAAGTTTTAACATGTGCAGTGTTTGAATGTCAATTAAGAGGAACACACACATACATCACACTGGCAGACTCATGCATCTCCAATGCATGCATTATTGATGACGACTTCATCTTTCCCTCTTTCCTGTTTCCTGTTATTGATGGAGACTGTGTTGGGTTCTTGCTCTGCATGACCATAGCATGGCAATCACCATGTGTTTCTCACTGTGTTATGGCTATCCAGGCACCATTAGTTCACCTCAAACACAGGTCAAATGAATCCAGTTTCAGCTTCCAGTTTAACCTCATTATGCATTGAAACCATGGACCATTTGTTTTGTGGCATGACTCAGATATACGTATGCTGCTCTAAGTCATGTGCTACTAGTACTTTTGGGGTGTGCGCCGTTAACACAGCTGCACACTCTAACTTGTGAGGTTTTTACAACAAATTGCTTTTTTTAAGAAAATCTAAGGCTAACTACAAGCTATCTGCAGCTTATATCTCTGGACATTTCTGTGGATCCATAAAGATTTAGTTTTCAAAACGTCAGTGGTTTCAAAAAGGTTTCAAAAGAAAGTCCTCACATGTGTTTTTCCACAGCAATCATAATGATACAATGGATTTATTTCATCAACTCTGTCAAAAATGTGTGGTTGCGGACAGTAAAACCCTCTGCCAATATCCAGGCAACCAATGGTGAACAACCTTCCTTGACTAAATGATTTAATATTGTGAGCTGACATAACTGGCATGATTGCTCAAGTTGTGTAACTGCATTGACTCTCAGTGAGTCTTCTACAGCTGCGGCTAACATGGAGCCATACACCCAATGCCCCCCCCCCCTTGGTGAGAGCTTGGCAGCCAAGTGAAAAAAGGAGGCAAGTCATCTGATGGGAAGAGGAGAAAAAGGAAACAGAGAGAGAAGCAGAAACAAGTGGCTGCTTGTGACACAGCAGTATTTAAATATTGAAACAATTACCTCATAATGTAAAGCAGCCCAGTGTGTGTTCTTCTGTGCATGTTAACATAAATAACATAGGTTTTATGGGATGGATAACTTCTGAAACTTGGCTTGGATCTCAAAACAGATATAAGACAGATGTAACACTCTTGGACAAGTTTTCTATTGGTTTAGGGTGAGAATTGATTCAGAGTTGGCTTTCTTTATTTAAGATGCCAAAAAAGAGATTAACCTTGTTCTGAATGTTTTGCAAAGTCAGCTTTATTGTCAATTTCTCAATGTACAGAGGAGTTGAAAAAACATTTCTCTCCAGTTCAACATGTAAAGTGAATGACCAAGTGTGAATGAATGGCAAGTGTGACCCGATCTGAAAAATAATTGTATAAAGACAGTATTGGAAGATGTATTGTCATCTTTTTACAACTAGACTTTGCTATAATTACACTACAGTGTATGAAAACAGCTAACTGCTGGATGTTTAAATAAGCAGCTGTTTGTAACCAAGTTGGCCATATAAACTTGAGTTAACTTGTATCGATGTTGTGTTCACAACTTTTTTCCACTGCCCCATGTCCAAAATAAATACGTTATAGCAGGTTTAAGTAAAAGATAGTTCACTGTAAAAATACTCTTACAAATAAACATACATTACAAATAAAAGTTCCATATTCATTCTTTAACCTATGTAGAGGAATTATTAGCAGCAAAATGTACCTACAGTATCAAAAGTAAAAGTATTATTTACTTCTCTAAATGACTACTTTCCATATTATAGTTATTGGATTATACTAATTTTATACTAATACTAATTTTATACTACTAGTTACATGCATAGTGTATTTTTTAGAATAAACGTACGTCTTCACAGGAAGTTTAGGCAACAAAACCACTTAATTGTGTTAAGGAAAAGACTGTGGTTGATGCTAACTTGACTGAATAACAACTCATGTTACAATCGAGGGACAAACAAGTCAGAGTTACGTGACTAACAATTGACAAAATGTCAATTTTACTTTTAGTTTAACATGTGACACGAACAGCGGCCTCCTAGACGATAGTCCTATGTTTGTTTGACCCTTCCACCTCCCACCTGTACTAAATTGACCAGCTCGCTCTTTATACTACATCAGTTGCTGAGCGTATAATAATAATTGGTGGGTTTACATATGAGTCAGTATCAGACACTGAGGGGCACTGACCCAGCGTCAGTGTTTGACGAGTTGGGATTGAGCCCGGGTTGGTTACCGCCGCCCATGCTACCATTCAGTCACTGCACAGAGAACGACCAGAGAAGTGGAGCTAAGGCCACTATGCGTGGAACCATCTCTGTAGGATCTGATGACAGAGAATATTAATTACAAAACGCAGCATGAAACATGCTCTTTTTGTTCCACCCTGATCCGGAGGAAATGAGACTGTGACACACCAGCTGTGGGGCGTCAGAAATGCACTGCTCACATACGTACACATTTTGCTTTCCCATCCCACCCAGACCTTTTAAAGCCCAAGTCGCTCACGTCATTGTTTCATCTCTGCCTTATTACCAGGAGCAAAAAAAAAGTATTATCCCCGCGTCATCTTCAGAATTGTTTCCAAGTCTAATCACGTGTTGTACTAGTGCAGATAATGAGGACCACATGTTTGGCGGTGGCTAATGTGAAAGAGACTAACATGGGACAACCCATGCTTGTTTGGCTTAGACCTTTTCCTGTCCAGCCGTACTGAGAAGTTTACACAAGAGACTCCCAAATCTGCTGACTGTCACTTTTCGGACGCCATCCTGTCCTCATGCCTCCGATGGCCTGGGACCCAGAAAGCTGCTGTATGTTAACAGGAATCGTACCACCCATCCAAGAGCTGGGAGCTCAGGCTGTGGAGAACCAGCTGTGAATGCGCTCATGGCCCTGAGACTTGGCTCTGACACAACAGAAGGAGTCTCTGGGTGGGACTCCTCTGAGCCACAAGACATTCAATATACCTCTATACAGCCCAGTACATTCTGTACTTCTAAATGTGCACATATACAGATTATACAGTATTAACAAATATACAAAATGGACACACATGTACGAACAGGCTTACTAGCTCAACAACATTGCAATACCGGAAAAGCGCTATTCATGGAGATGCCAATATTAATCTCAAGAGCTGCTTATTTTACAACAGAAACTCTAAAGTACTGCATGTTTAACCCAGGTTTTAAATATTGATAAATATCTATATTTTGAAAGTACTTAGTTTGAAAGTATCTTGATTAACCTACCCAGCAGAATACAAGCATTGTGGATAGAAACAAGAATTAATTCACATTTTGTTGTACCAATTATCTTGAAGTTCTATACTTATGTTTGGGAGGAAACCTGGCTGTAGCCAAAGTGTAGTGGCCAGGTCTCTGTCTGGACAAATCATCAGAAATTAAATTCTTCAGACAAAATATGCTGGTCATCAGCATTTTATTTGGCTTTTAGAGTTGAGCAAGATATGCAGACAGAAGAGGGACAAAAGGAAAAGGAATGACTGATCTGATCTATCTAACTTGTCCACCCAAATATTTACAGTTTCATTATGTGGCTAGATATCCGTTGATGGATTGGCAACACATGTTAAGCCAAATAACACTTTTTGTTGATTGTACTGGTTTCTTTTACACCTCCATCATGAATGCACACTGTACCCTGCCGCAATCTTGCTGTTAACACTAAAATTGCTATAATTGCGGAATTACATTAGCTTTGATATTCTCAAAGTATCTCACAGATGCTGCCATAGGTGGTTGCAGCACTTACAGTAAACTCATAGTGTGTGTCAGGAGTCTCTTTGCCCTCACACTGGGGCCATATATGTTTATAATTCCACTCTGTGCACCAGGGCCTATGGCCGTCTTACGTAACAGTTCCTTAGATCTCCAGAGGATTGGAGGCAGGGGCAGAGAGGATGTGCCATGGGTAAGCTGGGACTTTAGAATATACAACGGAGGCCACCATGTACTCTGTTGACTTCTCTGCAGGGTTTGAAAGATCGGCAGATGGGGCAGAGCAGAGAAAGAGAGAGACAGAGAAAGAAAACAGCTTGAGTTGTCCCAGCTGTAATAACTCCAGTGATGAAGAGGTCCAGAACAGCATCTGCACCGTGTCGCTCCACTCCCAGCCTTGCCATCTTTCAAAGTTCGTCCGGACGGCTGAGAAAACGTTTAGGAGAGACCACACATTCTTCCTCTGCTCATGGCTGGTCACAAATGTATGTCCCTGCTCCTCTGAGATGAGAGCTATACTCTGGTGTCTCTGCTCTGCTTCAGCATCGGAAGAAATGAGAGAAACATACTCACACAATTTACAGCATCCGCAGAAGTGTGTAATCGTGGGGAGGGTGAACATCAGCTGACTTGGTTTCTTACTTTCTTAGTTACAGATGTTTTTAACACCACTTTAAACACTGTCAAATATAAAATAATTGTATTAAATGTTTACAGAATAAATAGTATAGGGAAAAGAAAGAAAGCAAAGAGGAGAGTAATAAATAAAAGGAGGAGAATGCAAAGAATGACTTGAAGGCATGCATTATTTGTATTACCCACATTTAATGGTCTTGCATCAAATGTACATATAAGAAGACAACAGTGTGTGTGAAGGAAGAGTTCAGGCCATTAACTGAATGAACTAAATGAACTCACGGTTATGCTTGACAACATTTTTTAACTTATGAACGTTAACTTTCATTTGTGTAATTGAAGCCCGATAAAGAGACCATAAAACAACCATAATTAAATGGGGTTTAAGCCAGAATGAATCAGCGTTAATAGAGTGAAAACATACCTAGGCTGCAAGTCATTGGACAATGGATGTGATGTAAACTATTTTTTATGATTATGTTTCATTCACTGTCTCCAATGAGAGCAAATGCACATCTGATCTTTTTCAAGTGGTTTACCTATAAGTTGTTTCATCTTTACTGATTTGCATTCCTCATAGGAATCACTTTAGTTCTTCATCTATCTAATACACATTACATAATCATCTGCAGGTTAATTGTCTGGAGTTTTGCAGTATCCCTCACCCTCCCAAGGGAGCGGAGGGAGTTTTTCAAAAATAATGTGGCTAACGGGAGCCAGTATAGAGCTGTGCATGGTGATGGAATGAGGGGAGGGGGAGTGGTCTTAACCATGTAAGGCTACAATAAAAGGCACTTGTCTGGACGTCTGAGGAGCCCAAACTTTCCAGTAGCACCACAGGCGGCTGCTGCACAAAGACAAACAGAAAGAAGAACAGCTAGATGAATACAAATTAAACTTTTGATTCTACTAAAATATTTGAAGCTTAGATAACTTCTGTAGTTTAAATTTTGTAACTACAATTTATGTGGAAAAAAGAGAAAATGACGAGTCTGCTGTGCATCGCAATAATCTCCCTGACCCTGGCTGGCAGTGCATACAGTCAGTTGATGAGCTCTCCCCCATCACCAACAGGTAAGATAAAAATTCATGTCAAAAAGTTTGATATTCAGGAGTGTAAGTGATTGTATTTTTCTGTTACCATTTTTTTTGTGAATGCATGTGTGTTTATGTGCAAGAATGTTACTGTGCATAAAGAAAGAGAAGAACTGGAGGATGAGCAGTGTAAGGGACCTGAGCAAAGTGGTACCACAGCTCAGGCTTGTGTAACAACGGGGTCTTTGTAGCAGTAGGTAACAGAAGCGTCTCTGGGGTAACACACACACACACACACACACACACACACACACACACACACACACACACACACACACACACACACACACACACACACACGCACACACACACAGTGTGACTCACCATTGACTGACTGGCTTCCTGCATACAGACCACCACAGTATGTAATGACTGGTGAAAACTGTAAATCACCGTACCATTCACAGAGGCTCACCACCCACGCTACTGAATGAAAACCGCACCACTAATACTACTGGTTGTACTCTTAAATTGGGTCATAGGTGCCTCAGTGGCTGAAACTGGGCTTGTAGTGCTTGTCCCTTTATGGATGTAATTCTTAATAGAGTGCAAAAATAGTCAGGAATTTCCCACGGTGGAGTTTACACCTTTTGTAATTTTTCTGCCATTTTATCAGTTGTTTGTCTTCTTCTTCCTGTGGCAGACAGAAAATGAAAACCTATAGAAAGGCATTTTATCAGAGAGCCCTGCACTCCATCATGATGCTGTTATAATTCACATTCACACCTGCCAACAGGATGACACACTGAATTGCTGCAACCGCAAGCTATGAAATACCAGAATAGATCTACTGCTGAAAAAAAAAAAAAAAAGCTACAGCAGAAGGCTCTCATGTTATATGAGTGATATTTAATGCGCTTTCAGAAGCCCTGCTAGCTGACTCAGTAGATGTCAAATTATGGGTGGGTCAGCTCTGTCTCTTCCAAGACGAGAGGAAATGGTTTGTCTCTGGGGAGAATAGTTTCACTCTAGCCGGAGATGATGTTGTTTAAGTCAAACATTGGAATTGCTCCCACTAGCCAGTGATGTCACAGGTGTGTGTCTGTACACTACATGTACATGTTTATACATGACCTCACTGTCTGCATTACGTAAAAGCATTGGCTAGGCTCAGGCCAGCTTAATCATCGAACCATACAGTGTATCCTTTATTGGCCACATGAGCAATGTATTCTGTCTGTTCACTGGGCGTTGCCCGTCCTTATACCTACTGACTCACTCTGGCACTGGGAGCTTTTGGAAATCCGCCACGGTAACAGGCAGCGTGACAGAAGAAAAGTTAAGATTAATGACCCGCAGCTAAACGTATAGAGCCCCATGCTGAACAGCAGCCAAATGACTCTGTCTTTCCCTGTGAGGTAATAGTCTGTTAAGTCTAATGCTCACTGTAGTTGTTGGTTACTGAGGCTTGGCCCCGTTGCTAGGGCTGGGTGGGAAAAAGAGCTTGGGTGGAAAATGGGGCTGGGGCTGGGGGCCGAGTTTAAAATGTGTTTAGGCTAGGAGATGAGATGTTGGAGCCATGTTTTGTGCTTTTGCATTTGTGTTAATTCACAAATGACTCTGATGACAGTCTACTGTACATGTGTGCTGAGGATGTGTGTTTACCCATGTGAGCAATTCACACCCACACACTGTATTTGCGCGTGCATGACAGAGAGCAGCAAAGACTTTATTGGAATTAGTGTGTAGGAGTTGGCCTTCTGTGTTTGTCCCAGCTGTGCTTGTTAATTATTCCTCCATACTGACACCAGCAGGCCAGCAGCAGAGGAGGACAAAGTGTGGGGTACGGTATAGCATCTCATATCTAGCTGCTCTGTCAGAGGGTGTGGCACACTGAAATAAACATGCAGTGACTGCTCACTGATGATGTCCATCCCTTCATAGAGGAGGGATTTGAACCCATTAAACATTTTGTTCATTCTGTAATGTAATGTGCAAATTATGCTAAGGGTTTTAACAGCATAATTACACTGGTGTAGATTCTGAATATATAAGTCACTGAGTAGAGTTGGACCACTGTTGGTAATTCACAGTTCGTTGTTACGACAAAGCAGATGGTTCCAATCGCTTGCTATTACAACCTTTAACAGACAGACAGCCACAGAGAGAGATAGAGAGCGAGAGCGAGAGCGAGAGAGAGAGAGAGAGAGAGAGACGGAGAACTGCTCGGTCATAAACTGACAGTGGGTCTTGGCTGCAGCTGCGGAGCTTTTTTATTGTCATGCACATGTATTCATTTACTTCTTTGCTGTTTTATAATTCCCAGCTGCACTCCACAAAGATTTCAGATAGAAACAGTAACTGAATTATTTGTCATCCAATTTTATGTTAAATGTGACAATTTGGCTCAACCTTTGACCTCAGAGAGACTTATATAAATAGGATGTGGGTGAGGTGCAACAAAGAACAGAAAGGCTTCCCTATTTTCCTGAAAGTCTATGTAAACACAACAGGCTGTTGCTTTATTAGTGTAGTGTACCCCACATGGTCGGGGCCACATTCTCCCGTGGGACATGTCTGCTGGTAACTGCAGGAGCAGGAAAGAGTATGGAGTTACTTTGAACATGCCTGTCTCTCCGTCTGCTACTACTGTCTTGCAGGAACCCTCAAGGTTGCTCCAGTAAGAGTTCTTTATTATTATTATTATTATTATTGTATTAGGTTAGTATGTATTTAATAATTCATACCAAGCTTCTGAGCATAATGTTGAACACTGGGATGTTCAATCAATCCCCTCCTTCCATCTCACATTCCAGGATTACAAACTACATCCAGTGGTTGGTTTTTGTCAGTGTACAGAACTATGTTTCCATAAGACAGTAAAATTAAACCCTTTATTCTATCTACTCTAATTTCCAAAGTAATATGAAGACATTTAAAACAAATTTAAAGCATAAAAGTTGGGTGGCATCACACCTACTGAGCTGGTGTTGACGTCAACATGGACTTCACCTTGGCTAGGGCTTTTGATGATCAGTTTAATCATTCTGCATCCCACAAATTTAAATCGCACTTTATGCAACTACCCATGCTGTGAATTTATGAGGCATGGTGATGCTGTGAGTCATTCCTTACTGACAGAACTGGCACACAGACTCTTGTCCAAACTGCTATAAACTCTGCTTTCAAAGATATTAGTAAGTATTAGCATTAGCATATAGGGTGTTTCATAGCTCGTAAAACACCTGGCATCTTGTTAACCAGCAAGAGGCGAGTGAGGTTACTGGTGATTGGCTAATAGAATAAGTTTCTGGCACATGAAAAGGTTTGCATCTTAATTAATAAAATGAAGGAAAAAAAATGGAAGGGAGAGTGGCACGAAGTTTGACTGAAGGGTAGATTAGGTCTGTCACCGGTGCTTCTGCTAATTAAATCCTTCTGCAGAGGAGCTCAATACTAATGATCTGAGCATCACTGAACAAAGTCCAGACACGCGTCTACTGTGTGAATAGAATGGAGGATTGGGGTAGTTTAGGCATGGGGTGGATTAGAAGTCATATCAGTGGGTTGATCAATGCAGACCGCAGCAAGCCAGTGGCTTCTATTGTTTCCTGTATTGCCCATGTGGGAAACGTTTTCCCCTATCGAGGAGCCAGTGACACAGTATTCCAGTCAGGGCTCTAGTGTTGCTGCTCAAAATGGGGCGGCTCAACACAAATGCTGGCATCCTCACTAAGAAAGGAGAGACAGACTGGTTTAGACACAGTTCATTCATATTGAGTAAGTGGGAAGAAAATAAATCAGAAACAGAGCATGGAAGTTTTTTGTTTTTTTTACATTCAGCACTGAACCAGGACTCTGTCAAAAACAGAGTAGTTAGATTAATAGTTATGCCTGCAGAATACTTAAAGCCAAAACGCCAACTGATTTACTCTGTGATGTGATTACCATATTATCTTACAAGTCCCATGCGTTGCAGAGTTTGACTCCACTTACAAGGCTGATTGTTCAAGGTTTTACCGGTGGTGGTGGGAGTCAGAGCAGGGGTTGTGTACATCCATCCATCTGGTGCTTATTATTGCCTGGCACAGGCGGCCCCTTGCTGGTTGGGGTCCTCTTAACTAAGCAAGCACTGTGAGGTCTGAACATGGAGGTCAGGGAGATTGTGGGAACCCATGGTGAGACACAAATGATCCACCATTGTGAGTTAAAGGGTGGCCTAGTTTGGACAGAAGTGCAGAGAGGAAATACTCGTAAGAAAAAATAATGATGGCAGCTAGATTCTGTGTATCTTTAACTATGTTATCTGCTGACCTTTCTTGTTATTCACATGGTAGCTGACGTACTATAAACATATACAGATGGAGCAGATGAAAGATTGCTACAGATTAAGATTACATTGTGAGGGTTAATTCTGAATGCTAAATGTTAGGACTAACAAGAGCAGTAGGGAGACTGGAGAGGACGACTGGCTCCAGGGGCCGAAGATTGGCTGGTGTCCAACACTGTATCTAATAAACCAAACAGGATACACCCAAACTCTTTGATAGTTTTGTGTGAGAAAGCGTTTGTGTGTATGTCGTGTTGTATAATACATACAGTACACACGTGCCAAAAAATGCTGTGAAAAGGGAAATTTTCCCCTTTTTTCGTGTTTTCTCATACTGACTGTATCACTTTCATGCCAAGCAAGTCAAGGCAAACATTCCTAGATGCAATCTTTGGAAAATATAGCTCTAACTTAAATAAACATTACGTAAAATTTTCCAGTGTAAATGCAAGTATCATATAAGCTTAATCACCAAACCCTAATAAGGTTCTATACTTTTTTCTTTTTTTCCAGTTATGGTTTTGGCTGAGCTAGGTGCCAACGTCACCCTGCCCTGCCGGCTCCTTGCCAAAGATGTCTTGGAATTTGGTAGCGTTGGCATCCGAGTCAAATGGACCAAAGTGGCAGAAGATGAAGCACTGAATGAGGATGTGCTACTTTCAATGGGATTCCACAAGAAGACCTTCGGAAGCTTCGCAGACCGTGTATTTTTGACGGAGGCCGACAATGAAGATGCCTCCATAACAATCACAGATGTCGCCACAGATGACTCTGGAAAATACCGCTGTGAGATCATCAACGGCATGTTCGACTTCATGGAAGAGATTACCTTGGATGTGCAAGGTGGTCTCAATGATGGTAAATCCATTTTTTTATATCCATTTAGAAACTTAGCCTAGGGTTGGACCTTAAAAAAAAAAGTTAGTATACCAGCTGTGATAACATTAGGAGCTCTATCACCAGTCATTTTGCATGTGTCCTTTTATTGTTAAAAATACATATAGTTCAAGATGAATCATCTTTCTCAACATTGTTTTTTTTTAGTTATTGAAAACATCCACATTTTCTTTTCTTGTGGAAAAAGAAAAGATCAGACAGCTTGTTCTGATTCATCCAAACCGCTGTAATGATTCAGCCATGATCACATTTGAATACTGTTCAACATCAGTAAACAGAAACACATTTAGCTTTTTTTCCCCAGTCCGTATCCTCATACATTGACTGACTTTTCAAATTTTATAAATCACTAAATCAACTTCCTTTGAAAATATGCCATACAAAGAGTCTTCAAACTGCTTTTCATGCATGTTTGGGTTACTAATATATTCAAACATATAGATCCCTGGAACCTTGCATGGTGACACACTAAATCACTGCAGCGGGTTAAAACTCCTCTGCAGAAAAGGGAGGCTCCCACCCACCTTTTTCACGTGGGAAGAATCACAGAAATATTAACAATGTGTTACTTTGATACAGCTGCTAGAATTTGCCAAATCTTTTGATAATCATGAAATTCAGTTCATATTTAATGTAGTAGTCTGCTTTGAAGTTCAGTGCAAAAGATCAGTTTGAAAAACATTATTGTTTCTTCCTTGCAGAGAGGTAAACAAGCACAAAAGTAATGAGTTAGCAGTGTCTGGCCTTTGGGGACATTGCCTCAGCTGACATTCACTATCATAAAACTAAGCGCAGACTGATTGTTGACATATTGTCATATTAATTTCATCTCTTCTACCTCGCTCAGGTGTTGTGTTCCCATACTCCACCAGTGAGGGCCGCTACAACCTGAACTTCGACAATGCTACACAGGCTTGTCTGGAACAGAATGCTACCGTCGCCACCTTAGATCAACTTCATCAGGCCTGGAAGGGCGGCCTGGACTGGTGCAATGCTGGCTGGCTGAGTGATGGCACAGTGTATTATCCCGTCACCAGAGCCAGAGGGCCTTGTGGTGGCAACAAAGGGCCTGGCCTCATAAGCTATGGAAGTCGTGACAAACAGAAGGCCCGCTTTGATGTTTTCTGCTTTGCTTCTGCACTTAAAGGTGGGTTACTTTTATTTGTATATCCATTTTCACCATTCACTATTATTTTCATTTATTATTCTTGCAAAAGAAAACACATTGCAATTTATGGTTTTGGTAGACCAACCTGTAAAAAGGAGTAGGAAATATATTCTTTTTCCTGACCATCTATTTTGATCTCGCTGCTGTCAGGACGTTTCTATTGGCTGGTCCAGCCCGACAGGCTGACCTTTGATGAGGCTGTGCAGGCATGCCTAGATGATGGGGCAGAGATTGCCAAGGTGGGCCACATGTACTCCGCCTGGAAGCTCGAGGGCTACGATCGCTGCGATGCTGGCTGGTTGGCTGACGGTAGTGTCCGCTACCCCATCTCCAGGCCCCGCAAAAACTGCAGCCCCACAGATGCTGCAGTGCGCTTTATTGGATTCCCAGACATGATGCAAAAGTCTTACGGCGTCTACTGCTACAAAGATGAGTAGTGAGGCGGTAGGTAAGAGTAGGGAAGCCATAACCACCAAAGAGAAGCAACAACCACAACCAATAAAATAAACAATAAAGCAGACAAGCTTTGGATCTAAACTAGCATGAGCTCAATAACTTTCTGAAACTGTGATAGCACTCTTAACTGCTAAAGAAACAAATACTGTACATCTTACTTCCATATGCAATGAATGAAAAAATATTTTGTAGCCAGTAAATTTTCTTTTTTTCTAACTTTTAATTGTAGACAGACTGATAAAAAGGCAATAGTGCTAATGTATGAGTGATGTGATAGACACAAGAACTTGATGGTTGTGAAACCAAGTATCCATTTACCAAGTATCCCGTCAATGAAAGACCATAGATTGATAAGAGTCATGAACATAACTACCACTGTTGAGCTATGGCTATATACGTACATGTTATATTATGTATTCAACGGGATCCCTCTCTAATCAGAGTTAAAGTTCTTTTTCCCACGTTTTTTAACCTGAGGAGTTGTGATCAAAATTATTGTTTAACAAGAAAATGAATGTAATTGTCTTGATGGGCTGTGACCTATTCTGCATTGATAGCTCCTGTTAGATCAACCCCCAATTACACTTTCATATACAGTTTTAGTAAAGTATGTGGTACGTTTGTTTTAACAAAATGGTTTTTTTTACATGTTTATAATTTTTTAAAGACAAAAACAGATTCTGTCAGATTTTTTTGTGAAGTGTAGCTTTTAGAAAATATAAGACAACAAGATTTCAGCCAGACAATGCAGAATACATATACATCTTCCCCTTTTACCCTTAACACAACCTTTAACAAAACATTCCCTGATTGTCTAAGAGTTGTAGCAATTCCCCATAGTAGCTACAATTACAACTAACAAATGCTGAAATCCACCTTGACTGAGAAGACAGTTTCACAAATTCTCACTGAGGTTATGAGCTATTAAAAAGGTACATTTCCACTCGGACTCTAGTGTTTTAAAGGCCTGAGCAATACTGAAGATCACTCCTAAAGAACGATTAATTGATAGTCATGCTCTAGGGATTAGATCTGAATAAATGTTTGAGAATAAAGAATCAAAACCAACAAAAAAAAAAAATCATAAAAGTGTCAAACGGACCACAGAGAGCATGTTCTGGACATACAGAGCTGGTAATCTAAAGGTTTGCCAGATAATAGTACCCTTTAGGTACTGAGTTTTACTTTTTCTGACCCTGGGCACTGACATATGGTACTTACTGTAGGTTACATGTGGTCATATGGTAATGCATTGTTTGTAAAAGCAAAACTTAAAAATATCTCACACTTGCGCATATGTATACACACAAAAAAGGTGAAGGTATTTTTCTATCTTATCGGCATGTACCTTTTTCAACAAAGCAGTTTGAAATAAAGAATACGACTTTTAAATCAATTTGTGTAACCATCCCTTTTTCGACAATGAACATTTGTTTTCCACATGAACCCAATCAACATGCATTATGTGAAGATACAGAGGTTTAAGCAGAGATTTAAATAGTTAATTGTTAAAGCTGCCAAATTAGGGGCCATGTATCTGGCATGAACCCATGTTGTGGCGAGGATTTAAGATTAGACTCTCCTCGCATTTATTTATTCTTTGGCATTATTTTATGCCAACACACAACTAAGTTAAACAAAGGGGAACAGTTTCACAGTTCTTGTGCGAATGCATGGGAATGGGGTCAGATTTAAGATGATACAGCAGTGAAATGTAAATGTGTGTGATAAAAAGGTCCATTGAAGCAAGCTTTTTGTTCTGTGGACACTGAGGCAGATTGTAACAGAAGAAACAGAGATTGTGCAGCATTTTTCACACTTTTTAAAATATTAAAAAAATCTAATAATTATGTTTAATTCTCAATTCAAATCTGAGGAGTAAACTATACTATTATACACTGAGGTAAATGCACAAAACATTTGTTTCTGCACATTCGTGGCATTGTTTGTTTATGTTGGAAGCAGACAGTTAAATTCAAGAGCAATTGTGAATTGTGGCTCTTGTGGACAACCACCGCCTGATTGCTGACTGATTTTGCAGGAGTAATGCTGGACATTTCATTTGGTTGCTAGTATGGTTTCAACCAATCAAATGTTGTGCTGACGTTGAACAGAACTGATAATGCTATATCCCAAACAATTGATGCTCACAGTCATCCAGATTAAGTAATAGGGAAACAGCAGAGTAATGGATAGTCTGCATCGGACAGATCTATAAGGAGTCTGAAACGCCTGTCAAACCCAGGAAAATCAGGGGGAGCCACGGTGGGTTTCCTTACCAAAACAAACCAAGAAAGCCTGTTAAATCCCAGAGAGAACTGGAACGAGAGGGCCAGGTTTTTCCGCTGATCACCCATGAGACATCTGCAATTCATGAGGCAATAATATATGTTTTACTCTTGCTGGGGCACCTAGGAGCTGCCTTTAATCACTAATCGACTATTCTAATGTCGGAGTGGGCAGTCACAGTGAAAACCACAGCAACCCAAACTTATACAAACATTATATTGACTAAATCAATGTTATTACCAGTAACAATGCTTTTTGCTATTAGGCAGTGTCAATGACAACTTCAAGTCACTGCTATGTTAAGAGGCACTCTGGAAATAGTGGTGCATTGTAATGTACTCCAAAAGCTTGTATTTATACCAAGGGAATTCATCTGCTTCCTTTATGCATCTTCATGTAGGCATAACAAGTATTTGACATTCAAGACGAGCCAACTACAGTCATGCTTTTGACAACAAAAATGTAGTTTGACATACTTTTGCAAGTCCACAGTTCTGCATCATCAGCCATTTCAGTATAAGTGCTCACTTTTCCTTAATCCAGTTCTTACACATAATGTTTTACTATAATTCACATTCACTCCTGAATGTCTCATCTGTCCATCAAGAAGCATGTAGAGCATGGCTGCTGGGTTTATCATTAGTGTTTGATGTATATGCAAGACACTGCAATACTTTGACATTGGTATGATGATGTTCTACAGAGCATGATTGTGATTCACAGAATTCAGAGAAAATCCCTTAAATTATGTTTCGATGAGTTGTGTTGGTGCTTTATGGAAGAAAATTAGATATCTACCCTTTTCTATGGTATTGTGCTGACAAAAACTCAGCAAAAACTAAGCCATAAAACTCGGTTTATGGCTTAGTCTGATAGCACAACCTGCTGGTAAAACCACCGCACTACTTGCTCTATAAAAAAAATGACCTCAGTCAGATACTGTGGTTCTCAAACTTGTTCAAGTCCAACTTTTTGGGGAAGAAGAATGTCCTAGTGAAAAAAAAAAATAATATTAAAATGCCTCTTCAATCATAAACAAATTCCTCTTTGATAAGAAAATGTGTATAGCAAGGGCTTCAATGAAAATAAACCAATACAAAAAATAATGCCTGCAGTCATTAGGCAAGCACAAACTCTTGCACAAACAGCAGTCGTGTCTACCTCGATGCAGGTAACCTAGAGGAAAATAGTTTTTTGATAGTCACTCCAACTAGGTTTAAAAATGCAGAGAAACAAGCTAAATCCAAAGACAGCAAAGGAATCTCAAAAGACCAGCTTTTCAGGCAGAATATGCAAACAAAAGGTCTGCAATAAGTCAAGGAAGGATCAAAATGCCCTAGGTGCACAGTTCCCGACTTCTCTTAAACACTGAAGAAAGGGCGTTGTCAAATCCTGATTGGCCATGAGGGGAAATGCACCAAGCTGCTCTCAATATTTAAATAGGAACCAATCATCACACCCTGTGCAACAAGCGATCTGAATAACCCTCCAATTAACTCAGGGGAATGGAGACATTCAGCTCAAATAAATTGGGAAAAGGGTAATGACAGTACCAAAGAATGAGGCACTGCCACAGCGTGACTGAGGTGTAATGTTTCTAAGAGTCTTTTTAATTTGTTATGTCTCATAATATCAACTGCCAGAGTTTTCAGACATAAAATAATTCCTGGTCTCTCCTCATTTCCCAACGCATTCACTGTGAACCCAAGAGTAAGACAGGCTTCGTCATATGTTCTTCTTGACTTGTTGTTTGGTTGACTACTGTCACTTAAGCACATTATCTTGTTTTTCTTTTGTTTCATCGCTACTGACACTCTGAATGAACACCATTGCTATTGTGAAAACACAATCTGTTAACTATTCCACTGTGAAAAAAGATTCAGACGTCAAAACATTAGTTCTGCGTCGCATTTCCCACCGCTCTCGTGCACCTGTCATGCCTCTGATCACAAACTTTGAGAACTAGTTATGTAAGAGGACCCTCCAATTTCATTCATTCAACCTCTTTATCTCTCTATTCCAATACTGAATCCAGATACTGTTAAAAGGTTACTGTTCCAAAAACACACTACAAAACAGAAAGGATAAGAGCCAACCATAACTTCTGGAGTAAAGCTACAAAAACAGGTGGAGAATGTGCACAGCACTCAAACAACAGACAGTGTTCCCAACACATTTCCTTAAAAAGTCCAAATTGAATTTTATAATATCCTTATATTTATTTTATTTCTTTGGTGATTTAAAGAAAACAAGTTTGATCTCTTTAAAAAAATTCACAAACATCCCAGACATTCACATTGTAAAATAAAAAGTTATAAATATAAAATTATATTATATGCACACTAAAGCGCACACATTCACAGGCAGAAAAAACAAACACATTTTTCCATTAAAAAAATGCTGGAGACACAAATAACCATCCACATGTACAAAGATTTTGTTAATGTTACAGAACATTATTGCAGCCGTTGGGGCCCTCCATATTCTTTGGTCAACTTCTGGCATTAAAGATGTCAAAAGGCAAATAAATCCATTGTATTGTTAGGGAACTTTTCATCTTCAATGCATTCCATTTAGACAGTCTGTGATTGTGGCTGGTTTCCTGTTGAACATAAAATACAAATACATGTGGAGCACTCCAGGGACAGATGGCAGCATCATATTTCACCTGCAAGTATAGAACAAGTAAGGAGACAAGAGCAGCTTGAAAATAAATTATATGCATCTGTGCCTAAACAGCCGTTATGTTCAAGTCTTTTTGAGGGTTTCACAAAATACATTCTCTCAAAGGCTGATTTCAGTTGACCACAATAACAGAAAAGTTAAGTCTCCAGAATAAAAAGCTTTACCTAGAAAACCATCGCAGACTACAGCACAACAGCAACAGATGATAGCAGGACTCTTGTGGTGTGTAATTATGAACAGCATTACAGTTATTGTAAACATGCTGTAGCAACTAATTGTAAGTTATGCACTTAACACACATAATACAATTCATGGCTAATTGAGCCACATCTCTCTTTAAAATAGTAATGGAAATTGATTTCCATCAGTGGATAAAGGCTTTGTTGGTAAGTACTTAGAGAGCAAACTTTCATATGAAATTGCAAAAAATCACACAAAAGAAATATCAATACGCTTAAAAAATCTCTGTATAGAAATCTATCCATAAAAATGTATCTTGACAAGACATCAATGACACCCATTGACAGCTGGAGCTAATAACAGGTGGTGATTTGATCAAATTTGGTATAGTTTCCTCAAACAAAGATAAGAAACCATAATAATTAGGTTTCAAGACTGGAGAAAGATTATTCACAAAGGTTTACTGTTCTGTAAGTATGTGATATATCTATGAGTCCTTTGTATGATCATTCATTGCCACCGGTGCTTCCATTTTTGTTCTGATAACTTGGATGTCTTGCCATAGAATAAACATGGTTAAATTTGAGGACTTCATATATATGCATATGCACATGCTCATTAAAATGAAGTCCAGCTTAAAACAGCACAACAACATAATGGATTCCTTTACATAACGTAAGCGCTATATTTTCACAATAGCTTTTTTCTATGATTAAGGAACACTTATGGTGATTTTAAATAGCACAGTCGGTGTACAGAGGTATTAGACAGTCATGGATGTATTATATTATATGCTAAGGACAAAGTAAAAACGTTTGCAGTTTAAAAAAGAATGATGAGTGTACTTTTTGCTTTTCCAGTAGCCAGCTGAAAGTATTTTATCCACATTGGCATTGTGCCCCTTGATAAGAAAAGTCATGAATCAACATCTTTTTAAAAGGCACTTCATTCCATCCTCATCCAAAATGTAAGAAAACTACAGGTTGTTCTCTTGGTTTCTTTGATGAGTTTCCTCTTGTGCTTTTTCTTGGGGAATTATTTTCCTCTTTCCACACAAGCATCACCTATGTGTTCTAGTCTAGGGTAAGCTGTGCCATGTTACATGGCAATTACTGTCTCTTCAGCTTATTTTCAGTCTTGTCTCTTCTTCCCCGGTAGCGCTGCTGGTGAACGCGGAAGGCCTCGTCTGGCCATCTCTTGAAGTTGTTGATGCTGTAGAGACTATTGTGTTGATGTCTTCTAATAAAGGTCCTCTGATAGCTCGATGCTGTTAGAGAAAAATCATGTATTAGCTCTAAAACGATTTAAGTGTTTGTTAAAATGTTATACAGTGACATAAACCCAGAGCAATACTTGTTGTACTTACGGATCATGCAGGAGATTTTAGGGCTATCCCATCGCCCATCTCCACGACAACGAATAGTTGGGACGTGCCTCTGAATAAAGCCTGTCTGGCACTGGTATCTCACCAGCGAGTTGATCTCATACCTCTCACGCTTCTTACCAAAGGTACGTGCATTCTCCACCAGAGGGGGTTGGTTACAGGCCACTGGGAAGCAGAGATGACGATAACATTAAAGTGAGGAATTTGACAGTAGACAGAAGACTTGCATTTTCTCCTTCTTAAACACATGTATTCAAAGTAAGAAAGTATGTGTCTTACCTGTGCCCTTTTTGCAAGTGGAAGTTAGGTGGTAGTTGCAAGGAACATCATTCCACTGGCCATCCTCATGCCATATCATCACGACACAATCCTCACCAGAGGAGAAGAAGCTGTCAGGCTGGTTGGGCCTCCAGTTTTCATATTGCTGAAAAATAAGAGGAGAGCATAAAGAGTAAGACATTATGATGGCTTTGTGTCCTTTAGAGAACCAAAACAATACTAATTATAACCCTAATACAGATATAGATGCTATGATTTTTGTATTCTATTAATTATTATAACCTATTTTAGGAGCAGCAGTTATCTATAATGTATATTTAGTCTGCTTGATAAAATGCATGACATTGTACTAAAGACACTAGTGGGGTAAAGGTTACCAAATTAGCACATGTTTTGCTTCTACCATCTATCTCCTTCCATAGAAGTGATCCCAAAAATAGAGATCCTGTGCTGTTTAAGCACAGTTTCCCATCACTGTGATTTTAATCAGTGGCCACAAGAGAGAGCAACTGTATGTTTCTGGGAGACAACTTAAACTGAGCAACCTAGTGACTGCATCATAGTTCAGCTCTGTGGGACACTTGCAGGGTCTATTTAACTAACACAAGGCACAGAAACCAACACATTTACAAATAGGCATGTAAACTATATTTAGCCACAGAATGAGCAGCCATAGTAGTATTTTTTAACAGGTTTCTAAAAGACAAAAGATTATTAAGGGGCAACAACACACTAACATGTCACTTCCTATCCAAGATATGATCTGAATCCAGTAGAGCCTACAGGTACTTGCCTAGAGGTCTTCATCATAATGGAAACTTATAGTGTTATCTTACTTATTACATCACACAGGCTGCATGCCTCGCATTACAAGTGTAATTCTGCAGGCACAAAAATCCATACAAACACAGATGTTCATCTACACATTAATACAGTATACACACAGCTGTAGAGCTGTGGGGCATCGAACCGGGAGTTGATGCTACCTGCAGTCTTTCAGCACATTTTAGGTTCAAACAGCCTCTTCAAAGCTGTGACCCCCCCCCCCTCCCAACTCCACCAATCATGCCCTGAGGCTCTGCTACTCTGTCATTATGGTTAAAAAACACACATTGACTTCCTGCTCAGCTCACTTCAAGTTAACAAATGGGTGACCCATCAACTGAACAGCAGGCCTGCATCCTTCTTAAAATAATCAAACAAACTTTGATCACCCCCACATACAGACAACCAAAGAAACACCAACTTGGGTGTTTCAGTGCCCTGATACATTTTCTTGAAATGTTTCCAAATATAAATATATCACAGTTATTCATATGTAGTCTTATATACTATACTTAAATCTGCTGGAGGTGACCACCCACCCAGACCCCCTGGGCTGCTGCTCTCCAGTGTTTCTCTCTTTCTGCAGCCGAGCACAGGTGCTGTCCATCTGTGTGTCTGCCTGCCTGGTGGCCCTTGCCCCGGGTGGCTGTTTGAGGGTCGGGCCTTCTGCTGCGTGTGGGGGTTGAAGGGGGACCATACCTGTCTACGCCTGCCAAACTCCCCTCTACACAGTGTCACCAACACCCTCATCACCCCTCAATCTCTCAGCTGAGCAAGGGTCTCTATAGGCAGCCTGTGCTTATCTTTTTACCCTCTGGCCTTTATCTCTGGTCCTGGAGGATTATCTTTGAAGTGAGTGAATGATCTATCTGTACGACACGGATGCACACAGTAATTAGCAACTTTCCTGTCTAGTGAGCAGGATCTTACGCATCTAAAATCACTACACCAAACACGCTACCACTTGTGTGCTATTTTATAAACATTGCATTTAAGAACAACGTGCATTTCCCTCCCTTGCCTACTCTTTTACATTGGTTTGTCAACTTCTTGCATTGTTGCAGCTGTTGGTTTTCTTTCACTGCACTCACACTGACTAAAAGGTGGTGCCTTACAGTATGTGCTACATCAAATTTATTACCAGAGCAGTCACCCACCAGGGTGTAGCAGTATGAGGCAGAGGAGAGTACGTCATGAGAAAGTCACCACAGCCCCTAAAAAGAATGACTCTCCCTAGATGACTGTATGTGTCATCGACATCTTTTCCAAATATTGATATCGTCTCTGAGCCACGTTTGTTGAGACAAAAATATGTGAGAAAGCAACTGATCTTACCACAGGGCTGCTGTCAGTCCAGCGGAAGTCACTGTCAAACATCTTATCATTCAGGCCAATCCACTGGTAGTCCTGTCCAAGACCTGCCATACAGGGTAGAGTGAAACACAGCAGATTACGTTTCTCTATTGCCATATCTCCTTTTTAGGACTCTTTGGTTACAGTAAGTGCAAAAGGGAAGGCATAGATAGCGATGGCTTTTATTATGCTTGAATCATTTTCTTGCATTTACTGTACAGCTTCATTAGTGTGGTAGATGTGGGTTTGAAGGAGATCTTGTACTGCTTCAATCTTACAGTATCATGTAGGTTTCATAAAGTAGGACTTTGAACATGTTTCTGTACTTCACGATTGACTGCAACTGTGACCTTTAACTTACGGTTGACAAACTGTTGCTCCTCGTGGGAGAGGATGCTGCTGAGATGAGCACCCTGCATGCGACACTCTCTCTCGGCTGTGTCCCAGTTTCTTCTGTGGGGGAAGTACTTGTAGCAGTGGCCCTGGAACTTATGCCAGCCATAGTCACATGTTTCTGTATCTGGTGGGAGAGAAAGAAAGAGTGAATGAGGGTTTCAGGATAAACAGTTTTGCAACATATCGCCAGACATTAAATACATTAACATTAACAACAAACTTTTACTTCCATCCATGAATCTATTTAACTCACTACCTTATTCATGACATAATCTATTCTACTGCATACACAGTACTCTTAACAACTGCGTATACTGACCCTTTAGGTCTGCTGTTATCTCTGACCACTGTTTCTAATCAAGATGGAAGAGGAACAGCATGAATGATTAGTTATTACAACCCCTAACAGCGGCACTATAAGGACGTGGAGGCAAAATGACAATTAGCTGCCAATTACTACCAAAAGGTGTGATAACAGTGGTAATGTTTCTACTTCAAAAGTATTCATGAATGGAAAACAAAAAGCTGTGAATTAAGATTCCAAATTATAGTCAGGTAAAATAATGAAGCATGGGCTATGCAGTCGCAAACAGGTCACATTTATGTCAAACCCAGAAACTCCAGGTGATGAGATTTAAAATGGATTTGGAATAAGGCGAGGAGTTAAAATGGATACAGATTTTCATATTATTTCACCAAAGATTGGAGATATTTTCTCCATCACACCTTAATACCATCCTCATCTTGAACCTACCGATGATATGTGTCCCAACATATGCTGCAGCAACTCAGTTTACTGTCTGTGCCTCTCTCCCCTCCTCAACTTCCAAACGTTAACAGACAGGGTTGTTCCTCTTCAAGCTACTTTTTCTCTCTTTCTCTTGCCAAAACTTTCTAAGATAGCAGCTCTGTCTGAGTACAGTGAATGGGTGTGATTCACTGACGAGTGATCCCAAAAACAAATAATAGTGTAGACTCTGGTCAAGAGAGATCAGCCAAGACAGATGATGCGTGGTTCAACACACTTGGGATGAAAATAGGCACACTACAGTAAAAGTATGTGATATGGGAACTTCAGAATAAATTAAGCATTAATGAAGCAACTATATTACATAAGACTCAGTCTTGTGTGGATAAACGTGGTTACCCAGGGTGTACCCAGGAACGTCATGTCTAGTCTAATCGTACTGTCCTAGATAGAAATATCAAGTGACTTGATGTCTAGCACACCTGCATTGTAGTGTACACCTCATCTGACCTGGCGCAGAGAAATCAATGTCTGAAATAGGTTATCTTGAAAATGAGTCAACTGTCTCTGTGTCTGTGGAAACTCAAGCTTGAGGGTGGTCGAAGTATTATCAGACTTCACAGACCTTAAGGCAATGCTAAAAACAGACTGTAAATTGAGTTGATGACATAAATATGCTTTATATGACAGATAACGCCCTGGAGCAACCTAAGGCAATTCTCTCTAATTGTATTTCTGTGGTATGGCAAAAATTTTAATGACTCATACTCTATTTTTTCTGGTGTATTTCCCAGAGACTCAGGTGAATGATTCAGTTAATTGTCTAAACACATTACCAAATGCAAGATCTGCTTATGAGATTACAAATGTTACAATTTAATCTAGGCAGTTTAGATGGATGGTTGGAACCATTTGAAACACCAATGAAAAGCTTTTGTTAATCTGAAACAGAACACTCAGAAAAAACTAAGGAGAGAATACATCAAATTAACCACAAACTTACCTTCCTCACAATACAGCCCAGAGTAGCTTGGGAGGCACACACATGTAAAGGAAGCCAGCATATCAACACATGTGCCTCCATTGCGGCAAGGATTTGACTGGCACTCGTCAAAATCTACATAAGAAACAGACATAATGACTAACAAAAGGCAAAAAAACTCATAGTCGCCATGACATTAAAACCACTTTTAAGATTAATTTGTTGCATCCTCTGTGAAAGTTAAGGCAGTAAGATATCATGAGAGGAATTATTCATAGTATCCTACCTGTTTCACACTGATTACCACTGTAACCTGGAGCACATCTACATGTAAAGATGCTGCCACTCTTGAAGCAAGATCCTCCATTGAGACAAATATTTTCTGTACACGAGTGAACTCCTGTTAAGACATAAAAAAGCAAGATAAAAGTTGTGTTTAAAGGAATTTTTTTTCTGACTTTACATATTTTGTTGTATTCCATTGAAACAATTTGAAAAAGCATACCTGGAATTTCAACAGTCTCGCCAACGACGGTGTGCCCCAAATCGAGTTCCGTGTCAGTTATCATAGTTGTTTCCTCCCCTCTTATTGGTGGTTCTCCTCCAATCTGTGGTTTGTCACTGTCCAGTTTGTCATCCTCTTCAGAAAAAGATGACGGAGTGGTAGCTTTGGATGCAACTAAAATTGGCCAGCTTTGTGTTTGAGCTGGTGTCATTGTTGTGAACTCTGTATGGGTCTTTGTGGGAATTTCAGTGTGAGGAGTGACAACTCCTTCAATTTTGCCCACAACATCTTCTTTCTCAGATGTTCTATCAACACTAATTGACATCTTTGAAGCTTGGGTAGCATCAACCTTGAATACAGTCTGGATTTCATCTGGGGGCAGAGACTGTTCCTCCATACTGTTGATCTTTGGTTTCTTAGTAGTCGTCATCTCACCAGACACACTCTCAGAACTGACGGATCCACTTTCAGCCCCAGTGCTAATGATGGAGGGGGACTTAGTTGAGGCAGACAGAAGCTCAGAGGTGATGTTCTCAACTTCACCACCAACAGTGCTTACTGTGACCAAGCTTTCTTCTGAGCTGTCGGTGTTTTCTGAACCACTCTCAGAACTAGACAAGGATACTACACTAACAGGAGCTGAGGTAGAAGGCAAGAAGGTGACAGCTGCTGCTGCTACTACAGGTGATTTGGTTGCATTTTCTTCTGAGCTACTTTCAGTACTGCTCAGTGAGTCAACAGGCCGACTCTCAGATGTTTGAGAAACAGGTGGTGTAGTAATGAGAACTTTTCCTGGAACTGCTTCAACTAGGTTTGATGCGTCATAATCTGGGGTCGAATCTATATCGTCATATATATTCTCTGTAGAATTTGTATCAGGAGATGGTTCAATCTTTGCACCACTTGAAACCCAGTCAACAGCTGGTTCAACTGTCCTGCTGGCTTCAGCAACTGAAGAAGACACTCTGGGCACAGTTGTTGATCCTGTAATCGGTCCTGAGGTTTGTTCATATGTAGATGATTCTGGCTTATCTGTTTGGGTATTTGTCATCTCAGGTGATAAAGTGCTGGTGATGATACCCAACTCACCAATACTGGACAGGGTTGAAACAGCTGGAGTGACAGAGTCTGAATTGATGATAGTTGTTGTATTGTCACCTGAACCTTCTTCATCTGTTAAAATGCCAATACTTCTTTCCGTTGATACAGGGATCTTCTCACTCTCTGATGATGTTGTTTCATAATTTGAAGCCTTTTTATCTGTTGAAGTGTCGGTCTCAAGTGACACTGCAGTTGATTTGTCAGTGGCAGAGGTGGAAGTGGTAGTCCATTTACTCTCTGCTGTCACCATTTTGGGTGATGCTGTTGAGGCCACTTGATCAGTAACATCTGAAATGGAAGTCATCAAAGGAATCTCAGTGCTGAACAGTGAAGATGCAGTTGAAAATGGAATCTTTTTTGTTCGCATTGCAAGTGAAGAAGCTGTTGCCTCTAGAGTTTGTTCCACTGAGCTTGAGTCTGTAGAAGATGCTGTCGCAACAGCAGTTTCTTCTTCAGGTTTTGCAGATCTGTCAGTTGCAAGTTTTGGACTATTTTCAACCCCTGCAGGCACTGTCCCTTTAGAACTGACTGTTTCATCTGTAGGACGTGAAGTTATTGCAGCATCAGTGGATGTTTCCTGGATTTCACTTTCTTGTGCGTTAATTTCAGCATCAGTTGAAACTTCTTTAGTTATAGGTGCTCGGCTAGGGGCTTCAGCTGTCTTATCTTCCAGTGACGTAGCTGTAACTGCAGTATGAGGAGTCACACCACTAGGTTCAAAGTGCTTGCTTGACTCCCCATTGGGCAACATTGGTCTGGTTGTGGCATATACGGTTTTCTCAGAGGAGATGTCAATGTGGGGATGATTAGTGAACGTAATCTCCGACCTTGCCTGTTGGAAGGACACCTCAAATGGTGTAGTATCTGGTTCTGGTACGAAAGTGGTGACAAACTGAACCATTACAACAGGCTTTGAAGTGCTTTGTAGAGAAGACACTGTCGATGTAGAAAGGGATTCTTTTGTAGATATCGAGGTCATGTGGTCCTCTGTTCTCTCTTCATGTGCTGGGGTTGACATTGAACTATTGGTAGGGGGTGAAACTGTGTCTGACAATGATGCTTTCTCTACCTCCGTGGTTATCTCACTTGTTTTAGTTTTATTCACTGGGGTCATTGTGGTGGGTTTTTCTGTGCTCCTGAACTGAGGGGAAACTGGAGTGGTTACAGAATTTTCACTCACAGATGTCACTGCCTTAGGTGATGCAGTTGTAGTATCTAAGATCTCATCCCCAGAGCCATCCTCACCTGAAATATCTGTATTACTTGCCACTGAAAATGTATCTGTGCTGTAGGGAGGAGATGATGTTAGCATTTGGTCCATTTTCATTGTACTGTGCAGAAGAGCAGCTGTCCGTGTCACATGCTCTGTCAAATGAGTGTGATCATTTGATTTATCCTTCCCAGTAACTTCAGGAGATGGTGTGACAGTTGGCTTCTCTGTGCTATAAAGACTGGAAGCAATCTTTGATACTGCAATTTCAGTTCTGCCGGTGGCAGATTCAGGTGAGGTAACTGAAAATGTTACCGGTTTGGCCTTCCCTGTTGAAGTTGTCAGCGTACCAGAAGTTTGATCACTTGAAGTGTCTGTATCAGTAATGTCTATCACTTCTGTGTCAGACGGTTTCACTGTGCTATAGAGAGAAGAGGAAGCACTTGTTGGTGACTTTGCAAATTCTCCTGTGGCAGTTCCAGGCGAGGTTGGTGAGATGTACTGTAATGTCTTATCTGTTGTAATTAAGCCCTTAGTGAACATACTTTGGTTTTGGTCACCTGAAATATGCTCATCTGTATGTCCTGTATCACGGGCAACAGTTGGTCTCACAGTGCGAAACAGTGAAGAGGCTGTAGATGTCACTGTTTTTTCAGATGCTGTCCATCTATCCACAGTAGACCCTGAAGTTGTCTCTGATGAGCCTTGATCAGAGTCATCGTCACCTGAATATTCATCGTCAGATGCTTTACTAGTAGATTTCACTGTGCCAGGGTCAGTGGACACCGGTGTGTGTGGTGTTACAATAACTAAAGGTACAGTGGTTTGCGTGGAAATGGTTGAACCTAAGGTTTTATCTGTTGTGTCATAACTTGTGGCTGTAATAGCTGTGGGTAAGGAGGTAATGGGATTTAATTTTTCAACTGTGCTGATCATATACTCCTCACTGGACACCGGAGCCACCGATATTCTGTCTGTTGTTTCGGTTAAAGTTTGAGGTGGCAAAGATGAGGAAGCTGCGATCTCAGTTATAGACTCAGTGACATTATTGCCTGATAAATCATCTTCCACCAGCTCCAGAACTGGTTTGGTATGAGTCCCAATAGAGAAAACTGTATGCGGTGTAGTTAAACCATATGTTTCTTCAGAGCTTGACTTTGTGGACAAAGTAGTAGTTGGGGTGGACTGTGGTGCAGGTGTAACTGTCTCTTCACCAGATGTCTGAATACTTGACACACCTTCGGTTGATGGTTTTGAAGTGGGCGGTAAATTTTCAGTAGATGTTGAGGCTAATGGCAAGTCATTGGTTGAGGTTGCATATACAGATACTGGTTTAGGAGTAACGAAGGTGGCCCTATCAGTCCCTGAACCCTCTGATTCTTCTGTTACCTCCATCCTTTGTGTCATTGTAACTGGTGTGACACCACCAGCTTCCTCTGTCTGGATGGTTGGGTAAAATGAAGAAGAGGGAACTATGGAGATAGTATCTGCATCAATGATTTTATCATCTTTGGTGAGCTCAGGAGTGATGCTGCCTTCCTTCATACTGTCTGTTACTGTAGAGAACAACTCATCTTCATCTTTTGCATCCTCTGTGAATATTATGGTTGTACTGGTTGATGGTTTCGACACATGCAAAACCATGGTAGGTGTTTGTTCAGTTAGGTCAGTCTTGGAGTGGCTGCTGCTGGGAGTAATGATCACGACCTGTTGGTCTGTAATGCTATGATATATAATGGAGGGAATAGGGGAGGACATTGATGTGAATCCATCTGGCTTATGTTCACTGCTAGAGCTTACTGTGGTGAAGTCAACTGTAGAGCGATCGCTAACTGAAGCTCCAATTGTATGGGGAGACATAGTTGTATAGGAGGATTGTGTTATGTGCTCAGCTACAGTAATTGTATCTTTCCCAATGCTAGAAACAGTAGGCTCTGTAGCTTCAGAAGTGATGGGGCTGTGTGTATCTGGAGTAATTTCACTCTCCTGTGAGGAAACCTGCTCATCAGAGGTTGGTGTGACTGACACAAAGGTTTCGGTTTCACCTGTTGCTTCTCCAAATGTGACGCCGTCCATCAATGATGGCTTCGGGGTGAACATCTCAGTAGTTTGGTCACCAGAACTCTCTCCCCCAGTCAAAGTAAAGGCTGAACTTGGTGGTGATTCATCAGTTGCAGATACAGACATGTTAACCGACTGGGCAGATGTGACAGCATATACTGTTGTTATGTTTATCTTCTCTGTGCTGTAGAGAGAGGAAGCTGGAGTTACAGCAGATTTTGGAATATCAGATGGTCCACTTTCATGCAATACTGTTGTTGTTTTAGGTTTCTTTGTGCTGAACAGGGAAGAGGCTGTACTCTTTGTCACTTTATCTTCAATATCCGATAAAGCTGAAGATGTAACCAAAGTGACAGCAGAAGACTCTGTGTTGTAAACAGTTGAAGATGAGGTCTGAGAAAACATATCAGCTGAGCTTTCCTGAACTACTGTAGTGTCCATTTCAGAAGACATTGCTGTTGGATTATCAGTGCTGTAAAGAGAAGAAGCTGTAGTAGGTTTTTGTGTTTGGTCACGTGATCCCTCTTCAGTGATAGCAACATCACTAGATGACAACATAATTTCTGTTGTAGCTGCTACAGCAGTGGGCATCTCAGTGCTTGTCATGTGTGGTGATTGGGTTGATGACATAAATGCCTTAGTAAGCTGTGTACTGGAGTGAGTCGAGGATGGAGAACTTATGTCAGATGTTCTATCAGTGTCATCAATTTCGGTTTCATCTGTGGCCACAGTAACTTCTTCCTGGGGTTTTGATGTAGTCTCAATGGATTCCCCTGAACCAGATCCATCTGAACTTGACTCCAAATCATCCTCATCAGTTGAGCCCCCAGAGCTCTCCATGTCAATAAAAGTAGAGGTTTCCTTTGAGGTATACACAGTGACACTGGGGATTGCCAAGGGTTGAGAGGTTTCAAAGGTATAAGGGCTTGTTGTGACTGTTGTAAATTTTCTGTCACTTGAACTTTTCTCCTCAATAACTGTGGTTGTAACTAATGGTCTAAATGTGGTTATTGCTAAGGTTGTTTGTTCCAAAGAGGATTGATCAGACGCGGTTGGTGTTTCTAAGGGAGTTTCATCTGTGGATGTAGATGTGTCATCTACTGAGCCCTCTACATAAGTAGAATCACCACTTCCTGACTCAGATACTGATGCTGTCGCTGCCTCAATTGTGGAAGAAAACTGGGGAGCATCTGTAGAATCATCTGTCATGAACTGTGGGATGGTTTGGGTTGATGATTCAACACCAAGCTGTGACGTGTGCTGACTCTCAGCTATCTGACTTCCATCTGTTCCTGTAGAGAATGGGAATTTGTTTTGAGATTCGCTGGAGGCAGTTGATGACATTAGTGTTGGTTTCTCAGTGCTGAAGAGAAAGGAAGCTAAGGTTACATGAGATTTTAAAACTTCAGATGTTTTAGTTTTGGGTGATGCTGTTGTCAATAACTGTCTCTCTGTGTTTATCGTTAAAGACATTGTGGTGTTTCCAGAACCCTCTGAATCAGTGGTAATGGGGAATGATGCCGTTTCAGGTTTCATGGTTGAACCACTGATGGAAGGACTGGACACCACCATTGTAGTTTTACTACGATTATCTTTATCCTCAATGTCTGAAACAGCAGATGATGTAACAGGAGATGTTCTTGTTGGTGCCTCAGTGCTGTAGAGAGACGGATTAGCTGTGACAGATAAGGTCTCAGGGAAGGTTTCTTTAGTTTGGTCACCTGAGCCATCTTCATCTGTCGTTGGCAAAGTAGAACTTGTCTCTGGTGTAGCTGATAATTTCCCTAATTGACTTGTGGTTACAGGCTCTTGTGTTTCAGGTGACTCTGATATTGGTCTGTCAGTACTGTAGAGTAATGAAGCAGCAGTAAAAGCTGAATTTAAAGTATCACTTGTTTCAGTTTGATGGGAGGCTGTTACTGATGATGACTCTGTACTCAACAATGAAGAAACAGTAGTTGCTGAAATGAGAGAGTCTTGAGTCAAATCTTCAGTGCTGTCTCCAGAACACTCATAATCAGTGGTAATGGGGAATGATGCTGTTTCAGGTTTCATGGTTGATCCACTGATGGAAGGACTGGACTCCACCATTGTAGTTTCACTACTAATATCTTTATCGTCAATGTCTGAAACAGCAGATGATGTAACAGGAGATGTTCTTGTTGGTGCTTCAGTGCTGTAGAGAGACGATTTAGCTGTGACAGATGAAGTCTCAGGGAAGGTTTCTTTAGTTTGGTCACCTGAGCCGCCTTCATCTGTCGTTGGCAAAGTAGCACTTGTCTCTGGAGTAGCTGATAATTTCACAGTTGGACTTGTGGTTACAAGCTCTTGTGTTTCAGGTGACTCTGATATTGGTCTGTCAGTACTGTTGAGAAATGATGCTGCAGTCAAAGCTGATTTTAAAGTATCACTTGTTTCAGTTTGACCTGAGGCTGTTACTGACGATGACTCTGTACTCAACAATGAAGAAACACTAGTTGCTGAAATGAGAGAGTCTTGAGTCAAATCTTCAGTGCTGTCTCCAGAACACTCATAATCAGTGGTAATGGGGAATGATGCTGTTTCAGGTTTCATGGTTGATCCACTGATGGAAGGACTGGACTCCACCATTGTAGTTTCACTACTAATATCTTTATCGTCAATGTCTGAAACAGCAGATGATGTAACAGGAGATGTTCTTGTTGGTGTCTCAGTGCTGTAGAGAGACGATATAGCTGTAACAGAAGAGGTCTCAGGGAAAGTTTCTTTAGTTTGGTCACCTGAGCCGTCTTCATCTGTCATTGACAAAGTAGCACTTGTCTCTGGTGTAGCTGATAATTTCCCAGGTTGAGTTGTGGTTTCAGGCTCTTGTGTATCAGGTGACTCCGATGTTGGTTTCTCAGTATTGTAGAGTGATGAAGCTGCAGTAAAAGCTGATTTTAAAGTATCACTTGTTTCAGTTTGACGGGAGACTGTTACTGACAATGACTCTGTACTCAACAATGAAGAAACAGTAGTTGCTGAAATGAGAGAGTCTTGAGTCAAATCGTCAGTGCTGTCTCCAGAACCCTCTGAATCAGTGGTAATGGAGAATGATGCCGTTTCAGGTTTCATGGTTGATCCACTGATGGAAGGACTGGACTCCACCATTGTAGTTTCACTACTAATATCTTTATCGTCAATGTCTGAAACAGCAGATGATAGAACAGGAGATGTTCTTGTTGGTGCTTCAGTGCTGTAGAGAGACGATTTAGCTGTGACAGATGAGGTCTCAGGGAAGGTTTCTTTAGTTTGGTCACCTGAGCCGTCTACATCTGTCATTGGCAAAGTACAACTTGTCTTTGGTGTAGCTGATAATTTCCCAGTTTGACTTGTGGTTTCAGGCTCTTGTGTTTCAGGTGACTCTGATGTTGGTTTCTCAGTACTGTAGAGTTGTGAAGCTGCAGTAAAAGCTGATTTTAAAGTATCACTTGTTTCAGTTTGACGAGAGACTGTTACTGACAATGACTCTGTACTCAACAATGAAGAAACAGTAGTTGCTGAAATGAGAGAGTCTTGAGTCAAATCGTCAGTGCTGTCTCCAGAACCCTCTGAATCAGAGGTAATAGAGAATGATGCCGTTTCAGGTTTCATGGTTGATCCACTGATGGAAGGACTGGACTCCACCATTGTAGTTTCACTACTAATATCATTATCGTCAATGTCTGAAACAGCAGATGATATAACAGGAGATGTTCTTGTTGGTGCTTCAGTGCTGTAGAGAGACGATTTAGCTGTGACAGATGAGTTATCAGGGAAGGATTCTTTCGTTTGGTCACCTGAGCCATCGTCATCTGTCGTTGGCAAAGTAGCATTTGTCTCTGGTGTAGCTGATAATTTCCCAGTTTGACTTGTGGTTTCAGGCTCTTGTGTTTCAGGTGACTCTGATGTTGGTTTCTCAGTACTGTAGAGTGATGAAGCTGCAGTAAAAGCTGATTTTAAAGTATCACTTGTTTCAGTTTGACGGGAGACTGTTAATGACAATGACTCTGTACTCAACAATGAAGTAACAGTAGTTGCTGAAATGAGAGAGTCTTGAGTCAAATCGTCAGTGCTGTCTCCAGAACCCTCTGAATCAGTGGTAATGGAGAATGATGCCGTTTCAGATTTCATGGTTGATCCACTGATGGAAGGACTGGACTCCACCATTGTAGTTTCACGACTAATACCTTTATCGTCAATGTCTGAAACAGCAAATGATGTAACAGGAGTAGTTCTTGTTGGTGCCCCAGTGGTGAAGAGAGACGATTTAGCTGTAACAGATGAAGTCTCAGGGAAGGTTTCTTTAGTTTGGTCAACTGAGCCATCTTCATCTGTCGTTGGCAAAGTAGAACTTGTCTTTGGTGTAGCTGATAATTTCCCAGTTTGACTTGTGGTTACAGGCTCTTGTGTTTCAGGTGACTCTGATGTTGGTTTCTCAGTACTGTAGAGTGATGAAGCGGCACTAAAAGCTGATTTTAAAGTATCACTTGTTTCAGTTTGACCGGAGGCTGTTACTGATGATGACCCTGTACTCAACAATGAAGAAACAGTAGTTGCTGAAATGAGAGAGTCTTGAGTCAAATCTTCAGTGCTGTCTCCAGAACCCTCTGAATCAGTGGTAATAGAGAATGATGCCGTTTCAGGTTTCATGGTTGATCCACTGATGGAAGGACTGGACTCCACCATTGTAGTTTCACTACTAATATCATTATCGTCAATGTCTGAAACAGCAGATGATATAACAGGAGATGTTCTTGTTGGTGCTTCAGTGCTGTAGAGAGACGATTTAGCTGTGACAGAAGAGTTATCAGGGAAGGATTCTTTCGTTTGGTCACCTGAGCCATCGTCATCTGTCGTTGGCAAAGTAGCATTTGTCTCTGGTGTAGCTGATAATTTCCCAGTTTGACTTGTGGTTTCAGGCTCTTGTGTTTCAGGTGACTCTGATGTTGGTTTCTCAGTACTGTAGAGTGATGAAGCTGCAGTAAAAGCTGATTTTAAAGTATCACTTGTTTCAGTTTGACGGGAGACTGTTACTGATGATGACCCTGTACTCAACAATGAAGAAACAGTAGTTGCTGAAATGAGAGAGTCTTGAGTCAAATCTTCAGTGCTGTCTCCAGAACCCTCTGAATCAGTGGTAATGGAGAATGATGCCGTTTCAGGTTTCATGGTTGATCCACTGATGGAAGGACTGGACTCCACCATTGTAGTTTCACTACTAATATCATTATCGTCAATGTCTGAAACAGCAGATGATATAACAGGAGATGTTCTTGTTGGTGCTTCAGTGCTGTAGAGAGACGATTTAGCTGTGACAGATGAGGTCTCAGGGAAGGTTTCTTTAGTTTGGTCACCTGAGCCGTCTACATCTGTCATTGGCAAAGTAGAACTTGTCTTTGGTGTAGCTGATAATTTCCCAGGTTGAGTTGTGGTTTCAGGCTCTTGTGTATCAGGTGACTCTGATGTTGGTTTCTCAGTATTGTAGAGTGATGAAGCTGCAGTAAAAGCTGATTTTAAAGTATCACTTGTTTCAGTTTGACGGGAGACTGTTAATGACAATGACTCTGTACTCAACAATGAAGAAACAGTAGTTGCTGAAATGAGAGAGTCTTGAGTCAAATCGTCAGTGCTGTCTCCAGAACCCTCTGAATCAGTGGTAATGGAGAATGATGCCGTTTCAGGTTTCATGGTTGATCCACTGATGGAAGGACTGGACTCCACCATTGTAGTTTCACTACTAATATCTTTATCGTCAATGTCTGAAACAGCAGATGATAGAACAGGAGATGTTCTTGTTGGTGCTTCAGTGCTGTAGAGAGACGATTTAGCTGTGACAGATGAGGTCTCAGGGAAGGTTTCTTTAGTTTGGTCACCTGAGCCGTCTACATCTGTCATTGGCAAAGTAGAACTTGTCTTTGGTGTAGCTGATAATTTCCCAGTTTGACTTGTGGTTTCAGGCTCTTGTGTTTCAGGTGACTCTGATGTTGGTTTCTCAGTACTGTAGAGTTGTGAAGCTGCAGTAAAAGCTGATTTTAAAGTATCACTTGTTTCAGTTTGACGAGAGACTGTTACTGACAATGACTCTGTACTCAACAATGAAGAAACAGTAGTTGCTGAAATGAGAGAGTCTTGAGTCAAATCGTCAGTGCTGTCTCCAGAACCCTCTGAATCAGTGGTAATGGAGAATGATGTCGTTTCAGGTTTCATGGTTGATCCACTGATGGAAGGACTGGACTCCACCATTGTAGTTTCACTACTAATATCATTATCGTCAATGTCTGAAACAGCAGATGATATAACAGGAGATGTTCTTGTTGGTGCTTCAGTGCTGTAGAGAGACGATTTAGCTGTGACAGATGAGTTATCAGGGAAGGATTCTTTCGTTTGGTCACCTGAGCCATCGTCATCTGTCGTTGGCAAAGTAGCATTTGTCTCTGGTGTAGCTGATAATTTCCCAGTTTGACTTGTGGTTACAGGCTCTTGTGTTTCAGGTGACTCTGATGTTGGTTTCTCAGTACTGTAGAGTGATGAAGCGGCAGTAAAAGCTGATTTTAAAGTATCACTTGTTTCAGTTTGACCGGAGGCTGTTACTGATGATGACCCTGTACTCAACAATGAAGTAACAGTAGTTGCTGAAATGAGAGAGTCTTGAGTCAAATCGTCAGTGCTGTCTCCAGAACCCTCTGAATCAGTGGTAATAGAGAATGATGCCGTTTCAGGTTTCATGGTTGATCCACTGATGGAAGGACTGGACTCCACCATTGTAGTTTCACTACTAATATCATTATCGTCAATGTCTGAAACAGCAGATGATATAACAGGAGATGTTCTTGTTGGTGCTTCAGTGCTGTAGAGAGACGATTTAGCTGTGACAGAAGAGTTATCAGGGAAGGATTCTTTCGTTTGGTCACCTGAGCCATCGTCATCTGTCGTTGGCAAAGTAGCATTTGTCTCTGGTGTAGCTGATAATTTCCCAGTTTGACTTGTGGTTTCAGGCTCTTGTGTTTCAGGTGACTCTGATGTTGGTTTCTCAGTACTGTAGAGTGATGAAGCTGCAGTAAAAGCTGATTTTAAAGTATCACTTGTTTCAGTTTGACGGGAGACTGTTACTGATGATGACCCTGTACTCAACAATGAAGAAACAGTAGTTGCTGAAATGAGAGAGTCTTGAGTCAAATCTTCAGTGCTGTCTCCAGAACCCTCTGAATCAGTGGTAATGGAGAATGATGCCGTTTCAGGTTTCATGGTTGATCCACTGATGGAAGGACTGGACTCCACCATTGTAGTTTCACTACTAATATCATTATCGTCAATGTCTGAAACAGCAGATGATATAACAGGAGATGTTCTTGTTGGTGCTTCAGTGCTGTAGAGAGACGATTTAGCTGTGACAGATGAGGTCTCAGGGAAGGTTTCTTTAGTTTGGTCACCTGAGCCGTCTACATCTGTCATTGGCAAAGTAGCATTTGTCTCTGGTGTAGCTGATAATTTCACAGTTTGACTTGTGGTTACAGGCTCTTGTGTTTTAGGTGACTCTGATGTTGGTTTCTCAGTACTGTAGAGTGATGAAGCGGCAGTAAAAGCTGATTTTAAAGTATCACTTGTTTCAGTTTGACGGGGGGCTGTTACTGATGATGACCCTGTACTCAACAATGAAGAAACAGTAGTTGCTGAAATGAGAGAGTCTTGAGTCAAATCGTCAGTGCTGTCTCCAGAACCCTCTGAATCAGTGGTAATGGAGAATGATGCTGTTTCAGGTTTCATGGTTGATCCACTGATGGAAGGACTGGACTCCACCATTGTAGTTTCACTACTAATATCTTTATCGTCAATGTCTGAAACAGCAGATGATAGAACAGGAGATGTTCTTGTTGGTGCTTCAGTGCTGTAGAGAGACGATTTAGCTGTGACAGATGAGTTATCAGGGAAGGATTCTTTCGTTTGGTCAACTGAGCCATCGTCATCTGTCGTTGGCAAAGTAGCATTTGTCTCTGGTGTAGCTGATAATTTCCCAGTTTGACTTGTGGTTTCAGGCTCTTGTGTTTCAGGTGACTCTGATGTTGGTTTCTCAGTACTGTTGAGTGATGAAGCGGCAGTAAAAGCTGATTTTAAAGTGTCACTTGTTTCAGTTTGACCGGAGACTGTTACTGACAATGACTCTGTACTCAACAATGAAGAAACAGTAGTTGCTGAAATGAGAGAGTCTTGAGTCAAATCGTCAGTGCTGTCTCCAGAACCCTCTGAATCAGTGGTAATGGAGAATGATGCCGTTTCAGGTTTCATGGTTGATCCACTGATGGAAGGACTGGACTCCACCATTGTAGTTTCACGACTAATATCTTTATCGTCAATGAATGAAACAGCAAATGATGTAACAGGAGTAGTTCTTGTTGGTGCCCCAGTGCTGAAGAGAGACGATTTAGCTGTAACAGATGAAGTCTCAGGGAAGGTTTCTTTAGTTTGGTCAACTGAGCCATCTTCATCTGTCGTTGGCAAAGTAGAACTTGTCTCTGGTGTAGCTGATAATTTCCCAGTTTGACTTGTGGTTACAGGCTCTTGTGTTTCAGGTGACTCTGATGTTGGTTTCTCAGTACTGTAGAGTGATGAAGCTGCAGTAAAAGCTGATTTTAAAGTATCACTTGTTTCAGTTTGACAGGAGGCTGTTACTGATGATGACCCTGTACTCAACAATGAAGAAACAGTAGTTGCTGAAATGAGAGAGTCTTGAGTCAAATCTTCAGTGCTGTCTCCAGAACCCTCTGAATCAGTGGTAATGGAGAATGATGCCGTTTCAGGTTTCATGGTTGATCCACTGATGGAAGGACTGGACTCCACCATTGTAGTTTCACTACTAATATCATTATCGTCAATGTCTGAAACAGCAGATGATATAACAGGAGATGTTCTTGTTGGTGCTTCAGTGCTGTAGAGAGACGATTTAGCTGTGACAGATGAGGTCTCAGGGAAGGTTTCTTTAGTTTGGTCACCTGAGCCGTCTACATCTGTCATTGGCAAAGTAGAACTTGTCTTTGGTGTAGCTGATAATTTCCCAGTTTGACTTGTGGTTTCAGGCTCTTGTGTTTCAGGTGACTCTGATGTTGGTTTCTCAGTACTGTAGAGTGATGAAGCGGCAGTAAAAGCTGATTTTAAAGTATCACTTGTTAAAGTTTGACGGGAGACTGTTACTGACAATGACTCTGTACTCAACAATGAAGAAACAGTAGTTGCTGAAATGAGAGAGTCTTGAGTCAAATCTTCAGTGCTGTCTCCAGAGCTCTCTGAATCAGTGGTAATGGAGAATGATGTCGTTTCAGGTTTCATGGTTGATCCACTGATGGAAGGACTGGACTCCACCATTGTAGTTTCACTACTAATATCTTTATCGTCAATGTCTGAAACAGCAGATGATAGAACAGGAGATGTTCTTGTTGGTGCTTCAGTGCTGTAGAGAGACGATTTAGCTGTGACAGATGAGGTCTCAGGGAAGGTTTCTTTAGTTTGGTCACCTGAGCCGTCTACATCTGTCATTGGCAAAGTACAACTTGTCTTTGGTGTAGCTGATAATTTCCCAGTTTGACTTGTGGTTTCAGGCTCTTGTGTTTCAGGTGACTCTGATGTTGGTTTCTCAGTACTGTAGAGTTGTGAAGCTGCAGTAAAAGCTGATTTTAAAGTATCACTTGTTTCAGTTTGACGAGAGACTGTTACTGACAATGACTCTGTACTCAACAATGAAGAAACAGTAGTTGCTGAAATGAGAGAGTCTTGAGTCAAATCGTCAGTGCTGTCTCCAGAACCCTCTGAATCAGAGGTAATAGAGAATGATGCCGTTTCAGGTTTCATGGTTGATCCACTGATGGAAGGACTGGACTCCACCATTGTAGTTTCACTACTAATATCATTATCGTCAATGTCTGAAACAGCAGATGATATAACAGGAGATGTTCTTGTTGGTGCTTCAGTGCTGTAGAGAGACGATTTAGCTGTGACAGATGAGTTATCAGGGAAGGATTCTTTCGTTTGGTCACCTGAGCCATCGTCATCTGTCGTTGGCAAAGTAGCATTTGTCTCTGGTGTAGCTGATAATTTCCCAGTTTGACTTGTGGTTTCAGGCTCTTGTGTTTCAGGTGACTCTGATGTTGGTTTCTCAGTACTGTAGAGTGATGAAGCTGCAGTAAAAGCTGATTTTAAAGTATCACTTGTTTCAGTTTGACGGGAGACTGTTAATGACAATGACTCTGTACTCAACAATGAAGTAACAGTAGTTGCTGAAATGAGAGAGTCTTGAGTCAAATCGTCAGTGCTGTCTCCAGAACCCTCTGAATCAGTGGTAATGGAGAATGATGCCGTTTCAGATTTCATGGTTGATCCACTGATGGAAGGACTGGACTCCACCATTGTAGTTTCACGACTAATACCTTTATCGTCAATGTCTGAAACAGCAAATGATGTAACAGGAGTAGTTCTTGTTGGTGCCCCAGTGGTGAAGAGAGACGATTTAGCTGTAACAGATGAAGTCTCAGGGAAGGTTTCTTTAGTTTGGTCAACTGAGCCATCTTCATCTGTCGTTGGCAAAGTAGAACTTGTCTTTGGTGTAGCTGATAATTTCCCAGTTTGACTTGTGGTTACAGGCTCTTGTGTTTCAGGTGACTCTGATGTTGGTTTCTCAGTACTGTAGAGTGATGAAGCGGCACTAAAAGCTGATTTTAAAGTATCACTTGTTTCAGTTTGACCGGAGGCTGTTACTGATGATGACCCTGTACTCAACAATGAAGAAACAGTAGTTGCTGAAATGAGAGAGTCTTGAGTCAAATCTTCAGTGCTGTCTCCAGAACCCTCTGAATCAGTGGTAATAGAGAATGATGCCGTTTCAGGTTTCATGGTTGATCCACTGATGGAAGGACTGGACTCCACCATTGTAGTTTCACTACTAATATCATTATCGTCAATGTCTGAAACAGCAGATGATATAACAGGAGATGTTCTTGTTGGTGCTTCAGTGCTGTAGAGAGACGATTTAGCTGTGACAGAAGAGTTATCAGGGAAGGATTCTTTCGTTTGGTCACCTGAGCCATCGTCATCTGTCGTTGGCAAAGTAGCATTTGTCTCTGGTGTAGCTGATAATTTCCCAGTTTGACTTGTGGTTTCAGGCTCTTGTGTTTCAGGTGACTCTGATGTTGGTTTCTCAGTACTGTAGAGTGATGAAGCTGCAGTAAAAGCTGATTTTAAAGTATCACTTGTTTCAGTTTGACGGGAGACTGTTACTGATGATGACCCTGTACTCAACAATGAAGAAACAGTAGTTGCTGAAATGAGAGAGTCTTGAGTCAAATCTTCAGTGCTGTCTCCAGAACCCTCTGAATCAGTGGTAATGGAGAATGATGCCGTTTCAGGTTTCATGGTTGATCCACTGATGGAAGGACTGGACTCCACCATTGTAGTTTCACTACTAATATCATTATCGTCAATGTCTGAAACAGCAGATGATATAACAGGAGATGTTCTTGTTGGTGCTTCAGTGCTGTAGAGAGACGATTTAGCTGTGACAGATGAGGTCTCAGGGAAGGTTTCTTTAGTTTGGTCACCTGAGCCGTCTACATCTGTCATTGGCAAAGTAGAACTTGTCTTTGGTGTAGCTGATAATTTCCCAGGTTGAGTTGTGGTTTCAGGCTCTTGTGTATCAGGTGACTCTGATGTTGGTTTCTCAGTATTGTAGAGTGATGAAGCTGCAGTAAAAGCTGATTTTAAAGTATCACTTGTTTCAGTTTGACGGGAGACTGTTAATGACAATGACTCTGTACTCAACAATGAAGAAACAGTAGTTGCTGAAATGAGAGAGTCTTGAGTCAAATCGTCAGTGCTGTCTCCAGAACCCTCTGAATCAGTGGTAATGGAGAATGATGCCGTTTCAGGTTTCATGGTTGATCCACTGATGGAAGGACTGGACTCCACCATTGTAGTTTCACTACTAATATCTTTATCGTCAATGTCTGAAACAGCAGATGATAGAACAGGAGATGTTCTTGTTGGTGCTTCAGTGCTGTAGAGAGACGATTTAGCTGTGACAGATGAGGTCTCAGGGAAGGTTTCTTTAGTTTGGTCACCTGAGCCGTCTACATCTGTCATTGGCAAAGTAGAACTTGTCTTTGGTGTAGCTGATAATTTCCCAGTTTGACTTGTGGTTTCAGGCTCTTGTGTTTCAGGTGACTCTGATGTTGGTTTCTCAGTACTGTAGAGTTGTGAAGCTGCAGTAAAAGCTGATTTTAAAGTATCACTTGTTTCAGTTTGACGAGAGACTGTTACTGACAATGACTCTGTACTCAACAATGAAGAAACAGTAGTTGCTGAAATGAGAGAGTCTTGAGTCAAATCGTCAGTGCTGTCTCCAGAACCCTCTGAATCAGTGGTAATGGAGAATGATGTCGTTTCAGGTTTCATGGTTGATCCACTGATGGAAGGACTGGACTCCACCATTGTAGTTTCACTACTAATATCATTATCGTCAATGTCTGAAACAGCAGATGATATAACAGGAGATGTTCTTGTTGGTGCTTCAGTGCTGTAGAGAGACGATTTAGCTGTGACAGATGAGTTATCAGGGAAGGATTCTTTCGTTTGGTCACCTGAGCCATCGTCATCTGTCGTTGGCAAAGTAGCATTTGTCTCTGGTGTAGCTGATAATTTCCCAGTTTGACTTGTGGTTACAGGCTCTTGTGTTTCAGGTGACTCTGATGTTGGTTTCTCAGTACTGTAGAGTGATGAAGCGGCAGTAAAAGCTGATTTTAAAGTATCACTTGTTTCAGTTTGACCGGAGGCTGTTACTGATGATGACCCTGTACTCAACAATGAAGTAACAGTAGTTGCTGAAATGAGAGAGTCTTGAGTCAAATCGTCAGTGCTGTCTCCAGAACCCTCTGAATCAGTGGTAATAGAGAATGATGCCGTTTCAGGTTTCATGGTTGATCCACTGATGGAAGGACTGGACTCCACCATTGTAGTTTCACTACTAATATCATTATCGTCAATGTCTGAAACAGCAGATGATATAACAGGAGATGTTCTTGTTGGTGCTTCAGTGCTGTAGAGAGACGATTTAGCTGTGACAGAAGAGTTATCAGGGAAGGATTCTTTCGTTTGGTCACCTGAGCCATCGTCATCTGTCGTTGGCAAAGTAGCATTTGTCTCTGGTGTAGCTGATAATTTCCCAGTTTGACTTGTGGTTTCAGGCTCTTGTGTTTCAGGTGACTCTGATGTTGGTTTCTCAGTACTGTAGAGTGATGAAGCTGCAGTAAAAGCTGATTTTAAAGTATCACTTGTTTCAGTTTGACGGGAGACTGTTACTGATGATGACCCTGTACTCAACAATGAAGAAACAGTAGTTGCTGAAATGAGAGAGTCTTGAGTCAAATCTTCAGTGCTGTCTCCAGAACCCTCTGAATCAGTGGTAATGGAGAATGATGCCGTTTCAGGTTTCATGGTTGATCCACTGATGGAAGGACTGGACTCCACCATTGTAGTTTCACTACTAATATCATTATCGTCAATGTCTGAAACAGCAGATGATATAACAGGAGATGTTCTTGTTGGTGCTTCAGTGCTGTAGAGAGACGATTTAGCTGTGACAGATGAGGTCTCAGGGAAGGTTTCTTTAGTTTGGTCACCTGAGCCGTCTACATCTGTCATTGGCAAAGTAGCATTTGTCTCTGGTGTAGCTGATAATTTCACAGTTTGACTTGTGGTTACAGGCTCTTGTGTTTTAGGTGACTCTGATGTTGGTTTCTCAGTACTGTAGAGTGATGAAGCGGCAGTAAAAGCTGATTTTAAAGTATCACTTGTTTCAGTTTGACGGGGGGCTGTTACTGATGATGACCCTGTACTCAACAATGAAGAAACAGTAGTTGCTGAAATGAGAGAGTCTTGAGTCAAATCGTCAGTGCTGTCTCCAGAACCCTCTGAATCAGTGGTAATGGAGAATGATGCTGTTTCAGGTTTCATGGTTGATCCACTGATGGAAGGACTGGACTCCACCATTGTAGTTTCACTACTAATATCTTTATCGTCAATGTCTGAAACAGCAGATGATAGAACAGGAGATGTTCTTGTTGGTGCTTCAGTGCTGTAGAGAGACGATTTAGCTGTGACAGATGAGTTATCAGGGAAGGATTCTTTCGTTTGGTCAACTGAGCCATCGTCATCTGTCGTTGGCAAAGTAGCATTTGTCTCTGGTGTAGCTGATAATTTCCCAGTTTGACTTGTGGTTTCAGGCTCTTGTGTTTCAGGTGACTCTGATGTTGGTTTCTCAGTACTGTCGAGTGATGAAGCGGCAGTAAAAGCTGATTTTAAAGTGTCACTTGTTTCAGTTTGACCGGAGACTGTTACTGACAATGACTCTGTACTCAACAATGAAGAAACAGTAGTTGCTGAAATGAGAGAGTCTTGAGTCAAATCGTCAGTGCTGTCTCCAGAACCCTCTGAATCAGTGGTAATGGAGAATGATGCCGTTTCAGGTTTCATGGTTGATCCACTGATGGAAGGACTGGACTCCACCATTGTAGTTTCACGACTAATATCTTTATCGTCAATGAATGAAACAGCAAATGATGTAACAGGAGTAGTTCTTGTTGGTGCCCCAGTGCTGAAGAGAGACGATTTAGCTGTAACAGATGAAGTCTCAGGGAAGGTTTCTTTAGTTTGGTCAACTGAGCCATCTTCATCTGTCGTTGGCAAAGTAGAACTTGTCTCTGGTGTAGCTGATAATTTCCCAGTTTGACTTGTGGTTACAGGCTCTTGTGTTTCAGGTGACTCTGATGTTGGTTTCTCAGTACTGTAGAGTGATGAAGCTGCAGTAAAAGCTGATTTTAAAGTATCACTTGTTTCAGTTTGACAGGAGGCTGTTACTGATGATGACCCTGTACTCAACAATGAAGAAACAGTAGTTGCTGAAATGAGAGAGTCTTGAGTCAAATCTTCAGTGCTGTCTCCAGAACCCTCTGAATCAGTGGTAATGGAGAATGATGCCGTTTCAGGTTTCATGGTTGATCCACTGATGGAAGGACTGGACTCCACCATTGTAGTTTCACTACTAATATCATTATCGTCAATGTCTGAAACAGCAGATGATATAACAGGAGATGTTCTTGTTGGTGCTTCAGTGCTGTAGAGAGACGATTTAGCTGTGACAGATGAGGTCTCAGGGAAGGTTTCTTTAGTTTGGTCACCTGAGCCGTCTACATCTGTCATTGGCAAAGTAGAACTTGTCTTTGGTGTAGCTGATAATTTCCCAGTTTGACTTGTGGTTTCAGGCTCTTGTGTTTCAGGTGACTCTGATGTTGGTTTCTCAGTACTGTAGAGTGATGAAGCGGCAGTAAAAGCTGATTTTAAAGTATCACTTGTTAAAGTTTGACGGGAGACTGTTACTGACAATGACTCTGTACTCAACAATGAAGAAACAGTAGTTGCTGAAATGAGAGAGTCTTGAGTCAAATCTTCAGTGCTGTCTCCAGAGCTCTCTGAATCAGTGGTAATGGAGAATGATGTCGTTTCAGGTTTCATGGTTGATCCACTGATGGAAGGACTGGACTCCACCATTGTAGTTTCACTACTAATATCTTTATCGTCAATATTTGAAACAGCAGATGATAGAACAGGAGATGTTCTTGTTGGTGCTTCAGTGCTGTAGAGAGACGATTTAGCTGTGACAGATGAGGTCTCAGGGAAGGTTTCTTTAGTTTGGTCACCTGAGCCGTCTACATCTGTCATTGGCAAAGTAGAACTTGTTTTTGGTGTAGCTGATAATATCCCAGTTTGACTTGTGGTTTCAGACTCTTGTGTTTCAGGTGACTCTGATGATGGTTTGTCAGTACTGTAGAGTGATGAAGAGGCAATTAAAGCTGATTTTAAAGTATCACTTGTTTTAGTTTGACCGGAGGCTGTTACTGACAATGACCCTGTACTCAACAATGAAGAAACAGTAGTTGCTGAAATGAGAGAGTCTTGAGTCAAATCGTCAGTGCTGTCTCCAGAACCCTCTGAATCAGTGGTAATGGAGAATGATGCCGTTTCAGGTTTAATGGTTGATCCACTGATGGAAGGACTGGACTCCACCATTGTAGTTTCACGACTAATATCTTTATCGTCAATGTCTGAAACAGCAAATGATGTAACAGGAGTAGTTCTTGTTGGTGCCCCAGTGCTGAAGAGAGACGATTTAGCTGTAACAGATGAAGTCTCAGGGAAGGTTTCTTTAGTTTGGTCAACTGAGCCATCTTCATCTGTCGTTGGCAAAGTAGAACTTGTCTCTGGTGTAGCTGATAATTTCCCAGTTTGACTTGTGGTTACAGGCTCTTGTGTTTTAGGTGATTCTGATGTTGGTTTCTCAGTACTGTAGAGTGATGATGCGGCAGTAAAAGCTGATTTTAAAGTATCACTTGTTTCAGTTTGACGGGAGGCTGTTACTGACGATGACTCTGTACTCAACAATGAAGAAACAGTAGTTGCTGAAATGAGAGAGTCTTGAGTCAAATCTTCAGTGCTGTCTCCAGAACCCTCTGAATCAGTGGTAATGGAGAATGATGCTGTTTCAGGTTTCATGGTTGATCCACTGATGGAAGGACTGGACTCCACCATTGTAGTTTCACTACTAATATCATTATCGTCAATGTCTGAAACAGCAGATGATATAACAGGAGATGTTCTTGTTGGTGCTTCAGTGCTGTAGAGAGACGATTTAGCTGTGACAGATGAGGTCTCAGGGAAGGTTTCTTTAGTTTGGTCAACTGAGCCGTCTACATCTGTCATTGGCAAAGTAGAACTTGTCTTTGGTGTAGCTGATAATTTCCCAGTTTGACTTGTGGTTTCAGGCTCTTGTGTTTCAGGTGACTCTGATGTTGGTTTCTCAGTACTGTAGAGTGATGAAGTGGCAGTAAAAGCTGATTTTAAAGTGTCACTTGTTTCAGTTTGACGAGAGACTGTTACTGACAATGACTCTGTACTCAACAATGAAGAAACAGTAGTTGCTGAAATGAGAGAGTCTTGAGTCAAATCGTCAGTGCTGTCTCCAGAACCCTCTGAATCAGTGGTAATGGAGAATGATGCTGTTTCAGGTTTCATGGTTGATCCACTGATGGAAGGACTGGACTCCACCATTGTAGTTTCACGACTAATATCTTTATCGTCAATGAATGAAACAGCAAATGATGTAACAGGAGTAGTTCTTGTTGGTGCCCCAGTGCTGAAGAGAGACGATTTAGCTGTAACAGATGAAGTCTCAGGGAAGGTTTCTTTAGTTTGGTCAACTGAGCCATCTTCATGTGTCGTTGGCAAAGTAGAACTTGTCTCTGGTGTAGCTGATAATTTCCCAGTTTGACTTGTGGTTACAGGCTCTTGTGTTTCAGGTGACTCTGATGTTGGTTTCTCAGTACTGTAGAGTGATGAAGCTGCAGTAAAAGCTGATTTTAAAGTATCACTTGTTTCAGTTTGACCGGAGGCTGTTACTGATGATGACTCTGTACTCAACAATGAAGAAACAGTAGTTGCTGAAATGAGAGAGTCTTGAGTCAAATCTTCAGTGCTGTCTCCAGAACCCTCTGAATCAGTGGTAATGGAGAATGATGCCGTTTCAGGTTTCATGGTTGATCCACTGATGGAAGGACTGGACTCCACCATTGTAGTTTCACTACTAATATCATTATCGTCAATGTCTGAAACAGCAGATGATATAACAGGAGATGTTCTTGTTGGTGCTTCAGTGCTGTAGAGAGACGATTTAGCTGTGACAGATGAGGTCTCAGGGAAGGATTCTTTCGTTTGGTCACCTGAGCCATCGTCATCTGTCGTTGGCAAAGTAGCATTTGTCTCTGGTGTAGCTGATAATTTCCCAGTTTGACTTGTGGTTTCAGGCTCTTGTGTTTCAGGTGACTCTGATGTTGGTTTCTCAGTACTGTAGAGTGATGAAGCGGCAGTAAAAGCTGATTTTAAAGTATCACTTGTTTCAGTTTGACGGGAGACTGTTACTGACAATGACTCTGTACTCAACAATGAAGAAACAGTAGCTGCTGAAATGAGAGAGTCTTGAGTCAAATCGTCAGTGCTGTCTCCAGAACCCTCTGAATCAGTGGTAATGGAGAATGATGCCGTTTCAGGTTTCATGGTTGATCCACTGATGGAAGGACTGGACTCCACCATTGTAGTTTCACGACTAATATCTTTATCGTCAATGAATGAAACAGCAAATGATGTAACAGGAGTAGTTCTTGTTGGTGCCCCAGTGCTGAAGAGAGACGATTTAGCTGTAACAGATGAAGTCTCAGGGAAGGTTTCTTTAGTTTGGTCAACTGAACCATCTTCATCTGTCGTTGGCAAAGTAGAACTTGTCTCTGGTGTAGCTGATAATTTCCCAGTTTGACTTGTGGTTACAGGCTCTTGTGTTTCAGGTGACTCTGATGTTGGTTTCTCAGTACTGTAGAGTGATGAAGAGGCAGTAAAAGCTGATTTTAAAGTATCACTTATTTCAGTTTGACCGGAGACTGTTACTGACAATGACTCTGTACTCAACAATGAAGAAACAGTAGTTGCTGAAATGAGAGAGTCTTGAGTCAAATCGTCAGTGCTGTCTCCAGAACCCTCTGAATCAGTGGTAATGGAGAATGATGTCGTTTCAGGTTTCATGGTTGATCCACTGATGGAAGGACTGGACTCCACCATTGTAGTTTCACTACTAATATCATTATCGTCAATGTCTGAAACAGCAGATGATATAACAGGAGATGTTCTTGTTGGTGCTTCAGTGCTGTAGAGAGACGATTTAGCTGTGACAGATGAGTTATCAGGGAAGGATTCTTTCGTTTGGTCAACTGAGCCATCGTCATCTGTCGTTGGCAAAGTAGCATTTGTCTCTGGTGTAGCTGATAATTTCCCAGTTTGACTTGTGGTTTCAGGCTCTTGTGTTTCAGGTGACTCTGATGTTGGTTTCTCAGTACTGTAGAGTGATGAAGCTGCAGTAAAAGCTGATTTTAAAGTATCACTTGTTTCAGTTTGACGGGAGACTGTTAATGACAATGACTCTGTACTCAACAATGAAGTAACAGTAGTTGCTGAAATGAGAGAGTCTTGAGTCAAATCGTCAGTGCTGTCTCCAGAACCCTCTGAATCAGTGGTAATGGAGAATGATGCCGTTTCAGGTTTCATGGTTGATCCACTGATGGAAGGACTGGACTCCACCATTGTAGTTTCACTACTAATATCATTATCGTCAATGTCTGAAACAACAGATGATATAACAGGAGATGTTCTTGTTGGTGCTTCAGTGCTGTAGAGAGACGATTTAGCTGTGACAGATGAGGTCTCAGGGAAGGTTTCTTTAGTTTGGTCACCTGAGCCGTCTACATCTGTCATTGGCAAAGTAGAACTTGTCTTTGGTGTAGCTGATAATTTCCCAGTTTGACTTGTGGTTTCAGGCTCTTGTGTTTCAGGTGACTCTGATGTTGGTTTCTCAGTACTGTAGAGTGATGAAGCTGCAGTAAAAGCTGATTTTAAAGTATCACTTGTTTCAGTTTGACGGGAGACTGTTACTGACAATGACTCTGTACTCAACAATGAAGAAACAGTAGTTGCTGAAATGAGAGAGTCTTGAGTCAAATCGTCATTGCTGTCTCCAGAAACCTCTGAATCAGTGGTAATGGAGAATGATGCCGTTTCAGGTTTCATGGTTGATCCACTGATGGAAGGACTGGACTCCACCATTGTAGTTTCACGACTAATATCTTTATCGTCAATGTCTGAAACAGCAAATGATGTAACAGGAGTAGTTCTTGTTGGTGCCCCAGTGCTGAAGAGAGACGATTTAGCTGTAACAGATGAAGTCTCAGGGAAGGTTTCTTTAGTTTGGTCAACTGAGCCATCTTCATCTGTCGTTGGCAAAGTAGAACTTGTCTCTGGTGTAGCTGATAATTTCCCAGTTTGACTTGTGGTTACAGGCTCTTGTGTTTCAGGTGACTCTGATGTTGGTTTCTCAGTACTGTCGAGTGATGAAGCTGCAGGAAAAGCTGATTTTAAAGTATCACTTGTTTCAGTTTGACCGGAGGCTGTTACTGATGATGACCCTGTACTCAACAATGAAGAAACAGTAGTTGCTGAAATGAGAGAGTCTTGAGTCAAACCTTCAGTGCTGTCTCCAGAACCCTCTGAATCAGTGGTAATGGAGAATGATGCCGTTTCAGGTTTCATGGTTGATCCACTGATGGAAGGACTGGACTCCACCATTGTAGTTTCACTACTAATATCTTTATCGTCAATATTTGAAACAGCAGATGATGTAACAGGAGTTGTTCTTGTTGGTGCCTCAGTGCTGTAGAGAGATGATACAGCTGTGACAGATGCTGTGACAGATGAGGTCTCAGGGAAGATTTCTTTCGTTTGGTCACCTGTGCCATCCTCATCTGTAGTTGGCAAAGTAGAACTTGTCTCTGGTGTAGCTGATAATTTCCCAGTTTGACTTGTGGTTACAGGCTCTTGTGTTTCAGGTGACTCCGATGTTGGTTTCTCAGTACTGTAGAGTGATGAAGCTGCAGTAAAAGCTGATTTTAAAGTATCACTTGTTTCAGTTTGACCGGAGGCTGTTACTGATGATGACCCTGTACTCAACAATGAAGAAACAGTAGTTGCTGAAATGAGAGAGTCTTGAGTCAAATCTTCAGTGCTGTCTCCAGAACCCTCTGAATCAGTGGTAATGGAGAATGATGCCGTTTCAGGTTTCATGGTTGATCCACTGATGGAAGGACTGGACTCCACCATTGTAGTTTCACGACTAATATCTTTATCGTCAATGTCTGAAACAGCAGATGATGTAACAGGAGATGTTGTTGTTGGTGCCCCAGTGCTGAAGACAGACGATTTAGCTGTAACAGATGAAGTCTCAGGGAAGGTTTCTTTAGTTTGGTCAACTGAGCCATCTTCATCTGTCGTTGGCAAAGTAGAACTTGTCTTTGATGTAGCTGATAATTTCCCAGTTTGACTTGTGGTTTCAGGCTCTTGTGTTTCAGGTGACTCTGATGTTGGTTTCTCAGTACTGTAGAGTGATGAAGCTGCAGTCAAAGCTGATTTTAAAGTATCACTTGTTTCAGTTTGACGAGAGACTGTTACTGACAATGACTCTGTACTCAACAATGAAGAAACAGTAGTTGCTGAAATGAGAGAGTCTTGAGTCAAATCGTCAGTGCTGTCTCCAGAACCCTCTGAATCAGTTGTAATGGAGAATGATGCCATTTCAGGTTTCATGGTTGATCCACTGATGGAAGGACTGGACTCCACCATTGTAGTTTCACTACTAATATCTTTATCGTCAATGTCTGAAACAGCAGATGATGTAACAGGAGATGTTCTTGTTGGTGCTTCAGTGCTGTAGAGAGACGATTTAGCTGTGACAGATGAGGTATCAGTGAAGGATTCTTTAGTTTGGTCACCTGAGCCATTGTCATCTGTCGTTGGCAAAGTAGCATTTGTCTCTGGTGTAGCTGATAATTTCCCAGTTTGACTTGTGGTTTCAGGCTCTTGTGTTTCAGGTGACTCTGATGTTGGTTTCTCAGTACTGTAGAGTGATGAAGCTGCAGTAAAAGCTGATTTTAAAGTATCACTTGTTTCAGTTTGACGGGAGACTGTTACTGACAATGACTCTCTACTTAACAATGATGAAACAGTAGTTGCTGAAATGAGAGAGTCTTGAGTCAAATCGTCATTGCTGTCTCCAGAAACCTCTGAATCAGTGGTAATGGAGAATGATGCCGTTTCAGGTTTCATGGTTGATCCACTGATGGAAGGACTGGACTCCACCATTGTAGTTTCACGACTAATATCTTTATCGTCAATGTCTGAAACAGCAAATGATAGAACAGGAGATGTTCTTGTTGGTGCTTCAGTGCTGTAGAGAGACGATTTAGCTGTGACAGATGAGGTCTCAGGGAAGGTTTCTTTAGTTTGGTCACCTGAGCCGTCTACATCTGTCATTGGCAAAGTAGAACTTGTCTTTGGTGTAGCTGATAATATCCCAGTTTGACTTGTGGTTTCAGACTCTTGTGTTTCAGGTGACTCTGATGACGGTTTGTCAGTACTGTAGAGTGATGAAGAGGCAATAAAAGCTGATTTTAAAGTATCACTTGTTTTAGTTTGACCGGAGGCTGTTACTGACAATGACCCTGTACTCAACAATGAAGAAACAGTAGTTGCTGAAATGAGAGAGTCTTGAGTCAAATCTTCAGTGCTGTCTCCAAAACCCTCTGAATCAGTGGTAATGGAGAATGATGCCGTTTCAGGCTTCATGGTTGATCCACTGATGGAAGGACTGGACTCCACCATTGTAGTTTCACTACTAATATCATTATCGTCAATGTCTGCAACAGCAGATGATGTAACAGGAGTTGTTCTTGTTGGTGCCTCAGTGCTGTAGAGAGATGATACAGCTGTGACAGATGCTGTGACAGATGAGGTCTCAGGGAAGATTTCTTTCGTTTGGTCACCTGTGCCATCCTCATCTGTAGTTGGCAAAGTAGAACTTGTCTCTGGTGTAGCTGATAATTTCCCAGTTTGACTTGTGGTTACAGGCTCTTGTGTTTCAGGTGACTCCGATGTTGGTTTCTCAGTACTGTAGAGTGATGAAGCTGCAGTAAAAGCTGATTTTAAAGTATCACTTGTTTCAGTTTGACCGGAGGCTGTTACTGATGATGACCCTGTACTCAACAATGAAGAAACAGTAGTTGCTGAAATGAGAGAGTCTTGAGTCAAATCTTCAGTGCTGTCTCCAGAACCCTCTGAATCAGTGGTAATGGAGAATGATGCCGTTTCAGGTTTCATGGTTGATCCACTGATGGAAGGACTGGACTCCACCATTGTAGTTTCACGACTAATATCTTTATCGTCAATGTCTGAAACAGCAGATGATGTAACAGGAGATGTTGTTGTTGGTGCCCCAGTGCTGAAGACAGACGATTTAGCTGTAACAGATGAAGTCTCAGGGAAGGTTTCTTTAGTTTGGTCAACTGAGCCATCTTCATCTGTCGTTGGCAAAGTAGAACTTGTCTTTGATGTAGCTGATAATTTCCCAGTTTGACTTGTGGTTTCAGGCTCTTGTGTTTCAGGTGACTCTGATGTTGGTTTCTCAGTACTGTAGAGTGATGAAGCTGCAGTCAAAGCTGATTTTAAAGTATCACTTGTTTCAGTTTGACGAGAGACTGTTAATGACAATGACTCTGTACTCAACAATGAAGAAACAGTAGTTGCTGAAATGAGAGAGTCTTGAGTCAAATCGTCAGTGCTGTCTCCAGAACCCTCTGAATCAGTTGTAATGGAGAATGATGCCATTTCAGGTTTCATGGTTGATCCACTGATGGAAGGACTGGACTCCACCATTGTAGTTTCACTACTAATATCTTTATCGTCAATGTCTGAAACAGCAGATGATGTAACAGGAGATGTTCTTGTTGGTGCTTCAGTGCTGTAGAGAGACGATTTAGCTGTGACAGATGAGGTATCAGTGAAGGATTCTTTAGTTTGGTCACCTGAGCCATTGTCATCTGTCATTGGCAAAGTAGCATTTGTCTCTGGTGTAGCTGATAATTTCCCAGTTTGACTTGTGGTTTCAGGCTCTTGTGTTTCAGGTGACTCTGATGTTGGTTTCTCAGTACTGTAGAGTGATGAAGCTGCAGTAAAAGCTGATTTTAAAGTATCACTTGTTTCAGTTTGACGGGAGACTGTTACTGACAATGACTCTCTACTTAACAATGAAGAAACAGTAGTTGCTGAAATGAGAGAGTCTTGAGTCAAATCGTCATTGCTGTCTCCAGAAACCTCTGAATCAGTGGTAATGGAGAATGATGCCGTTTCAGGTTTCATGGTTGATCCACTGATGGAAGGACTGGACTCCACCATTGTAGTTTCACGACTAATATCTTTATCGTCAATGTCTGAAACAGCAAATGATGTAACAGGAGTAGTTCTTGTTGGTGCCCCAGTGCTGAAGAGAGACGATTTAGCTGTAACAGATGAAGTCTCAGGGAAGGTTTCTTTAGTTTGGTCAACTGAGCCATCTTCATCTGTCGTTGGCAAAGTAGAACTTGTCTCTGGTGTAGCTGATAATTTCCCAGTTTGACTTGTGGTTACAGGCTCTTGTGTTTCAGGTGACTCTGATGTTGGTTTCTCAGTACTGTCGAGTGATGAAGCTGCAGTAAAAGCTGATTTTAAAGTATCACTTCTTTCAGTTTGACGAGAGACTGTTACTGACAATGACTCTGTACTCAACAACGAAGAAACAGTAGTTGCTGAAATGAGAGAGTCTTGAGTCAAATCGTCAGTGCTGTCTCCAGAACCCTCTGAATCAGTGGTAATGGAGAATGATGCCGTTTCAGGTTTCATGGTTGATCCACTGATGGAAGGACTGGACTCCACCATTGTAGTTTCACTACTAATATCTTTATCGTCAATATTTGAAACAGCAGATGATAGAACAGGAGATGTTCTTGTTGGTGCTTCAGTGCTGTAGAGAGACGATTTAGCTGTGACAGATGAGGTCTCAGGGAAGATTTCTTTCGTTTGGTCACCTGTGCCATCCTCATCTGTAGTTGGCAAAGTAGAACTTGTCTCTGGTGTAGCTGATAATTTCCCAGTTTGACTTGTGGTTACAGGCTCTTGTGTTTCAGGTGACTCCGATGTTTGTTTCTCAGTACTGTAGAGTGATGAAGCTGCAGTAAAAGCTGATTTTAAAGTATCACTTGTTTCAGTTTGACCGGAGGCTGTTACTGATGATGACCCTGTACTCAACAATGAAGAAACAGTAGTTGCTGAAATGAGAGAGTCTTGAGTCAAATCTTCAGTGCTGTCTCCAGAACCCTCTGAATCAGTGGTAATGGAGAATGATGCCGTTTCAGGTTTCATGGTTGATCCACTGATGGAAGGACTGGACTCCACCATTGTAGTTTCACTACTAATATCTTTATCGTCAATGTCTGAAACAGCAGATGATGTAACAGGAGATGTTCTTGTTGGTGCCCCAGTGCTGAAGAGAGACGATTTAGCTGTAACAGATGAAGTCTCAGGGAAGGTTTCTTTAGTTTGGTCAACTGAGCCATCTTCATCTGTCGTTGGCAAAGTAGAACTTGTCTTTGATGTAGCTGATAATTTCCCAGTTTGACTTGTGGTTTCAGGCTCTTGTGTTTCAGGTGACTCTGATGTTGGTTTCTCAGTACTGTAGAGTGATGAAGCTGCAGTAAAAGCTGATTTTAAAGTATCACTTGTTTCAGTTTGACGGGAGAGTGTTACTGACAATGACTCTGTACTCAACAACGAAGAAACAGTAGTTGCTGAAATGAGAGAGTCTTGAGTCAAATCGTCAGTGCTGTCTCCAGAACCCTCTGAATCAGTGGTAATGGAGAATGATGCCGTTTCAGGTTTCATGGTTGATCCACTGATGGAAGGACTGGACTCCACCATTGTAGTTTCACTACTAATATCTTTATCGTCAATATTTGAAACAGCAGATGATAGAACAGGAGATGTTCTTGTTGGTGCTTCAGTGCTGTAGAGAGACGATTTAGCTGTGACAGATGAGGTCTCAGGGAAGGTTTCTTTAGTTTGGTCACCTGAGCCGTCTACATCTGTCATTGGCAAAGTAGAACTTGTCTTTGGTGTAGCTGATAATATCCCAGTTTGACTTGTGGTTTCAGACTCTTGTGTTTCAGGTGACTCTGATGATGGTTTGTCAGTACTGTAGAGTGATGAAGAGGCAATAAAAGCTGATTTTAAAGTATCACTTGTTTTAGTTTGACCGGAGGCTGTTACTGACAATGACCCTGTACTCAACAATGAAGAAACAGTAGTTGCTGAAATGAGAGAGTCTTGAGTCAAATCTTCAGTGCTGTCTCCAGAACCCTCTGAATCAGTGGTAATGGAGAATGATGCCGTTTCAGGCTTCATGGTTGATCCACTGATGGAAGGACTGGACTCCACCATTGTAGTTTCACTACTAATATCATTATCGTCAATGTCTGCAACAGCAGATGATGTAACAGGAGTTGTTCTTGTTGGTGCCTCAGTGCTGTAGAGAGATGATTCAGCTGTGACAGATGCTGTGACAGATGAGGTCTCAGGGAAGATTTCTTTCGTTTGGTCACCTGTGCCATCCTCATCTGTAGTTGGCAAAGTAGAACTTGTCTCTGGTGTAGCTGATAATTTCCCAGTTTGACTTGTGGTTACAGGCTCTTGTGTTTCAGGTGACTCCGATGTTGGTTTCTCAGTACTGTAGAGTGATGAAGCTGCAGTAAAAGCTGATTTTAAAGTATCACTTGTTTCAGTTTGATGGGAGGCTGTTACTGATGATGACCCTGTACTCAACAATGAAGAAACAGTAGTTGCTGAAATGAGAGAGTCTTGAGTCAAATCGTCAGTGCTGTCTCCAGAACCCTCTGAATCAGTGGTAATGGAGAATGATGCTGTTTCAGGTTTCATGGTTGATCTACTGATGGAAGGACTGGACTCCACCATTGTAGTTTCACTACTAATATCATTATCGTCAATGTCTGAAACAGCAGATGATAGAACAGGAGATGTTCTTGTTGATGCTTCAGTGCTGTAGAGAGACGATTTAGCTGTGACAGATGAGGTCTCAGGGAAGGTTTCTTTAGTTTGGTCAACTGAGCCGTCTACATCTGTCATTGGCAAAGTAGAACTTGTCTTTGGTGTAGCTGATAATTTCCCAGTTTGACTTGTGGTTTTAGACTCTTGTGTTTCAGGTGACTCTGATGTTGGTTTCTCAGTACTGTAGAGTGATGAAGCTGCAGTAAAAGCTGATTTTAAAGTATCACTTGTTTCAGTTTGACGGGAGACTGTTACTGACAATGACTCTGTACTCAACAATGAAGAAACAGTAGTTGCTGAAATGAGAGAGTCTTGAGTCAAATCGTCAGTGCTGTCTCCAGAACCCTCTGAATCAGTGGTAATGGAGAATGATGACATTTCAGGTTTCATGGTTGATCCACTGATGGAAGGACTGGACTCCACCATTGTAGTTTCACTACTAATATCTTTATCGTCAATGTCTGAAACAGCAGATGATGTAACAGGAGATGTTGTTGTTGGTGCTTCAGTGCTGTAGAGAGACGATTTAGCTGTGACAGATGAGGTATCAGGGAAGGATTCTTTAGTTTGGTCACCTGAGCGATCTTCATCTGTCGTTGGCAAAGTAGAACTTGTCTCTGGTGTAGCTGATAATTTCCCAGTTTTACTGGTGGTTCCAGGCTCTTGTGTTTCAGGTGACTCTGATGTTGGTTTCTCAGTACTGTAGAGTGATGAAGCTGCAGTAAAAGCTGATTTTAAATTATCACTTGTTTCAGTTTGACGGGAGACTGTTACTGACAATGACTCTGTACTCAACAATGAAGAAACAGTAGTTGCTGAAATGAGAGAGTCTTGAGTCAAATCGTCAGTGCTGTCTCCAGAACCCTCTGAATCAGTGGTAATGGAGAATGATGACATTTCAGGTTTCATGGTTGATCCACTGATGGAAGGACTGGACTCCACCATTGTAGTTTCACTACTCATATCTTTATCGTCAATGTCTGAAACAGCAGATGATGTAACAGGAGATGTTCTTGTTGGTGCTTCAGTGCTGTAGAGAGACGATTTAGCTGTGACAGATGAGGTATCAGGGAAGGATTCTTTAGTTTGGTCACCTGAGCCATCGTCATCTGTCGTTGGCAAAGTAGAATTTGTCTCTGGTGTAGCTGATAATTTCCCAGTTTGACTTGTGGTTTCAGGCTCTTGTGTTTCAGGTGACTCTGATGTTGGTTTCTCAGTACTGTAGAGTGATGAAGCTGCAGTAAAAGCTGATTTTAAAGTATCACTTGTTTCAGTTTGACGAGAGACTGTTACTGACAATGACTCTGTACTCAACAATGAAGAAACAGTAGTTGCTGAAATGAGAGAGTCTTGAGTCAAATCGTCAGTGCTGTCTCCAGAACCCTCTAAATCAGTGGTAATGGAGAATGATGCCGTTTCAGGTTTCATGGTTGATCCACTGATGGAAGGACTGGACTCCACCATTGTAGTTTCACGACTAATATCTTTATCGTCAATGTCTGAAACAGCAGATGATGTAACAGGAGTAGTTCTTGTTGGTGCCCCAGTGCTGAAGAGAGACGATTTAGCTGTAACAGATGAAGTCTCAGGGAAGGTTTCTTTAGTTTGGTCAACTGAGCCATCTTCATCTGTCGTTGGCAAAGTAGAACTTGTCTCTGGTGTAGCTGATAATTTCCCAGTTTGACTTGTGGTTACAGGCTCTTGTGTTTCAGGTGACTCTGATGTTGGTTTCTCAGTACTGTAGAGTGATGAAGCTGCAGTAAAAGCTGATTTTAAAGTATCACTTGTTTCAGTTTGACGAGAGACTGTTACTGACAATGACTCTGTACTCAACAATGAAGAAACAGTAGTTGCTGAAATGAGAGAGTCTTGAGTCAAATCTTCAGTGCTGTCTCCAGAACCCTCTGAATCAGTGGTAATGGAGAATGATGCCGTTTCAGGTATCATGGTTGATCCACTGATGGAAGGACTGGACTCCACCATTGTAGTTTCACTACTAATATTTTTATCGTCAATGTCTGAAACAGCAGATGATGTAACAGGAGATGTTCTTGTTGGTGCTTCAGTGCTGTAGAGAGACGATTTAGCTGTGACAGATGAGGTATCAGGGAAGGATTCTTTAGTTTGGTCACCTGAGCCATCGTCATCTGTCGTTGGCAACGTAGCATTTGTCTCTGGTGTAGCTGATAATTTCCCAGTTTGACTTGTGGTTACAGGCTCTTGTGTTTCAGGTGACTCTGATATTGGTCTGTCAGTACTGTAGAGTAATTTAGCTGCAGTAAAAGCTGATTTGAAAGTATCACTTGTTTCAGTTTGACCGGAGGCTGTTACTGATGATGACTCTGTACTCAACAATAAAGAAACAGTATTTGCTGAAATGAGAGAGTCTTGAGTCAAATCGTCAGTGCTGTCTCCAGAACCCTCTGAATCAGTGGTAATGGAGAATGATGCCGTTTCAGGTTTCATAGTTGATCCACTGATGGAAGGACTGGACTCCACCATTGTAGTTTCACTACTAATATCATTATCGTCAATGTCTGAAACAGCAGATGATGTAACAGGAGTTGTTCTTGTTGGTGCCTCAGTGCTGTAGAGAGATGATTCAGCTGTGACAGATGCTGTGACAGATGAGGTCTCAGGGAAGATTTCTTTCGTTTGGTCACCTGTGCCATCCTCATCTGTAGTTGGCAAAGTAGAACTTGTCTCTGGTGTAGCTGATAATTTCCCAGTTTGACTTGTGGTTACAGGCTCTTGTGTTTCAGGTGACTCTGATGTTGGTTTCTCAGTACTGTAGAGTGATGAAGCTGCAGTAAAAGCTGATTTTAAAGTGTCACTTGTTTCAGTTTGAGGGGAGGCTGTTACTGACGATGACTCTGTACTCCACAATGAAGAAACAGTAGTTGCTGAAATGAGAGAGTCTTGAGTCAAATCGTCAGTGCTGTCTCCAGAACCCTCTGAATCCGTGGTAATGGAGAATGATGCCGTTTCAGGTTTCATGGTTGATCCACTGATGGAAGGACTGGACACCACCATTGTAGTTTCACTACTAATATCTTTATCGTCAACGTCTGAAACAGCAGATGATGTAACAGGAGTTGTTCTTGTTGGTGCTCCAGTGCTGAAGAGAGACGATTTAGCTGTAACAGATGAAGTCTCAGGGAAGGTTTCTTTAGTTTGGTCACCTGAGCCATCTTTATCTGTCGTTGGCAAAGTAGAACTTGTCTCTGGTGTAACAGATAATTTCCCAGTTTGACTTGTGCTTACAGGCTCTTGTGTTTTAGATGACATTTCAGTTTTTGTCGTCCCAGTGCTGTACAGAGAAGACGTTTCTGAAATAACAGATGTCTGAGTAGACATTTCTGGCATTTTGTCACCTAACGTATTTTGATCTGTTGTAGTGAAAACTGAACTGTATTTGGTATTGCCAGTCGCTGTAGTGGCTGATACCCTTTCTGACTGTCCTGTGACTTTGGCAGGTGGCGTCTCAGTGCTAAACATTGACGAGGCTGTGGAGGTTACAAACTCTTTTGTTGACCTTTCAATTGTTTGTTTGCCTGAAGTATCTTCATGTGTGGAAGTTGGCATTGAAATAGTCCCTGCCGCACCAGTATGAGCAGATGTGCTTGGTTGTACCGAAACTGCTGGTTTTTGTTTCCTTTCATGCAATGTGGTCGGTTTCTCAGTGCTGTACACAGAGGATGTAGTGCTCACCTCTTTTGTTGAAGTGGGCAGTGTTCTGGTAACTTTTTCAGTGATGCCACTAAATGCTGGTTCCTGTGAATTGGATGGTTTTTCTGTTTGTTTCATGATCATTTCACTTCCTGTGCTAAATGAAAATGATGGAGTTAGGGTCCCACTGATATCAGAAGAAACAGTAGTCCTTAATGTTAACTCTGAATGTGATGGTTTTACTGTTTTACTATCTGTAATGCTACTCTTTGATGTTTCAGACGATATTGTCTGGCCTTTAGAGCTCACCTCATCTGAGGATGTGGAAATGGAGCTAACTTCAGAAGTAACTGATATCCTTTCAGTGGTTGTGATTTCTGACATTTCCTGTGATAGTGGTGTTGGTACCTTACTGTTGAAAGAAGCAGGAGCTACAATGCCATCTGTGGTTGAACCATGAGCTGTTTCATATTGTGCTGTTCCTATAATTGATTTATCTGTACTGACCATGGTAGCTGCTGCACTAGCTCCTGTTGATGTCGTACCTGAAGTTTGGTCATCTGTAATTTGTACACCAGTGCTAAGACTTGATGATCCTGTCTTTGTAACTGCACTTACATTTGAGATTTCCAATGTTGAGGCTGCAGTTGAAATAGACTCATCGGGTTTGACTGGAGAAGTATAGGAGGCCACAGGTGAGGAAGTTTGATCCACTGAAGTCTGCTCATCTGTGACACCAGTGGTGTCCTCAGGTAACTCAGTCATTAGTGATGTGCTTTGTGTAGAGTACTGACTGAAATATTCAGTGAATGAGGCCATTGTTGTCTTGATAAGTTCAATAGCACTGTATAAGGGGGAAGCAGTTGTTGCGATGGATTTATGAAAGGGAGGAGTGTTTGTCTCATCTTGCTTCCTCTGCTCATGCATTGTGGTGGGTGATGACTTTTTTTCCGACTCACCATTGGCATAAATGGATGTTTTATCTCTCCCTGCTGTTTGTGATGTTACTTCACTCTCCCATGTAGCTTGATCTGTAGTATATGTGGAACTTGAACTTGAATTTGACGTTGCAGTCTTAGCAGAAGCCTGAGAAGGTGGGCCAGTTGTAAACATGTTTACTGCTTGAACCTTTGAAGCCTCCTCCTCTGGAGTAGACATTGCATCAGTCGCAACTTTCTCAGTAGGTGAGGAAGGGATCTTGCTGATTGAACTCCTGCCCTGACTTGTGACTGTACCCGGTGGAATTTCAACCAGAATAGGTGCTACAGATGCTGATGATTCAGTGCTGCCTAAATCTATAGCTGGTGTTATCTCAGTCTTGGCTGTCTGTTCAGGAGAGGCTGAACCACTAGATACTGAAGGAGCTGTTGTGCTGAAGGCAAATTCTTTTGGGGCTTGGGGCTCATTTTCTCTGTCCACATCTTGAGTGGAGCTCTGTGAGTCACTAGTTGTTGATGTTGGTGTTTTCCCTTCAGGGTCACCAGAGGAGGGAATGTACACAGACTGTAACGCAGTTACTGTGCTGTCTTCAGCAGCTGGAGTGGCAGATGTGCTCTTCACATCCTCTGTGGTCTCTGCTTTATCTCTGGCTGTGTAAAGTTTAGTTGAAGAAGTAACAGGGGATTGGTCCTTAGCCTTTTCTGTCTGAGTCACTTCTGAGTCATTTTTTACATAGGTGGGAGTCCTCCCTGTCTCGTCTGTCTCTTGTTGTACAGATGTGGTGATGACAGAGGTTGTTTCCTTTTCAGCCTTCGGGGTTTGGGTTTCTTTAGTTGCTTTGGTGATCTGTGGCTCAGTTGGTGTTACCGTAAGAACAAAGTCAGCAGAGGTAGATGTGACATCACTCATCCCCTCTGTGGCGTCTGTGGCAGCTGGGCCCGCTCCTGTTTTTTGTGTACTTTTTGACACTGTTGAGGCTGGAACAGAGGTTGTGTCTGTCTGTGTCGGGTACTTTATGATCAGCTCATCTTCTTCAGGGAGTATGTCAGGAGGTGTAGATGCAACCGTGATGATATCAGACTCATCAACATCAACATCTGGGATCTCTGTAGAGGCCAGTATTTTGGTCGGTTCCTCTGTAGATTCAGTTGAGCTATCAACAGGGAGATCGGTCCAACTATAATCAAACACTGTGGTTATTTCATCGCTTGCTCCAAGACTTGTCACATTTGTTAAAATCTGGGTACCTTTGGCCTCTTTTTCTTCTGCTCTCTGTGGCTCTAGCGTGATCTCATGTTTACCATTTATAAATCTAACAGTTGGAGTAATAGTTACAGATGTTTGGGAGGAAAGGTCTGGTTCGCCACTCTGGATGGGTTCACCATCGGCTATGGAGGGGGTGGGATGGTCAGGCACAACTGGTATAGTGGGAGACTGAGAATCTTGTGGTTGTAGAGCCTGGTCAACTGGAAAGAAAATAAATGAAAATACCAGTTTCATTGCAAAGCAACTAAAGGCGTAGTTTATGGATTTAAAAAAGAACAGAGAAACAACTACCAACAAATCACATTTGATCCTGTGTCCTGGGAGTGGTAGGTACGACATTATATTATAGAAAGTCCCACTATCACACACATAGGAGGTGCTGTTTTCATTGTCAGCAGACATTTTCTATCACATTACATCTAGTTTACCACACATGGGGTTTACTCCATGACTTTTGTGGCTCTAGACTGTCACTCTGAAAGCAGCTTTGTCAAGTTTAAGAAACTAACCCTAGTGATGTCAGCAGACAAAGTCAGAATTACAAACATTAAAATCCATGGACGTTTACCTTGCAGAGAGGGTCTAACAAAAAAGCATTAACTGAATGTGCCCAAATACTTGCTAAACAAACTGTATGAACTACCCCTTCTTATACTGCATCTGCTGGTTAAGTTGTGATTTACGATGAAAAAGCTTTGGCTATAACAGCAACAAAGCATTACCAGTTCTTATGAGCATTCTCACAAAATCATTCTTTTAAAAACCTTTTGAAATAAACAAACATTGCAAAACACTGCAAATAAATCACTCTCCAACATATTTGTGTCTGAACTTCATTCAAACCATAATTCAAAGATTTATATTCTAAATTAATGTGAAAAGCAAATATTATCAAGAAGCATAGATATTGTTGCCAAGTCCTTCAACACTGTTAACAAAGCCTTGACCAGTTGATCTATTAAAGGTACTACTAATATCCAAGATACAAATGTGAATTGTAGTATTTCCATATTTCAACAGAATATTTGGAATAAATCATATGCAACTAATTCAGAACATATTTAAACAAGCATCATACCGTATAATGTACAACCCAAAACAACCACATCACAATCTACTGCTTAAAATAAGAGAAGGTTGAATCAAAACATTTACATCCAATTCTTAAAACATAGTATAACCATCACAAAGGTAATATTCATAGTAGGACTATTCAGTTGGATAACATTATAATGTAGAAGTCATGCAATAGTGTCCACTCCCAATATTATCTAGAGGTCCACAGACTAAGTGATTTCAGAAGCCAGCAGCTGTCAGCTCCTAATTTCAAGTTTGACACAGAAGCAGCATTCAATTTCCTTTACAACATGCAATGTTACAATTGTATCATCATCCACCTATGCTATGTTGCCTTAAATAAATAAACAAGATGTAGTCTGGCTGGAAAAAAATCCACTTACTGTAAGATAGTATTAGTTACCTTTCAATATATTGAATATGTTATATCACAGCTACATTTAGTGAACTAATAGATGCCAACATTTTGAAGCTAAGAAAAATGTTTGATTCCATGCACCTCTCTTTAAGAACAAGACTAGGTGGAAACCTTGAATATGGCTAGACTCATTATTGTCAATGTGCTAAATTGTAGCCAAATTGTGACAGGGATAGTCAGGGATAGTGTCTATAATGTTAATTCCTGGATATTAAATAATCATAGGCAAATTTTCTGTCTCAGTATTATTTGTTCTCAAAGTGTACTGAAGTAGCATATCAAATGCCATGTGAGACGAATAATTTCACATTATTGTTTTGCCTTTGGCCAACATAGATGCTCACTTTGGTGAGCTGCAGCATTTATTCATGAACAAACTGAAACCTACCCTACATTTACTTCCACTTGACAACTTTACTGTTAAATTCTTCTCTGCTCCGATTGCCAACACCTGTCTGCTTTGAGTGCATCCACCGTTGCTCACTGTCTAGCTAGACCACACACCCACATAACGCTAGTCTTTTAGTATTTCCACAGGCACCATATGTTTGAAACACAAGTACAAGAAAATATCAATTTATACAGAAAAAATGTCCTCATTTTCCATCTCTCTCTCTCTTTCTCTCTCTCTCTCTCTCTCTCTCTCTCTCTCTCTCTCTCTCTCTCGTCCCATCAGTAGTGATTCAGAAAGATTATTGATTGCAAACAAGAACACCTGCAGCAGCTCAGGTCTACAGAAAGACTCCTGGTTTAAACCCAGGCCAGGCAATGGGAACTTTGACTGACCTACACACACACACACACACACACACACAGGCCACTCCCTCTAGTTGCTTGTGCTGAAGCTCCCAAAGCCACATTAAACATGAACGTCCACATCAAAGTAGCCCACAGTAGCATTGGACACCCTATTCTTCATAGTGGTGTCAGGCACAAAAAAAGCTGTATAGGACAAATAAAACCGGAGGTAACTGCTTGCCTGACTCCTACCAATGGTTACAACAAACAAACGAAACAATTCACAGGGTTGACAGATTACAGTATTTCTTGGGTGAGACTAGTTGCCAGGCAACCAGAGAAGACTCCAGGATGTTATTGCTCCCAAAACGGCAAATAAGGTTGCGTCTGAAATTCCACGCTAAAACAATATGTGAGACTTTTTAGTATTTCCAAAACCTTAGTATGAATCCAATAGTACGGGAAATGCATTCTATTTCCAATGAATTATGACATAATGCAAACACTAGACACTACGCCAGCATAAATATCCCACAATGAAATGTGGCTGTGACAACAACGTTCATAACAGAGAACGGCGGAGAGCTCTGTATCGTCGACAGTGCTTCAGAGTAAGTGTAAGTCTACTTCTCACAAATCATTATTTGGTCACATGAGGTTGGCACCAGTTACAGTTAATTACAGTTCAGTGCGTCCGAAAAGACACATAGTACAGTTTATTCACAAAAAAATATATTGTATACGATATACGATTACGATTGTACACATATTGTACGTGTATGTGGTGCATAGATAAGATTTCAGACGCAGCACATTGAAATATCCTAAAATATCGCACTGTTCCTTTAGAGATTAATTTAGCAAGCCTAAGTGAATTGAATGTTAAACAGATGTTTTTATTACAGTAAGAAAGTACTGTTGGTGGTTCTGTGCATTGTTTTGTGGTTGGAACCCCTCAGAGGATCATCACATAAACACAATTTAATTGTCTTCAATTAATCAAAAACACATGGCATGAGAATAACACTGACAGATATGGGCAACACTAAATATTCATTCATTGATATTATTGTGCACTTTGTTGCCATGCAGCCAGACAACAACGGTCTCACTGTGTCACAATACTTTCCACAAGCTTTTCAGACACAGACTGGGAGGGCAGAAAGAGTCCTCGAGTGCCTCAGCCTAGCCACATAATCTAAAATAAAAAAAAAAAATTATATATATATAATTATAATACAAATAATAATAATATAATAATAAAAAGCTAAAATCACTTGCTTTGGTCCCGCAGCCTTCAGCTGTCCTCATAGAGAGGGGAGGCTTTGCGTTAGCGATGACATCACCTCTTGAGGTGGTGTCCAGTCTGTGCCAAAGACAGGCATCTGTGCTTACTCATAGACTGCCAAGACATCTCTGTTATTGCCAGGCTGGGTGTCAGTAAGATGGTGCATGCACACAGAAGGAGAGAAATACTGCAAATGCATAGTGATTTGCAGTACAAATACACACAATTCATACGGACACACAGGAAGATTTTGTATCTCTTTCACATACAATACTGTACATGCACATACAAACATACAAGTTATGTAATCTGTGCTCTTGGCAACTAAACTGACCACACTACATATACACAGTGTTGATGAACACACAGTGTGTATAATCTGGAGTCAATCTACTCCAGATAACTGCTCTCTCAGGCACCGATACCCAGAGCTAGACCAAATTCCGAAAACTGCCAAACGACCAATGCTTTCACTTGTTTCCTCTCCAATTCAACAGATATCACTTCTCCAACAAGAGCTGCTCTTCAGGGGCAAGGAATGAGTCACCGTAGCAATGTTTGCAGCTCAGATGGAGAGCAAACTAAAGGAGTAGAAAATGATGCAGCTGCTGTTTGCATGTGAGATCATGCACTGTTGACCTGAAAGTCATGGCCTAAATATGTATTTCAAAATTCACAATTTTCTGTCACTAAATATCTTGAAGTCATGTCTACAATAACATTATTGACATAGCTGAAATAGGAACATATGTAGGGTGCTCCATTAGCAGCAATGGGATATAATATGAATAAGTATGTTTTCTTTAGTGTTTAATGACCTGAAAATAAGAATCGTTGTGATTTAGTTTTTTTAGAATGAGCCTTTAAAACTTCAAACAGAGCGGTAATTTTCTTCGGCCACCGTAGTTTTCCTAAATGCTTGGCATGCCAGAGAAGTTTCAGTCGGTTGCAATCTATAAGCTCAACGCTAGATGCCTTCAAATCCTTTAACTTTTAAGTTTTTGTCTTTTAGATATTTTATTCATGATATGGATTCCACTTTCTCTCTACCGCTGTCTCCTTCCTTTTTTTCTTATTCTCTGCATCTCTCTTTCCCATCTTCTTTATATGTCACAATGATTATCATCTGCACAGCTGGACTGAAAAAGGAGGCCCTAAGGCTAAGCAGTCTTTCAGCAGCAGTCCAGGCTGAGAACACACACAGACATGAGCCCGAGGGAACCGGAAAACAAAACACTTCAACTTGGCTAATTGTGGAAGAACTTACATGCAACGATTTGACTCACCATGCGAACAAGTACCAGTACACTGTAACTGCCTGTGTAGATTACAATTACCATTAAGTTGTATATTAATTTGGAGAGCAAGTTACTGAACCTTAACTAAACCTTGTTGTCTAACAGTTTATTATTTTCTAGGAATAAAAGTACAGTGAGTCGTACAATAAAAAAGGACAATAGCACTATTTGTTTGAGCCTTGATTTGAGCTTGCTTGGTATAGCCTGTGCTATGTTTACATTCTATGCTGTGTTGACTCCAACCACTATACATTTCTCTGGCAGTCTAAATCAAACTTTCTCTCTACTTCAGCACCCTGGACAGCATGGTCTCCCCCATCTTCCAGTTACTGTAAAATCCAAACTTCATGATAAAGACTGCAACGGCTATTCATGAGAAATATAACATTTTCAACAAACGACGCGCAACAACTTGGAACAAATAATAAAGGAAAATAAAGCGACAAATACAACACATTCTTATTTCCCTCGAATAAAAAAGGACACACAATATTGGGGATGGACCAAATTTCAGAACTCGTTGAACTTCAGTAAATTGAAAGCCAGCCTAAAACAATGATGAAGAAGGTTTTATCTATCTCCAAAAAAAATATTTTTTGCTGTTGCCAGGCACTCTTTACCATTTCATCATTGTAGTAAATAAAGATCAAATGATTCCATTTCCGTTTTGCACAACCAAATCTAAACTACAATTGAATTAGAACAATTTGCACTGAATACAAAGTTGCAAAAATAAAATTGTTGGTATGTCTCACCTGATACATTCTGCATGATGACCGTAACCTGGATGGATTGTTCATCAGCGACATCTGCACCAGGAGTAGTGGTCTTGTCAGCCACTGCTGAAGCAATGGGAGCGGATGTAAAGAACTCTGTGCCCATCTCTGTCACTGTGTTGTCCTCTGTCAAGGAGTCCCCGCTGTGCTCTGGCACCTGGCTGGTAAACTCATCAAAGACATGTACACTTGTTGGCGATGTCATATCCTCAGCTGAGGTTCCGACGTCAATCGGGGCAGAGTTGGCTGCTGCAGCTCCAGGTGTGGTCTCTTCCTTGTACACAATAGCAGGTGTCTCTACATCCTGTGTTTGAGGTGTGCTTTGTGTGGCAGTGCTGGTAGTCTTTGATGGTTCTGTGGTGGTGATCTCCACCTCACTGCCGGGTTGGGTGTTACACATAAAGGTGGTGTAACTGGGAATGGCTGAGGGGGTTGTTGTTCCATCAATAATACTAGAGCTGTCTAATGGGCCAGATGTGAGGTCTCTTTCAGGTGGCAGTGCCTCTAACGCAAACTCTGTCTCAATCTCATAATAGTCTGGGAATGGTGTTGAATGAAGCCAAGTAGTTGAGGGTGATTCTGGGGAGCTGAACACCTCATCACTGGTCAGTTCAGTTGATTCTGTCGGAGTGTCGGTTAGGTCAGAAGTCATTGCTGTGGTGATCACACCATCCAGAATAGTTTCCTCAGTGTTCCCCTTTGCAGACATGGGCTCTGTGCTGAGAGAGGCATCTGGCATGGGGACATCAGGTTGAATGGTACTGATCTCAATTATTGAGTGATCGTCAGGCTCCTCGAAGGGTTTGGCCACTGACTCTGTGGTGGCAGTGCTCTCTGTCGTGTGTTGGGGCTTTGAGAATGTGTCACCACGGTGGGGAGCAGATTCCACATGGGTTACATTTTCACTTACAAAGTAATCAACATTAAAGTCTGGAGCCACTGTTACGTCATCAGTGTCTTCATGTTCCTCTTTGATGGTGGGTGAAACTGTGGTGATTAACTCTTCTTCTTTGCCTGTTGGACTGAGGCGAGTTGGAGTCATACTGGTAGAGAACATAGATGGAGGATTTGTAGGAACTGCAGAGTCTGGAGACTCTTCTGCCTCTGACACACTTTCAGTTGTTGGTGTTAGCGTAGTGGCGCTACTCTCCAGTAAAGGGATGGAGGTGGTGGAGCTGATGGTGGTGGTGATGATTTCTACCACGGACATGTCCACAAACGACGTCTGGTTGATCACCATAGTCCTTCCTAAGAAACACATATCAGTTAAAAAGGGAAAATCATCAAAATCATCATCGAAAAAGTGTTTAGCGCCTTTAAATATACAGGAGAATAAAGAATACAGACAACATGCTGAGGTGAAGAAGGATTAATTTAAAGATCCAGCAGTAAATTGGAAATCACCTAACTTGAATTAAATGTTACACATACATGATGAGTAAAACAGATACAATTATTTCAAATCATACATGTTGTGTACCTTGTAAGTTTGTGAAGCAGGCAGTTTGTAGGACAAGCCCTACAGTATGAGTCAAATAGCAGTCAAAGAGCCATATGACACACCTGCAAAAACTGTGTGACACTTTAAAGTACCAAGAGTTAAAAGTTTCCTAGAAGCTTTAGCCTGAATGACTTCCTCCTTTAACTCTTAATTTTGTTTATAGCACTTTAACAATAACATTAACAGCGGAACCAGTGCTAACTTATGGAACAAAGTTTTCTTCTGCACCACAACTGTTGGCAAATAACCTCATTTATCTTGCTGATTATCATGCTGATTTTAAATAGTCTACCTCTTGTTTCCTAATGAAATCGGATAGTTTGTCATCATCCCATGGCAGACGAGGTCATTTTCAAAGTGTTCTATTTTCTGTGAAAAACTAAGTGCACTTTGAATGTTTCTCTAAACATTTCTGGCTCTGCCTGAAAGGATTCACATGACCGTAAGAATTAAACAGGGTATAAACTTAAAGGAATCTAGAGTTGTGGCTTTGTTAGAGTTGCCCTGACTGTGCTTGTCCTCTCTCTTACCCTGGGCAAGAGAGAGGACAAGCTCTGACTTGCTCCAACAGTTCATTGGCCAAGTGTTTACATTTATTTTGTCCTGGCTTCAAGCAGCAATCCCTGATTTCAACTTTTCATATGTCAGTGATGGTATTTAAATGCTTATTAATGAATTGTCTACTTTTTCTTAAGGTTTTATTCGTGACTTAATCCCTTTTAACTCTTTTACGTTTGCCCCCGCCCCTCTGTCCTCCCGTGCTCTCTCATTTACACACACCCATAAACAGAAACTTAGAAAGCTTTCCTCGCTGGTGCAGACAGACTGTGTAAAGCCAGCTGTTGAGCATTACGTACTAGCCCTCTTTCTTCATAAAACTATCTCTGATGTAAGGTGTGAGACACGTTTTTCCTTTACAGGAAAAATGGGGCCTGCTCTAAAAGACGGCATTATCTCACCGACGCTGTTACTGAGGCCTTTGTTTTCTTCATGCCATTGCAGAGAGCGATCAGAGACCAATTATCCCCCTTTTCCCTCTGCACCAACTTCCTTTCTCTCTCTATTTCTGTGTAGTCTAACTGACGTAGGTTTAAATATTTCTTTTGGAGATATTATTGTGAGCAGGAAATGATGGAGTGATTCCAGCCAAACATGGGTACTTGAAAAGCACTTAGACGGGGGCGTAAATACAACAGGACTGAGAGAGCTGACATGGAATACACAGAGCAGGAGGTGAGGGTGGCCTGTTTGTGTGCCCTCTGAACTCCATAGGGACTTATCACTGCGAGAGCTAGCATAGCTCAGGGGCAGTAAATGGCCAAGCAGGGGGTGGCTTATCTGTCCAACCTCTCATTTGTAAAGATGGAAAGGCCAGGTCAGGGGTCACCAAGGATGACTGGATTTAGAAGTCCAGCAGTAGCTTTGTCCATTATCCAAACGTCTGCTCTGATAAGTACAAGTGAGAATGACGGAGGGCAAACTCTGACAGCGGAAACGAGATGAGAAAGGCAAAAAGAGAGTTAGATAGTGAGACTAAAATGGCTGACAGGTGAGGTATTAGTTACTTTTGCTGCTTCTCTAGATGGTGACTCTGATCTGTCATTTTTCCCCCCCTGGGGATACTGATTAGTTAAGACCACTCTTTGAGGAGGGATTAGAATAATTCTGCTACCATCCGTTGAACCATGAAGTGTCACTATTTATAAGGATCCATAGCTATATTCTCCTGTCTTCCCATGGTCAGTAAGGCATTTCCATGCATTTCTAAATGTGACCTACAAGCAAGCCTACAGACAATGAAAAGAGTTTACAGAATGCCCAATTGATGAACTTCCGCATCCCAAATATCATGAACAGCGTAAACACTCTTAGTTTGTTTCACATCAACAGTGAGGTTGTATACGGATAAAGTTTAAGGAGCCCTGATTAGCCCAACTGGAAGTAATAGAGACACAGATGCTGTTCACAAACTCTGAAAAAAACTATTGGTAATTTAGAAATAAAAACTGTGTTGCCAATTTAAAGTTAACAGAGTTTTACCACTATGATTTTACTCTTCTCTTGGCTAATTTTGTGAGATAGTTAGTTCAACTGTACACTGCAATCTGCAAGACTAGACCGTCATGTAACATGCAATGCTCAGAAGAAAATCATTCCTCCAGAACAATGGACAAAATATGAGACAGGTTGTAAATATTTCAAAATGCTCGTCTGGTTCTGATGTGGAAATGTGTACAACGGTGCAAAGAGGGATTAAATCAAAGGGTGGGGCGGCAGAGGCGAATAGGAGATGAGATCATAGCACCTCACAGTCCAGGCCTGGTTTTGACAGTGAATGGTCTGTGACTTCAATCACTGTCCAAACCAAAATATGTATAACATATACGACCCACCACTTGCAGGTAACACTTTGTTCCATGACATACTGCAAATATACCAAATACTAACAACAAGACCATGTGAGTGAGTTTACCTTTAAAACAGTAAGCTCCAAGTTTCATAGTTGGTTCTGGGAAGCCAGTCTGGTTTCTGTAGCGGTACATGGTCCTGACGCCGAGCAGGCCTCCCCCACACTGCATTCTGGGTACTGCAACAGGGTGTCGTACACTGCCATCGGAGAGCCAGCCATAGTCACATCTGTCCAGACCATGTCGCCAGGCAGCGTGGAGCTGGCCAGGGGTTGCCAGGACAGCATTCCTCATCTTACATTCTGCACTTGCCTCCTCAAAAGTCATCTTACGGGTCACAGGAGCATAGTACACTTCACCTGAAATAAAGATGGCAAAGTGCAATGAATAGTTAAGAAAAAGCACTAACTCAAGGGCAAGATGGCAACAAATTATCCGTGATCATGGCATAAAATCTGATTACTCTAAGTAAGCAGATATCAACGGCAGAGGATTCACTGTTCAACAAACATTGAATCAGTGTTGTATCACCAACAGAAGAACAGCCATTCTGTGTTTCATTTTAAATAACTTGAATAACTTGATAACAGAGCTAAAAGGCCAATCATCTGGAGTAATCTTAAAATACTGATTTTTAGATCATGTTGACCTTTCAGAAGAGACTTAGCCCAAAAATAGCTGACAAAGGTCACAGCTGTGCAGGGCACAGACCCAAAACATCTCCCACCTATCATATTTAGGACAACAGTAGTTCATTCATTATATTAATCTGAGGTGGGATAGCAATGCAGACAATGTGCCTAGCCTGTCAATGAATGTGTCTGTACTTCAGGACATTAGGTTTCCCCTCAGGGTGAGTGAACAAGATTACACCTTCGATGTTTCCTTCCTTCCCTCATGTTGTTCGTGTCAGAGTCTTACCTTCAGAAAGGTGACTTCACTATGTCAATGATGAATATTTGTCTTTGCCTGCTGGATAATATAAATGAAAGGCAAGATCTTAATTGAAACCAAACAACATTACAAGAAAGGATGACTGACTGACTACATGTTTTCAGTTAGTCTTGGGCGTATCCCATGTTGGTTTCATCCTTTTGATTTATAATGACATTGAGTTTAGGAGATGCTTTCCACCCAGACATACCGTCCCTCTTAACGGCAGACAAGAGACATGAAATCCTCCACAAACAGTCACTTTCAACATCCAAACACTACTATTTTACATGATAATTTCATTATCTCAATGATGATTATTTCAATTCTTATGCTTAACTTAAAGCTTTTGGCAATTTTATCCAACTTCAAAGCATGTCAAACCACATCAGCCAATCATGTCTGTTTTCCTACAACATATAAAAGGGCAGACAACTGAGCTGATATTAATAAAGATTATTATGGTAACATATCCAGGTCATTGTGGTTTTGCCAGTAGTATAAGATACATACAGATGTAACCACAGACCTTTGTAGCGTGTCATCTCCCCCACCTCTGTCTCCTCCCCATGTTTTGGGTCACTCTCTAGTTTAAACTATCTAATGAACGCAAAGAATGCTGGAAAAAAAGTGTATTATGCAACCTTATGTCACCAATTAATACACACAATAATGATCTAACTCAGTAAATCAAAGCAAAAAACTCTCAAGCCGAGTGTTTTGATGTACTGGATGTGTGTAAAATACAGTTTAATAAGGAGACACCTACCTGTCACGTACAACTGGCCCAGAATACAGTGAGGTCAAAAATGCATGTATAATATCTTTTGAGAGCGCTAAGTAGAAGATGTATGTGCTTAACACTGGTTGCTGTGGGGCGGGATGATGTTCCTTGGCTGACACCATAGTCTACATCTGTTCACTAACAATACAAATGTCACAATACGGCTTCATATTCACAACTAATTGATCTTCAACTTGTGCCAAGTAATTGAAACGTATAGTATGTACTGTAGCAGGGCTGGGCTGTACAGTATAAATCCCAGATAAGAAGAACAACTACAAATGACTGAATGGAGTTAAAGATGTGTCAAGTTAACATCCCTCTTGACTGACGCTAACACTAATAAAACGCTCTGAGTGGAGTTTAGTCCATCAGCAGCAACAGGCAGGATAATGAACAGACAGGCAAAGACTGTTGGCTGAGAAATGAGGACTTCCTATAAACAGTGCCAAAGACATTTAAAACCCCCATTATCACATTTTGGCTGCCAACGTTGTCAAAACCCACTATGGTGAAGAATGAATTTTGATTCCTGCTTCTTTAGAGTCATATTGTTGGGAGCTAAGTCCTTTTCTACATTGAGCGAAATTGTTTGGTGCAGTAAAATATATAAAAGATCACACATTGTCACCAATGCAGTGTTAAACAAAACAATTAAGTGTATTTCCATAACTTAAGCTGTGAAAGTAATTTGCTTTGGCACTGTGATAATTTTGAGGTTTCGTCATTTCAGAGGGTGTGTCAGCCTCTAAAACATTATTTCCCAAACTCTTTTCCTGGGGACCCACTTTTTAAATAATGTCAAACCAACACAACCAAATGACAATAGGCCTTATCTATAAATCGTGAGAAGAGCAAATTTGTGCTCTTGTGTGTTCCTGACCATTTTTACTGCCATTTCTACGTTCTACAATTATGAGAGCAATACGAACATTCAGGCTCTCTCATGTGGCCTAATAAAACCTCCTGCGAACCACCGCTGGCTCCCAACTCAGTCTTTGGGAATGACTGCTCTAAAGGACACCTCATTGGTTAAAAATAGAAAAACATAATTTTGTGATTGACTCACCATCAAGTTTGTCTACGTAACAGTATACATCATAAGTGTTCGTCGCTTTCCTGGTCCCATATGACCTAACACCAGGTTTAGTCAGTAGGTTGCCAAAGCAGCCCTTCCTTGGCTTTGTAATTGGGTATCTAAGCAGATAGAAAAACAATGAGTTATTATAACACATAGGCCACATCATCTTACATTTCAGCAAAAGCATTCAAATATACATCATTGAATTGCAGTGTTGTTTGAAACAAATTGCTTTATGCCATACAATTAAAATGCAGCTCACCTCACTGTCTGGTCAGCAATCCAGCCGGCATCACATTGATCAAAGCCGTCCTCATAAGCTGCTTTCAGTTGGTCATATGTAGCAATAGTTGCTCCAACATTTTGGCAAGCTTGGACAGCCTTTTCGTAATCCAAAGTGTATCTGCTGGTGCTCGCCCGGTAGTGAAACACAACACCTGGCAACAAATTGAAGAAAAAAATGACAATCAAAAAAGCTTAGTTTTGTATAGAAGCATGAATATAGTGATCTGTAATTCATCAGCATAGTTTCAATGCTGTAAATAATGTTAAATGTCTTATGAAGCACACACCATGGGTGAAATAATTGAGTCTCTCAGCTTCTTTGGAAAGGGGGAACTGAGCAATAAACCAAGAAGAGAAGCAAAATACTCTACAGTACACCACAAATGAAAGAGATAACTGCAGATGATGCCATGGCCCTGAAATCCCCATATTTGTGGACAGTAAACAGACGCAGAAGATATGATTGATGGGCCTAATTAACATTGCAGATAGTTGGAAAAGAGGTTGTGCAGATTGTAAACCAGAGAAAACCATAACTATCCCAGTGTCCCCCCACCCCACCCATGTTGTCTACGTCCCCAAAACATGAGTTATATCTCCCGGAATACTTATCAAGTGACATGTAGAGTGCACATAATGACGCTAGGTAAGGACTGGTAATTCCCACTCCCTCAAGGAGATTACTGATTGCTGAACTATTGTTGCATCATCATATACATAATTTAACATTTGTGTAAATATTGTGAGTATGGGTTTACTCATATTATTATATTACTCAGTAAAGGCAACGTAAAAAGGCTTTGTAACATCCACTGAGTGCCCTACCAAGAGAAAAATCTCCCTTGATAAGGTGACACTCAAGATGGCAGGAACGGATGAGGTTATAACGGGTTTTGTCCTGCCAACGTGTGTAATACCATCCATATTTGGGCTGTAATGGCGTATTGGGTTATATGGCTGAACTCTGGAACTAAAACATTGCTGTACTTGGTATGGACAGGGACCCAGAGTCTCATCTCTTCTTAAGAGTGTATCGCCTCTAAAATAAGAAGTGAAAACTGTTGTTACTCTGTGTAACTACTGGGTAGCTGCTGCTATCAAAGTAAGCAGAAGGGCGCCCATAGCTCTCTCACATCGTTTACATTTCTATCACCACTTGTATTGCATTTCACTATTATTAAACCCTTGCAGCAACCCCTCTACGTTCAGAGAGTATCTCTGGGAAGCAATTTTAGAGTCTCTTGTCTGATTCATCATGAATCTCTTACCGTTGACATCAAGGTTAACTGTATCCTGGGTGTCCTCAATGCCGTACATGACCTCACATCGATAAGTGCCCGCGTCACTGGCACGTAACTTGACCATTGTCAATGAGGCGTCACCTACATCCTCAGGGTGACTGGGCACTGAGACACGGTTCCTGTAGCTTGAACCTATTTTGATTACGCCATTTTGTGCCACCAGCACTGTGGATTCCACTTCTCCGTCTAGTTTGGTCCATTTGATCCGTAAGTAATCTCTGTTGTAAATGACAGCTCCATTGGAACTGATCAATGGTGCTGACGTTGGGATGATGGAGAAGAAGCAGGGAAGATTTACCTTCCCTGAGAGGGACCCGGTGACCGGTCTGATTATCGATAACACATTGGAGGCTGAAAGGCAAAAAGCAAAAGGGTTAAATGCATTTCCAAATCATATAAATGTATTCACTACTGTAATATTTGTTTATTTTTTACTCTTTGTTTTTTCTTCCATACAAACAAATGTCTCTTCTGTTGACTCTCATTCTAACAGATGCAAGCAGACGCTATTAACTGCCCGACTCATTGACGTTGACGGGCTGTGACAACTACACCCAGCCTCATCAAAAAAAAACATTCATCACGGCCTGAAAATGGTACTTGGAAAGTCAAACCTCATCCTCAAAATGCTGGGTGTGGGAACACATTCAACACTGACTGCAGTGTATGTACAGCATGTTTGTATGAAGTTAAAGATAATTGGTTAAACAGGGGAGTCATGGTTGCATCGGTTCATCTTAGGCCACTGCTGAGTTACATGTTTTCCTTCATAAATAATCCCTCCTCAAGCTACATGATGATGACAGGTAGACCCACACAAAAAGAAGTGAAATATGTTGTCAGCATGCCGCACACTGGACAATATCATGTATCTCCCTTCTCGTGACCTCCTACTCTATTCCCAACAAAAAAATATGATGCCTCACACCTTCAATGTAGTACTGGGTAAGGATGTGTAATTTAACATTTTAACTGCAAACAGTGAAGACTTACACTACTGCTATGTTAAACTGGTGCTGAATCCTCCTCCCCCTTCAGGTCTGTCCCGAGTTAAAGCTATTGACTTTATCTTAGTCTCACTCCACTTATATGTGATGAAGCAAAGCAAAGGGGATAACAGACAGGATACCAGACACAAACAAATGGCAACAGGCTGAATCACGCTTTGCCCTTTGGAGAGGAAGAAGATTCACCTTTTTTTTGGGTGGGTGGGGTGGGGGGTGGGGGGTCACAGGGAACAATGTAGGGAATGCTCTGGAAACAGTGGTGGGACAGCCCCAGAGGCATAGTGTGTGTGCTTTACCAGAGGGCCTTATTAGGATGAGGGGGGAAACCAGCTGTTATTTCTAGACTGGGAGCCAAGTCTAATTGAAAGGTGTCCATCTGTACCCAGAGACTGGGGGCCAGGAGAGCCAGGGGGGCCAGCGGGGCCCGAGATGCAAACCTCTGTGGTCAACACTGTCACCTTCACTCACCATTGGGTAAAGTCTCATATAGGTTTCACAGGAAGAAGACTGGAAAGGGCTTATCAAAGTCTGCTACTTTAAGAACACAGTGAAACTCTGACACATCAGTCAGTTTGCTGCAGATAAGCTGGAGAGTACGGACGGCAGCTGAATGTGACCATGTCAAATGACTTTAAATTAGCCGAAAATCACAGAGGTGGATAGATGAAGAGAAAGAAAAAAGAAAGAGGGAGATTTGGGGAAAAAGAAGGGGGGGACAGGAGTGACTGAGACAGAGGGAGAAGCATTTACACATTCAAAACATACCTGTTGCAGTGGCAGCTTCACAGAGACAATATAACCACAGGATATACTTTATATATGGTATCATCTGTTGAAAAATAAAAAATGGGCATTAGGAAAAAACTCATACAAGTTCTTTACATTTATGTTGTTTCTTTTAGCTTTTTAGTGCATCCACATGTTCCATGGGAGACATGTGTTTGTTGAGTTATACTAGATATGTCTGCTTAAGATATGTTTTATCATGTATGGGCTTCAGAAAAATGAAATGGGATAACCACCTATTCCTCATCTAAAAATTCAATATATTATATAAAATATCCAGCCATTAGTGGAGCCTTTTAAACAAATGCATACTCAAGCTGAATTGGCATGATCTAATTTTTAACCAAACAAATAAACTCCCATAAACATTCTTCAGATTATAACGTATTGATCTCCCTCTTAAAAATAAGGGGACACTTTGAAAACCCAATTGGAAACAAGGGACATTGCATTTATATGACATATCACATGAACTGGCAGAATATTTTATTAGTTCCTGTTATAACTTTTTAAATTTTTCAATTAAAGCTTCTTGTGGGGTCGACCTGCAGAGTTTTTAGGAGAAAAGAGGACAGGAGCAGTGAGCCCCAGTCCTCATTTCCACCCCACTGTATAAACACAAGTGGTGGATCGCAGTGGGAGCTGCACATTGTTAATAACGAGTAATAGAAACGAGACACTCACTATAAAATGACAATGGCAATTAACTAAAATATGTCAGGGTGGGTATAGTTTGTGACTTGGTCCATCCCAAGTCCACAGACCAACCTTAATGGAAACTAAATGAAATGAGACATTAGGTAGATAATAGGACAAGGAAACGTTAAATCTGCCACCGCATATTTGTTTCCGAATTAAAATATTATTATAACAAAAACTGTAGAATGATGTGCGTAAATTACTGCTCCGTCGTAGAAAGGTTTCTAGGAAATCAGAAGAAAGAGTAATTCAAAGAAAGATCAGCACTTAAACATCACACGGGCGTATAAATTACAGCAGATTTTTGGAGCATTCTGTGAAGCTCAGAGATGCTCCTCGCTGTGAAACAAAATATATCGGTCGGCTACTTGAGCTAAAATACTGATATTGTCATCCAGAAAGGAGTTAAGTAAAACTTTGACTTGGCGATTCTATGACGTTTTTCTTCACAGAAACACCTGCTGCTTGTTCCGACAGATATATGAATAACGTGGTCAGTGTACTCATTATTCTAATTTCAAATTGTGGAGTGACCTCCAACCAGTTTGAAATTCACTTGCCTCGCGCAGTAGTGGGACACACCAGTGTAGGTTATCTAAGGACAACGCGGCATCACTGGGTGCGTCCGTGTTAAATAATGTTTACACTGAGGAGTTAACTGAAATAGATTTATTCGTGTCATCATGTCAAACATAATGATATCATATTAAAATGTTACATGTTATGAAAACAATAAGCCAAATATTGCATGTATTGCCAGTTCCCTGGTTTAGAGCAATAGTCCCAATTCATAGTTCATTTCAAACAGAAACAAAAAAGAATACTTACATTTAATGGTGTTTTATTCCATAAAATACACAAATAATGATATATGTCCCTAAACCCAGTTAGTCCCAGTGCGTAACATGGGTGCGTAAAAAGTGCCCGAATAGCTCCTGTCCAAATCGGCGCAAAAACTTATCTCCCCGGTGCGCCTTTCTCTTCTCCTTGAAGTGTCAGGGTTCCACTCCGGGATGATCCTGGTTGTGAACGGAGCCACGGGTACCGTGAAGTGCTGGCAAGCAATAAGTTCAATTTTGCCTAACGCACACTGTTATTTCGTCAGTGCTAGAGGAGGGACCGAGTGCCCATCTAAAAAAGTGAATGAGACACCTTGGGAAGAGGGAGGGGAGGGGAGGGGGGACTTAATTTGGCCCTCTGCCTGAGAGGTGCACTCCCATCCAATCAGACCGTTCTGAAATCCCGTGCATCATCTGTGCCAGTGACACGTCTATCATTTAAGACTGAGTGCATCTTCACTTTCACACAAGTTACAAATCTGATGTTTTCATAACATTTAGCAATCACATGAGAAATGAATTATGCCAAAAACAAACCTTTATCGTGGACGTGTCACAATTTATATCGCTTTCGGGATATAATCAACAAGCCCGTGATTAAATCTCAAGTCGATGCCCTCGCTGCAGTGCGCGCCAGTCATAGGGTGCGCAATGGAAACGGGGTGGTGCAGTCATGTCTCTGGTTGAACTTGAGTCACTGTTTGCTCCAACAACACATTTCTGTCAATAGCATGAGGGAGTAACTCCCATCTATCCCATAGAGCCACTTTAGACAGTTTTTGGAGTCGCGGGTCTCCAATGATATCAATAAAGTTCGCCTTAAGATTTTTTTTGTTTTTTAATTTTAGACAAACATTTTAATTGTAATGTGCTTGTGTGCTTACATTGCGAAGTTTGTGCTTGGAAAAAAAAATAGTTAATGACCACAATTGGATCATCTCACATGGAAATGGTTTCTCTCTAATTAACAGGTAGTCGGGGACTGGGGAGTCAGCAGACTGGTTAACTGTTAACCTTTGTGATTGGCTTTTCCACACAGGGGAGAGGCCGGACCACAGTTTATCAACGCTTGCCTAATAATCACCATGATTGGCTACTGCTAGATAGGTAGGCGGTCTTAATTTAGTGAGCTGAACTTGTGTGGTGTGTGTGTGTGTGTGTGTGTGTGTGTGTGTGTGTGTGTGTGTGTGTGTGTGTGTGTGTGTGTGTGTGTGTGTGTGTGTGTTTGTGGTAAGTAATCTTCCTTCTGGCAGTGATTATAATACCCAGCAGTGTGGGATAAGATGTGTCTCTTCTAGGTTGTCTAAACAGAACAGAAATATAATTTGAATATGTTAGACTAAACATAAAGTCGATGTTCTTAGTGTGACAAAAAAATAAATAAATCCCAATTAATCGTTTACCTGTGGTAAAACCAGAATAAAAGTTCAATGCAAACATACATGTGTATTATGTGCAATCTATAATGGTGTTAATGTGCACTGTGTGAATGACTGGCCACCAGTCTCACTGCCATTCCCTGATTACCCTGGGAGCTTGTTCCTGGATTGTAAACTGTATCCCATAAAAATACGTTTTGTGGATTACCTCAATAAAAAAATATTCAAAAGTTCACTTATCCATGTTTGAATATACTATTGAGAGTAATATTTAAGTGTAAAGATAGTTGTATGCAATTTTGCTATAATTTTGCTTTACAATTACACAATACAGAATGATTGTATATTAAGACTGCATAGCATTATCAATTTGCTCAGTACATACACTAATAAACATTTATGTCAGCTTAGTGACATTTTATTTCCACCAACATGCTTGACATAGGAGCCTGTATTCATTTTAACTGTTTAACATCATGATTGACTTAAGCAGAAGGTTACACAATGGCACAATGTTTATATTATGTAACACTGTGAAGAGAAACATAACGTTTTCTGCATGTGAATTTAACTAAATGGTATGTCTGGTTGCTGACTCTAGTGGGGTGGACTAACTGTTCAAAATCATGGTGTTGACCTCTGAAGGCGCTCACACCAGCTGAGAGCTGGAGCAGAGGTGATAAGCCTCTAACGTGGAAGATTGCCCTTAAAGCCCGAGGGCCCCTGTAAGTCCTAGGTTCCTTTTCCAAACTTGCGTGCATTGTAATCATCTCAGGGCTACGCACCAGTTACCCACAGTGCATCTCTCCTCTGCAAGGCTGGACTGGTCTGGACAGCCGAACTCTGAGAAAGAGAGCAGACAAGAGAAGCACTGGGTGAGACAGAAAGGAAAGGCCAGAGTTAACACGTTGTCAATTCAATTTTGACTAATTTCCTCACTCACCCTGCGATAGTTGCGATAGTCTGGTGACCTGTCCAGGGTGTACCCTGTCTTCACTCATGTCAACTGGGATTGGCTACAGACCCCCCCCCCCCCAACCCTGAACAGGATAAGCGGTTAAAGATGATGGATAGACATCTACAACATGCCCCTTACTGTGGCAGTAAGTCTCCATTAGACAATAAGATAATTACACTTCTTTCAACATTCGTGGTTTGAGACATGTTAGAACTCTGAGCATGCAGAAGAGAGCAAAGGTGCATGTACCGCAATCAATAACAGACTGACAAAGACAGATGGCATTCTGATGTCAAAGCTCCAGGAAACTGCTTTCATACTTTAACCAAACAACTTGACAAAGAACTAAAACTGACCTGACTCTCATATGGAATTTGCCACCTGACAATCGGTATAATTAACGACTACTCAGTTGGAGTTACGGGAATCGTTTAATCATTTTACTACTTCACCTTCTCAACTGACTCATCGTTAAAAGTTTCAAGTCACTTACTGCTGTGTAACGCGTCTCTACTGTATGTGTAACCATGGAACTCCTGTTGCCTTTCAGTGCCCATAAATCAATGAGTCAAAGAGCCAATCAAAGCGTGTTTGATCCTGGGGATCCGCTGTGCGGGCCCCAAGATGACCCACATATCACATGACCTATAAAGGTGGTCTACCTCCGGCACCATGCCACCTCAGACAGCATTAAAGGGCCGTCAAATTTCTCTGACCCCAAGGAATGTGTCTTACTGAAAATCACTATTTTGAATGCCAAAGCTGCTCTGATTTTAATGTGTTTTATGGATTACATGCCACACAGTTTTTCTTTGATTCTGTAAAAGAAAATCATCCAATATCTACAAGCATAAATTGAATAGAATAAATCTGGAATAACTGTGAAGTCACCTGACATATAGCAGTATGTTTGCTCTTGTATAAATAAACACAAATTAATAAATAACAGTGTGACGCAACATGTACAATGTCAGTGTCAAACTAAAGCCAAACCTGTGACACACAGTAAAACAGCTTGTTGTGATTTCCCACGGTACAGGGAAACAAGCTTGTGTGTGTGCATGTGTTTTGTGAGTGAACTCCCTGTTTGGAGTAGAAGATATGGGAAAATGAATTTGCCTCTGGACAGACATGAACCTTGATCCTTTGGAGCCAAGTGCAGAAGCCCAGACCACCGAGGCTGATCCATTCAGCATTAGTGAGAGGCCAAGTGAGGTAAGCGACAGCACAGGAACTGATTTTAATCATGTTTCTTCAGACAAAAATCACTTATTGCCTGTTTTTTCAAAAAACATATTTTGCGATATTGTCTAAGGTATAAGTACCACGAAGGACGCTTGATGAAAAAGTAATTCTGCATGCAGGCTGGAGTCTGGCTGAAATGAGTTTTTTGAGGCCGACACTGACATCGGGTATCACAGATAATATATCATTTAATATTCAATATTCAGTACTGTCATAATTTAAATTCTACGGGAGCAGTTTTGGGGTTAAATGTCTTGCTCAAGGACACATTGACATGAGAGTAGTGGAGCAGTAGCTGGGGATCAAACCGCCAACTGATTGAAAGGCGGCACTGCTCTCCACTTAGCCACGGTCACCCCATGACTACTGGTTGTTGTTCATATCAGCATTCTTTACACACACATAGGTAAGGTACATATTTGATTCCCCCAGGAGCGTGTGTGCCGTGATCTGCTCTACCGGGAGCGTTTCAGAAGCGGAGCGCTCGCGGGCACCAGCCGCGAAAATCGTGAGATTCCGCGATAATCTGTGTAACAAACACGGATGTATAAAGAGAACAACAAACACATAAAAGGTTACTTTACCTGTCCGACGTTGAATTGCTGTTGATTTGTTCATATTTCCTTGTTTTTTGAGACATTTTTAAGCTTGGATATAGAATCTTACATTTTTGTGGTCAAAGCAAAATATAAGAAGAAGAAGAGAAATGTAGAAGAAGAGAAGTGTAGAAGAAGAGCAACGACAGAACAAGCATAAACCCGACCCGTGGGCTCTAGCTCGCCCTCTTCTTTGAGGCAGAGTAGTGTTTGCCTCTCTGTGCTTTTTCACTGCGGTTTAATGTCAGATCAGCAACACAAAATATGTTCTACACAGACGTGAAATACATTACCTATTCTATGTAAAGAAAGGACATATAATAAAAGTGTCTACAAATATTACAGTGGTGACAAACAATGAGAAAGCAAAAGGCACGGGCTCAACCCAGTTTGTGAGGGATTCACAATCTGATGTGAGGAACAGCTCGTCACTGCCTCACCTCACTGTCTCCTCTGTTTGAACTGGACATGCTCTAATTCAGCGATTTTGATTATAAAAATGCTTGAAATGATTGGAATCATACAGAAATTACATTTATAGCACAGATCAGTAGAGAAATATTCATATTTATTTTATTTTAGCATTATTTGTTTTTTACTTGTCATGATGACTCCCCTGACCGCATGTCCCTGCAACATAGAGAGTCAGAACATGTTTTAGATGAATAATTTAGACATGGCAATGTTAAGGTAAACTTGGTTTAATAGAAACACACCCAGACAGCAGCAGCTGAATGCCACACCCACTCGTTTCTATGACTTCCGAACAACATAAAAATAATTGAAAGGAAAAAGAAAGACAAGAAAGAAAAACTTTTACACTACCATTGTAAGAACCACTGCACAAGTGACACAACTGTCTGGAGTCCTCTGTACCAGGTGTCAATCAACAGGCAGATGTCAGTCATGGAGGTGACAGCTGGTGGACTGTCAGTCGGTCTGACGAGTGTTACAGAGATTCGAGGGTTTGGCCCGCTGTTCACTAATTGGTGCGTCTTGTGAGAGCCATGGACCTGCTCTACCTTTTTATTTCTGGTACTTCTTTTTTTTCTTCTCCATACTTCTGTCTTTACAATTTTCCATCTCTCTACTCTTCAATCATGTGGTTTTGGCAAAGCCCAAATGCTACAAGACCAGATTAACTCTCCATTTTATAAAATGGATGTGTTTCCTACTCCTGCCCTACTAAAGAGACAGTAGGTTGGATCCCAGTGGGGATCAGCTTGCAGGTTGACAAATGACTCACTCTGTCTCTCCAAGTCTATTCAATAAGCACAAGTAAGCACGGATAAAATGTCACGTCACGTCAACTACATAAATCACCACCTAAAAAGTGAGAGGTAAAATCACAGCATAGGTGCTGTGGTGAGGCTGAATCATTCACACTATAAGGCCGTTCTGCAACTCTTAATGTAATGCACGTAAACATATTTTCTGTGAATCTCTGCCTAATGTCTTGCCTATTGATTAAAAGATTTGATCAGATCAACCACCCAGCCCAAACCTCAGCCCTTGTAAAAGGATCAAGTTCTGATGGTGACCGAGGTCCAGCAAACTGGAACTTAATGAATCACAGAATCTGCCACCTTCTAACAAACCACTTTAATCGTAGAGGATGGCAATGGAACAAAGACAGAGGAAGTGAGTGAGAGAGAGAGAGAGAGAGAGAGAGAGGTGTGTGTGTGTGTGTGTGTGTGTGTGTGTGTGTGTGTGGGGGGGGGGGGGTTTGATAACCAGAACCAGACCATTCCCACGTTACACATCTTTGCCAATTGCAGTTAACATAATGCAGCATGGTGGAACCATTTAATTATCTAACCTCATTCCTCCTGCTATAATCACTGTATACATGAACTCCGGATTACAATATTTCAAATTCACTTTGAGTCATATTTGACAACTTAGCACCAACGTATTTAAAAAAGTGTGATCTATGACATTTGCAGTCAATATGATAAAAATGTCTCAGAGGAGTTATGCTTCTCACTGTTCTTCAACCACTGAAAAATATATGTGTGAGTGTCAGGTATTAAGCCAGGCAGCAATAAGACACGAGAGAAGGCAATGTGGACAGCCTGTCGATGCTTTGGTCTCTGACCAAGAGGAAGTCAAGATAATAACATAATGCATTCCCAGCCATGAGACAAATTCAAGGCAACTATAGAAAGTAATTTTGGTTTCTTTGGTTCAAATTACCATATTAAAGGATATTTTCGTAAAACTGCAATAAAAATCTGTTTTGGTCACCATTAAAATGCTACGGCGGTAAACACAGACATAGCACTCTCACATTCAAAAACATAAAAAAGGGATGGTGACACAAGCCGACACATTTAGTCATTAAGTCATCCTAACAAGCAAAAATGTGAATCAGATCGCAACCTTCTCATACTTTAAGGGTATTTAAAATAATCTGAAAAGTTATCGTTAAAGTTTGGTGGAATAGTTTTATCTACGCATGAGTTTATAAAGAAGACAAAAATGTATATATATATATATATATATATATATATATATATATATATATATATATTACAAACTGCTTCACAATGTGAAAAAAAGAGAAAGTCTCCCTCAAGCATACTCTGCAGCGGGTTATCATTACCACACACTCAATGTTCACGCATCCTCTTAAAACCTGCAGGACATTTGGTTAATTCAAGTAATGAGGCTAATCAGTTCACACCCGCATCTCAAAGAGAAACCAGTCGTAATTTGTAATGATCAAAAGGCTGTTTTAGCAGCTGGGTTGAAACAAAGTAGGTACTCTTTGCCACTGGCAAAACTTGTAGACCAGTGCAGAAAAGACTCCACAACTGAAAGACAAGTCAGCACTAAATGTGGAGTGAAAATTTCTGTTTGGTTCAGCCACTGAGCAAAGTTCTACCTGTAACATAAGCACAGTATATGGCTGCAACATATGTGACTTATAAGCAATGATATCTCTAATGCACCACACATTAATCATTTTCCACACCATCGATGGATATTCAACATCTGGAAAGTGTTTGCATATGTTGACTATCATGGTCTCTCTGTTACACTAGAAGATAAAGGTCAAGCTAGAAGTCAAACATATGTATAGAATAGCTATTTGGTCTCACACATACAGAGCAGAAGCTTATACATTTAGTTCAAAGCGGTCCAGCAGGACGGCTCACCGCTGGTTTGTATTGCCCTGAATATGTACCCTGAAATTTAAACAGTCTGCCCACTGTCTGAAGGGTGAGTAATAACTAGTATTTGATTATATATTCTCAAATTAGTTGTAATTTTCAACTAATTACATTATAACATAACATTGCTTTTGTAAATCCTGTCGGCAACCTCCAGTTCCGAAAATGAAAGCCAATGGGCCTTAAACTTGCATTCTTTCTTACGGCCAGCAGGGGGCAACTCCTCTGGTAGGAAAGAAGTCTATGAGAAAATGATACCGTAAAGAAGAGTTTATGGTCTCAATCGTGTCAAGTCTTCTTCAATACAGCATGATGTTCATTTAGTAAATTATGGTCCCATTTAGACAATAAAGCAGAGTGTGCTTTAGGGCGGGGCTACCTTGTGATTGACAGGCTGCTACCACAGCATTGTTCGCTCTGGGAGTTGTCCGTGTTTTGTCTTACAATTGTAAACCCTTTCAGTGTGTATTCAGTTTATGAAAGTTTATTGTAACCGTTTTGATCGCCTAAACATCATATTCAGCGTTCAGTTGTACTTAGTTCCATCCTCCTGCCAGGTCTGGTTTCAAAAAACCAAGAAGGAAACGACCAAAAACCAAGATGGCGACAGCCAAAATGACAAACTCAAGGCTTCCACTTCTTATATGCAGTCTATGTGTAAGTCCAAGCTGCTTCAGACATTACAGTGAGGCGGTGAGGAGCAGTGAGAAAACAGCGCAGCCTGACAACTAACAAAGACCACTCTGTCTCACTGTAGCTCAATGGCAGGAAAGCAGGAAGACTCCTGTTATTTCCTTGGATGATGGGAATCCTACAGGTGCACGTAGTAAGTGAATGACGATGATAAGCAAGTGACTGAACGTTTAATTTCATCCTGGCACAGCCATCATCTCTCTCTCTCTCTCACAGACTTAACCCTTTGTCTAGAATGCCCTTGCTAGAAGACTATGTGGTTGTAACTTCACAGCAAAATGCAATCACATGTGAAGAAAATACCTTTACCGACTTTTAAAAAAATAGTTGCTGATTGTTTACAATTTATTTGAAACTAGTATGACAAGCCAACAGAATGAGTTCATCCCTGGAAATTGATCTGAGTTTTATAATATTGGATAAAGCTCAATTATTCTATGGCTCAACAAAACGGACACTTGTGCTGCTTAATAGCAGTCACTTTTCCTCATTAATATGCAAATTAGATTATCCATGCACTGACTTTACTGTATGCATTTTGTACATAGTTATACAAATATCCATAAGGGCCACCATGGGGGCAGCTACAGCTCATGCAAGATGAGATATTTATGTTTCCAAACAATTACACATTGCATTCCTTTTACTTTTGTATCAACAGAAAGGCAAACTGACATCTTATTTTAGATTGAAACAATTTCTTAATACTTTTTAATTATCACATTCTTATTAGGATATTATATTATAATATTATTCAGGCTGACAGCGTCTCAATAATAAGGGCTTAGTCAGTGTACACAATATTAAAAACAGCTTCATAGTGTTGATTTACACTGACATTTCTACATTTCATGTTTTCACTGTACAGTACAAAACCTCTCATGACAGAAACGTATCACATGTTCGATCAAAGACACATCATGGTTTTCAGCTTAAATGATCTGTTCATTCTTATTAACAAAATGTATGCTCCTCATAGATGCATGTTGTTCTTCTCTTGGACAATGACGTGTGATTCAGAAAAAAATGAAAAGACAAAAATATTGCAAGATAAAATTTGTATTCAAGTCAGGTTAGAATTAACATGCTTTTCATAATAGATATTAACCAACAACACATTGGAAGAACACTGACAACATTTCACATATTAAAATAGTACGTTCATGTTCACTTCATGTATTTGTAATACATTTCCAGGGAACATTTGTGATATCCAAAATAAAATTAAATATTTATTCTTGAACCAACTGATTGAAAGTGGAAATATTTAGAATATCTTTAAAATAAGAAAACGTATCATCAGGTCCAATCCAAAATAAGAAAACAACACATAAACGCCTGTCTTAGAATATTCTGCATTCAATGCATGCTATCGTTATGTTCAGAATGAAACCACAAACTGAAATATTCAGTACAGTTTTCTATCCTGTACTTCACACTTTGTCTCATCCTCCATGGCACATTGTCATGCACTCATTCGTAGATGATCCTGAGGAACTAATCTAAGCATCCCTATATAAAAGGCCTTATTTATGGGATGTATAGAGGAGCGAGTGTGGCATTCCTGTGAGGATTACTACACCAGCAAGCGCGTGTTGGGGGATTATCCAGGCGGCCACCCGTGGTCTTCAGCAGAAATTTAGGTATCATCAAAACCCTAAAAGACAGCAGGAAGGTCCAGAAGTCAAATGTAGAATGGTCGAAAAAAGACCCAGAGTTAGTCTCCATAGGTTAATTTCTGTCAGTAATGAAGACACACTGTGATGACCTCAGGACCTAAAGCTGGTAGCAGAGGTAAAGGAAGAGGTAAGGAGGAGAAGACAGAGAGACAACACAACCCTATTAACCCTCTGCAAAACACCCCTCAGGTAGTTTGCGCCACAGAACATCTACCGAATAAAAGGGCAGATGAAAATCGAGAAACAAGGGGGAGTTAAAGTGCTAGTTTAGAAAGTGGAAATGAAAGAGATGGCATATAGTTTATTTTCATAATGAAAAGAGGGAGGAAAACATCAGCAAGACATGATGAATAAGCAGCAACAAAGCAGCTTTGGTTCGTTGTTGGTGACACCCTATTTTCAGGGTGTAACCTGTTGTCCCTCAGTAGTTGTTACTCTAGTCTCACACAGAGCCAAGGTTGAGGGGCTTGGCAGCCAAATTTGAGCTCAGGGCGAAGTCATACTCTTGAGAAATTGCTTCCATACTGCTGGTCCAGATCCTTTACCATGTTCTCCAAATCATTAGCAGCACTAGCAGTTCCCGAGGAAGCACTGGAGGGCGTCAAGTGTCTGTTATCACATGACCACTTACGCATCTGGTCAAAGTATTGACGGCAGCTCCGAATGGAGCAACCAGTCTGACGTTTTTGGAAACAGATAGCGTCATTCATTGCTCGTCTTTTGATTTATTGAAGTAGACAGACAAGCAGCAAGTCTCTCCCGCGAGTTGCGGCAGGTAATTGTCACAGTTAAAGCAAACCAGATGGCAGTGACGTGCTCTGGCTTTCTGAGAGTTGCTTTCTCAATCTGGGACAAAATCTGGCATCAAATCTGGGGACACCTCCCCTGGTTGTCACTGGTTTGGTCACTAGTATTGAGGTGAGGGTTGACTAGTCGAAAGTAGCTTGCCACATAGCTAGAGAGGGATCGGGAAAACATTTTCATCAGAAAAACCTTAGATTTAGGGCATCATATTCATGATGAGTCCAGGATGTCATCTTTGTTGAGGTGGAGGGTGGAGACAAGAAAGCAAGAAAGAAGCAAAGAAAAGGGAATAAAGAGTAGAGAAAGGGAAAAAGTTAAGAGGTTGTGCATGACTTGCACTAATTATTGCACTAATAAGAATTTTATCACATTTCAATATTTAATATTTCATCCCTCAATAGGGAGATGTACTGCGGGAATTACAGTTCAATACCTTGATATAAGCCACAGCTGAATAATATTACCATGCATTCTGGCCAAGGAGTTCATGAAAAAATTAAATCTGACTGCAAAAGCGAGAGTGCAAATGAGAGAAGAAGAAGTGCATGTTCTCACTGGAACTCAAAAGCTACTGCTGTCATTCCTTAGTTGAACCAAGCAACACTACACACTGCAGTAATCTTCAGTTTTGTTTATTTGCCAGCCAACACCCAAATGTAAGCGGTAGTAGGACGTTATGAGGTTTTTAGATTTGAAAGAAGGGTCACTACAAATAATGTAGGAGAGGTGCTCAACTAACCAAATGTATCACATATTGACTGACAACATCATAACAACTGTAGTTTGGAGAAGGTAAAGTTACTGGCACGAAAATGTGATGAATGTTGCTTTTTAGATTCTTTTCTTGCAGCAGTAGCATAGAAACAAGATGCAATGTTAGTCTGAGCCCATGTGTTTTCCTAAAAGGCAGCAGTCCTAAAAGGCAGACGTTCAAGAACCTGTGATCATTCTATTGCAGTGCGTCAGTATGAGAAAACATGCAGCTGTTGAATGTGGAAAAACCTCACAACATTGTCTGTTTGAGCCGAATGTTCAAGAGACACCTCTGAAAACCCAAATATTAACAGAAGCTGATTAATATCTTAAACCCTGTCAGACCCACCAGTGAGTCCGTCTTTCTAAAGTCATGTTGTTAAAATGTTCACGCCCATAGAAATGTACCAAGGGAAAATGAGAAGAGTTAAAATAGTTAAACGCCCTAGAGAGAATATGAAAAATAATTGTGTTTCTTGTGTACATTTTGTGTGGCCAATTTATGAGGAGGCAGCAACTACTCATACAGGAAGAGTACTGTATCTCCCCAATGAGTAATGCAATCAATACTACAAGGTGAAAGAGGAAGAAAACCAAGTAATTATGCAGAAATGTGCAGAGGCCGAGCGCTGATACTGTTGGATGCTGGGAAGTGGGCATCTGTGGGCTTTTCTGTAACCCCAATGATGACGACAAAAAAGATGATTCAACCTTCTTTAAGTAAAGTGGAATGAATGGGGGATAAATATTCATAAATGCACCCCACATCAGTTACTGCAGTGGTTTTTCAGAAGTTTCTCAGTGCAGAAAATGAAAAATAAGACATAAAAAATTAGGGAAATGAGAAAAATGTTTGGCCATAAAACAAAGCTTGAAATAATTGCCTTTCATTGTTGTTAAACTCTGGTTTGGGGCCACATGGAACAGTTTATTCTTTAACTGAAAGAAGATGGAGAGATTGTGTGTCATGTTGACACTATCTTTATACAAGCTTCTTGAAAATCTTGTTTTACTGTCTGAACTCTTCCAAGGATAAGTTTTGCACTGCTACTGTATGTGAAGAGAGGCTCCACAATACAGCTATGAACTTAAAAAAAAAAGTAAGTCATCAGGTTTTATTCCTGCTCAGAAGGTCCTGGGCTCAGGCTGTGAAGCAACCTAGGCTTCCGGCTCCGCTGTTCATCTTCCTCATCAGAAAAGGTTCGGTCCACAGAGATGCCATGGCACACCAGATCACAACCTGCATTCAATATAGACCACATACACACACACACACACACACACACACACACACACACACACACACACACACACAAACATAGAAGTGTTCAGAAGATCACCTTTGAGACCATGGGTCTTAATACATCATTACTTTGCATCTACGCATCTTTGATGATGTCACTAATATATGTAAACTATCAAAGATTTGAAGAATCATGTTTATTGTAAATCAAACGTATGAGATGCATATTACATTGCTTCATGATGACATCTGACTGTTGGATTACAAGTTCTCTCAACAAATACTTCTAAATGTCTGCACGCTGATGTCTTGTCTTGTTACAGATTTTGGGGATTTTTGGTTTCATTACCAAAGCCCAAATTCTCCATGTTCATATCTCCATTAATGTCATTTGTGACACGTTTGTGGCAGTCTCAGGGCATACTGCCTCAGTTAACCTCTGTTAACCCTAGACAACTCAACACCTAAAGTCCTGCGACGTTTATCGGGAATAGAGATCTGGCATTCCACACAAGCCCGGTCATACGATTGTTTATATACTGACAAACACACAAACACACCTGTTTGCCCTTTAACACTGCTGCGAGCTCATTCAAAACGTTTGACAGATTGAGCAGTTGTGTTAGATCAAAAGAAATACTTAGAAGACTGTATTAGCTGTCTGATTAGGAGATAGCACTTGTCATGTGGATGGTGAACTTAATGCTAGTGTTGATATGTTCTGTAAAATGAAGAGTAAATCAAGTCTGACATTGCGGTCTACCTGACTGTTAAAAAGACCCATTCGATCATGTTTTATTCATTTCTTTCTTCCTGCTCAGACACTCATCCCTTAAGACACACTGCCTCCCTCCTCTCCACTCCTTCATCTCTATCTTTTCTATCTTGAGTCACCAAATTGTGAGTGATATGCTTCCTATGTGTCCACTATCCGACTCTTAACTGGTGTGAACAGGTCAAAGAGAGAGTTTCTTCATTTGTTTCCAATTCTGCCCTGTCATTACTCTCTCTTATCAGGTCTCGGCAATATGAAAACACACCTCGAGGCACGAGGGTTGACAGGGGCCAAGCCCGTCAAAGGGGGAATTGTGTGGCCCACTATGTCTGTAAAGCAGATTTCTTAATGCAAATAAAACATTAAAATTTGCTTTTATGCACAAAGTTTCTGATCTGGGTCAAATGGACAAGCCAAATGGGTGGAGACTGAAACTCAACAAATATAAATGAGGTCTCAAATCCACCAAGTTTACTTATTCTACTTACTGTATGCCTTCACTAGATTTGTAAACACTAAAGATTGTTGTGGCTCATAATGTATGTTACATGTCCACAGTTCATTATGAAGGTGGCTGTGAATTGATTGATTGCAGCAGTTACAAGACAAAGGCTGCGCAAGATAAACAAGAAAGAATAACAGTCCATTAGGCTACATTAGCATATTGTAACACAACCATCGACATGAATTCATGGCGTGTTTCCATCATGGCCAAGTGAAGGCCAAAAGAGAAACGCCCAGAGACGAATTTGTTGGACAGCTGAATTAGTGTAAATACTACAACAATTTTGGAACCACCCATAATGTTAGAAAGCTCAGAATACGGAGAGAATACAAGGCAAAATCCTCAAGGTAGATAATTATAAAAGATAAGTGCTGGGTGATTTTTACTAACAAGCTGAAAACACAAGAAAGCATTGTAAAACCCTTCTGGACTGCAAACAAAGCGTGTGAGGCAAGACCCATATGCGCAAACTACAACCGTCATCCATCTGAACTGAAGGGGAGGGTGTATGTGCATGTGTGAGTGAGAGAAAGTGGAGCCAAATGAGGACAAAACAACAGAACCTGCTAAAGGCATCGATGTATTTTGCAACTGTATTAGCGTCATAGTTGGGGTGTGGGGGGGGAGCAATCAGTGGGTTATCCCAGCAGATTGCAAAATGTAGTACGGGGGGGTATGTTTCAGCAGATGTGACATCACGCCCGCTCTGCATGATGCAGGAAGTGGCTGACCACCTCATGGTCGGCCATGTTGAAGCAATCACAGCAGACTTCGCTGGGTGGGTTTATGACTCACAGAAAAGTGCTTCCCAGAACCCGGCTACCCGGGGATATATTCTATGCTTGTGTGTGCTTTTAAGTTTACGTTAAAACCCCCTGCTTACATGATCAATTACATTCAACTGTCAAGTTTATGAGACAGTAAAATCAGTTCAAGGAAAGCTAAAACTCAAGAGTTTCACTTAAGAGTCTGCATCAATTCTGAGTCACATCGTGACCTATGACATAACAAGGAGTACCACGAATGGGAGTACTGGAGCACAATGTGTAGACAGTGTGTAGTAACAGTAAATCTGATTTATGAGAAAGTCCCAAATGAGGACTCAGTCTAAAGTTTTTAATTACTATCTGAAGCATCCTAAAATGCATTTATCTTATCTGCCCTGTCTTCTACCCTTTCTAACTGATACAGGTGTTATCTGATAGCTTTGCGATCATGCTTTAATATGGAGCACTAAAATCATAATCTTGTCCACAAACTAATGTTGGGACTTCACCATGTGGTTGAAACAAAGACAGAGGCCTACATGGAATTCCAAAAGCCTAAACTGGTTCAAACCATGCTAAACCCCATCAGGCGTCAAAAGATCACCTTTGTGATTCGGTTCAAACCACAACGCTGGTGCCTCATTGGACGAGGGCCACGGGAACCCCAGGGAGTCCCTGTGATACAGCCATGATGTCACTGAGACTATAAACATCAGCGCATACCTTCACTCTGCGCCGTCCATGCGACTCGATTCGTATGAAAGGAGGTGAAACAACGTTGGTGCCTTTAAAGAAAAAACCCTAGGTGATAGTCTTAACTTCGCTGGTGGAACAATAGATTGTTTTGGATCCCGAAGGAGGAGAGGATAACTTGCCTTGTGCTCCCCCACTTTAACCTGCAGAAGGAAGATCACGTAATTCCCGGATTCTTCAAATCGACATTCGATGTATTCTCCGCCGCCAGACAATTAAGCCATTTAACCCGCCGATACAGAGAAGTTACGATTCCCGGTTCTAGGCTTAGAGAAATTCCGCCTAGAAATTCAAAGAACAAATCCCTGCTGCCATACAGACGATTGGTTTGCACTCACACATTTGTGCGCGTTCACTCACAAATTCACAGCTAACTGCCAATTCTCATCATGTTATGAATTGCATTGATTCAGCTGCCTTGCCCCTAGAGAAAAGCCTTTGTTACTTTATTCTGAGTAATTACAGGGCAAGGAGATGTTTCAGTCTGGTTATTGTCATTGGTATTGCTGTTGCAACATATTCTGACACAGGCAAAGATGAAAACAATCGATTTTTTTTTTTTTGATTATATTATACATTTGTCACACTAAATTATTCATTATGAGTTGGGAGATAATAGTTTATTTTATTGGCTTAGCAGCAATTTTTTTCTCTAAAAGGTAAAAACAAAGCTGCACTCTTAACACTACACACACACACACACACCTGTGAGGAGAATAGTTGGCTCCTGAGATGGACAGATGCTCTTAACTGTCTCCTCTCTTCTGTCCAGACCGTCGTCTTCACCCTGAGTTGTGTCATCGTCACTAAAAGAAACGACGAGTTTGAGAGAAGAAGAAAAATTGTTTTATGTAGAAAAATGTTTGAGGAATAAGCGTGGAAAAACAAAGAAGATTAAGTTAAGGTTTGAATGTGCTCTTGAAAATAAAGCATTTCAGTTTACTTTGCTGCCAAGTCTTTGGGTAGTCAGCTTTCAAAAGTTTATATTTCTGTCCACAGGGAAGGTGGCAAAGCCAGACACGTAAGCAGGCATTATGAGTAAAATCTTCCATCCAAACGCTGTGGCCGGATCAGTGACGGAAGATACAGAATAGGCTTGTAAAGAAAAACAATTGTCACCCCATGTTCTGCAAAAGCCAAAAGTGTTGAAAGCACATCTGCAGATCTGACAGCACTATGCCGTCCTGCTTGGAAACAAAAATGGCAAGTGTGCAACTAAAGCAATGACCTGAATAAGTTGATTAACCCTTTATTCCAAATTTTCAGTGCTAAACAGGAAATTAGCTAAATTGATTGAGACACAAGTGTTTCTATTTAACAAGTAGTGTGTAACTACAAAAAAACCTGCAACAATTGGCAACAATTGGCAACAATTGGCAACAATAGGCACGTCTGATAATTGATTTATGTCAGTTTGAAAAAAAATAGTTTGATGGTTCCAGCTTCTTAAATGTAAGAATAAGCTGCCTTTTCTTGCTTTACATTGTAGTAAATTGAATATTTTGGTGTTTCAGGCTGTTGGTCAGACAAAACAAGAAATCTGATGACAAAACTTTGGCCTCCAGGTAGTTGTGATGGGCATTTTCAATTTTGAAATGTTTCACCAAATAATGAATTGAGAAAAATAATCGGCTGATTAATCAATAAAGATAATAATAATAATAATAATAATAATAATAATAATAATAAGTAGTTGCAGTCTTATCGGTTGACTTTGTTGCTTTGTTTTTGATTTTCTTTTCAGGTAACACCTTTCTTTTTGGAAAAGTGTCTTTTGGGATGCTTCATAATCAACAATCATATGGGTTGAAATGTTAATTAGTGAAATACACTGTGCATTGTACAGTATGTCTATACTTTAAGGTAACACCTGGTAGCTTGCATTTCATCAGACCCAGAGGTTCTTGTAATGACCACGTAGTTTATAGACAGGTAAACCTTGTGTATAAAAAATGAAAACTTATGAGAAACCCATAAAATAAAACATATTTCAGTGGTTCACTTGCATTTTAGTAGCAAAGCTAACCAGTTATGCCAGAGCATCACATAAATAGTGCAGGCCATGCAAAGTCAGTCTACTGACCTTTGTCTCCCTTCCTCATCTCTCTGCTGGCCGTCAGTCTGTTGGAGCTGGCGGACAGAATCCTGCAGGCCTCTGATCTTGGCCTTCTTCTCATTCAGCACCATGACAAAACGTGAGTACAGCTCGTTCTCCAGCATCACCTTATCTTCAACCTGCTGCTCCAGCCTGGTGAGAAAAACACACCAATGTGTGTGAAAAAACATACATGCCAGCAACGTACTCCCATATGCACATGGACAGACATGTTTATGCAAACACAGACAGACAAATAAATGTTTTAGAAGCAGAGAATTCTTGTTTGTTCGCCTTCCGAGATAAATTTGCTAAAAGGAATGATGCAGATGCCTCCACCCTGTGCAGACATTATTCACCCACATCCTCCATCTCTGGCAATGCTCCATTAACTGGCCATGGAATCAATAAGCAGATAAACAATTACATAGAAAAATCTACTTGAAAAGAAGTCATACATGAAATGAAAGACATACAACTGAAACATTTGAAGCTAGTTCCCAGAAATCACAAGGCCAGTTTGCAACACTGGGTGGAACCCTTAATGCTCTCAATGGGCGACCAGTGATGATGTCATACTTGGTGATTGCTGTGCATATAAACAGCTGGAAGTGCAGCTTATAAAGAAAAGAGAGCTTGCATGCAAACAAGACAACCAACGAACAAATTCCAGCACTGAACATCTTTCGGGGGAATTTTCCATTTGAACTTGACATTTGCTCTCCATTACATATTATTTTATAAACACAAATTTAAATCCATCAGCAAAAAAAAAGAGGCGGCTTTCGTCCTCATTCTTACTCTATGAGAATTCTCTGGTGCTCCTGTTTCAGCTTACGGTTCTCTTCTAACAGCTGGCAATTTTTGGACTCCAGATATGTACTGCGCTTTAGGGACTGGCCAATCATCTCCCGGTTCAGCTCTAGTGGGTCTGGAGCCGGCTGGAGCTCCACAGAACCCAAGTGCACCTGAAAAAAGTAGGGAAAGAACAGCAGAGAAGACGAAGGAAAATGAGAGAGCAAGATCAAATGAGCATCAGTATTCATATCTAAGGAGATAAACTTTCTCTGATGCTTGTTTGGAAAAGGAAATGTACTTATGACTTCTGGTGACTAGTAGTTCTTTTGATTACCAATGTTGAATGCACTTATTGTAAGTCGCTTTGGATAAAAGCGTCTGCTAAATGACTGTAATGTAATGTAATGTAAATGTAATGTCTTTAGACTGGCAGGCTTTAATTATTCATGATAGGTTCACAAGCACAGCAATGTGGGAGGACCTCAGTACTCCACGGTCCTCCTCTGCATTGACAGGTAACAGTTAAGATAGTTCATGGCACATGGTAAGCATAACCTCCGAGTGCCTCCCTTTGAGCATGACCGACTGGGAGGAGACAACAGGACAGGTTTAAGACTATGGCTGCGTTCCAAATCGTTTTACCTTTAGTACGTACGGCAGCTGCCCTTACTAAGTAAGTACTGTTGCAGTATGCATACAATTGGGACATACTTCTTTGTCATAACATTGTGCCTTGAACTTTGACCCTAGGCTCATATATCCGTCGGCTTCTGTCAATGAGCTGTCATCAGGCTGTCATCAGTTAGTGCTCTTTTGTATCTTCCACTTTGTGGGTCAGAATGGCCAGAAAAGCATGCTGGCTTGAATACTGCAAAATGCAACCGAATGCAGTAGGACATCCTGGTAATCTTGGCATACTGCATACTGCATTTTAAATACTATTTACTGTATGTATGTATGTATGTATGTATGCATTCTAAATCTTTTTCTGGCATTCTAAATAGTATGGTAGCACTTTACATCTCCCAGCTGCCCCAGGAGTACCAGGGGATCCCCTTAGAAGAAGCTGGGGGAAAAAGTACATCTGGCACTACAATCCTGACCTAACTAAAATAGAAAGTTGACTCATAGATTCATAGATTAAGGAAATAATCTTGCATCTAAAGCAGCTTCCGAACCTGCTTAAAGTGAAAATGAGTAAGCATTTGTACCACATCATCATCTGAAGCACCGCAATATAGAGGTGTAACAAACCATTACATCACATTTTCTTTGAAGTGGTAGACCTTTTAAAATGTTGAGGTGTATTATATTCTTCCTGGGAGAAATACAGGATGAATACATTGGTCACCAGTAAACTATGTGAGCACTAAGTGAGCACACAGTTCCCTCTCTGTCTGTGAATTTTTGGAATCACAGACAGGCTTCCGATGTAATAAAACATTCCTCATTTGGTTATCATTTTGGCACTAAGTCACAGAGCGGAGCTCAGGCATCGCAGCTGGCAACAGAAAAATTCGGAAGTTTTTGAACATTTAGTTGATGTGTCAAATTTTCTAAATTCCACCATAGCAGTCCCGTTTTGAAGACGCAAAATAGGACTAAATCTACAGCAAACAGCTATAGGTCTATACAGAATACCCTGAGGAAGCAAAACACTGTTTGACCTGGAGTTTGCACATCAAAGTTACAAACCAAACATATTTTCAAATAGCTGCACAGTCCTTGTTTGCTTATTGCCTTGGAGATTCATCCCCCAAACAAATACACACACACACACACACACACACACACACACACACACACACACACACAGGTACTGCTCATGATGCACTGGGAAACCAGAAGGTGATGAGGTGCTAAATCTTCCCTGGGCTATGTCAAGGTCGCAGACCAACTGTAATAAAGCCGCCATCTTCAAAAGCTCTCATAAAATACTTGTCATTTTTTCACCTGGGCCGATGCTGTTCTGGCAGGCCACACAGCTGTTTCTCCACCACTGGTGAAACTGAACATGTTGAGTGGACATTCACTTCACATCGCCACCACAGCTTCACTAGCTTAGCCTTTTTTTCTTATTTTTTTCTTTTCTAGTCTCTTTCCGTCAAATTTTCTTCTTCAAAGATGTTGTCGCTCTTTTCCCGACTTCAGTAAGAGTTTGATTGACAGATGGTTCACCCAATCATCTGCCAAGTTTATTGTTTTAAAGTGCCTGACCTTTGCCAACAAGTTTCCAGTGACGGCTTCTCAGATGGTTCTGTGTAACATACCATCTGGTGGGTCAGTGGTCAAAGTGAATTTATAGATTAGTGACTCCATTCAGTGTCATTCCTCAAAACGATCGATATAGATTAAGAGATCATTATGTAAAAAAATCCCTTTGAGTAGTGGCATGCTTATTCAGTGCCAGTTCTGCCAGTCTGATCAAAACAAGGAAATCAGCGATTTAACAAAAGTCAACTTAATAGGATCGGGACACAGAGACCACCCAAAATCTAAAGAGGATGAGGTTCCTGAGAACTCTTAAAAATCTAGAACAACATCACGATCTCACAGTGATGCAATGCAGGCTCCTCTCAGGGGCTTCGAGTCATTTTGTGTGACACTGAGCCCCGTAAGTCATCAGTAAGTTGACATAGTGATTCAGTGTTCATGCAAGATGGGTGACCATGGCTAAGTGGAGAGCAGGGCTGCCTTTCAATCAGAGGGTTGGTGGTTCTGCTAGTCTCATGTCAATGTGTCCTTGAGCAAGACACTTAACCCCAAAATTGCTCCCGTAGCTGCGTCTACGGGGTGTAGATAGAACTGAATTGTAAGTCGCTTTGGATAAAAGCATCTGCTAAATGACTGTAATGTAATGTAATGTAATGGTCCACCATTAATAAGGAACTGGTAGAGACTGGTGTAGGGAAGAGGCCTGGTAAGAATAGCTGATGTCTGTCTTAGTCATAAGTTTGAATAGTGTTTAAGTCATCATGTCCACTTCAAAGATATACCAGCTTTTACAGTACAGTAGGCCACCCATTATTATCTACAGTATATACACAGATAGGAGGTCATGATAACTGTGAAAGCTTTGATCTTACTTCAAACCTCTCTTCCATCTTCTCCTCAAACCCCTCCTCTCCTTTTTTTACTACCTGTGTCTAAATCTCTGCAGTGCTTCCAGTGGAAAGTAATTTGGCAATAAATCAGCCATGTGAGAAACGATAATGTGAAGGCTTTGGACTGTGACACGCTGAGTACACTAATACTTCCACACTTTAAAGAATGTTGTCCTGCATTTACTGTACAAGTAAGTCAAATGTCAAATGTTGTCTTATCCGCTGAAATTGTTCAACACCATAATCGTCCTGACCAGCGTGTTAATATGGTATTACCATCCTAAGACACCAGATACAGAGATCTAAGCTGCTGGGAACACAACCCTTATTTACTGGCTTAGCACTGGAAATGGATGCAGCTGTTGTTTATTTATTCTGCTCCTTCTCTTAAATACCAAAAGGTTGTGTTACTTTCAGGGTTTCTGAGAAAAAGCAAACACGTGAATTCCAGATCACCAAAAGTTTACCTTCCGCTTACTGTGCAACATGGAAAAAGGAAGGATGCACTAATCAAAATATAAATCAGGAAATGTAGGCAAGCTGCATGCTAAGTTTTACACCAATTTCCTTTTTAGACCCTTTCAATACAGAAAGGGTCTAAAAAGCTCCCTTTATTTTCTTGAGCATCTGCTTCTCCCCTGGGACACAGAGATAAAGTTAAAGGTCAATCTGCACACATTTGCCAGCCTCAGCCAAGGTGTGGGAGGTCAGACTGTCTGTGAGCCAGGACCCACTGCCACATTTTTCTACTGTGTTACTAAACCAACAATACAATAAGTAACTTATTCATAGCTGCTGTTTAAGCCTTTATCCGCATTAGACGTATGACTTTAATATAACAGGGTGGGCTAATGTATGACAATTTAAATATTAATGCTGCTAACATAATAGGCCAAGACAGACAGAAAACAAAAAGACCTCAAAGATGAGATGAGATGCAAACCCCGGAAAATCTACTTTTTGGGATGAGACCTACTGTAAATAACATCATCAACAGAGACAAAAAAGATTAAGCAAAAAGTGTGAATGAAAAAAATCTTTCAGGATTCAGGATAAGTTTGTCTGACATTACAACAAGGGCTGATGTGTGTGTGTGTGTGTGTGTGTGTGTGTGTGTGTGTGTGTGTGTGTGTGGTCTGACTGTTTGTTTGTGTGTGTGTGTCTCCACACAGCTAGCCAGACCATAAGGTCAACCCCGTGGAGAAGGGGGGACGTAGGTGTGGAGCACAAAGCCAAAAGAACACATTCCCAGTGAAAAAGATACCATAACACAGTGTAGGCACAGAGGACACAAAGCTTTCCTTATCACTCTGTTCAACACATCACTAGAGACCAAACCCACCATTTAGTCCATGGATCAGAGGAAAATAACCCCTATTAATCAATAACTATTCATCAATATTATAACAGTGATCTAGCATCATTGGAACTCCAAAATGAAAGATCTGGGGCATATGAATTTATTTAATTTGTTGGCAAAACTTCCAGCTTATAATACCACATTTATATTATCATTATATTTTATATTGGGGCAACATTTCTCTCTTTTTTTATTACAAAATAATAATTGTGTCCAAGGGAGCAGGGAAGTGAGTGGGTGAGCACTGTGTGCATGATGACAAAGAGGCTGTGTTCAAGGCTGGGCAAGGGTGCTCAATATGGGAAGTGTGGGCACGGAACGGAGGATCAGCTTGTCCCATCAGCTCCCTTGTCCGCCGTGCAGAGGCGTGAGGCCAGATAAAGAGCAGGAAGTGAGGGAGGACATCAGTCAGTCTATCCCCGATAACATGAATGTTTCCATAAACATGGGCATGCTATGGCACAGAACCAGCGCAGACAGTGAGGGATAAAAGGTAAAATATCGAGGTATCTGCCAAGAATACGGGGTTGCAAGATGTTTAAAGCACGAAAGGGAGGCATTATTAGAATTTACTTTCAACCAGAGAGACAAACGCTGTGTTATGGAACTTGCTGGTGGAATATGCGTCGGTGGATCAGACTCTGTGTTCAGAATAAAAATCTGGCATCCAGTGCTATCACAATATCCCAAACACTAAAAACAGAACAAAACTAAAAGTCAAAAGTCTGACCCTAGATGATTGCAGATTGTATTATATTTTTTTCTGAAACCACAATAAAAGCATTTTGCCCACTTCATGGGACCGAACATTTTTATCACCAACGATGACAGTGGGCATTTTGTGTTTGGGCTTATCAAAACTGTTAACATTAACTAATGTGTTTAAAAAGTTCACATGTGGGCAGGTGGTGCTTTTTGGCATACGTGTACAGAGGATAGAGTGAAAAATCACATTGTGGAGAGGCCCTATGTTACAATGGTTCCAAAGTGCCAGTAAACTGCTTCAATACAGCAAAGAGTAGCTTAAAGAATGCTTGAGACTCAAAGGCTGAACATCATTGCACTGGGAATACTTGTTTTGCTGCACAAAAAGGAAACCCTGATGAAGGGATCTCTTATCCTGTTGTTTTCTAACACGCCATTATGAAAAATGATATGCACAGTACACGTTTAAAAACTGTAGAGGTTTGATATTAGATACATGGCTTGATGGCCTTTGGTATAAGACACAAAAATAGAAAAAGAAAAAATGAAAAGAAAACAGCTTTAAGATCTGCCACAAAGCATAAAGGAACGGCTGCAAAATAGAAAAAGAGAGGAAAAAGGACACCAAACAGATGTAAACAAATATTAACTAAAAAAAACTAAAACAAAAAGCTTTCTACTTACAGGAAGAAGGGGAAGAGAAAAACAGGCCAATGAATGACCACATCAAAAGTAGCTAAAAAGTGACTATTAATGTATTATCATCTCTTTATCAGTGTTTATTTTAAGTTTTTGCTTTGGCTCCCCCACACACTTATAAATGATCATGTGCATAATTTACAGGTATTATTGTTTATAAATACTGTGGACAAAGGCGGGCTGTGAACATACAAACACACTCAATATGTACAGGTACATATTGTATCATTTCACACTTCAGAATAAGAAAACATGGACTACTGGCGTCGTTTTGCACAGCTGGAATCCCCAGTGATCTATAACACCAGTTCTATTTGACAAACATAAAACATCGACATTCAGTGTCACATGCTTCCACCCAGACTCATCCACAATCCTGCGGCTCCGGTTACCACAACTGACAAGAATCAGAGTCTCAATCTCCCTGGATCGAAAGCTGGTCTGACGTAAGAATTGTGTAGCTCAATGGTACTCTAAGACAGAGTGACAATTGTTCTTTTTTTATAAAATGGCTGGATGTCTCTGGATAACTGATCAAATATGTGTGTGACCATGATGCTGCTTGTCAAAGTGCTAAAACAAAAAAAAGAGGAAACACAAGTAATGAACGACCATAGTTGCATTGTGTAATCAACTTATCAATGGACACTAAAGTGAAATTAATAAATATAGTTAATAAGCTTTTAGGGAGCCAAATCCAGGCAGTCTTAAACAGACGTACAGGGTCTGTTAATTCCACTTAAATCCTCAGAACACTAAGTGTCTGTATAAGTGTCAGTACTAGGACATTTATTTTTCTACCAATGACAGATTGGTACTTAAACACACATTAAGGAGGAGGTGATGTCTGACTTAGCCATGTTAAACACCTGTTTAGTAGCAGTTTAACAACAAACACCCAAATTACATTCATTCATTACAACTTCAAGGGTCATAATCATAAAATATTAATGTCAGGTTAAGTTTGCCACCTGTTTAGTCCCTGGCCTCTTTTCTGCTATTCCCAAAGGAAACTTGCCTCATTTTGGCACCCTGAAATTATCTGGCTGGGAATATATGTTTCATTTTTTAACCTCTGACGTGTTAGTAAAAAACAAGGAGAAAGGAAGAAAAAAACAAGAAGAAGCAGGTGTTAGACAAGGTGGTAGTTAGCACTTAATGCAAATAGCCCCCAGAGATTAGATTTGTGTCTACCACACACATACTGCACAAACAGTGATGATTACTGTCAGCAACAATGTGAGCATCGATTACATATTTAAAAAGCACACTTGGGGTCAGATTTGGGCCTCTGTCAATCATTTTGTGTGGTCTAGTTGCTCCTTTTGGCAACAAGTTTTTCACTGCTCACAATCACGAAATACTTCCGCGCCTAAACAAATGAGAGAGTTAATTTATTTAATTTCAAAACTGGTGGAATTGTTTCATTTGGGTATATAAAAGTCAGATGGTGGATGCTGTTCATTTGTTAGTCTCTCTTGCGGTTCATTTACTGTTGATGGTATGCATTTGGAATACGTTTCAGTGATTTGATGGAGTGCACTGAGAGTTACCATAATTAAGGCATCAGAAATGCATTGTGATTTACTGTCAATATAAATACTGTCAATTATATATCATCCCATTAAAAAAGCCTTGATCAACTAATGTTACCACTAGGGATGTCCACAGTAGTATCTCTACAAGGCCATAATAGTAAAACTAGTAAATCATTGTATATCTTACATTAAAAATCAAAATCAAAGCTACAGTATATTTTGGGAAATCTTGTGTGGGTTTCAGAGTTTGAAAGAGAGAGCATCCAAAAACATGACTAAAGGTGTGTTGTTTAATTTCATTATTGAAGTATGAGATGTAGTTAGTTAGTTCGTTAGTTACCGTTTTGTCAAGAATGTCAAAGGCCTGGCCACCTCATTAAAAAACTAACGGTATCTCTGCACATGTCCGAACACAAACACATGCACACAACCCACACATAGACACAAAGAAAGCCTGGGGGAGTTGGAGAAAGAAGAAGAAAAAAAAGCTTTAATCAACTGTTGTTTAACATTGTTAGATGGGGACGGCCCTATCCATAAATCAGGGTTTTATTGTCTCTGCAGTGTTCCTAACCCCCTGGCCTTCTGCCTCTGGTCTCCTCTACCTGCAGCAGTCTCAGGACCCCGAGTGACCTGCTGCCCGGAGGCAACAGCATCCTCTCACTGTTTGGAAGAATAACACCAAAATCCACGAAAGCCCTGTGACCTGTACTCCATCAAACCTGCCACTCACTGTGAACTATGAAAGAATTGCCTTAGCACAGCACGCAATACATGTCTCTGGCAGCGCCTGCTGCATTCATTTAAAAAAAGATGTGCTTTTATCTGGAGAAATGATTGTATAAATTTAGGCAAACTAACTCCACCTTACGGTGATGTTTATGAGCTGGGGCCGTTAGACAACTGACTTATATTGTTAGTATTGGATGACTGAGTGATTCCTATCTCTGGCTTTTCAGTGGCCCGAAGGCAACCTAGCCATTCTAATTCCGCTTTAATGTGGGGTCACTATAATCCTTATCTTTTTTAACAGCCCCCTGTAAAGAATAAGACTTCCTTTCTATATTGTTGTATGTCGTTAGATGCGTTTATCCTCAGGGAACAGTGATAAGGGGGAAGTGCACGGTGTGGAATTGGGAACTACTGATAGAGCTACACAATAAAGAATTAATAAGAACTCTCTTCAACAACAGATTCCTCAACACTTTTGTTTCTACTCCTTAACCACTTAGTTAATGAGTTTGCAATACCACAGTTGGTTCATTACTCGATGCCTAAACAATGATGCAAAGCACCCCAAAATCAATTCCAGTGAATACTACAGAGCCACAGCAGTTTCAGAGCTGCAGTTCCAGTCCAACCTGGACGTATATGCCGGCAGGAGAGTTTAGAACGGCGTTGTTGGTGGAGGCTAATTTTTTCATACACTGAGACAATGATATACAATACAGAAGAGCCGGTTTGAAAATTAAATTAATATGTTTGAAGGTTCGTCAGATGGCAAGAAGTTATCACAGGGACATACATTAAGTTTATCTTTCGTCCCAACGGTAAACAGTAGATAAATGGCATTCACATTACAAAGCAAACCACCAGAAAGGTGCGTTGCACATGTTTGCTTGAACAACATGCGGGATGATGTTTGCGTTGCAGTTGAAGTTGAGCCAGGTTCAACTTTTTCCAGACAACCCTGCATTATCTTTGCTGTTGCCCTCTGTGCCGGCATTACCGCTGTGTCAAGGCAGCAGTCTCATTGAAATACATAAGGGCATAAAGTTTGTTATATCAACTTTAAAACAAATGTACAGCTTTTGTCAGCTACACCATACTGGTAACTTTTTCATTATAACACTGGCAAATTCACAAAAGTGTTGCGCTGCATTTGAAGTGAATTTATAAGGTGTTTCACGCCCAGACTTTCCAGTGATCATTGCATATATTTTTTGTGAGTCGCACCTTGAAACGAGTCAGATTGCTGTGGCAAGTGATGTGCAATTCATGGTGCCTTCAGCGGTCTAAATCCATTCTTTTTGAATTAGCCCTTGAGAGTATAATAGTAAAAATCTACCCAAAGCTCGCTCACCGAGATGTCATTACAGATCTTCTGATATGAGAGATGACAGCGATCTGGACTGACATGGAAAGAATACACCCCCTTGTCGCCTCCTCTCCCTCCTCCTCCTCCTCCTGATAGCGCTTGGAGAAGATCCTCAACATATCTTTCCCTTGTGGCTCCCACATCGTTGGCGTCCTTTGTCACCTCGTCTTCTGAAACTGGACACAAGGAATGCATTTTTCTAATTGTTGCATCATTTTAAAGTTGTACAGCTGAGAGAAGGGCAAAGAAGTGATGGCAGACTGCGGAGCAAAACATTAATTATGTAGCATGTGAAAGCGGATTTAAAAGGAAGCGTGCACAGAAAACAAGGGGAATGTCGTCAGCTGTTGCACAGCTGCTCACACGGGGGTGAGGGTCCCAATTAAACCATCAAACACAAAAAACACTGACGACCCAGAAGCCCGCACATAGCTCTCACAACCCCATCTCTGCCTGTCAACTCTGCAGATGGACAGCAATAGAAAACTAGGGAGCAGTTATGTTCCAGGTGTCCTTTCAGAGAAAAAGTATGCATATGTAACCACACACACACACACACACACGCACACACACACTGAACACTGACTTGCACATACAAAGACAAGCCTTGTAGAGTTTAATCTACTCTCTACACCTGTAAGCTGCAGCACAGCAGAGAAGAGGGGGGTTGAAGAAACAAGTTCACTGCTGTCCCTCTGCTTTAAGGACCAACAGTTTCAATATTGTGAGATGGGGTCAGCCAGGTGCACAGTTTGATGAATAGTAAACCTGGTGAGAACCCAGTCTAGTCAATGGTCAAAAGATGTAATTCTTTACAGATCACATAAGCTGAAAATTGTTTATGTGTTTGCACGTATGAAGTCTTTACCCTCTCCGATCCATGCCGAGCTGCCGTCAGTGAGAGCTAGTGTGAACCCAGCCCCCAGGTCTAAGGCCCAGTCCACTCGCAGGAAGTACGGGGTGCCTGGATCCGAAGCTACAGTAATCTGTCGGACTGTACCACTCATGACCTGCAAAAAAATAGGAAAGATAGGAATTAAGAAAGTTAATACCAGGGTGCCATTATGATTCATTTTTCTAACCACGGGCTCATTGCATTGTGTTCAAGATAGATTGCAGGCCTACTGTTAGTATTTGGTCCTTGGTCCTCCTTTTCGTAGCATTTCATTTTAATGTTGGATGGTTGTGTTAATCTTCCAATTGCATCAATGAGCCTCATTGATTACTTCTTGTATTTGGTAATAATGTCTTTTAGAGTGTGTGTGTGTGTGTGTGTGTGTGTGTGTGTGTGTGTGTGTGTGTGTGTGTGTGTGTGTGTGTGTGTAGTGGGGGTCTCTTTGAGTTAGTGGAACCACACAGAGATTTTGGCAGGTTGTTATGTGGACTCCCTGACCACCAGCAAGGTAATTACACGCTGTTAAAGATAAATAGGGGCATATTACCAAAAACACCCAGTTGTTGTCCGATTTAAGTCAGCGTGTACATTTATCAAACAAACTACAGTTCTTCTCATCTCATCTCATCTTCAACCGCTTATCCGGGATCGGGTTGCGGGGGCAACAGCTCCAGCTCCAGTTCTTATATTTCTTTAAGTGAGTCTGAACATCCTTACGTCAAACAGCCAAACTAAATCATGAGTTTGCACAACAAGATTTAAGTCTGGAAGCATCCAGTAGAGAGCAGATTAAGCTCAATTAGGTTCTTTAGACCCACAAAGATTTGTAACATTTCAAAACCTCATGTTACACTGTAGATGAAAAATTAACCAAGATTCTGCAGCTGCATGGACTATTTCTCACATCAAAATGATTTAGATCTTTGTTGATAGTTTAGGAATTATACATCATATTTTCACAAGAACCATCATGTTTGAAAATATAAAGCAAAGACCAATGACAGCCCTTCAATCACATGACAGGGATTGCCTTGATGGGAGTGAAGAAAAGAACTGTTGCTACAGCCCGACACAGCTCAAGCTAATTCATCCATGGCCATGCCAATGCACAATGGGCAAAGCAAACACTGTGGGATCCATGCTTTTAGAGACACTTCATACTGTGAAACTAAATCATTATTTGCCAATACAACACTGCTCAATGAGTGTGCTGAGCAAGCATGTTTGGTAATGTCACCGTGCCCTCAGGCTAACTGATTCACTGCTGCAGTTAAAGTTAAGTCTCCTGCCAGAAGCAGCCTATGTTCCACAGATCAGTTACAAGCAATGTTGATTTCAGGAGTCATATGATCCATCAGATTGTTCATGCCTTGTCCTATTGGTGAATTGGCTACGCGTCAGGGTTTTTTTTTCTTGAGAAACTTTTACTTGATTACGGATGTCCAGGCCAGAACATGTGATTACTGCTTCCACGTGAAGTGAGAGGTGAGTTGGACATCTTCCCTGCTTAACTATAGGGCAACATGTGTGGAGATGGAGGGAAAAGGACAGCTAAATTGGCAGTTAGCCAAGTTGGACATGTTTGAAAAAATGAAAATGAGCGCCTTTGGACACTGTGCTATAAGTTAAGACGTGACAGCACTTTTTTTAGTATTATTCTTTTGCATCCCCCACCATATACGCTGACAGAGCAGGTGGTCAAGGTGGTTCAAAATGAGACATACAGCAGAGATTTGAGACACACACACACACACACACACCAGTGCATACGCATGTGAACATGCACAAAGAACCTTGCAGCAGATTAAAGTTGACCCTTTGTGCTTGACGAAGGGGTGTGTCTGGACGAAACGAGATGAGGGAGCTGAAGGTTCCAACTTTAACCTCATAAAGTGAGCCCAGCTACTCATTAGTTACTGTAACATCTGTTGTGCAGGGACGATGACCCTGTGGTAATGACAGAAGGACACTCAAATTAAATAAACAGCGCTGTCTGTCAGGAATGAAGAGCTGCACGAAACCTTCAAAGTCAAAACCCCGAAGTCTTCCTGTTCAGTTACTCGATCGACGGACACGATTACTAGAATGCTTAAATCATCATCCAAAGCCTACAGCTTTGACACGGCACCCTTATCCTGTTCTCTTGCTCCCTCTGTAATTTCTTTGCTCAACCTTTTCATTGTCATTTCTTCAGCATTGCCGCATATGAAAAACTGCAAGCCATAACTGCGCAGGAAGTACTAGGCAAATGAGTCCAAAGAGCCTCTAATTATGCATATTGTGTCTTAAATGGGGAGTTCATACAGAGTAGAAATAGCCACGGCAGTTAACTGTCTCTTTAATGGGCCCGGACAACTCAGCCAGTCCTCTCACTGTACTTTCACTGGACTTTCCCTTCATGCTTTCTCCAACACAATGGTTTCAGGTTGAAAAAGATTCTTTTGGGTAAAAAGATGATGCGAGAACGGGAGCTGAACCACAAAAACGCTCCTGCTGGCAGCATAATTTAGCTGAAGTTATACGGCCCTGCGAGCCAACGTAATCCTTGATCACAGAAAATGAATGCTGGATAGTGAAGTGCAATAATTCATACATTTCCATAATTTAATTTTGAAATAAATCACACAAAGATTACTTCAGTCAATAACACATTTCAGAAGAGAAACTGTACCACTGGTTGTTTGTAAATAAATCCGTAATCTACTGGAACAAACAGGAGTGAGCCACAGTCAAACAGCAATCAATGTCTACTTCATTCAAACCCTTGAAGAGATGAGTAATTTAAACAGGAGGGCAAACGTGTTAGACAAACATACATTGTTAGCCTGCAGGGTAGTCGTCCTGACCTCTTTCTTATAATGTTGTATACAACATCTTGCTAACCCTGGATTCAGCCACACAATGCTAATTTTAACATCTCCAATTTTCACGTAGGAATAAGTTAGTTGTGAAAACCTAAGCCCTCTTTAGTCACAGAGGTAAGGCAACTCTCAGTGACCAATGTGGTTGCGTAAAAGTAAGACCCAAAAGTATAGAGACCCATGTGCAATACAACCTGTGACAGCACCACATTGGTGGCATAATTGGTGGCCCAACTACTAGGGCTCCATCAAGCCTTGATTTGACTGCAGCAGTCAGGCATGCATGTACTGTGCTGTAGCACTTGGTCAGTGCACTGTAAACTATAAAACTTAAGCACATTTAGAGGAATGTGGGTCTGTTTAAAGTACACTTGCTCATATCTTGCTCTCAGAGAACACTCTTCATTCAAAGACTTTGTTCTTATTCACACTCTTGAAGTAAAAAATTGCAAAAAAATGATTTATGTGTGGTTTACAATCTGACAGATTTCTTCTCACATGAAGAGCTCTCCAGGAGTGTCTGTGAAGGAAGGGTTGATGAGGATTTATGAAACATGGTTTCAATGCAATCAAGATGCAGCCGTGGCTGGTTGGAGGGAGGAAGGGGACTTAATTGTAAAAACCCTCAGGGAAAAGTGAACCACAAAAATGTTCAGTTTCACTTCACCAAAGATGAGAGTATCTATTAGGCTATGTTCCTATAAATACCAGTCAAATGTATCTGTAATAATAACTTTATTTGTAAAGCATTTATCTAAACCATGTTACAAAATGCCTCCAGGATTATTTTTACAGTTGCTTGATTGTGAAATCTAAAAATAAAGACAAATGTCCATCTCGAGTTTCCACCATACTATTCAAGCATCTTATTATTTTACTTTATGATACAGATGTTACCTCGGATTAACAACTTCCGGGTTCTGCAAGTGCAGTCTAGATCTTATTTCTCGCTTTATCAACGGTGCACCGTGGTAGAACGATGTGCAGTAACGTTACAGATAATACGCCCTTAATGACGTGCTATGTTGGTTTTCTCTGACAGACGGTATACATTCACTATAATGTTGTTTTAGAAGACTTACGGTACTGTATGGGCTAACTACTGCGACGTCCAAACGAAGGCATTTTTGTATTAAACTCAAATCAACACTGTTCTCCCAGTTGACAGTTTTTTTTTACATAGATTTCAACCTTCCACTGCTGTGTTATCAGCCAATCAGCAAGCGAGATTTACTGCGCACAGTACGTGCTTACGTTACGTAAACGTTTTTGGTTACGTTACGTTACGTACGCTCAAGATAGCAGGAAGTGTGATGTGGCTTTGACTCACAACAAAATGGTGAGTTTTTTTTATGAATTAAGTGCTTCTGCTCTTTTACGGCGTATGTTAAGCATGATCTATAATACACGTCCTACGTGTAATCTGTGTTGGAAAAACACTTTGACTAAAACTAATGCTAACATTCTGTGTAAAGAAGGACGTAAATTATATGCTAAACTAGCCCGCTAGCATTGGCTAGCTAACATATGCTAAAAGTTTAGCAAATCAATCTATCACGTGTATGTGTATGTTCTTAAATATCGTTAGAATATATTTGCAAACATCACGTGCGTGGCAGCCCTGTGTTGGTGCGAGTTGTTTGATAAGAAAGTCCTAAATGATCACAAATTATTGAGAATGTGGAATGCGGGCATCGCAATGTTTTGAGGAGTGTGCCACGTAGCTGCACCATAGTTCAGGGAGCATGCATGTGTATGTCTGACTCGGTTACATATTAGTGATTGATTGGCTATAGCTGTTGTTTATCAATATGCAAGAACAGGGATATTATAAACAAAGTGTGCAACGTGATTGTTATCCTAATAATTTATTGAAATTAAGTCTTACTTCTTGATCAAAACATGTAACGTTAACTTCAGCAAAACCAAACACAGACCGGGAAGATGGATAATCGTTGCATATAGAAATCATTTTTAACCTACATCACAACGTGCTCAATTAGAAATACATGCACTGAATTAAATATGTTATAATGTATGCATTTCGCCAACAATAAGATCGTCGAAATGTTAATAATTTTGCAGAGCATGTCAGCAGCATCAACACACACACACACACACACACACAGGTGGAGAAAAGCTGGAGAATTTAAATACACTAAAACAAACATTATAATTGCTGATCTGCAGTTGTGTCTGATTTATTTATCGGTTTGTTTGATAAATAAGCTACATAGCTCAAAGTCAGGCAGAGCAGCCTTGGGTCTCCTTTTTGGCACACGGAAGTATGAGATTTAGATTTTTTTTTTAAGACACGTATCTTTTAGGTAGGTGGTTGATCTTGAAAATGAGTATATAGGACAATTGGAAAAAACATGCTATCTGTCCTCTAATCTGGCTTGAGTCATTGACAATCATGTGACTCTAACTGGGTCGACACAGAATGAACAGCTGGTACAACAACATTCCTTGTGACAAGTAGCGTAACGTCAGCGTTACAGGAAATGAACGAAAGTGAAGTTGGTGTTTCTAATGTGTATGACTTCGACTGTTGCTGCTAAGCTGCACTGGATCATGTCTACTCAATACTAAATATATCATTCTCTTTCCTGTTGCAGTCGGCCATTTTCAACTTCCAGTCACTGTTAACAGTGATTCTCCTCCTGATCTGTACCTGTGCCTACATCAGAGCGCTGGCTCCCAGCCTTATAGACAAGAACAAGACTGGGTATGATCAAAATACAGTGGTTAATTGACCCCTCAATACCTGTCTTTGCCTCTTTGAATGGGACACCATGTTATATCAAACTGCATAACCAAATCATTGGAGTGTTAACAATACGCTCATCATCCAAGTCTAAGCCTGAAAAGCCTAACGTTAAAGCCCCTCTAATTTCAGCCAGTGCTTGTTACCGCGCAGTGATACATTAATCTTAAGACAAATAATTTGTGTTTAATGCAAGTGCTATTCATTCTTCCTTCAACAGTTGATTCCAAATAGTTCACTTCTGTATTTTGAGAGCTGTTTATTTACGTTGTTTGGCAGAAACCCTAATTTTCCAACAATAATCAGTGAGTGTAGCATCAGAATAGAGTGTGTGTAAAATAAGAAGCTCCTCATTGAGGCGCGCGAAGTAGCAGAAGGCTTAAATGTTCATCATCACTGGATCATTATTATTCTTGGATGTACAAACTCCATGATTCACTTCTAATACGTCTGGCACAGCCCAGGAACAGCCAGACACACACACACACACACACACTCTCTCACACACGCACACACGCATCACTGGAGCAGGGAGGGACATCCTCTTCAGACAAACGCATGAGACTGAGAGTGGCAGATGGGATGATTTAATAGTTTTCCCTCTTGATTGGTTTGTTGACTAAGGCATGAGCTGTTATTTGTGTAGATGTTGTGCCACACATTATTCAAATGATTCTTGTGTGGCAGGGATTGGCTTTGAATCTAAGGGGGAGAACAAACTAAAAAACATTTTTACATTTCAAAAAAGATGTTTTTCCTACACTGTAGAAAATGATCTGGTCAGTTTGAAATTTGGAAGAACGTTGGTGGCTTGTAAACATGTACACTTGCAGACAAACACATCAGAAAAGTGAAGCCTGGAATGTCACATTTGCCTCAGCTGTCACTAGAGGTAATACGACTTGCTGTCCCCTTCTCTTCCAATGGTTTCACCCCTTACATGGAGTGGATGTCCGATGGCTGCCTGGGTTTTGTGGCAATGTGATTGCAGTCTTCTTTTAAAGTTGCTGTAGCTATCACCTTGACATATCAACATGAAACCCAGCTTCTTTTTAACTTTTAATCTCGCCATAACCGAGTCCTTTCTGTCTTTTTTTAGGATTCTAGGAATTTTCTGGAAGTGTGCCAGAATAGGTAAGCCTATGTTTGCCCCATACATTTTTTTTCTCATAATGAAATGTTGCTAAACAATGTGGCCTTTAACTTTGAACTATGCCATTTCCCAGGTGAGCGGAAGAGTCCCTGGGTGGCTTGCTGCTGTGTCGTCATGGCTTTTAGTATACTGTTTCTACAGTAGCGGACCGAAGACAAACGTGAATAGTAACATTGGGGAAATGAAGAGACAACGCGGCATGGACAGTACAATCCTAGAACCATTGCAGGACCTCCAGTGGTTGTCATTTAGATAATGTAAAAATGGAGACCTGTCACCACTCACCGAAGCCACGGAGAGAGAAAATGTGTCCGGGGGGGGGGGGGGGGGGGGGGGGGTGTGAGCTGAGCTGATAGCCCCAGAGTGTGTCTAGATCCCTCCAGGGACTTCCAGGCCTGTCTTTGTGTTTGATAATGTGGAATGTTTACTCCGGATGTATGTATGTATGTATGGGGTGGTGCTTTCTGTTATCTGCCATTTAGTTTAAAAGACAGAAGTCATATTCTTGGTGGGATCAAAATGATAATGTTTGTCCAAACATTTCAAGCTGACGTTTTTTTTCCCCTGCATGTTTGTCACAGTTGCATCAACCAGTTTGAAATTCTCCACAAAAAGGACCTTCATAAATGTTCATAAATGTTCATAACTGTCATGCGATTCACATGGAGGCTTGTATTTGGAAACTGAGCAACATCGAGGTGGGACTTTAAATCCTCCATGCACCTTCTAAGTTGTATCTAGAAACGGTGAGATTTCACAGCAAACAACATGGTAGAATAGCTCTCCAGATGGCTAATTGTCCTGCATATTTGCCTCAAAGAGCTACTGATGTTGTTAAAGTCAGTCAGTCTGCCACTATTTATTAAAGAACCTTTTTGGAAATCTGGTTTGAGAAGGCTGATTTTTCTAATTTTTTGATGTCTGTTGTGATAATGCCATACTGTAAGATAAAGTGTCATTAATAATGTCTACAAACATGCAAAATACAAGTTGATAACAACTTGTATAACTGTTGTCAATCTTCTCTCTTTAAGGACTAGATTTTACATACCTGACATGAATGATTGCAGCTGCAGAGTTGGACAAACTGTTTCTTGGTTAAGAGAAAACTTAAGCATTGCTGCATCTGAAGTGTAGTCCTCATGATGAAGTGAGATGGACGGTGAAGAGTTTGCGATAACCTTGCAGTCAGCACTCATCTTCACAGGGTTTTCTGCAAAGAACTGTTAGCTGATTGTCCCACACAACTTTACATTGCTTGATATCTGTCCATTTACTTCCAGATATGTAATGTAGTAGTGTAAGCTGCATTAGAATTGAAAGCAGGGTTGACATTCAGGGAGGAAGACTTTGATATAATGCCTTCAAGTATTTCACAAATTCCGGAGACTGAGGAAGTTATCCAGAATGCGTAATTGCCGATTTGGATGACAAATCCTCTTTATTTCATCTTTTAACTTTTGACAACTGTGGCAGCATAAAAGCAGAATTCCAGATAGTGTGGCATTATTCCAAATGCCGCATGCGACACTCTGATATTATATTGTTCCCATGAAAGAACAGCAGAACTAAGCGTCTGATTGGATATTGAAATTATCCAATCGGAAATACAACATTTACATTATGGATTTGTGTAATTGAAAGGAAAATCCCTAGGGTAAACACTTCCCACACACATTTCTCTTGTCTGTGTGATACAGATTCAAATAAAGGAGGAGACTTGTTGACACACTCACCTTTGATACTCTGATCACTGATGAGTGTCCATATCCCAACACCCCCACACACAGTCCCTTGTTAGGACACGTGCATCCCGCATTGGTGTGCATCTGTTTTGGCACTCCCGGGTTGAGATAAAGCATCAAGTGAAGGCTGCTGGTAAAGTCTGGATTATCAGGCAGTGACGCAGATACAGGAGACAGAGGAGCAGGAAGCCCTCAGTCATCTGCTTCTATCTTGGGAAGCAGAGATACTGCTGGGCTGGAGGGACATCACTGGGCCAATGAACCGATGTATTGGGTGATGATGAAAGGAAAACTTTATGGAAGAACTGAAGTCACTTACTCCAGCTGATGATCCCAGCTGTTATCAGCACCATTTACATCCAACCATTAACGGCCATATGAGAACAACATTGAGTCATTTGTAGTGAAAGAATTATCCTACAAAATATTAAGAAAGTAAACAGATGGTTGGAAACTGCAGACTCCTGGGGTTTCGGGCCTTTTGAGGACAAAGTTAAACTGACTTCACTTTTTTAATCAAAATGATTATTCTTAATATGTGGGCACAGTTGCAATGACAAAGACTATCTGGCGGTGACTTAGTTACTGGATGCCTAAAATAACATTTGGACTGTTCCTGTTGTTTCATAAGGGACTTGATGCGTGTTCTGATTTCTATGTTTGAGTTGGCTGATCAGAATCAGACTGGAGGCCAAATGGCTAAGAAACTAGATCATTTTCTTCTCAGTGTGTCAAACTTCAGTATTACATGTCATTATTAATTAAGTCAATATTCCATCCACCAGAACTGTATTCCTGACACTGTGAAGAAGGGTTTGAACAGCATTTAGACCGCCATTTAGGAAAATAACATTTCCAGACAATACAATTAAACAGTTAACTGAATGAATATAATATGAAAACTTGGCATTTGTTCAAAGCTTTCTGTGGTTGGGACTTATGAATTGCACAACAATTATCCAATGCGATGTATCACATCAATGCCCGCCACATGTCATACTCATATGTACAGTATATGTGAACTATACCAAAATGTGGGATGGTTTTCTCTCAGTGATTGAAGGGAAAGACACTGCCACCTTTTTGTTTATGAGGCATTGTTGGGCAAGTTACCCTTCTTCCTCACTTCTCTTACCTCAAATCCATTTATCATTACACACGCTCATGTTTTTATTCATCGTTTACATTTCACATTTCTAGATTTTATTGCTTTTATTGCTGCTGCTGCTGCTGCTGTTGTTGTTGTCGATCCTTTCTTCTTATATATTGTATATCATTTGAGCCAATGGAGTTTTATTGCATTGCTGTAAAAGAGCTTAATGCTAAATCAAGTTCCCCTGAATAAACAATGGATGATGATGATGATGATATAACACGAACATACACATACACATAAATATACATATATGTATATGCTGCATACCTGCATGTTCAGGGTTTCCAGGATGTGACAGTGGTGTGACCTTATTGGCCTTTAGTCCAAATGTTTTAATATTTCCCACTGATGTGTTAGAAAATCATTGAGTGCATATATATTTGGACTAAATCAAATGTTTGACATTCTCTGGTTGTAGTGTGTACAAAGTGACTTTTACAGTTCTACATTTATTTATTTTTTTAATCTCAGAAACTTAATTGATTTACTGACTGTTGATCTTAGCATCTATTTGGATATCAGCATTGAACCACCAACCAAAGATGATATTATAATGGCGATTAAATCCTTAAAAAACAGGAAAACCCCTGGTCCAGATAAGCTCAATGCAGACCTGAATCTGGCAGCTACAATTCTTCAACCACTTTTTACGTCTATATGGGAGAAAAAGAAAATACCTGATGACAGGTCAGAGGGGATCACCATCAAAGTATCAAAGAAAGGTTCTCTAAGAAATTGTAACAACTGGCATGGAATTACACTTCTGTCAATACCAAGTAAGATCATGGCAAAGATTATTATTAATCGAATAACAGATGCCGTAGACCAACATCTCCGAAAAGAACAGGCAGGTTTCAGAAAGGGTAGAGGTTGCAACGATCATATATTCACGTTCCATAACATAGAGCAGTGCACACAGTGGCAGAGGGAACTGTATATAAACTTTGTTGACTGAAAAAGCATTTGACTCCATTCATCGTGAAAGCCTTTGGCGTATATTGCGGCAGTATGGGATCCCTGACGATATGGTTCTTGTGATCCAAAGTTTTTATACCAACTTCACATACAGGGTTGGAAAAAGTCTCCAAAAATTCCAAGTGAAGACAGGTGTGAGACAAGGATGTGTGATGTCATCTTTGCTCTTCAATATTACTATTGATTGGGTAATGAGACAAACAACTGAAGACAAAAATAGAGGCATTCGATGGACACTCTTTTCATCACTTGAAGATCTAGACTATGCAGATGATCTTTTTCTTCTTTCACATACTCATCGGCACATGCAGGAGAAAACATCCCGCCTCAGTGATTTTGGTCAGAAGATTGGCCTGAAGATCAGCAAAAACAAAACGGAAGTGATGACTCTGAACATTCCAAAACCTTCACCAATTCAAGTTAAAGTAGAAGATCTTCCCAAAACTGACGAGTTCACATATTTGGGCAGCACTGTCAGACACAATGGGGGCACAGATAAAGACATCAGGAATCGTCTTAATAAGGCAAGGAACGCTTTCAAAGTACTGAATAACATATGGAGGACCACCATCAGGACTAAACTCAAATGGTATCAGAGCTGTGTTTTATCCACCCTATTGTACGGTTCTGAATGCTGCAGAATGACACAAGAAGACCTCAACAGACTATTAACTTTCCACACCAAGAGTTTAAGACGAATACAGCACATTTTCTGGCCAAACACCATCTCAAATGAAGAACTGTATTACAAGAATGCATGGAGACCATCCTAATGAGAAGAAGATGGAGATGGATAGGACATGTGTTGAGAAAAGTCCCTGCTGATATTACAAGAACAGCCTTAGATTGGACACCAGAAGGGAAAAGAAAAAGAGGCAGACTAAGAAACACATGGAGAAGAACTGTGGAGAAGGAGATGTAGAGCCTAAACCACTCATGGGGAACCATCCAGCGACTCGCCCAGGACAGACGGGCGTGGAAGTCTTTTGTTGCTGCCCTACATGCCAGGAGGCATAAAGGGCAATGATGATCTTAGCATATAGTTCAGTTCCTGTGGGCCGTCCTCTGGATGAAAAATATGGACACTGATATTAAGTGCCAAATGCAGGTTTTCAAGCCAAAGGGACATTGCTTCCAGCCCATGAACCCTCTTACCTTTCATTCTGAAGGGATTAAAGGACCAGCCAAACATGTCACAGCATGAGGTCGCATGAAATGTAGACGTCTAATCCAAAACACCTCATCTACAGTGTGGTGTTTCATGCATCATTAATTTACATGAATAATTACTGTCAGCTATGTCGTAAAGAGACAGATGTGATTGATGCAAATAGTCAGGAGTCATGTCGACCTCACTGATTGGTAAAATACTGAGTTCATTCAGTTAGATTTCCAGATGATTCTTTTTTTATTTGTTCATGATGATGGAAAGTGTTTCCCAAATGATCGATAAGGACATTTACATTAAATGCTCCTGAATTGCTCACTGCATTTGCAAAATTCCCTCCAACAGATAATTGGACATTGCAATGTTCCTTACTTGTAGCTCTACACTATAAATTATAATAATATCCACAATTACTCGCATGTAAATTAATTCATGCTGTGTACATCACCAGCAGAAGAGCACATTATTCTAATTTCTCAAAAATGTTTCTAGTAGTCTCTTCCCTCCTTTGATCAGGCAGGAGAGTTTTTTGTAGCTGTTTTGAGGACTTCAAAGACAATCAGGCTAGTAAAGTCTCTACAATCTCCCACTGAGCAGACCTTAGTGTCCAAACAGACCGTGACTCTTTAAATGATCAGAAGAGCCTATTTGAATTACTACACTTTTTCGTTGTTGGATGGTATGAAAGATAGAGAGATAATGACAAAGAGACAGGAAAAGAAGAGAGAAAAATAGATGAATAGAGTGGATTAGTTCTTATTATACCGCTGGTGTTTCTCAGTATGCCAACCTCCCAGTGACCCCATATTTTGCCGCTTGGTTATTTATTTAGTTAGAAGCTTGTGGCTTCTTAGTTTACTGATACCTAGGAGGGCAAGTCCTCTCCTGTGACTGCTTCTGATTTCAGCCACAACCCCAAACTCTTCTTTAGACATAGAGGATTACTAAGACCACAGTATGATAGATTAAAAATGCTTGACATCACATTCCTCCTGTAAAGCCTTTGTTCTGTCCGCACTTCCTCATTAGAAAAATGCAACCTTTATTTTCAGCCTTTGAGGGAACAAACGACAAGAATAATGTTGCCAGCTGAAAGACACCAATATCCTCCCTGTAGGGCAAGTCTGGGTCGGCAAGGCATACTGGAAACATATACACTGTACACTGTACTCACCTTGAGACCCAGGCCTTCTTGGTCGCTCTAACTCCTTCCACATGTAATCTTTTACCAGAAATTTTATGGTAACATGAGAAAATGTTAAACTTAGTCCTTGCAGACAGCTCCCTGTGGCCACAAAAACTGGAGCACTGCATGTCTCCTTTGAAGGTGGCATTTGCAGTTTTTTCAGAGGACATCTCCCTTCATGCTCATTAGCCCAAAGCAGGAGTTGTCTCTGCGTAACAAAGCAGTTCCACACAGCCGAATGGATGAATGGTGATACTGTGATCTGAATTAATGATGACCCTGAGTAAAAACGTAGATGCATTGAAATTTGACTTCTTTCCTAGGAAAGAATGAGACAAAGCTTTATAGTCCTCATGTGAAAATTTGGCCTTGGATGTTCCAGTGTGCTTTGGCTATCAAATGGCATCAATAACACCTGTTGTCTGTGGACACAGTCACCATTTCTCATTCACTCTTTGATGAGCACAACTTGGTTTTATCTTCCCATGATCTGATGATGTGTACTATTTTGCAATTAAGGTGTTTTCGAAACCTCAAAACTGGTTTTGGCCTTTGTGTGAGTCCTAGTCTTAAACAGAGCTCATTTTAATGTGGATTGTTGTGTTTGCAATGCCATACTTATAAATTGTATGTCTTATGGTGCTTACTAACTGGATTAAGACAAATAGAATAATAAATGAAGATGAAAATTACGTTTCTTTAAATCTGAGTCTTCCTTAGATTTAGAGATTTATATTGTGACATTGTGATTATTCCGTGAATCATTATCAAAACTATTCTAAATTACATTAGTGTTTGCCATGTAAGGATTCCACATTTTGTGAGTCTGTAGTGGGAGTTGCTCTATCATTTCCAGGAAGACCAAAGGAGTGTTTCCACTTTGGAAACACTCAGATCAGATGGCCACCCGAGTCCAGCAGGCTGGTTTCCAGACATGAGCTGGGACATCTCTCTGCCATAGGAACCGTGCAGCTGAAGGAACAACACTGTAACAGCTTGCACTTGTCATATCTGACAATACTGAGCCTGTTGAGATCAAATACAACAACACAGCTCTTTTATGAAGGACTCTCCTCTTCCAGATGTCCCAAATGGCAATGCAAAGAAACATGCTCTGGACCCAAATGCAGACAGATGAAGAATCATCAGGATGAATTCAGTGTTTTTCTTTTCCAAAAGCCTATTCAAGAGTCCAAATGACACTGTGTCAGGTAGACAAGTAGCAGGCAGATGACAAGAACCTGCATAGCAGCAATAATGAGCTGACAGAGAGTAAAGAGAGGTGAACTGGTATATGTGGAGTGTGACTGACGAGTGAATTAGATGCAGGTAAGGAGGTGGACAGGGAAGGCCAAGCAGAGCTGACGAGGGAAATGGCAACAGGTTTGTATAGATGGGAGGGGACGTCAGAAGAGCAGGAATGAGGGCATCTGGTGGATGGCTAAAGGATTGCAGTCCAGAGTGTACGTAGCCTGGGGGAAGTGAGAAAGAGCTGGAAATGGGGACAGAGAGCCAGGCCAGGCGAAACAACAAAGAAACTCTGATGTCCTGACAGCAGACTGCTTCATCAAGCCTTCAGTCCAACAATCCTCATTGTTCCAAAGCACAAACAAAGACACATAATGTCTTTTAAAAAATAGTGAAAAGCATGGATATTGTAGCCAATGATTTTTTCACATGCATCAAACCATGCTTGAATCCAACTGATTGATCACACCACACCTTTTTTTCTGGAAAATTGAATCATATAAACTGTCAGATATTGATAGGGAGTGGTCTGGTTGGAAAAGAAAAGGCTCATTCAGGAGACGTGAAACATCCTATTGTTTTGGCATGCTTCCTCCCCCTATGTCTGCAATAGATTTGTGGTAGTCAGTACATCTGATTAGTATTTTATACCTTCCTTTAAAGCATTTTGCCTCTATTTGATAGCTGGCAAGATCTCATGTCACAGTTCATCATCACAGTTTTTTTCCACTATTAAACTGCAACACTTTTTCTGTCTAAAGGCTGTACAGTATTATATCCAGTGTGGCAATGGACTATGGTCATTTTGCAAGTTTGCACAGTGCAATATGGAAGGCAGTTCAACATCATATGTACAGTGCAATTATAGCTTTTTTTCCCTGTTCCATAAGAAGAGTCCCTGTAAACATCTTTGATTTATCACAACTCTCCCACACAACCACACCTTTATTAGTCTATGATCCTCTCTGCAGGGACATGTCTCTTTCTCAGTCTGCTCTAACTTTAAATGACTTGTACTTTTTCATCTGTTTTACTGGTCTCCATAAAAGAAGAGGCAGTACAGTCTTATAGTTGGTGTTGGACTAATGCATAGTGTACCCAGCCACAGTTGTAGACATCACCAGGCGCGCCCTGGCACAGTAACAGTTATGACAGCAGTGCTACTCACAGAGCTGTGGAGAGGCACATCTGACCAAAGTAAACATGCCAACTAGCCTGAAATCATTAGTTTGGAAACTCTGTCAGATGCCCATCTTAGAGCCATGCTAGTGGGTGTAACCTCAAATTGAGAAATAATAACATGAATAATCACTTATATCAGAGACTTCCCACAATGCCGCGGGTCTGCAGGGATTTAGGGAGTAAACATCTTCATAAGACAGATGAAAACTTTAACAGAAAATAAATGTTTCTAATTAGTCTACAAGTGTATGACTTGATTTTATTTATTTGCCTTTCACATTTTAGTAAGTGTTCTTTGGCTGAATGATGGAAACAGCAGTGATGCATCAAAAGAGTGACGTTGACACAAACAGACTCACACTCTGCTGAACACAGGACTCTCTGCAGTGCAATGAAAATAACAAACCTCTCTGTTGAGTAACAGCCGTCCTGTTTTACTGAGGCGGTTTGTTTTCTGTTGAAGAATGAATAACATGCAGTTGGTGATAAAGGGGCACAATTTTCATACTCAATAAGTGGTGTGTCTTCTCTTTTAAGATAACAGTTTTTCCACTTATTTATACCAAAGTTCAATCAGCATGTTTATGTACCAATGAGTCCAACTCTTCCACTGGCTTTAGGGCAAAACTAACATCAGAATGTCTCTTGACAGGCTGTACTGGTAATACTGATAAAAGATGTGTGATGGAGATGCAAAAAGAAAGGTGCAAAAGACCCTGAGTATAGTGCATGGCAGTAAATGGTAGAAAAGGGCCAGTATGAGTCTCCAGCGAACACCAAAGGACTTGAGCCACCTCAACAAATAAAGCTTTGTAATTCAAATTAGCATCCAAGTTTTGATAGTTCTCCTTCCTGCTCTTACACTGAATGGCGAGAAAGCCATAGTTTATCTAGCTTCCATCCCTAATGATAACTTGGACAAGTTTCAATGTTATAGCTAAAGTCCAAAACTTAGAGGGTTAAGATGACACCTTTGTCCGTCTCTCTCATCACATGGGGTCATTATGGGGGGTTTGTCCTATATCTGCAAATGTCTGATGGAGCACACAGAACTTAAAAGGAGGCAAACAACACTTGAAAGTAGATGGAAATGAAATGTTGCAAGACATTTACAACATAGTATTTCTCTGCTCAACTTAACATGTTTCATGAGTTAGTGAATTAAAAAGACAGCTCCAGGTTTAAGTAATTAAAGTATTAGGCAGAAACTGTTGGAGTGTTGTGGCTTGAAAACTGATTTTCTGTAACATATTGGCTGTGATTTTTATACATTCAAATATTCCAGAAAAGAAAGGCAATGCGCCAATTGGACACTGTACTCCATATATGACTCATATTGTTTTTCTTCCTTCATCTTTTTATTACTCTCAGTGACTAATATCAATTACTCTTACTGTATTATTGTTTCAACATTTCTTTTAAAAAGGACTTTTGATCCAACAGTTGTTAAAAAAACAACTAAATGTCTGTGGGACTGATTCTTCAATGACAAGAGTCTTTCAGTCATATTAAGATAATTATAGTAATCTATGCAGATTTTAGATTAGATATCCTCGAATCCATGCACTCAAAGGAGTTTACAAATACCCCTCACTTTATTTAAACTGTATTTCCTCAAGCTGTTTATCTGTGGAGGGCAGATTATCCACAAAATGAATCTCGTCAACACATGTCTTGTCAGGTCACACAAGCAAGAGGATGAGTTATCAGCCAAAACGTAAACTGCATTTAAATATTATTCATTTTCTTTCCGACAATGCAGAATGACCTCTCTTCACTCCCAAATCAAACTCAGTGACTCAAGTAAAAGGTTCAAATCTATCACAGATATGGGGGTCACAGCAGTGATGCTGCCTTGAGCTGAAACCAAATGTGTCGACAGAGGCCACTACGTTTCTCTGTTTCAACTGTGAATGTTGAAACGTGTTCATACTGAGGAAGATGGCAACAGTTTAAACTGTTAAAGCAACACTGACGAAGGAATTTTAAGAAGTGTGGATTATGAGGAAAATCCAATATTGACGATGCATGCAGTCTTAAATCCTTGCGCACACAAAGCAAGATAATAGCACTGAAAAAAGACTCCTGATGTTGTACTTATAAGGAAACACTAAAGACTAAAACTACACTTATATCCAAGCTGTTATGCACATTACAAGGCATCTCAAGCTAAGCTATATTGAGACAAATTTATGATGCCCAATGTTATTGACTTGACCACAGATAATCAGTTCTTTGGAGACGTTATGTTACATCTTTAGTGATGGCGTACTTGGTGTAAGAGATATAGTCCAGTCCCACACTGTTAAGAATTTATTTCGCCTCTACAATTCAAATTGCTCTGTTGAATCTTCTAACCAACATAAATTGTTTTCTGTCCATGGGTGTGACTGGTATGTGATGTAGTGACGAAAAAGAGGTTCTAATTGCGGAGAGGGAAGGAAAATCCACAGCCAAATGTTGATCTCAGCGGGTCAACGTGGTCTTTTAGATATATGTTGCTAGCCTCCACATATTCTCAACATTCTGTTATTTCCAGAAAGGATGTCGGTTCACAAAGATCCCTTCATCATGCTATGCTGTTCCAATAACTCTATGCTGTTATTGTTTAAGAATATCATTTAGCTAATACTGCATGTGCTCAACTGAAGAGAGAAAAATATTTTTTGACCAGATGAGACAAGTTTTTCAGATGTGGGAACTGAGAGTGCTACAATGGCTCCTCTGTCCCCTCCTGGTGTCTCAGACATGACTCAGGCTGAGAGACGGAGATGATGTCTCGTAGTAACTTCTCTGCTCTCCGCTGTGATGCCACAACAGCAACAGTAAGAGAACAAATACATGTCTTTACTTCAGTCATATACCTGTATGTTGAAAGACTAAGACACCTCTCATCTCTTTGTCTCTAGTTTTAGATACCAACTGCGCTTTATAGCCCTGTTGTAGGAAAAAACAAACAAACAAAAAAACATCAAAATGCTAAAAGATCAACCACTTCATAACCCATCAACCCACAATGTAACTTCCTGGACATAACTTGAAAAAGCCAAGTTTGAGAAACATACATGAAAGACTCTCCCATTTTGTCATTTGTCTCTTATGGAAGTGTTGCTTGACAGCTTGAAACAAACAGTTTCACATATATATGTTGTATTCACTCTCCTAACTGCTCACACTAGAAACCTTGCACTCATGATAACTGGTGAAAATAGTCACCTATGGTTTATAGAGAGTTCAGGAAATAGTCTGTGTTCAACCCAAACACTTTGAAATGTTTACCTTTTCTTTTTTGTTTGCTGAAGTCGAGAGAATGTCTTGGTTCAGTATCACAAGTCAGTTAGTCATTTAAAGGACAGGGTTCTCTTCATCTTTAAAATATTGGCTAATATCAATTGGAGGAACCAATTACAGTGGTAAGTACCTAGAAAAAAATGGTGAGAAGAGTGGTAGAAGTTGCACAACAAGATTAAAGACATTTGTAGAGTGTCCCTCCCTCTCTCACACACACACACACACACACACACACACACACACATGCACCACCCCACACATACCTTTGTTCTATGACCTGGAGTGTGCATCAAGGGATAGTAACAAGGTCCATATGTGGTCACTTCCTCCCTCCACTGCTCTAACATGAGGGGGCAGTATTAACAGGACTACAGAATCCATTGATTTACTCTCAAGAGGAAGAAGAAAGACACAAAGAGAGATTTGCAAACAATAATTGTCTTTGACAGTGCATGAAGCGTTTTGCTTCCCATCATAGATCATGTAATTGAGCAATGGCAATTTGGTGCGGCAGATTCCAAATCCAGTCTGGTAAACTAACTGAGAAACCCAACTAAGATCCAACTGTGACTGTAATGGTTTTCAAGAGAAATGACTATTTGATTAAAAGAAAATCTCGTATCTTATACAATATTTTGAATAGCTGTGGATCAACTTGTTCCTGTCAGTACAGTGCCAAACCATGCCTGTTGCAGAATCTTATATGGGTGCAGTTAATTAAGCACCCACAAGTCAGATTTTGGCTAGAGGCAGCATTTCAAATATCAAAGGAACAACTGCTCCTATCAACAGACTTTAAACTACCGAAAGACTCACAGCATATTGATTGCATCATGTGGGCTCAGTGGTTATAAATTAATTTGTCATGAATGTGCTACCTTAGAAGTTTGTGGGAAATATATTTCCCAGGTATCATGTTATCGGTTGAGATTTCAGTGGGTGTGAGTCTGTTCATGAAGTACTGCACATGTCCACACTCAATGCTGAAATACAGGACCTGCAAGAGGGAATACATCCAATGGACCCATGGAGTTTAGGCACAAGACAAATGATAATTCTACTGAGAATTAGGCCGTTGCTCTTACAGACTTCTTTATAGCCTTGTTTTTGTGTTGTTTCGAAGTGTTGTAAAATAACTACTGTGAGTGATCCTTGGATGCCATGTTAGTGCAACACACTGTGGATATTCCGTGTGAGTTGCCAATGTCTGCCAGCAAAATAAAGGCAATGTTTGTTACTTACAGTACTCATAAATAACTGTGCGCAACACCCACAATCCATTTGTTGATATTTTTCCCATCCAGGCCATTTGGAAGTAATTAAAGGCAACATGTAAACAGTTTTTGTAATCAGGGAGACTCCAACAGATGATTTATTGTTAATAATAAAATCACAGCAGCACATTAAACTGTAGGGGATGAGCCAATGATACATACATAGTATTCATTAAGTTTCAAACCAATAGTTACGCACAGTTTCTCATGGATCCATACAAAAGATGGTGTGAATTACGGACATATGTTAGAGGATTAGTGACACATTCTTTAAGACAATTGTTGTATTTGTTGTAAGGGTTCCGGTCCTTCTCTGTATGCTGCAGACAAAACACTTTTGCACAATCCCCAAATGTGCCATATTTTGTGGTCTTTGATGCGTCATTGTGGAAATCTGTCCCTGGGTTTTATGTCACATGATAACAACAACAACACCACCCATGTGCTGAGCAAGAGGTAGATGGCAAAATGTGATTCCCTAAGCAACACAACACTTCTTGGAACTTGGGGCGTTAAAAGTTTTCTAGAGGGAAACAGTTCGAGGGAAACATCTCAACGGACAATATTTCATAACTCATAAACCAATAATTATCAGCTGGGAAGTTCAAGTGAACAGTTTCCCTCACTGAAGTCTGCAGGCTCTTCATTTTCTGTCGTATTGATATGATAAGTATCTATTAAAGGATACCAAGCAAAATGGTCTCATGCATCTTTAAAAACATTAGAATTCCTCTATTAATATTTAAGGCTTTAAACCACCTTTCTAACCTTCATTAACGGAGGGTAACGTCAGTGAAGACAGACATCTGCTGAGCATGAGCAGTTCAAACTGGAGCATGTTTAACTTTGTTGTCTTGTGTACTTTCATTCTTCACAATGATAATCTAACCTGAAAATTGGGATGATGGAAAAGATGAATGGATGAATTACTGTAAAAAAGACAAGAACCAACAGAGGCCCTGCTCGTGTGCCAAGACCAGAGTCTCACTGACAAGGTCTGTAGGTCCTGGTCCAGCACTACAGGCATTAGAAGGAACATGTGGTCTGACAACCAATAGTCAAGTCAGGTTGGTGTGTGAGAGGTGGAGAGATACACTTTCATTAAAGCTTTTGAATCCACTGCTCTGTTAAGAGAACTGTGTGCACATAAAAAGCATAAAACATCATATTCAGTAGAGTGAAGACTCCTCCGTCCTCCCTCTGTATTCTGTGTTATACCTCCATCTAGTGGTTATAGGTGAATAAATATTTGCCCTGTTGCCGACCACCAAAGTATTTCTTCATATCTAATACAGAGTACAAATGTTATTTGGTTGTTTGCGTTTAGCATTTTTAATTTTAATTTTTTTACATGCAGCAGATAAACATTGAAGAAGGCCTGATTGCCTTTGAACAAACAGTCTGTTCTCTATCATCATGTTATGACTGTTCATTGTCATTATGATCATTATGAGATATTAGTATGATTAATACTAACAAACAAGAACACTGGTGAGCAGATTGGTGGCCTCTGTACATGCTACATTTTTACATCATCTACGTTTTTATGTAAGTATGGCATCTATGCTTTACGGCATAGATGATCTAAATAATTGTCTTCTTTGTTATCATTGAATATACCAAAGTATTAGACTTACACTTTGACAATGAGAATAAAACACACCTTGAAACACTTACTTTACTCCATTTTTTCCGAAGTGCTGATGAATAGTTACTTTGCTCTAACTACCACCAGAGGGCAGTGTGACATTATTGCCTAAAAAGGGGGGGGGGGGGGGGGGGGGGCACCCAGGTGAGTGTTTTTCAAGGTCAGTATTACAGTATCACGTTGATAATTTGGGCAGGTAATAGTGTTCTCTAAATGTAAGACATTCATGTCATGTTGTACCAAAAACACATAATTTACTTAGAAAATACTCTATTGTCAGAGTCAGTTTGACCCGTTATGTGACAGATTATGATCAGCCTTCTGTTTAATCGAGTTGATGTTACTAGTAAACCCACTACATTGCTTGTGATTTGCTTTCTCAATTCCAATCACATCCACTAAGACTAAAGATGCCATAGGCGGAAGAGATCACTATTAATAAGCCTCACACACACACACACACACACACACACACACACACACACACACACACATAAACACATCAGCATAGCATACACTGTGTCAAGGAATGACAAAGATGAGCGAAGGGTTGTTCTGTCTTCAGCAGGGGCTGCAGTGGATGCACCATTTGCTCACATGCTGGCACACACACACGCACGCACGCACACACATATACACACACACACACACACACACACACACACACACACACACACACACACACACACACACACACACAGAAACCATCTCTGAACTCATCCATGAGAAAAGGATCTGAGCTGTGGAGGAGCTGAGTTAGCCGCACACACACACTCACATGGATACACACACACTGAACGCCTGAGCCCCCATTGGTCGGCGTCTCTCCACCCCACCGCGAGAGTCTCTGAGGGGTCTGCTGCAGTACTGCTCTGCTCCAGGGGCCTGGAAACGCTGGAGTGAGATTTTTTTTTTCCTTACTTCTATTTTTGGGCTGGATATCGGAGGTCCACAGCCTCCCTTATTTTCCACTGTTTTCCAACATACTGGTTCCCAGTGTACGCTACTTGTACAGCTTCAGCGCCTTCTCCGCAGATACAAACAGCAGTGAGGCCTGTAGCTCAGGCAGGCAATACGATACCACTGAGACAACAAGAATCTGTGCAATAAGCTAGTGAGGAAGGACATATAAATTGTGCCTCTGCTGCAGGGCCCAGGGGCAGCAACCCAGTGCTCAGCCAGCCATGTAGACTCAGGCCACAGCTAAAAGAATTTGGGAAGGACCCTTCCTGCAGCCCATCCCCCCATAAGTGAAGACATGACTTAACCAGTCTCCTCCCTAGTGAGCAAGGAATCCACGAGCAGAGTTTTGTTGTTTTGAGGTCAAACCCAAATGTCTTGTTTTACATTTTCCTTCCCCGCTGTTTAAGTGATTGAATATGCGCTTTATGTGTGGTTAATAATTATGCATCAATCAACAGACAAAATACACCTCATTGTACAATCACATTATGGTGGTGGGAGAGTATCAAAAACACCCTGGATCAGTATTTGAAGACGACAACCCACTCATCATAAAGGCTAGAGCTCCCTGTGTTCATCACAGGGGGTTACACCTGAGGGAGACCACTGCTGTCAATTAATAAAAACAGGTATGACTAAAGGTCATAAGCAGAACTGAATTGTTGTATTGAAATGTGCATAATGTAATGGACTTTTTGGTGTAAATATTTACACAGAAACGGACCATTAAAATGCCCAGGCAGAGGATCAATCAATCTCATCAGGGGAAGCTCTTCATCCTCAGCCCTGGAGTAAAACACAAGCGTATCTGCCCACATTCATAAAATAGAGGGAGGTCCCTAATTCCACAATAGCCTATAGGGCTTCAGATTCATGTAGGAACCTGTCAGAAGGAAGAAGCATGTTTATGAATGAACAAGCTGCTTCTCTGCCTGAGTTCAGTGTGTAGTCTGTTTAGCAAACGGGTGAATAAGGAGTCCTGTGTGATGTGGAAACATCCATCATTGCATTTTAATCATGTTGCATTTCCCTATTTATGATGCATACACAAATGCCTTAATACACTTTAAAATAACTGAGGTTTGGACAAAACGATCCCATTTGGGGCTCCAGTTTGTTGAGCTGTGTTGCCTACAGTAGCTATTACAAAGTTTCCACACTTCCAACTGTTAGTGGGTTAGACAGCTGATTGACAGCATATGATTTGGATGTTTGGATTTTTACGCAGTGGTTTCTGTATCTCCACGGCCTCTGAGATGGGTATCCAGATTATTGATAGTGGTGAATGCCAGCGGGCATTAGAACAGCAAGCGGCCATCTGCCAGCCTAGCGAACTAGCAACCCCACCAGCTGCAGTCGCAAAACGCCCTACAAAGCAGGACATGCATGCAGCTTCTGACGTCTGCGGCCACACTGCGCTACAAAGCCCAGAAAAACCAGGAGCGGAAACAATGAGAATCACGATTATAAACGCCGCATAGGTCCACGAACAGCAAGTTTTTGAGAAGAGGCTTCCGTTAAGTGCACATCAGTTCAATTCGGATGACCGGTTTGTGCGATTATTTTTCCATGTTGAAAAAATATACATAAAAAGACTCATGCAGGGGCACTTTAATACCCCGACATGGCGACGGCAAGAAAAGGGAGAGAGCTTTTTACTATTTTGGAAACTAGCGCGGACACAGAAAGTACCACGGTGTGCGACAGCCAAGACTCTCCGCTTAATCTTTCGGCCGATGTGAAGTGGTTTGAAATTCCTTACAGAAAGCCAGACTCGGACGAGGAAGACGAAGTGCGGGAGGAGGAGGACGGCGAGGGGGAGAATGGATTCACGAGCACGGCAGCCGCGGCGGAGACTGCAGACGCGGCCAGCTTCATCGCGGGAGGAGGCTGCAACATAATTTTGGTCACTGGTAGTAATGGGATCGAGCACGACGAGGAGGAGTACACAGAGGACTGTTATTATTCTACCTCCACTAACTGCTCTGATACCACCTCAAACGATTCGGATATTGATTTCTCCGATTTGGAGGAGGAGGAGCGCAGGAGTTTTTTCAGCTTTGAAGATGACTCGGACGAGGACTGCACTTCTGCCGACTTCTGGGGTGAACCTGATCAGGTAATTTCAATCGAACCATTCTCCGCTGTCAGCGGCCCTCAGCACTCGCTGGGGGACGATGCTGACACCCGTGACTATTTCCGGATACTCTTCCCAGATTCTCTTTTTGAACACATGGTAGAACAAACAAACAAATACGCCCTCTATCGGCAAAGGAGGAGTGGAAAATCAGACCCCCACTGGCACCCCACTGATGTTAGGGAGATGAAAGCTTATGTAGGTTTGAACATTCTCATGGGCATCAATCAGCTTCCAGACACCGGCATGTACTGGGCCAGTGACATTTTCATAGGCAATGCAGGCTTTAAAAAAACAATGACAGCCAGGCGCTTTGAAAAGCTCACCCAGTATCTCCAGCTGTGTGACCGTGAAACTGAGCCTATGCGTGGAGAGCGTGGGTATGACGCCCTCTTCAAAATCAGGCCTCTCCTTGATGTGGTGGAGAACACCATGTGGGATGCGTACACGCCCAACCGCTGTTTGACCGTAGACAAGTGTGCCATTGTCATGAAGGGACGTTTCTCCCCCACCCAGTACATGCCCTCCAAGCCCCTGAGGAAAGGGCTGACAGTGTGGATGCTGTGTGACTCTCGCACTGGCTACTGCCACCGGGCCAAGATCTACGTAGGCAAGCCCAGTGAAGACGAGGCAGCGGCCTCCCTGGGCTACAGGGTAGTGACCTCCCTAGTGCGTGGCCTGGAGCGTCAGTACCACCATCTCTTCATGGACAGCTTCTTCACCTCAGTGCCCCTCCTCCAGCGGCTGCTGAGGGATGGACTGTACGCCTGCGGGCCCACCCAGCCGGGGCGCAAGGGTTACCCAGAGGTCCTGCGCCCCCGCAATGTCGGAAAGCTGTCACAGGGTGAGTTCTACCAGTGTCAACGGGGCAACCTGGTTGCCACTGTGACACGGGATGTCAAGGTGGTCAGCTGCCTCTCCACCAACTCTGCTCCTGGGATTGTGGGCATCAGTCCGGGTCGGCAGCAGCTGGAGGCAGACGGGGAGGGTGAGAGCGACAGCATGAACTGCTCAGGTTTGTCTTTCGGTGTACCTCGACCTCTGCCCCTACTGTTGTACCAGGAGAACATGAGGGGTGTTGACCTGTGTGACCAGCTGAGAGAGTGCTACCAGGTCGGCAGGCCATGCAAGAAGTGGTGGCGCTACTTCCTGTGGTTCTACGTCAATCTGTGCATCGTCAACGCCTACATCATCCTGAGGGAGAGCAGAGGGGGCACGCCGCCGGCGGGCTTCAACGGCAAGCACTTCACTCAGCGCCACTTCCGGGTGCGCCTGGCGCAGCAGCTGATTGGAGACTACCAAGGGGCAAGGGGCATGGAGCGGGCCGCACGCAAGAGACACGCAGATTCACCCATAGAGTACGGACACCGCCTGGAGCGCATGTCGGAGCGCTCTCGCCGCTGCAGGAACTGCACCAACAAGGGACTGCGTCATGAAAGTGTATTTGGCTGCAAGATATGCAATGTCCACCTATGCAGGGGAGGGTGCTTCTCTGAGTTTCATAAATAACATTGAACTGCTTTTTGTTTTTATATCCTTTCTGTAATCAAACAACTTGTGTCAAGGGATTTTTTTAAACAGTAAAACAATTTGTAATTCCAAAGGTTACCACTACAAGTGCACAATATAGTCACAGACGTTATGTAGAACTAGTTTTAGGATAGAAGTATTATTGCACGTATAATAGAGAAAATAAACTGAGAAACTGTAGATTATTTGAATTAGTATAGAATGTTTTGGCAACTTGCCTTCTGTAACACTGACAGAATTGCCTTGTGTCACTTTTTTATACGTTTAAAATAATGAGAAGGATTTTATATGAAAAAGAAGAAATCAAACTTTTCTGCACTTACAATAGATCAGAAAATGTTTACTATGGGAAGTTTATCTCTCTCCTTTTCCAAAATAAAATATTCATCATGATGTACTTAACTGAATCACCTGGCTTTTTTGTGTGGTATTGAAGCATGGATAACATCACCATAGTTAATATCAAAGAGGGAAAACAATGTGAATATGACAAAAAAATCTGAGCATTAAATTAATTTACACTGGTTTAAATGAGGCTCAGCTTTGGTTGCTCCTGGTCCTTCACATGCATGGAAATCTGTGTGTCTCTGGGCCTTCAAGGGGACACAGCTTGGAGCAATTAGAGAGTAGAGAAAGCCCCTCAGTACTCTCCAGCCAACGGACCTAGTAATGCCGTTTCTTTCTCCAACCGCACCACTTACACAGAGCCATCTGTGGCCCCACTCTACTGGGTCCAAACTCAGAATGTGATACTTGTCACTGACTTGATTGAAAAATGGAAGAAAGATGATAGAAAACCCACTTTTTGGTAGAAGAATCGTTATGTCTAAGTGGTGAGAGAAAGACAAAAGGGTGAGGAAGACATTCATTGGGATCACTTAAATCAGCATGTACACGATGAGTATAAAGGAGGGTGTTGGATCAAAGCTTTCCATGGTATCCCGAGAGAGGAGTTATTAAGAATGAATTGAATTAAGAATTATTTGTGACTATAGCGTTAAACATAACGTGTATTTTCATCAAAGCTTTTCTGTCCACTGTTATCAGGCGGTATGTAAGCAGAGAGAGGCCGCTTCAGCAGCTTCGACTATAGCCGTCTCCTGTGTCTCTTTCTGAGGTCTCTCTTCTTCCTCTCTCTCCTTCCCTAGCACACTCTCTCTCTCTCTCTCTCTCTCTCTCTCTCTCTCTCTCTCTCTCTCTCTCTCTCTCTCTTCTCTCTTTCCCTCCTCAGGCTTTGCTCTGCCATCCTACACACACACACACACACACGCACGCACACACACACGCACACAAACCCTCCCTTCCCCTTCACTCCGCTCTCTTGCTGGCTCTCTCAGCCGTTCTCCAGCTGGGAGAGGGTTAGTCAACTGGACGGCCATCCCGCTGATCTGCGGGAGCCCCTTTGGGGAGTTACCATGGCAACCGTGGCCGATGAAGACAGGGAGTCGCCAGCAGGCCCGCATGGTTGTCATGGTGCTAGCTCTGGCTATGGAGGTGGGAGGTGCCAAAGGCCACACCTCCCTACCCCTTCTCCAAAACCAAGCATGGTGTGTGTGTGTGTGTGTGTGTGTGTGTGTGTGTGTGTGTGTGTGTGTGTGTGTGTATATGTGCGTGTAGGGAGGGAGCTGGCTGGCTGACAGCCTGCACACTGTACACAGAGCCAGACTGGTTACCAGGCAGGCTCTCTGCTACAGCACAGCCGACACCGTGACTGCTGCCAAAAATGAACAGAATGACACGAAACTGCTGCTCTGGAGATGTCTTCATGCAGGTGTAGGATTCAGGCATTAGAGGAATCTGTCTCACTGTGTTCAGCGTCAAACCGAATCCCACTGAAAGTCACTCTTCTATTTCATTTAAGAACCACCCTGCTGCTTTGCAGATATCTTCATGCAGGTGTAGGAGGCAGAATTAGCTTTTGTTAATTATCTGCACTGTATACTGTGCTACTTAAAAACAATTTATGTGCTGTTTAATCAAACAGCTTTTAGACCCTGTATTTTCCATTTTTCCAACATTTGCTGAGTTATTTCATTGGCTGTCAGTCAGTCCTCCTCGCCCACATACTCATTATACTATCACAGTTATTACAGATGCTTACAATAGGTGATACATAAAAGCTGTTTGACATACAATTTGAATTACATTGTCCACTCAAATATTAATACATTTTCTAACAGGCTCAAGTAACACACATTAACAAGTCAATTGCAGCAAAGGTGAGTTAAAATATGAGCAGCATTTTTCAATTCCCACAACAGCAGTGCAGAGTACATGTGCACCTGAACAGCAAGGTCTGAAGCCTGTGTTTGTTGGTTACTCTTGTACGTTTGTATTATTAATGTAGTGAGTAATCTCTGTTTTGTGGGCTGAACGTGAAATCGTGAATACTTATTTGTGTGTCAGAACCAAACACTGTTCTCTCTTTCTCTCTCTCTGGGTAGGTGGGTGTGCTGTGGGCTATGTGGTGTCACAATAGCCAGATCTAATGTTTCCAGGATGGATCCCAACCATAAAATGCTCAGCTCTCAACATGTTTCCCCTCCTGGGCAGGGAAGGATCTCTGAGTCTCTGTCAAGAACATGGGCCTGGTTTCACTTAAGAACTGCTGCTTGGGTAACACATGTACTGTTAGAATCGTGAATGTGCCTTTGTTCAATACTTTTCCTCTGTTGCAAAATGAGTCCATGGACAAAGATGAGCGTGAGAAACCCTGAACATCTACTTCTCTCTTACTGAGTCATTGTTTGACTCTGTGCTTCATTCCCAACAGTCACGATTGTGACGACAAATGACTTCTTAAATGTAAATTATTCATATCGGCTCAAATTAATTAGTACCTCATACAGAAGAAGCCTGTCTTCACCTTTACTAGTTTATCTTGTCAAAAGACTTCTTCCCCTAACATCCAAATTCAGCTTTTTACATAAGCTATTCCAGTGCAGTAGTAGAGAGTAACTAAGTACATTTACTCAAGTACATGTAAGTACAATTTTTAGGTAGTTGTACAGTTAGTTAGTTAGTTAGTTAGTTAGGTAGTTGTAGCAGAATTATATGTTTTTCTTCTTTCTTACCCATGAAACTAAACTACCTTACTGTGTATAAAGTATAAAACTAGCTCCACCTCAACCAGCTACAAAAGTAAAATGTCATATGCATAGATGCATCAACAATCTTATAATGTCAAAGGTGGTAATATGTCATTCACAGGGTGTGACTGTAATGGAATATTTTTTAACGTTGCGGTATAGGAACTTTTACTTAAGCAAAGGATCTGAGGACTTGGTTTTAAGTCCAAACACTCAAATGAATCAAGTATTACTGGTAGGCTACTTTGTGACACACATCTCCATCTAGTGGACAAGAGAGCACACAGTGAATTATCAGCCTTGAGGTAGTTTGAACTAAATTAAAAGCAGCTACACTAAACAGTTATTCTGTGTTATTATTTTGAGTCCTGGTGCTCCTTGTCATGAAACATGCATACAACTGGCTCTTGATCCATTGCATATTTTTAACCAAGAAGGTTTTGAAACCAGATGGATCTCTTTGGTTTTTGCTGATGCGGTTTAGGCGAGCCCAGCAGAATGACCAGAGGAAGTTTGATTTCTGAGTCTCTTGGGACATCAAGACTGACCTGCAACCAAAGAAACACAACTTATATTACTGTTCCGTACTGTTATCCACTTATCATTGTGGCTTCGCTCTGGCACTCAGAGAGCAGGTTGAGAACAGGAGAACAAGACTGAACAGGTCGGGCTGTAATATGACACTTTGTCCAACATGTAACCATCAGAGTGTAGACAAGCCACGAGGGCTGTCCCCTTTAACCCTCCTCCCTCTTTCTCGCTCTCTGTGCCCCCCCCCCCCCCCCCTCAGCCAAGTAGTGGTGCTGTTCTTATCATGCATGGCACAATACGTATAAATACCTTGAGTCTGTACTCGAGCTTCATCATGCAGCAGTTGAAGAAGGTTGGGTGGAGTTGTGTAGGGACACTCAGAACTTTGGTTATGGACTGACTGGTCTCAGCTGCAATAGGGTCACCTGTCCCAAAGAGGGTTTCACTTGTGTGTACAATCCTCTTTGACTGAGCAACAAAGGTCTGCTTTTCACACAGGTAGAATTTGGGTGTTACTGTGCGTGTAGAGTCATTGAGTACCTCCACAGAGACCCCCATTGCTTCACCTATTTACATTTGGAAAGAAAATAACCTTCAGTTCAGGCCATTCAGAAAAAATATATATATTCTCATGGAAATCTGTTTACCTTGCTTTACTCCCAGTTTTTCAGAGGTAACATTCATAGCAACCTTTGCCGAGCCATAAAATGAAATCCTGGTTGCATATTGTTTTTCCTACCAAATAGAAACATACGCCATCAAGAAGCCAAATCTTTAAACACATACGTGGGAAAAGCACAAACGGATTCAAGTACAAAGGCAAATCTATTCCATACCTTTAGTCCGATGATTATTATTTCTGATTTGGAGGCAAAGGGGAACTCAGACTTGGTCAGAAAAGGGAACTCAGTCTTGGTTTTGTGGACCAGCCAGATCGACTGTGTCAGCTGTGCTCGCACACTATATGTTATTTTGCCCCATTTCCCCTCGTAAGATGAAGGCATATCTCTGTAAACAAATATTCCCAATACATAACAAAGATTATTTAATTTCACCAGCTGGAAAGGAAATGTGTTTATTATAAATATAGTTATAAATATATATTCCACACTCACGTATTTGGAATCACAAAGGTGAATGGATACATATTTTTCCCAGAGCGGATGATTTCTGAACCTTGTGAAAAGAAATATTTTTGTTAAATGCACATTCATCAATTAATTTAAAGACTATAAAAAAACATTCAATTCAAAAGCTTTATCTTCTCTTTATTTTGGCAGACAGCGTGACGATACTAACCATCTCCTTTGTTTTTATCCTGAATAATAATGTGCTCAAAATAGAAGTATTTCTTCTTGTCCCTGTGCGTCCCTGTGGCTTGTCCTTCTTTTTCGTGCCATGTTACTTTAGCTTTTCCTTTGGCTTTCACCGAAAAACACTGCACTTTGGTTTCCCCGCTGGTCACCACTGTCACCCTGCCAGAGAGGGTGTCACCGGGAGAGAAGGTGCCTCGTTCATTCACCTTGTTGTAATCCACCGAGAGATGCTTTACAGTCATGATGAGTCTACATCAAATAACCTTACCAAAAATAATGAAGTGAAAAAACTGTACTGTCCTCCTTTTGTGCTAAATAATTCCTATACATTTACCGGAAGCAGGTTTGACTTGATCTATGGTGGTATTGAAGTGGAGCCTTTCGTCGATGAGCATGGCTCAGGCAAGGCTCAGGCAAGGCTGACTTATGTACTGTAGCAGTGGACTTATCCACAAGCTGTATCTGTGTCACACCATGTGATCAAGAGCTGCAGGTGTCACTTTCACACAGGTAACTCTAGCCGGCAGCCTTGCTGGCTAAATTAGGCCAAATAAATTGAGAGATTTAATCAAAGAAACATCGAGAACTTGGTGTCAAAGTAAAAGTAAATTGCATCTAAAAAGGTGACCTAGTGCTAACAGATTCAAAGTCAGTACAGGTTCCTCAACCTTTCTATTGACATAACATAATGTTGTTTACCTTAAACTTGCCATAGCTGGATGATGGATCAGTTCAAGATGGAGGGCAGTTGTTTTCTAGGGGTGGCAATCTGCATAGTCACGCTCTGTTTGCTGCGAAACGGCGCAAACCTTTTTAAAAATGGAATTCATGCAAAATATTGACATATATTATTGATATTAATATTGATATATATATATGTATATATATATACATATATATATATAGTTGTAAGTGGTAATACAATTATAGTTAGTTAAAACATTTCAATTTCCCTGTGGGTTTGTACACACTGACATCAATAAAATCATGAGTTGAAATGTAAGATACAGTTTAGCCATCTTTACTGGTCAAATGCAAATATATACAGGTATGAATATATAGCCACCTCACTTTTGTATTAATTGATTAAGAAAATATAGTAGCAACTAACTATCACTAGAAAATGATTTATAATTTATAAAGGAAACATCTTCAATACATATTCATGTACGGTGTAACATTGTAACACAGTGTTACTATATGTTTAGTCAACTGTAATTATGTTCAGGTTTGTCCTTGATTTAAGACAGCTGATGAAAATCTAGTTAGTATACACATAACACATCAATTCACAATTAAATAAAAAAAACACAATTTTGGCACCAGCAAAAAAAATGATATCACTATTGTTAGAACCAGCCGTGTTATCACAAAAGAAGAAAAACATTTGATTTAAAGCATCTTAAGTTAAAAACAAACATGAGCACGATAAAACACAACGCAATCTCCAAACAAAGTGTTGATGCTTGAGTTGCATTGTGGGTAATAGACGCCTGATTTTGAGAAAAAGAAAGGAACAGTCCATCATGAATCTAAAAATGTTAAATGAATGCAAAGCCATATCTGTGGCGTATTTACAGTGCACTCTTATAGTTGATAGAAGGGTACATTGCATGTGCTCCATAGGGAGGTGGGGGATCAGCAGCTTGGGGTGCTGGTTGGGGTTGAGGCATCATGCTCCAGGGTACTTGGTCCTGGTTTCCAAACGCTTCAAATCCAAAACCAGCAGCACCAGGTGGTTGTTTTATAGCAGGCACCTCAAAGGAAGGTAGGATGACTATAGGAAGCTTGATCTCTGGGTCCGAAGCATATTTGACATCTAGATGGATCTGTGAAAAATATTGCTGATGTTATAATCTTTATATCACCAGAATATCGTGCAATATTACATACTGTGTGCATAATGGACTCATTTTACAAACAGTCAGTGAAGAAAATGGTCCCTTTGTCATTTTGTATATTTCATATTATGGCATACATAATGCCTAAGCCTTTTCCTGGAAAGCATTTGTTTATAATATCACTATTTAATTTTTATGTCACCCGTAACTGAAAAATGAAACCTCATTCACTAACTAAAAGTACAAATAAGACATATTAAAACAATGAAAACAGAAACATGGAAAAGCCCACATGCTTCCCATCGCTATTCTAACGAAACAGTAATCAATATATGAACAGAATGGCTGAATGGCTCAGAAAGAGGAAATGCAGGATTACTGTAATGTTCAGAAATTTCTCAAACAGAGAGGAAGAAGGCCATAGTGGAGAAGAAGGCCACTGAGGAGAAGAAGCAGCAGCCCCCCCCCCCCCCCCTTTGCACTCTTTGTTCCATCAGCAAGCAGGGCAGGAGTCAGCAGGTCCAGGTCAAAATCCAAAGTATTTAATATTGTTAACAGAAGCCAAAACAATCACAAACCAAATTACACTATCGATAGTAAAATATTTCAAGAAATATGAGACCCCATTCATACCACAGGACAGATTGATGTATCTGCCCCATGGTACGAAGGAAGTCTGATTCTCTCAGGGGATAAACAGCTCCTTTGCCCCCCCAGAGTTACATTCCTCAGCCTATCGATCAGCTCCACGATTGGCTGAAGTCCAATGGGCTCCTCCTTGGATCCTGACCCATTGACCTGGGCAGACACCTCAGTGAACTACCCACTTCCCCCGCAGATTTACACCTTCTGACATTCCTCAAACCCCCAACACAGACTCAATATATATTCAATGACCACACTCCTTGGTTTAACACTTCCTAAGTAAACACACTGTGACACGTAATATCCAGCACTAGGAATGCTTTAAAACTTAAAATTCCTCACATTACCTTCCACAGCTTTTGACCACAATATAATGAAGTTTACCTTCAGCCTGTACTCCTGCTTGATGATGGAGCAGTTCAAGATGGAGGGGGGTAGTTCCCTGGGGATGGTGATCACCTTGGTCACGGTCTCTTTTCCAGAACATGCAATAGACTCAACCTTCTCCTTTAGGATCTCATTTGTGGAAACTCTCCTGCGACCCTGGGCGAAGAAACTCTTCTTCTCATACAGTATGAATTTAGGCTTCACTGAACGAGATGACTTGTTGTTGATTTCAATTGTGACTTGGAGAGCCTCGCCTGTAAAATAAATGCAATCAGTATTTGATAGCAGTTGCAATTCTGCATTAGGATAATGTGTATGCCCACGCAGTGTGTTTCTTTATGATAGACAATAGGTTGACCACATGACAACCTAAGAGAAAAAAGTGCTATGTGGTTACTTGAAGACATTATTAAACATTAAAGAGTAACTTAACACCAGGCTGATCAGGGATGGCATAAACTCAATCAATGAAGAGCATTCATTGTGAAACTTTTATCAGTCAATAGACAAGATATTTAAGCAAATACTCACCACAGGCCATTGTATGTTGTGATTATATCACTTTGCTTCGCGTTGGGCTGAAAGTTATATTCACATTCCAATGTTCATAAATGCTAAAGTTCCAGCTTCCTGGGCTGGCAACCTGCTAACTCTGAGGCAGTTAGATGCGGTTGCTATGGAACGTAACCTACAATAGCAGCTAACATATTTATTTTTTCATCACAGACTAGCATTATATTGATTTAATTACTTGGCCGTGAAAGACATTATTTTGTATGTTGCCATTTATTGTGCATCCACTGAAAAACCTTCCAGCGTCAGTCGGATGACTTTGATAGCTGTTTGTACTAGGCTAGCCTTTATTTCTTCGGTCGAAGTGTGTTGCTTGGCGTGGCAAGTATGTTGCACCACTTCCTCCGGTCCTTGAGTTTCAGTTGCCAATAGCTCTGGACTCTCTACACTTACGGCCTTAAACTCTCTTAGCGTCAAGATATGGCAGCTATGAACCAATCAGTTGCTTGATTTGAACTACTTGTTTTATAAATTACTATCTGCCATGATTACGAGATGAGCATTAATATACAGACCATTCATAGGTTGATCTGAATATCATACATCCCTGTAAACATTAGAGCTATGGGGAAAAACTGCCAGGGCAATATATCGGCCGATATTAGCTTATTGCACGTATCAGTGTGTATGTCGCCAATCAGTAACAAGAACTTGTAGTACAGAAATGTCAAACAGTGTCACCATTACGTACTGTAATGTGTCCTCTAGGTTTGTTTATGTGATTTGTTTATATTTATGTATTAGCAGATTATACCATTATCGGACTCCCAAATATCAATATTGTATCAGCCTTAAAATTCAATATTAGTTAGGCTGTAGTAAATATAAACTAAAATCCAATGCAATCTTATTGTATCTGATAAAACCTTAGAATATAAGTTCAAAACAATCATTAAGACCATAAACATTCAGTCTCATATGATGCCCCTTAACAAGATTTTCTTTCTGCCTATTCGGTCGTTTATAGAGACTAACTAGCTGCTGCTGATACAACTTTCCTCTGAATTTACCTGTTAGTTTAAAGTGCACCACTTGCACCACAGATAAACTTGTTGGACCTGCATTGACCCTCCCCCACACCTTTCACCTTCTGTGTACGGGTGTGTACTCTGCTGCCCTTATTTTCCCAGCATGTCCAGAGCACACTGGTAGGTAATCTAGCTATTTCTCTCAAAAAATATCTTAGCAGTTGGAGGAATAATGGCTGTAGATGCAATGTTATATTCCTATCATAGTTTACATTCAGCCCAAGTACTCAAGTGGAGAGAGCGGCACAGGAAAATGAGATTGCGTTTTGAAGAATGGAACTGCTGCAGTCTCAATAAACAAGGCTCTTTTCTGCCAGCATCAAGTCATTCTCATGACTTCACAAAAACAGTTCGACATGTCACTCAGTTCCTGACAGTTTTGTAACTCATGTTTCCGTGACGAAGCATGTATGTAGTGGCAAACATTCTTCAACAAATAGCTGCTCTGTGTGTCGAGTTACTGAACAAGGAAAGGCTTGTGAATCTAAATTGATCAGATGAGGGATTAATTATTACCTTGCTTGTATCCCATCCGCTGAGTGTGAACATCCATTGAAATGTTTCCAGAGCCAAAGACTTTGACAGATTTATCCTTACACCCATACTGAGGATCCTATGAGAACAGACCCCCACCTCAGATCAGAACAGTCTCTTCTGCTTAGACAACATTTATCATTAAATGGTTGCAGTTTTGAAGATTAATTATTTCTTACCATAAGTCCGGGAATATCCATGTCTGCTTTAGACACAAATGTGAAGTGGGTTTTCACCTCTTTTGTCAGCTTCATTGATTGTTTAAGCTCTGCCTTCAATTCATGAACAATTTTGCCGATGCAAGTTTTGAAAGATGATGGGATTTTCCTGTGAAGTACACATATATAAAATTTAAATAACCTAAAAAGAAGTAAAACATCAGTTTAAAATAAAGAAGTAAAGAACTGGTACCTGTCCGGAATCTTGAAGGAAAAAGGAAATACATGTCTTCCTTTACCAATGACCTCAGTGCCTGGAACCAAATACGTATTATAAGCACTGTATATTATTAATGAATCATTGTCTAAAGTAAATAATTGTATTAATTTTAAACTTTACCATCTTGTCTTGCCTCTCTCAAGATATGATGTTTGACATCGTAATATTTCTCATTGGCCCAGTACACATGATGATATTGTCCATAATGTTCACTCCATCTGACCCGAGCTTCTCCTTTTGCTTTAAAAACAAGCGATTGGATTCTGGTTTCCTTAGAAGCCTCTACGATGATTCTCCCATTCACGATATCTCCATTTGTGAAGGTGTTTTTGCTGTTGATGGCATCATATTCAATTGAGAAGTTTTTGATGGTCATTTTCCACAAAGAAATACACAGTGGAAAATCAAAATCTCCAAAAAGGAGAGTCAAGGCTTGTAAACCCCGACCAGCTGCTCCACACTGTTTATATCTGATCTCAGGAATGCAAATCTTGTCAAACCTGTTTTTCTCTTCTGTGCCCAAAGGTGAGAGACACACATGCGCACACAATGAGTGGGTGGAGAGTGATACCTGTATCTTTGGCTTGAGTTTATGACTCACATGCTACGCTTTCTCAACGTGTCACATGACATACTGTATTTTCCGTTCATATCAAACTAATTTCCATTACTGTAAATATTGCACTTGTTATTTGACATAATGGAATTTAAGTCCAAAGGAAATTACAGTTGAATGACCTGGAATATTAAGAAGACTAAAAGAAAGTAGTTTCACCAGCTTTCGGAGGATCAGCTTGAGTTAGTCAGTGTCTGTGACTAGTCTCTACACAAACTATGGTCTGGTTACTGATAATCCACAAACCTCAACAGTCATTTGGATAAATGTTTTTTGCGTAGGTTAATACAAATTATTCAAGTGGTGTCCATTATCTCACAGAAATTTCTGGAAGGATGCAATGCTGCCAATTTTTTTAAATATGTCCTTTTCAATATTTTGAGCACCACAAATAAATTCCCAATTATTTTATTGTATGTGGGTGGCATCAATAGTTCCAGTGGCAGATATGAATGTGACCTTGTTTAGAGAAAATGCTTTGTTTCCAAAGCATTTCATGTTTAAAGCAAGTTTATCACACTTTTTGAGCCTAGAATTTGGAACAGCCAGAATAGCCCCACCTGAGGCTGCGAGCTCGCTCACATGGGGTCAACATTTCCTCTTTGTAGCTGGGGGCAAGAATCAAGTATGGTTTAATCTTTGCTGAACAGTTATTAAATAATGGTATCTGATACCAGATCCAGGATGTGAGTCAGTATCAGACCGATATCTGATATCAGTATTGGTGCAACTCTATCAATATTATTCCACTACATAACACTCCCCTGTATAGGAGGTAAATAGAGCTACACTTCATTGCAGGGGATAGTGGCGGATTCTACCAGACCAGAAAGTTTTGAAAGAAAAATCTCTCTTTAAGAAAACAAATGCATAATAGTCCTTTTGAACGTTGTAAGAGCAGTGAATATCATATCATAACTAATGCATGAATCAATTAACGTACACTGTAATTTATATTGCTATCTCTTTATTTCATGCCTTTTAAAATGTCAAAGTATCTTCACAGCCCCGTCATTTATTTCCAAAATCCATCAGAGGAGGGTACATTCCATATGTTCCATAGGGAGGTGGGGGATCCAAAGGTCCGGATGCTGCTGGTGGTTGTGGTGGTACAATGCCCCAGGCTGGTGGGTTTGTGCTCCCAAATGGTTCGAATCCAAAGCCAGAAGCAGCAGGTGGTGGTGCCAGCACAGCAGGAACCTGAGGGGCCGGCAGGACAACTATGGGAAATTTGATCTCTGGGTCTGAGGCATATTTGACATCGAGGTAAACCTGTAGAAAATATGGTTGATGTCACATGGTTGGATTTTGTATAATAACCAGAATAATCATAATGGATTTTGTGCATTCACGATTATTTACATCCTGTGTGCATACAAAAATGTGTACATTTAAAATCGACAGATCTGTGGAGTTTCTCCACAAAGAATCACACAAAAGTACCACTTTAATCCTTGTGTTTACCAGAGATGTGCTCATAATTAAAAATGACTAATCGACAAAAGAAATTTTGGTCGAAGAAGACCAAAATGACAGATTAGTTAACTAATCGACAGAGGGGGCAGCCCTAGAGTCTGCCAAGTGCAGCTGTAGGCGACACTCCTCTTGATAGGTAGACATAACAATACCCAATATCCCTTCACTTTGAATTTTCAATCTCCCAGTTACAAGACAGCAACTTGTGTAGTGTGAGCAGCAACCTGGCGACAAGTAGTCGAGTAGTGTGAAGTTGGCTTTACCCTGAGTCTGTACTCTGCTTTGATAATACTGCAGTTGAGGATGGAGGGCTCCGCATCAAATGGGATGGTGATGACTCTTGTGAACTTTTCGTTAGCAGATGGAAGGAGTGGCTCTCCCACCTCTTTAAGGAGGTCTTTAGTACTGACTCTTCTCTTCCCTCGTGCAAAGAAGATGTGCTTTCTGTACACACAGTACTTGGGTGTGATCTTGCGAGACGAGTTGTTCTGAATGCAGGCCAGAACTTTTAATCCCTCTCCTGTAAAAACAGACCAGAAATGTCAAAACAATCCTTGGCATGACATTAACAAGTGTCAATATTACTGGGCAGTCACCTTGGAAGAATCCTGTTTTCTCAAGATTCACATCCATGGCTACCATTCCTGAGTTGAAAACTTTCATTTTCTTATCCTTAGACTCGTGCTGGGGTGTCTGAAAGAGGACAAGATGTATTAATACACCTAAACAACAACAACCGAGAGAGCGAGAGAGAGAAGCACACTTAACCTATTATCTTTTATTCAGGTGTCTCAAATGTCCACCTCCAGTGTCTGCCAGCCAAACAAACAAAAGCAGTGCCAATAGAGTTGATTCAACAGGTGAACAACTAGATATCATCTCTACCAGTGACACAAAAAATATCTACATTTCAGAACATAACCTAAAAGTGATAATTCACCAGCAACACTGGGTACATTGTGTGCATTTTTAAAGCTTTGTTTAGGCAGTATTGGTTGGCTGAATGCAAAGACTCCACTGCTGGAGGCAGTTGCGGTTTAAGCACATTGCTAAATGCACCTCCTTGCAGGTACTAAAGAAGGGCTGGATTTGAGTCATTCAACTGCTTTCACCAATGCATGCCGATTTGGAATGACAGGAATGCAGATGTTACTAAGCACATACCATGAGCTCAGGGTCACTGGTCAGGTCTTCCTTCATCACAAAGTTGATCTTTGTTGAGTCTTTAATAGGAATCCTCATTGATCTGCTCAGCTTGGCTTCTAGTGAGTACACAATCTTACCAACAGAGCCATGAAAGGAGGAGGGCATATTCCTAAAGCACAAGAGCAGAAGGCCGTGACAAATGACTGGACATAGTTTAATGCATTGCGCATACGAGACAGTAGGTCTAAAAAAAGAACATAACTTTTGACTTTTCTAAATGATTTCATTAAACCTTTAAAAAATAAAACTACTATTGCAAGACCTGAGGTTGCTCTATGTAGATGTTTTTCAGAAGATTATATGCAAGTACCATACTTTCATCGTTTAAAAAAACAAGTGTGGAGAGAATAAGTGTATGTCTAACTCATTAGAGAACCACTATAAGAATGATTACTTACTGGAAAGGGATCTGAAAGGTGAATGGGTAAACATGACATCCTGCGGCAACGACATTGCTGTCTGAAAAGCAACAAGAAATTGTAAAATATAGCTGCAAGCGGCAATTGCAGGTTCTAACCCTTTTCACACCCTACAGAAGGAAGCCGCAGTTTTGGGCTTTACAAAGATGAGCAAAATCACCTTTGTCGGTCTTTTTTTTACTTTGGTCTACTTTTGTGACGAGCTACGCCCTTTTGAAGTTCATTGGTCAACATCATGAAAACTGCATAGGATATCAACAAGCTTTTGATACATTTTAACAATGTTATTCCAATAATGATCCTCAAAAAATGTGGCAGCAAACAGAGAAATGGTTTCGGAGATGTCAAAAATGTTTTTTTCAAAAAATTCTAAATGGTGGAAAATCTAGTGGGCGGACCTATGAAATCAGAGTGTGTTTTTCAGTTTGGCGCCACCTAGTGGTCGATTTGTATGAAACTTGTATGAAAGGATGTGTTTCAAGTACTCTTGTGGACATATCCTGCAAGTTTTGCAATGATTGGCCCAAGGGTTGTTGACTTTTGTCAAGTTTTGTGCTGAGCCACGGCCTTTTGACGCGCTTTGGAAGTTCATTGGTCAATATGATAAAAACTGCAAAAGATATCAACAAGCTTTTGCTAATTTATAATAAAATTTGTCCAATAGTGATCCACTAAAATGTGGAAGCAATCAGACCTAGGGTCAAGGAGAAGATAGACAAAAATCCTTTATGGCCGTTAATAACAGCACCACCATGTGGCCGGGTAATACTTCTTGAGAAGCACATGCACATTATTTCCAATTATTGCTTTAAGTTTAATGTTTCTACCTCATACCAGCTCACAGGAATTTAAGCCAACAACAACAAATATTATTATTGTTATTATTATTATTATTATTATTATTATTATTAATAATAATAATAATAATAATAATAATAACAAACCGGGGTTAGAACCCATAAAAAACATGTTCACTTCAAACTGTTGTTTAAAATTAACATTGTTTAAAATTTGTGAAATACTTACACGTTTCTCCATTGTTTGTCAGTAGTGTTTGGTTGTCATCTCCTAAAGAAAATCAGCACAATTAATTAACAGCAATACACATTCGTTACCTGAGCAATGAAATATTTGTTTTACAGAAAAGTCAAACCCCCCCCCAAAAAAAATATCTATCACAATATCTGTAAACCCAAGGAGACATCCAAATTCAATTTATGATCACATTAGACAAATAAACAAAAATCCTCACAACTGAGAAGCTGGAGACCAACATTTGTTAGGGAACATAAATACCTCAACAACAAATCAATTATCAAAACAGTTGCTGATTGAAATTAATAACCCCAAGCAAGGGCGTTTACCTTTGTGTGCGTGTGAAGTTTTTCTTATGTAATATGAAACAATGGAACACAGCTCAATGCACTGCAAATCGATCTGTTTTGGACGTAATTCTGCACACATATCACCATTACTTCTGTGCATATCTCGTGCCATATAGTTTACATGTCAGGATAAAGAAGGTTCTCTTTAAGTTAAAAATGTGCAAACAGGGTGCCGCCTAGAATGAAATGAAGTTCAAGGCACAGACGGAGGTCTGCGCTATCAGTTTGGGAATTATCTGAATTTTCAGTTGAAGCTTCTGCAAAGCAGCCAATGTTAAATCCTTGTTATCTAATTCACGCACTTACCTTTGACATCTTTGTCTCGAATGAAGTAATGTTTGATGCTGAAGTACTTGTCCTTGGAGTGGTAAACCACAGTAGTTTGACCGTGCCTCTCGGTCCACAAGACTTCTGCTTTCCCCTTGAATTTGATCAACAGGGAGTTCATTGTGCACTCTTTGTCCAACTCCAGCGTCACTTCTCCTGAAACGCAGTCTCCACTGGTAAACGTGTTTTTCTCATTAACGGAGTTATAGGTGACTTTGAGGCTCTTTACGGTGGTCGACATCCTGCCTCGCCTACACGGAAAATCCCCGGTATCAAATGACGCGAAGTGCCAACTGGAGTTAATAATAAAGACGACCTCTAACTTCCGCGATGGGTGTGTCCTAGTCCAGAGGAGGGACCCGATCCCACACACGACCATCAAATGACTCTTAACACAAACAATAGCACAAAGAACACCGTGGGTGAATTTATTTTTTGAATACAATGAAAAGATTTGGCTCCTGGAGCACGCCTTTGCTGCCTCAGGCTACGTAACTCAAAACATATAACGTGACATGACAATGTATGTAATGTAAAGACAACTGTGAAAATACCCTGGCAGGTTCAAAACAAACTTAAAACTTAAACCCATGGCAAAGTGACAGGTACCGCGTTCTTGTGTCACAAACAGATATTCTGCTGTACACAGAAGGGTTCAAGCCTGAGGACCTGCAGCAGAACACAGGCTGGAAATCAGCAGGTTTGCTGGTATTACTGTATTATAAGTCCTTTAGTTTTTGCTGTATAATAATGTAGCCTATTATTTAACTTTATGCTTTCTGTACCAATGTCTTTCATTATCTTTTTTACTTTGCTGGAGGATTGTTTTTTAATCTTCTGGAGTATAATATTGTTTTTATTTACTATAATGTATTCATATCTATAAGGTTACACATGGTTTGCTTGTAAAGCAGATGGTATTAAGACTGGATCACGGCATTTATTTCAAGATGATTGCTGGCTATATTCATGTCAGTGGGCATGGACAAATTATGAGAAAAACCTTCCACTAAATATAATCCAATGTAACTACAAATTCAAAAATGGCCAACATTAAAACGACATTGTGTTAACATTATAAGCTTTGTAATGGTAGGATTTATTGAACTGTTGCAATGAAATAAAAGGGGTGAGGCTTTAGCTATAGCAATTGTCAAAACCTTGATGTTCATTACTCCATTTCTCCAATTCATCCAAGTCAGGACTTGAAAAGAATTAAATCTGCATTTTCTCTTTGTGGTACTTTGTGGTCTCTGGAATAAGAGACATTATTATGTATTCATTGTTCATTCAAAAGAAGCAAACATTTATTCTGTATGACATTATTTCCTACTCTTCATATTCTTATTATTCTAAATAAACAGACAAGTACAATAGCATCATGCTTGCCATCTGCCTGGATAACAGGGTTTAAGCAAAACCGGAAAAGGTGTGAGCAGGCAGACGCTCCCCATCATTGGGATCCGGTAAAGCGGGCAGGACGACTATGGGGAACTTGATCTCGGGGTCTGAAGCAAACTTGACATCCAGATAGACCTGTGGTGGACAAAAAGTCAGCACTTATCATGACAATTGTACAGCCCAGTTGGCATAAGGACCTACAGACACAGTTTGAGAACAGTTTTGAGAAGAGAAATACACACCTTGAGCCTGTACTCTGCTTTGATGATGTTGCAGTTTAAGATGGACGCACACGTGGCAGGAGGGATGGTGATGATCCTGGTGACAGTCTGACCTGCAGAAGGTGGGATGGCGTCACCCACCTCTTTCAAGATGACTTTGGTTTCGAGTTTCCTCTTCCGCTTTGCAAAGTAACTGTACTTCTTATACAAACAGTACTTGGGCTTAATTTCACGGGATGATGTGTTCTGAATACAGGCCACGACCTTTATGCCTTCCCCTGCGAAACAGAGTATCACTTAATATTACAAGGGTTATAATCTCAAAACCGGCTCTCATAAAGTTAATTATTCCTCTTAACCTCTGGTTGACTCATACACACTTTGTTTGTAATGCTGTTTATACCTGCATTCGTTTGTAGACACATGACAAATTAAAGCCAATATATTATCTTAATGCTGTAACAAAATGCAATGTACTGGCATCGTCTCTCTTATTGTTACAGTATACAACATGAATTCTCATTCTGTTACTGTATCTGGATCTAAATCCACAAATGCACCAACATTATAAACCTGGATTTTAAAGATAATTATTTAATTTAGTTAATAATCACTTTAAAGCTATAGTCTTTGTACATTTTGATGAACAGCCGTCTCTTCATCTACAAGCAATACAGAATAATGCTAACATGTAGCCGTATAGCACAAGCAGTAAAGGCTTACAAAGTCTGCATACTGACTCAGTAATGTCTGTTACAACATCTATTGTTTGCTAACATTAGCCATTGTAGGCTACAGGTCATACCAGACCAATTAAAGCTGTAGCAGCAAAATCCTTGAGTGTTAGTTGCATTTTAATTCGTACATTTTAAGAGAGTGAAAGTGCTATTTATTATATCAAAAGGAATAGCTGTACATTTAAAGCCTGCCAATTAACTTGTTTTGAAGGAGCAACCTCCAAACTGGAGAACATGTTTGCATTATATCTCTGCCATTACTATCAGTACATGCCATATTGTTGTTGTCTTATCTTCAGACCAATGAAAAGGATTTATGAGTGAAGGGACTTTGAGCTATATGGTTAAACTGTGAAGAGGTCATTTTTTTTTCTTTTTTTTTACTGCAAATCACTTTTAATCTGTTAGTGCATGTATAATCCAATAATTTCGATCACACATGGTCTAAAATTACCTTGATAGAAGCCTGTTCGCGCAATATTCACATCCATGCCAACTGTTCCCGATGTAAAGAGCTTCATTTTCTTATTGGTGATACTGTGCTGTGGAGTCTGACAGGAAATGTTGGTAGTGTTATTTATCATTACTGCAGCAGTGTCAATGTCCAACAGCCAACACAATAAACGTGCATTTGTGAGTGTGTGTGTGCTGTGAGGTGGGTACCATCAACAACGGATCACTGTTTAGGTTTCTTTTGCAGATGAGAGTGAACTTCGCCTTAGCTTTGGTGTCTACTCTCATCGCCCTGCTCAGATTTGCTTCCATTGTGTACTGGATCTTTCCAAATGAGCCTTTAAAGGAGGATGGCAGGTCTCTGCATGACGTGACAACACAATGTACAAAACAGACTGACTGAGTGGAAATTAAAGATTGTTTATATTATAGTAGATGCTTGTTTCTAATGAAGAAAAAACAAACTTAAACATGTTTTAAATAACTGGTAAAAACATAATTGTTGATTAGCCTTTTTTTTTATAACTCACTGTGCTGGGATTTGAAAGGTGAATGGAAAGACATGGGTGCCCTGGCCAACAGCATTATTACCTGAAATGCATTAAAGTTAGTCAATGTGACTCCCGTCACTGATTATACAAGGTTTCTTAATCAGAACATAAACTAATAAATGCAGCTCTTACACTATACTCTTGTCAGCATGGTTGACCTGATTAATCGCCCTGAATGATGCTTATGTAATCATTGAAAATGGGACAAAAACTCAATGTAAACTCTTGCATGAATCATGTTTTTTATGTGGAAGTAACTCAAATTTCTATTTATTTAAATAATAGGATTTATTTAATGTCTTGTAAATCCTTAAATCTCATGGGTAAAATTTTTAAAGTGACCAATTGAGGATACCATGGTGTGTGTCATGTTGTACATGCAAATACACTTAATACAGAATAAATGGCATTTCTATTTAAACAATGCTAATAGAAAATGATGGGACAAAAGCAATATGACAGCGATAAACACAGAAAAGAGATGCAACAGTACATTAAATACATTTTGTACCAATTTGTCATAGCATGTGTATGGTCTGTTAAAGAGTGCCACATTAATCAATTATACATAGAATGGAATAATCGGATTGTACTCCATTAAATGTCACAAGTAGCTCACTTACCTTGGCCCTTCTGAATGATAACTTGCTTCATACTGAAGTACTTCTCTTTGTTATGGTACGTTACAATTACCCGTCCATACATTTCTGTCCATTTGACTTCTGCTTTTCCCTTCAGCTTTACACTGAGTGAATCTATTTTGCAGTTTTTTGACAGCTCTAGTGTAATTTGTCCTGAAATATTGTCACCACTGGTGAAAATATCACTTTCGTTTATGGGATTATATCCCACTGAAAAGCTTTTAACACTATTTGTCATTTTACATGCTGTGTGACTGCCAAGCAGAGCTGTAAGCATGAAAGGTGAGACAGTGAGACAGAGATTGTATATGTTGTGAGGTGTGTCTCTGCATGCAGATAGGCTCTTTGATTTTGGTAATAATTAAACCGCAATACTTCAATAAATCTTGCCTACACATTAGAACTAGATTGGTGGCTGCTAAACTAAGAATTATTGGCTCTAGAATATAAAATGTTACTTTGGGGAAAGATTTGTGTTTTTTGCATAAATCAATGCAGGTTTAAATGAGAGCATTTAACGAACAAGTTCATTCTTACTAGTGCTGACAGCATATGCTAATTCAGGTTGCTGCTGGCTCTCCTTTTGTGGGTGTGTCTAATACATATCAAACACATCATAAGCAGGGATCATGTGAGCTAACCACGTTACTGGAGGTAATGAGTTTATGGAATCCAGGCAAAGTGCATCAGTACACATGGCGTGTCTAAAAGTTTGAAAACAGCTTAATGTTAGCAAAAATCAATATTTATAGAAATGTGTGTAAGAATGCCAAATCATCTCTAAATGTTATTCTCATGAGCAATTATTTCAAAAGAGTGTAAAGTCTTATTAACATAGCAGGGTTACAAAGTGCTCCACCCTTATACAAATAAGACAATAAAAGCTTTGAAGGTGAATATATAATTACAATAGGGTCAGGGTACTATTCACTGTGTATATTACCTACTATAGTACAACAAATAATCTCCTGCGACAGCCTACACAGCCAGGGGATATTCCCAAAAACAGCAGTGGGTTGTTGTTGGGTCACCTTGCACAACAGTTAATTATTTCCTCACTACATTTCATCACCATTGACAGTGATTTATTTAGTGCCTGCTATTGGCTTTGGTTAAAGTCATAATAGAAACAGCTATGTGAAATATGTGTGGTAGTTAGTAATAGTAGTAAGCATTTTGTGCAGAGCAAGCATGAGTAAAGCCTCAAAGTGTAGTTGCTTCTCACACTGTGAGTCTGCGCGGTACTGTCCCCTACTGGACACCAGATGCACTGCACCATATTGGTAACCAAGACACAGTTGCAAAAGAGATAAAACGATTGGAACTAAAGATGAACACAAAAATAATCTTGGTGCAAAACATACTGACACCACATTTTTATTTCAGTTCATCTAAACATTACATATGTGTACTGCAACATTGAAAAATACTGTCTTTATTGACAATGAGTCTTTTTGCATTATCATTTGACAGACCCAAGACCTGCTGGATCATTTGGTGACATCTGTCTTTGGGGGTGAGTTGGGACACATTCACCTTAAATAATGTTTAAGCAAACTGACTTAAACCAGCTTTTTAGGCACACAGATGACAATGAGTCAAACCACACGGAGCAACAATACATGGCACAAATATACATTTTGGGACAATCTATGTACAATCACTTTGGATGTACTTGCAGCAAAACAATATTTACATGCAGTTCATTGCCCAAAACAAGAGGCAGTGAGGTTCAAGTTTAGCAACAGCTGAAGCTAGTCAGCATGCTCACCAACTATGGCTGTCAAGCTGTGGACTCATTCTGAATCTGAGCTCACTTCCAATACCGTAGATTAGTTTCATATACATTTAAAAAAAATATATTAAAAATGTAATTTTCACACAGTAGCAATATGCAAGGAGCAGCCTGAGATGATGTGAACCCGCATTAGCCAGCCATCTAAAGTTAGTGAATATTAACATACTGGCTCACTTAGAGGGAGCGTTAGCTGAATAGCAAAGAGGAGACGGCTTTCCTCCAGGAAATTAAGCTGATTGGGTTCGCAATGACACATAATTAGGCTAAAAAGAGTGAATTTAGTTTACGCGGTACTTGCAGTCTTTTCTCTGCTGAAGGGAGCAAAAAGTAATTTGGTTCATGGTATTGAATCAGTTCAGCAGAGCATTCAGCTGCTTGCATGCAGGGGTCTTCATCATCATCAAAGAGCACATTTACCCTTACTTTGGCTTAACTTCTAATATAGTCAGATTATAGAGTAAAATATGTCTCTATATAGTGCACTGAATGACAACAGTTAATATGTTAAAAGACATGGTAGACAAGTTGATATGAAACAATAGAAAAAAAAACTGAACTTAGAACTAACAATATTTGAAATAATATAGTATCTGGGACAATCCCTTGAAGATTTTGTATTCGACTTCTGACAAAGTAACATTTTCCATTTCGACAAGAACAGGAGAATTTTATCTGAATGATAACAGTGAACATGTATATAATATAAAAATCTTCGGTATGAAACAAGTGGTAATAATATTCAAACTGTAACAGATCTTTTCCCCAATGCTTCAAACTACTCAAGCATAGACTTCCTATTGATGTTTAAATGAATCCATAGTGAACAGTGCATAGATAAAACTAACACTCTGAACACTGACTGAAGGCAGTATGATGCTACACAATGTTTAACAGAATGGCAACTTTCAGTTACAGTACTGACATTTACACTATTAAATGTACAAGAATAAAATATAACAGGGAGAGAGAGATTAATATGTGTAGTGGTAAATATTAAAAACACACAGAGACAAAACATCAAGTAGTAAACAAGACAGTAAACACACATAGACTTTGACTGTGGGAAGACCACAGTATATATATATATATTAGTATAAAAGTGAGCAATGTAGAAGAAGAAATATCCTTTAAACTATAATAAAACATAGAAAAATACTCAGCGGCGATCTCTCCATGATGAAAAGGCAATACAAAAATAATAAAGGTGAGCCTGATACAAAAAAACCTGAGACATAAGGCTCCATCATGTAATATTAGATACATTGAAAACTCACAAATAAAGCGGCGGTTGAGCGTTAACAGGGGTGTCACACAGAATGATGGGAAACAGCACTGTGAGGTCGGATGACGCTCTTACGCTGAGGCTAACCTACAGGAGACACAAGAAAACAACTTAAACAGACTGGAAACAGATATAACAGCTAACATCAGCTTTAGATGTATTTAAAGTAGCAAATGAAAGAGACAAACTGGATAAAAAAACAATTACATTATTTTATTTTTAGCATCTTATAGCTTCACCTCAATAAAGTAATCCACATCTATGATGATGCAGTTAGAGATGGTGAGCGGTGCAAACGTGGGGATAGCGAGCATGATCGCGGTGTGAACGTCAGAGGTGTGAGCGCTGACCGGCTCTCCGGTCACTGACGCCAAGTTTTTCATAACCATCCTCTTGCTCATCTTGTTGATGGTGTAGCAAATCTGTTTCTGTTGCAGTGCCACCTTTGGAGTAGCCGTTCGAGAGGAAGCATTACTAAACTGACAAATGATTTTCACAGTTTCACCTGGAGGAAGAACAGATCGGGTTATTGTCAGCAAATGTTTCAAGCTTCACTGTCAGGAATATTTCACCATGCAGATGGATCAATGAGTGGATGGAAACAGTACCAGGCATGAAGGCTTTCTTCTCTACACTGACTGTCATGGTGATAGGACCAGAGGCACACCACAGGCAGCACAGTGTCATGCTGTTGGAGCCCGATAGAGGAGCCTGTGGAGAAACAGGAGAACATTTGGGCAATGGACATAAATGTACGTGAGGAATTGTTCAATTGAATCGGTATATTTCTTATCTCATGAAACTCATGAATATTACAGTACGGGGTAAAATAAGTCAACCTGAGCAGTGACCTGCATTGCAGAGCATACTTTACCCAATATACGAACAGGAAAGTATACGCTAATGGGCCTCCATCGAACTGCACCATTAGAATGCCACTGATTTTCAAAATATTTAATTTTCAATTTTAGGTTTTATGAGGTTTTTGAGATCAGAAAGATGGATGAGATAGTTTGATGAATATGAGAGTGCCACTTTGATTTACATTGTGCATTGCATTGTGGGACAATAGTGTCACACATTTATACTCCACTACATCTCAGAGGGAAACCTTTTACTGACAACTTTAGTTACTCTATAGATTATACATTTTCAAACCCTTCCAGTCCAGTGAAAACAATACATCTCCAAATTTGGTGACTTGTTTTCTGATAAACTGAATGATGAAGTGCTCCTTTGTGTGCTGAGAAAATTCTCCTAGTTCTTAAGACAAAAGAAATATTTATTTTAAAGTATTTCTGCTGAGAATACTTAGCCTACATAATTGTACTTCAGTAAGGTTTTAATGCAAAGCTTTTACTTGTAGTGGAGTATTTGCACAGTGTGGAATTGATACTTTTAAGTAAGTAAAGGATCTGAATACTTCTTCACCATTGGTTTTCAGACCTTTATTATTTTAGTTTGATGTAGTTCATGATTAATTGTGATCAAATTACCCTTCAACAAGCCATCCTTAATATTTCAATAAGGATAAGCTGTACATGTTACACAGAGAGTGGGAAGACCCTGGTGGGTTAACATGGTCATGGATTACTTACGTGCAACTCTGGCTGGTTGGTATTGATGCGGTTGACAAAGTTCAACTCCGTCACAAAGTCTTTGGCCATATGCCAGGGTCTGTGGATGCTCACTGTCAAGGAGTACAATATTTGTCCAAAAACTCCACGGAAGGTAGATGGGAAGTCTCTGCATTGATTTAAAAAAAATAAATGGAAATAGTGAGATACTGATATCAACTGGCAACAATATACACACATTTCTGCAGAAATGAAGAAGAAAAAAAAAATCTCAGATATTATAGTGAACTATCTTAAAACATCTAAAGACCTCAGCGACTACATTGAAGAAAACAATATTGATGGACCTTGGGTTGCTTCTACATAAAGGTTATGGTTTATGATGATGACTGGCCATCAATATGTCTGTATCTATAGTACCATGTCCCCCTCCCCAAGAGTCTCTGTAACAGAAACAAGAAACACAAAGATGACAAATTCCCATATGGAAAGGTCTGATACACACCCCTGTGGGAGCTGACATGTAAATGGGAACAAATGCCTGCCAGGCTGTAGGATTGCCGTCCCACCAGTATCTGCAGGGGGAAGACAAACTGAGTGACTTTACTGAACAATGACTTACTGTTTGCAATGCGGCCACGCATCCACACAACCTCAGTGAGCGCTTACCGCTGTTTTCTTGCAAGATGACGCTTTTGAAGTTAAAGAAGTCCAGTTTTGCCGTGTGGTGTTTCCGATGTCTTCGTCTTCTTCTCCCCCCTCCTCCGCCGGTGGACCAGTGGACATTCGCCCTACCCGTCAGTGCCATCGATATTGAAGTGATCTTCGTCTCCTTCGTGAGGTCGAAGGAGACGTGTCCCGTGATCAGGTCGCCACTGGAGAAACTATTCGTCTCATTCAAGACATTGAAATTGATGTTGAAGTTCTTTATCGTCTGCTGGAACATTTTTGAAACACGAGTTAAAAAAAAAAGCAAAAAAGAAGCAGTCTGAAGATACAAATAAGTCTAAATAGTTCCCCTACAGTAAACAGACCGATTGTTTCGTGCACGCAATCACCAATAAAGTATTAAATTGCTAAAAACAAACAAACAACTCAGACAGTTTACAACAACAAAACATTACACTGAACATATTGCGCATGCGCACAACATACTGGAGGACCAGCCCTGACTTTGGGCGGAGCCAAGGCTCCATATGTCCAGGATCGGTTGGACGAAGGACTGAAGAAGTGGGAAGAAATAAGGGGTTGAACCGTGACATACCGTGAGACCAGTTGTGCAATATAATACATACATAAATAATACATTTTGAGATGATTTATAGATTTTCGTTTTTTATACAGACATTTGAAGTTGTTTTGGAGGCTATCATGTTACCTGTCATGTTACTAGTCAAACAAACTAGTTACTCCTAAAAGAAATCCCTCAGGTTTTCAGCAGGTTAGCAGGATTTTTGATAGTTTTACTAGAATCTCTCTCAGATGTTATTCGGATGACAAACTGGTAACTTTGGTATTTTTTACACATGTACTTAGACTTTTTGACTGTACGATGTAATATGTTGGATCTGCTCTGCAGGCTAATGATTTGTTTCTTGCATCCGTTGTTCATTTGTGATGAAAAAAAAAGAGAAATAATAATAATCCTGACGTTCTGGCCTGAGGGTACAGTGCCCAGTGTGTTTCTAACACATATTTTACTTTGACATATGGTGTTCTGAATGGGATGTTGTTACCCAAAAACAAAATCATGATCTGTTGATAATAATTATGAGATGTCAGATTGTAGAAAATGTGTAAAACATTCCATTACCGTATTCAAATACTTTGGCAGCACATTTTCAAATTTCAAAATTAATTTGTTTTTTGTTTTTTTGATGGTGTGGCTCTAAATGAATATGATAAAATGTAGGTCTTGGAAATGAAAGTCCAGATGCTGATGTAGACAGTAAACTCTCAAAGCACACATCACGCTGGAGGCTTTCTGAAACAAACACTTCAAGATTTTGCTCAAAAGATGATGCTGCTGTAAAAGCATCTGGATTCTGTGTAGCCAGTGTTGCTGAATACTGAAGAATTATCATCCAGATTGCTATGTTATTGTGGTAGTGTTGGGCTTGTTCACTCGAGTCACAAACAAAACAACCTTACCTCTCTACACTTACCTCTAGAGGTAGTTTGTGGTAGTTTTGGTTTTGTTTGTAACGTCTCTTTCCAAATTAATATCCCTGTTACTTTGGATAATCCACATAACATCCTGACATGCATTTCCATAGAAACTATTTCTTTTGTAGCAACAATTTCAAAGTGTGAAAATACAATAAAAGCTATCAGCATTCCTTGATATCAGTATGATTTTTGTAATTTGGGTGAACTGACCCTGTCGTTATTCAACCACTAGATGGCACTAAATACTTTATTCTGATGCTTATTATGCTTCAGACTATATAAACCATAACTATAAAGACTTACTGACAACTTAACTTGTCATTACAAACCCACATGTCGTGTTCCATCGAGATACATCAATTATTTCAGAAGTATGAGCTTCACAGTAACATTTTAAACATAATGTTTTGTAATGCTTTAATAACAAGTGGTTTAATTGCCCTTTGCTAGGTTTATGGTACACAATACAGCCATAAAATGCTGATAAAGAGCCATTAAAACAGACAGCAAAAGGCATAAAAAAACCTACCGGCAGAAGTTAACTTGACCACATATCTTTTCATACCTGCTTTCTAGCTCTATTTGAGAGGGGGATAGGCCTGCTGGCAGTTTCCTCTAAAGTATGAGATTTTCTTTGAAGTGTATTGAGGCACAATATATTGCACAACGGACTTGTCAGAGATTATGTTTGGACTGTTTCAGATGTATGGAAGTCGTGCATTACTAGACTCACTCTTCGGCAGCGTGGCTCTTCTGTATGTTGAAACATACTGTACATAGGAACTATCTCCATTCCACCACACATCTAGTACAAAGTTGGCTTTTTTTTTGGTTAATTTTCAATTTGCTAAGTGTTTATATGTAACTTTATCAAGTTGAATGTTTGACAAGATAGTTTGTGGTATTTAGATCAAATCTCTTGCGGTATAGCTCTTCAACTGCATTTTGAAACAGAAACAGCTCAAAAGCAGAGGTTGCTTCAATCAACAAACTTTAATCATCATCATCTGGTATTCAGTAACTGTCCATTAGCAATACTCAAAGACTTAACATTAAGTCTCATAAACAGTGGAAAGGTTGTTTTGTTACATTGATAAATGGAGACCCAGATAGTGGCATTCACATGAAATCAAAAGAACATATGTATTTCTTTGATGTTGTTAAGGATTACTCGTGACACTCCTGGAAACTATCTTATTCATGAACTGTTGCATAACTTTTCTTGTGTTTATTCAAGCCTGTTAATCTAAAAGGGCAGAGTAATGAACAAGAAACAATTGACAAATAATACATTGTGTGATAATAATAATCCTGTTGCCTTTATGTCTCTGTGGCAGGTTTTCTGACTAATAACAGATCTTCGACTCAAAATCTGTGCAGTGAGAACCCTGGCTCCTGAGAGGTAACGTGTGGTTATGGTTGTGTGAACGGTTAGTTGCTGTAAATGCGGAAGTCTGATGTAGATGAGTGTTTGGCACATTCTGCTTTCAAGTAAAAGAGTCTTAGCAACATCATCTTTTGATGGGGATCTACATGTTGGACATATTGGACTCACACGCACAATCGTTTGTAACCAGCTTTGGCTTCAGCTGTCTCTGATATGGGCACCTATCAGGTTTAGTGGAGCTCACGGTGACTTGACTTTGCCTGCCAATTCGGTAAACCAACCACACGCAGTATGATTGGTGCACACACACACATGTACACACACACATGTACACACACACACACACACACACACACACACACACACACATGTACACACACACACACACACACATCTATCTCTTCCATCCATCTCTTTATCTCATAGATATCACATCTCTTTGTTAATTGATCATCCAGCTGTGAGCGGTTGGTATTTTGATCAGTCATGTCCAGTACTGAGTTGCATCAAGATGACACATTTATTTTTGCTTGTCTTGGTTCATTTCTTGTTGTTTGCACTTTTCCCCCAATATACCAGAACAGATTTGGAAACATAATATTTCCTCTTATTATCTGATTCTCTTTGACAGCCCTCATCAGCTTCCATAATGAGGCAGCTGGTGTGTGCAACATGTATCCCTTGTCATTAATGTTTTCATATACCTGTCAATTCTTCATACAAGCTCAAACAGAGTAATTTCTTGGAATTAATCACTCTTCAATGTTTTCGTAGCAATTGCTATTTTCACTATGTCACCTAGTTATGACCCTATTGTTTGTTGTACGGGAGCAGAGTAGACGTTTCAGCTTATCAGATCTAAATTCAAAGTGAAGTAAAAGAACCCAGAGGATAAGCCGCGTTATTGATCTGTAGTTTCTACACATCGCCTCTCTCCTCTAGTTAATCCACAGGGTCAGCTCTAATGACATTGAGGAGCTCCTCTGGCAGTCGGCACTGCTACCATTTGCAATTTAGATAGAGGGAAATAGAAGAGGAAGAGGAGGTGTAAGGGGGGGGGAGTGAAGGGGGAGGGAGATGGGGGAGGAACAGGAGGGCTAAAAAAAGTGACAGGGAAAGGGGGTAAAAGACATGATTCAGGAAAGAGAGACACTGAGAGAATAGGTGCACTGCAGGGAAAAGGTTTTGGAAAGGGAAACATAGAAAACAGAGTAGGTGTATTTAAATGACAGAAGGACTCTGCTGATTGGGTTATGCCATCTGTTACACAATACAAATATGGCAACTTTAGCTTAATCCATGGAATAGTTAGACATTTTGGAAATTATGCTTATTTGCTCTATTGCCAAGAGATTGATAAAAAGATTGATACCTCTCTCTCATATCAGTCCGTTAAATATGAAGTTACCGCCATCAGCCTATAAGCTTAGCTTTGCATACTGACTGGAAACAGGGGGAAACAGCTAGCCTGGCTCTGTCCAAAATAAAAATAATCTGGCTACCAGCACCTCTTAAACTCAATAATAACACGTCATATATCGTTTGTCTATTCCATACAAAACCTTCCTTTTTTCAGATTTTTCATGAAAAATATATACTCATTAGCGAGCTTTAGAGGGCGGGGAGGTGAATTTTGTTACCTTCAGACAAAACCAGGCAAGCTGTTTCCCTCTTTTTTCAGTCTTCACGCTAAAATAATCTAATTGGAAATTGGTAGTAGTTTCATGTTTCCTCGACAAGTAAAAGAATAGGCTAAAGTACATTTCCCAGAATATTGAACTACCCCTTTAAGCAAGATATGCAGGAACCTTAATGTTTCAGTGATGGAAACATGTAAAGAGGTGCAGTCAGTAGAGTGCATATCTATGCCAGGTGCGTCTGCAACGACCACTGCTGTATTGTGTGATTGAATAAAGTACAACCCACAATTGGCTAGACCCCCATCTAGACAGCTGATAGGCATCGTAAAACACACTTCATTCAAACTAAAAAACAAGAGGTGATGTATGCAGGCAAACGGCTCGAAGACGTCGTATCAAACACATCATACAATTTAACAAAAAACTAAATTAAACTCAATAAGCTGTCTTAGCAGTGGCTGAGTGGCGCAATGTACACTCCAGTGTGTGTACTGGTAGTTCCGGTAGCTGTTAGCCAAACACGCCATCCAAAATACTAAGAGTGAGCGCACTCAAGTGTGTTATCACTAGAAGCCCATACCGGCCAGGGGCCTGTTAAGAGTAGTGGGTGAAGAGTCAGCATGCAATCAATGACAATATAAAACAGGCAATAAAAGGTGTTTTGAGAAAGTGTGAGTCACCACAATCACGGGGAGGTCCTTGAGCATGCAGCCATAACTGGCCACCCAAAATATAATGCAGTTTGCTGCAGCAGAATGCAAAATCAGCTGTGGACAGACACAGAGGTGCACACTCACTCACAGACGCATGCACTCACGCAGGCACACACACACGACCAAATTTCATGATCCTCCTGGTGAAGATAATAAAGAATGAAGCATCCCTTGAGGGCAACGCAAACTAAAACACTATACAATACTCTGTTTGAGTGTATGTAGAGCTTTCAATTAGAAGTATATTAAGAGGAAAGGGTTATGTCAGATTTATGCAGTTATGTGCTTTTTTTTTACCCACTAAAAGAATTCCTGCAGCCAAACAGGAAGCCGGAGAGGGAACAGTTGGCTACCCTAATCTTGTGCAGATTCTCTGATAGCTTTCTTCTCCACAAACAATGCCGGTCAGGGCTGAGGGGGCTCTGGAGAGGTGTCGAAAGACCCGACAACCTGGCAGAGCCAAGCTCTTTGTCACCCTCTGACTGATCAACACTCAGACATGTTCATCTTGTACCAGGAAAAGATTTTAGTCACTTCAAAACGGTCATGCCTCCCAGTGTTTTCACATCCTCCTGTCTTTTTCTGCTTCTTTCCTTTTCACTTAAAGTATGTAAAACTATTCTCTTTCCAACGCACATGTTAACTGTCCAGAGTCTTATAAGAACTTGAATTGTCCTCTTTCTGCATATCATTCTGTTGTGTGTGCAAAAAAGAGTCTCTATTTGTCTGAATCCAAGTCTGTGTGCTAATTCAGTTAACAGTTAACACTCCATCCATGCAATAGCTGTTTTATATATATATATATATATATATATATATATATATAAAAACAGGTCTTCTCCTATTGTTTGACTCATATGAGTCAAACAATAGGAGAAGACCTGTTTGGGGTTTCCTGAAAAGTTTACCACTTGATGAAGTCAGAGTGAAAGAATCCTTTTTCAAAAGAGCAGCACAGTTCGCTCACCCTGCGGTCAGACTTTAAAAGCTAATACTGCCACCATGATGTCATTACCACAGGGCCAATACTACAGCTAATGAGTCAGGAACAGCATGGAGTCTTGTAATGTAGTCTACAAATCAGTCTCTGTCTGTCAGTCTGTCTCTCTCCCTGTGGTTAACACACAAACACCCAGACAGCACAAAATGGAAACGCCAACCCACATGCTATATTCATGTCTAAGTTCATGTCTAAAGCAGTGCTCCATCTCAGAGTATAAGAGTTACCTTAGTAAAACAAAAGAGGTGCTTTGTTCCATCGTCAGGCTATATCCTCCCTCAGCAATTACCGTTCACCTTCCAAAGACCTCGGCGAGGAACAGAGCAACACTCTCTTTTAAGGCAGGCAGTGGAGCATGAAGACACAGGCGCTCTAAAGGAAAAGCAAGATCACTCTTCTTTTTCAGCCAGCTATACTGTAAGCTTTGAACCAAATGACTCTGTTGGTGTCTGTAGCGGGTATTTTTGTCCATATAGGCTGTATGCCGCTTAAGTTTAGTAGGTAATATTTACCAATCTCACCTGCTAGCATGCTACGTTTAGTGCGGCTGAAGGGGAAATCTTGTCATTAGTTTTGCAGGTATTGGGCCATAAACTAAAGTATTGGACAAAAGTCAAGCACCGTGAGGTAAAGTCATTAAGGTTCACTCTCTTGGAACCGTGAATATCTGTACCAGATTTCATGGCAATCCAGATCATAGATAAAGACAATTCACTTAAAATCTGTGTTCGTGGAGAAAAATGCAAGTCATCCAAATTCATCTTCTGGGGACCAAGAATGTTTTTCATGGTCATCCATCCAATAGTTGTTGTGGTATTTCAGTCTGGACTAAAGTGGTGGACCGACTGACCAACAGACAGACTAACATTGCCATCCAGCCATTCCATAAGCATGGCTAAAAATACTTTTTTCCCCCCACATAGTATAATTAATTTCAGCCCATTAACCCTACAGATGTAAAATGTGTATGTGCATTGTTCACAATTATTCACCCATGACATTTAATGTTATTAGAAAAAGTATAAAATAAAGATTTGTTTAATTTTTTTCATTAACACAACTCCCTAGGATTCCCTAGACTGCACTGAATGTGTGCATTTCTCTACATATACAAAAATGCAAATCCACAAAACATGCACACCTTGCTAAGCTAAACTCACACCCATCACCATTTGAAGCATTGCTACTGCAGAATTAGAGAGTTGTCTGTCAAAGCTGGGTCAAATATTTGCCTTGAGCTGTCCGGCAGTTTCAAAACAATTCTTCCAGCCTGACAGAGATCCTTGAAATCAAATCCAGTTGATCTCCTCTCTAAACTCCACGTTATGACTCAGTGAAGAAAGAGACGCCACTCCTTAAAACTGTAGGCCTGAATCTTACTCGGCTAGTTCTCATTTCCTGTTTAAGGGGAATGCAGCCTGATCGCATTATGAGGGACTGAAACACCATAAAGGAAAGGTTGTAATAAAAAATGAAAATGCCCTTTTTCCAGGAAACTATAACTGTGATATATATTTTGCCCACATGACGTATGTTTGGGACCGTTCTCATGTCCTGTCTCTCACCACACCGCCACTGTTGCTGCATTTGTTTACATCAGGGCCAATGGGAGGGTTTTAGACACAAAGGGTCTGACAGTCTATCAGTGGAAGAGGGTAGTTAATATGGGCACACAACCCCTGTCCTGACCTTGTTGCAGGACCATCCATCATGTAGGCTTAGAGAAGGGATGAGGTTGAGAGGTGTGTCCAGATGGAGGACACTTTAACCCAGGTTAGAGCCTCTTCGTCCCAACCAGTACACAGCTTCTGTTCTGACTCTCCTGAGTAAGAATTAGGGAGAATTTGTGCAAGAAAAACATTGCTTCTATTGTTATCATGAAATCCCTTCATATCACGTCAACACATTGACGTAAGAAAGTCTGCTGTAGGCGGTTGTTATTTATTCACGCTAGTTACGGTTGTTAAATTATGTTGTTACATTATTATTTTAACGCAACATTTATCCTTTTTTAACCTTATCCAAACTAGTTTTTATTAACTAAACCTAACCAATCGTTTTAGAATGTTCACTTTGTGGCATTGTGTGTTTCTGCAGCTGTGATACAAGGCTGATATAAAACGTATTTATGAAATGTAATTTTGGTTCAGAAACATTCATATTCAAAGTATCCCATGGATCGCAGAACTGAAAACAACACTTATGCACTGGCGTTGGCAGGAAGTGTAGTCAGCTTTCAGTGCTTTTTCATTGAAACGGCTGCCTGCTGTGTCTGGACACAACACTGATGAGAGCGATGAGAGTGAACCAAAACAGTAAAATTGGGGGCCAGAAAACCAAAACAATGAGCTGAAAGATGTGGAAAATCTCCGTACTGTTGCATGGAACTGCAGTTAATACTAGCAAGATGTTAGGAGACAATATATTGCATGATAAAAGCAAATATGCAGTGATGTAATAACAAATAACGAAACAAATACATCTCCAGTAATGCTGAAGCTGACACTTTAAGTCTAAGTTCAGACAATAGTACAGCAAGTGCATGTGTTGTTACTTTATTTTTTATCCATAGAATTAAGTTAGAGTTAAATTAATTAAAAATAATTAGACCCATCACACATTAGGCAACTACTTTTGCCTGGTTCTGTGTGTGTGTGTGTGTGTGTGTGTGTGTGTGTGTGTGTGTGTGTGTGTGTGTGTGTGTGTGTGTGTGTGTACCACCTGAAGAATGCCAACTCTACTGTCTATTCTTTTCCTCTAGCTTGTTGTACACTTTGGAGAAGTCTGGTGGCAAAAGACGTTTCATTTACACACCCACACACACACACACATTTTATCCAATCCCCACTCTCCCATTTCGTTTTTTTGGTTTCACTCATCTGCAGCCTTATTACCCAGAGTCCTCTGCAGCAGCCCAACCGGCGCTCCGCTGCTGGAGTGTTCTGTTAGTCACATCAGCACCCAGCGCACGCTCAACCAGCTCAGATCATCAGGAATTTTACCGATGGAAAACCTGCCTTGAATTCAGAAAAAGGCTGTGCATACATCTAATTGTGATGGAGTTTTTCCACCCCAGCTCTTCTGCTGTTTTGATCTGCTTAGTCCCAGGATGAAATGCTGTTTCATCTCCCCACTATAACTAACCATAAGAATTATATATACAATACATAAGAAAAGTCAAATCAGGCTTGTTTGATTTTCTGCCCCTTGGTTATATTTCAATTATCATGACAAATTGTGACTAATTAGTGATGATTATAACAGCTATTGGGCTTTTTAGAGTTTATATTTGCATCTGCATCATAACCATTAACACCATATCTTGTTATATTTTTAGTGGGATCACTGCATATAACTCAGTCATCAAAATAAAGTGATATCATCTGTATGATTTCTGAACATCTGTTGAGTGCCAGAGGTCCTTTTAGTAATATACCATTTAACAGCTGCCTAATTGCTGTATGAATCAGCATCATAGTCCGTAAAACAGTCTAACAAATAAAGAGTATGCTCTTCGTCCTTATGGAGAGGTTTAATTTCCTATGCCTATTCCTATGTTAGATTAGCAGAATGCCTGCATGCAACCTGCAACATTATTTCCAGTTCTAATATGTAAGAAGCTGCATCTTTTGGCCAAATTAGAAACAAATGTGATTGTAACAGAGCCACATGCGCAGATGGTAATATTTGTACACAGTTTTGCTTGATGCCAAAAATGTCTGTCCCTTCCTACTTTGAACTGCCAACACCGCAGACACTGCTACTGTGTCAGTATTTGTGTCATTTAATATGTGTTGGTGGTCGGAAACCCCTTTAAAATTTGATAATTTGATAATTATAGGCTAGCATAGAATCACCACTGAAAAACTCCATCTCCAATAAATACCTTCTTCAAGTTCAAGTTTAACCAAATATGATTGGTAAATTCCCTGCAAAAACCGACAGGCTATTTTGCAAACAAGCAATAATCCTTGGAGTCAGCTCGTGTCAGGAAAGAAGAACACAGCAGGGCCACCATTTTCAGGACCGCTTAACTTTAGATGTCTGTAAATGCATTGAAACATAGAATGTTACTAGACATGCTTATTAGGATGTTTTCATCTCTTGCTTTCCTGTTGCATCAGCAGTTGAAAGCAAACAATTTTTTTTCTTTGAAATTTGTTTTGCAGCCTAACCTGGATGATCTTGGGGCTGCAGTATTTCCATGTTGATTCCTGTTAGATAAACTATATAACCAGTTTGTAGGTTGCGTCTTGTTTACACTGCTGATCCAATTAGATCCAGAGGCAAGTTGCTTGTGTAAACCATTATTGTAAATGCCATTGTGCTTATGAAAGCAACTTCTAAGTTTTGTTGCCAGTCGTAGAGTGGGATTTGTAACTTTTTCCACCATTTACAAAACCCCTAGTTGGGACACCCTCTTCATCAGCAGAGAGGAGGGGGAGGAGGGAACAGCAAATGTTGTTTGTAGCAGGCAGTTTCAAGACGCCCCTGGACCAGAGGAGACTGGGACCAAAGAGTTGTATATCTTTTCTCTTGCGTATTATGTATGTGTTTGTGTTGTACATGTGTGAGCCTGCGTGTACACATTTTATCAATCCGATTCCCTGTTGACTATCTGTATTGCACAAACATGTGATCTATCTGCGTTAGGGATGTGTGTGTATCCATGTATATAGTGTGTGTCTGGCACTTGCGGGGCTGACAAGACTGTAAAGCATTTCCATCAAGGGGGAACACACTTGGTTCATTTTAGGGCAGATCAAGGTGGTGTGGATGGTGAGGTGGTGTAAAGATCTCACAGGTGAACAGGATGCTGTAGCTGCCTTGGCTGTGTGAAGTAGAATAACAGAGGAGTATTTTCCATATTTCCCCCTGCATGAAGCCTATTTAGGATTTGTCTTATGCCAATACTGAAAAATGAAATGCATCAAATAATATAAAAGGACACAGACATGGTCCCCATGCTGTCATCACGTATAACACTGTCCACTGTAGAGAGCCGTGTTTGAACAGTGATATATCCGTAGTGCTGACACCAGCAATTACTCATCTGAAAACAGAAACACAGTGTGACAAGGTGTACTATTGTTTATGCTAAATTATTTACTGAGCCACAAGCTTTTGTAAACTTCAGCGCCAATTAATCTCAAGAACCTCTTTTGTGTGAGAGCTTAATCGTTTGCTAATTAGCGTCCTTGCTAACAGACACTCTCAGTGGAAATATACGATTACATAGCCCATCGACAGGCTCAGTAAACAAAGGCTGTTTGCCAAACTGCCAAAGCAGTTGTTGTAAAACTGGAGAGAGGCTAATCTATCATTTGTGTGTGTGTGTGTGTGTGTGTGTGTGTGTGTGTGTGTGTGTGTGTGTGTGTGTGTGTGTGTGTGTGTGTGTGTGTGCACAGCCTACTGTATGTAAGTCTGCAAACATTTATGTGTGAATGAGTGACAGAAGAAAAGAGCTAAAGTGAGACACAGGAGAGAAAGGTAGTGAAACAAAGGAGAAGAATGTGATTGTGTGGTGCAGTTTGATTTCACTCTGTGCCTCACAGTGATTGCGTGTTAAGCTGATTCCAGTGAACATGTTGGTTTTTTTGGAAGTGACAGTGCTGTGAGTCTGTGGTGTAGACAGCCTGGAATAGGTGACCTCGGACAGATGGCTTGGTGCTGCAAAACCGAGAGTGGTGGGTGGACTGAGAGACAGAGAAAGAAAAAATAGATGGAGGAAGAGTGATGTGATCTGACAGCTGCAAGTATGTTGTTTTTATTACCAGTGGTGGAAAGTAAATAAGTACATTTACTCAAGTATGGTATTTAAGTACAACTTTGAGCCACTTGTACTTTACGCATCTACTATATTCTTCCACTGAACTACTACTAATACTATTTCAGAGGGAAATATTGTGCTTTTTACTCCACTACATTTATTTGGCAGCTGTAGTTACTTTTCAGATTGACATTTTATGTAAAAAAATATATGATAATTTTTTTAAATACAGTGCATTTTAGATTATTAAACCAGTGGTTCCCAGAACTTTTTGACATGCGACCCTAGTTGGGGACTAGCTGAGTTGTTAGCAAATTCACCAGAAACATTATTACCCCACTTCTCTGGTTTCATTTAAATAACTGCTCAAGGTCAAAAAGAGGTAGAATGGTCCAAATATTTCACATAAAAAGCTGACATTAGTAAATAGTCCAAAAAATGAACACAAATGTGTCAATGGGAATTTGGTTTTCTATTCTTTCTCTCAACCTCTTAGATTTATCTTGTGATCCTTTGGCCGACCCCGAGGTTGGAGTTGAATTGTAATAAACTACCTCACTGTCTGTGAAGTAATTGAAAAGAAATTCATCTTGAACAGTAAAATGCTGTTTACGTATTGATGCAACTGTATTACAATGGCATTTTTTTCTGCAGAAGAAGCAATTTTACCTTTAATACTTTAAATATAGTTTGCTTTTAGATTTTAATCCAGGACTTTTAGTTGTAATGGAGTGTTTTTACATTGTAGTACCTTTTCGGTGGTAAACGACCCTAGTACACTATTGGATATGATAGATTTTTTTTTTTGGTGTCATTTCAAGAAATCAAGGCTTGTGAGATCTAAGTAACATGATTAACAGAAACATAGCATACACAGTGTTGTAAACTCAGGAGGAGCTGGAGGGAGTAGAACTAATTCTGAAACGAGACTTATAATTAATAGGATGTTATGTGTCTTTTGTCTTATCCTCACTTCTCTCTCTCTCTCTCTCTCTCTCTCTCTCTCTCTCTCTCTCTCTCTCTCTCTCTCTCTCTCTCTCTCTCTGGATCAGATCATCTGCTCTTCTGACTGAAGTTGTGCTTTTCAGTGATGGAGTGTAACATGCTGGGGCTTAGTTTTGATTGTCACCACAGGCCCACAGATTACATGGGGCCACAGTCAATAGGAAAGAGCTAAGTTCCCTATGATGGAGTACATCTACAGCCTTCAGCCCTCTGTGCTTCCAGCCAGTTAGGAAACCTGTGTGTCAGTCAGTCAGTCAGTTGGTCAAAGAGACAACCCATCAAGCAGTCAGCCAAAATGTGGCCAATTTTATCAGTCAGTAAGACAGTTTTCCCGCCCCTAACTCTACTTCTATACTACTTCCTATCTTTTGGGGAGATCTACTGTGATCAATCAGACTGCGGCCCCTTGTAGCACAACAGAGGCTGTCACATCGTGTTCCCACCTGAGGCTTCCTGAAGGAGACAGGAAATTGAGAAGAAAAAAGAGAGGATGTAGAAACGCCTGATAAATGAATAACACTCAAGTGAAGCATAAAATACTGTATTTTATATAATATCTCAATATATACTAATACACTGTACAGTGTATTTTACACAGTACACACATATATTTAGCTAAATGGAGCAACTTAATGAATTTTAATCTCGTTCAGTGTTCACTGTTATTGCTGATACAACTTATCTTTACAGCTGCCAGTAACTATTATTTACATTGTTAATTGACTTTTTGATTAATCAATTAGAAAACAATGCCCAAAGTTGACATGCAGAGAAAAAGGTTCACCATATTTGCTTGATGAATGATAATTAATCCATTTTCGAAATTGGTGTTGATACCATTTCTGTCCATCAACTAAGCTATTATTTGACTAATAATTTCAGCTTGTTCACTGATTTTAGAGTATTTCTTCTCCAAACTGGTAATGCTTTGTAATCTGAATAACCAGATGCTGGAAGCAGGTCTGTCTTGTCATGCCAAAGAAGCATGATAACATTTAATTTTAATCACAAATTTGCAGACAGCAAATAAGGGGGTAAGGGGGTAGTAATAAAAAGAGAGAGTGAGCAAAGGGAGAAGGGGAAAAATTATGCAGCAACAAAGGGGGAAGGGAAGGTAATCTCCAAATTCAGTAGAGGCTAACTGTTCATTACTTCAGTAAAGAGAGCAGCACCGTGTTGTTAACAGGGGTCAACTCAGCATAGAGAGCGTGCTGGCCAAGGATCTTTACCTCCTCCACGTACTTCTCCTCTGTTATCTGGACCTCCATCTATCCATCTATCCATCCATCCATCTATCCATCTATCTTTCTTTATCAGTGTCCCTCCGTGTCTCCCTCCCTCTAATCACAGCCTCTGTCATGTTGAGCCGCACTTCACTTTCTGTGGTGGCAATAAGGAGGATGACTGATCATTGACTATATGCACATATGAATATGATGATACCGTATATTATCTGAACCATCTGAACATAACAACAAACAGGTGACCCAGTCAGATCATGTCTGGTCTTATTAGATTATTTTACATAACATGACCTGTTAACCTTTACATTCTCTCTCTCTTTTCCTCGCTCTTCCTCGCCTCCTTCCTCCTTCCTCCTCCTTCTCCTCCTCTTCCTCCTCCTCCTCCTCAATCCTCTGGAACACATGGTTATTGCCTGCTAGTGGTTGTCATGGTGATCGACCCCGGGGGACTCATCCCAAAACCCAAAGTTCTGCTTGTCTGAAATAGAACCTCCGCCTCTCTCCAGGGGAAAGGAGTACATTTGGTACATAGGAAGGGAGGAAAGGAGAGAGAGAGAGAGAGAGAGAGAGAGAGAGAGAGAGAGAGAGAGAGAGAGAGAGAGAGAGGCAGTGCATCCATTCCAACTGGGTCACATCACGGGAGCATTGCGTAAGCATAAACACTGCTGCCCCTGTGCTATGCCCTAAGCGCGCACACACACACACACACACACACACACACACACACACACACATTTACACACACACTGTGTCTTTCCAGAGCGTTCTGTACGACAGTCTGTAGTGTTATTCGGTAACCACCAAGCTGTGGTCCATCTCTATTCTCTTGTGCTCTCTCTCTCAGTGGATTGGCGATAAGTACATCGTGACAGCGGAGTGAACCGTCTCTGTGAGCTGCCAGACTGGACAGCAGCATGACGTAGCACTTCTTGCCTGCTGCATATCCAAACACGTTTACACACAGTGTTCTGTGAAGAAGGCTATGTTTCTGCAGTCATCGTTTGTTGTGTAAATGTACCGAACCTGCATTAATCTCCATGATCATCAGAACTTCATATCACTTGTTAAGGATACATTCGTACAGTGTGTGGCCTTCAGAGGATTTCAGCTATTCAAACACACATACATCATCATTTACGCTTTAAAGCTGATCATCATCAGTGTCCTACTGCATTTATCCAGCGCTGCAGAAGTATCACTGGATTTGCCAACAATTTCCTCTTGGTGGTGGAGCAGCTGCACAGTGGCAGTGCTTCAAGCATGAACAGGAAGGCTTCTCACATCTTCCCACAGTGCACCCTCCCTGTGCATGCTGGGTGTGTTGTTTACAGGCTCTCAGTAGCGCTTGTCTGTTCCCACCATGCTCTGCTCCACACATGTTTGGATATCTTCACACCTTTGTCAATAAACACCAATGCAAATGCAGTTTGCGAGAGTTGTTTGCGCAGTGCGCTGTGTGTGCGTCTGTAGAGGGTGTGATTGTCTATAAAAGGAACAGCCAAAGCCAGTTGTTTAAAATCCTAGTTGGACGGTTTCAAATCCCCCCCTTGCACTGTGAGAGGAGAATAGAGGGAGGGGGTGCGGATGTGTGTGTGTGTGTGAGTCTGTCTGCATGTCAGGAGAGCCTTTCCAATCAGGGAAGGGATGGGAGAGACACTGACTGACAGACAGACAGACATCAGACAGACAGACAGACAGACAGACTGGGAAAGCAGAGGAGAACAGAGAGAGAGAGAGAGAGAGAGAGAGAGAGAGAGAGAGAGAGAAAGAGAGAGAGACGCGAGGGGTGGAGCTATTTGAATGAGGGCGTGGTTATGTTGCTGTCACTCACTGGCGGTTGCCATGGTGAGCGGGCGGTCCCGAACAGCGGGACATCCAATGGGAGACGACGCTGCTTGTGTCACCATGGTGACGGGGCTGTGCCCAGGGAGGTTGTGATGGGTTGACAGGTGCGTGACAATCGGAGCTCTCTGCAAGCATGTACGCCAAAGGCAAGAGTAGCAACGTGCCGTCCGACAGCCAAGCCAGAGAAAAGTAAGTTTTATTTATGGGGGAGGAAACCGCCGCGGTGAGGGAAGTTCATGAGCGGCCAGGGGCAGAGTCACACACGGAGCTGCGGGAGGGGAGGAGGGCGCACACGGAGATCCACTCAGCGGCGTGGAGCTCTGCGCTCTGCGCGCTGCAAGGCTGGGAAAGTTGCTTCATTTATTGGAAGAAAGATGGACATTTTGTTGGCGGGGTTTTACTTTAATTAGACAAAATGGGTTAGAATGTAATATGCAGTTTCTGCTTCACTGTTAAATTGTAGTTGTTGTTTTTTCTTCTTCTCTTGTGATGTCTGGACATTTCTGTGCTCCTTGTTTTGTTTTATTCCGGGCTACTTAATTTTTAACATGCATTGGTAGTTTTGCATTTGCTTGGACCTACGTGTGTTTTTTACTATGTGTTTACCCATTCAGACAAAATAACGAATAAACAGTTTTGTTTAAGACGAGACGAAACTAGACCGCGACCGTCTAGTCGGCGGTGGAAGCGGCAACTCGGTCCTCGTATTTGAGGTGTCGCTTTTCAAAGAGACTGTCTCGCGTTTAATGCCACGCTCCTTGAGTCCAGTCCCCGCCAGATGAGACAGACAGTCATGTTGTCGCCACATTTGACGAGACAAACACAGTCGATCCGGCATTTTTATTTTTTATAAATAGTTGTTCATATAGAAGAGGGTATAAACACATGTATGTCTAGGCTACACATGATCAAGCAAAGAAAGCGTTATTTTAATGGAAATGCTTGTCATGGCTGTGGTGTTTCTGTCCATTAGTGTTCACAGAGAACAGAGTTTGACCCAATAGTGGAACTAATTAGGCTTTTTCCTTTTCAGATGAGAGCTTTTACACTGTAGAATTACGCCAGTTTGGAGGTGGACAGGTCAGTTACAGTAGAATATAGTTTTAATAGAATTATCAGGTTGTTAAAAATACCGACATTTATATAAAAAAAAATTTACCACCTGTATTAAGCAATTTGGCACACCATCTGTTTGTGCTATAGCCTACTTTTAAATGGTACTTATTATCAGATGCAATGCATGAATTGTGAAAACTAGATGCACAGAGAATAACAGATCCTGTTTGAAGGCGCGTGAAGGTGAAGGCTGTTCAATTGCATTCAACCAGGCATGGCTGTTTAGTTCTCTTTTGGATGCTCATGGTCAGTGAGCAGGGATCATATCAGAACCCACTGGGAAGGAGGAAGTATTTATTGATGACATGCCTTCGACTGTGACTGATAAGAGATTCGGAGAGGGCAAGAGTTATAGTATGATATAACTATACAATGATTAACTGCATTAAACTTGTATTTTTCAGTTGTTGCCACCTGTGAGAGTCCTTTGGGGTTATTTGTCCTTGTAATATGTCCATAAAAGACCAGATTAATTGTCTCACCTCTACTCCCAGCTACTGCCACTTGTTCTGTCTTTCAAATCCAGTTCCCTCATGTTTGTCAACAGTGTGATTGAGTGTTTAGCTCCATCCCTTGAGCCCCATCCTTTATCCAACAATCAATATGAAAAGGATAGGACTGAACAGTGTGGCTCTATCGCTGACTTATTGCATGAATGCACTGAGCACTGACAGACGCAGAGATGGAAAGCTTTCTCCAGCCCTGGAAGGCACTCTGTGTGAACATATGTAAGCATGCGTGTGTGTGTGTGTGTGTGTGTGTGTGTGTGTGTATGTGTGTGCGTGTGTGTAAACATGAAGGCTACTGTATGTGATAAGCTTTTCTGCTGGGAAAACACAGCAGATATTTATTTTGTAGAAGTGTCACTCAGGAGTCCCCTGACAGTTTGCAGAGCCGCTCAGTTCATCTATGATCAAGAGACTTCAGTTCAAATTTTCAGACATGCTGCGTTAACATGCTTTCTAAGTGGGTTACCTGTTGTCTTTAAAGGAAACGTCTACCTGCACTTTGTTCAAAGATGTGACAGACATGATCTTACATGGAGTTACTTGGAGGTTTAACATTCATGGACACCTGGCTTTGATTGAAATACTTTTGTGTTGTTGAACATGAGTCTAACATTTCAGCCGCAAATACAGTATATGTATGTATTGTACATTTATCAACAACATTTTATACTACTTCCTATCTCTTGGGGAATTAAGGTGATCTACTGTGAGCAGACTGCGGCCCCTTGTAGCACAACAGAGGCTGTCACATTGTGGTCCCACCTGAGGTGGAGGAAATTGAGAAGAAAAAAGAGAGGATGTAGAAACGCCTGATAAATGAATAACACTGAAGTGAAGCATAAGATACTGTATTTCATATAATATCTCAGTATATACTGTAGATATATACTTGGTTAATGCCAAGGCCACAACAAAAGAAAGAACCGGGTGACAAGAAAACACCAGATGAAAAGGCTGTGAAAGGCCAAAGTCAGGCGAGGCAGAGTTTCATTAGTCTCTTAACAAGCAGCCTTGTTTGTCAGTGGTGTGTATCAGAGAAGCAGAGCAGGCCCAACGCCGCCGAGTCTTCAGTTGTTTCTCATTTCTGCAGCGCAGCGGGGGATCAGAGAGAGTCAGAGAGACGGAGGGCAACAACAGATTGAGGGAAAGACGTGGGAGGGGGGCAGAGCAGGACTGAGGGAATTTGCCTGATCATTAGTTTACTGTGTTGTAGTATTGACCTCAGGATGGTCCCCCGCAGACACACGGCTCTGGCATCTCACCCATGTAGATGTAAAGCAGCTCAAAATGCATCTGACCTCTGTGAAACTCTTCACAGTGGTGATAAGACTCTGATTTGAACAGTGCGTTCTTGCTACAGATGATTTTGGTTTATCTGGTGGGCTTACAGTTTGCATACTTGGAGATAAAAAGGTATTATAGCGGGATAAAAATCTTGCTTCAGGAGATTCACAAAATGTAGCACTTTTTAATAGGGCCTACATTCAACACTATAAAGGTGTAGATTTACATACATGTAGAATCTGCCTGAGGTTACCAAACGATATAAAGGAAGCTTCATTTTCTCTCTCTTTAGAAATTGCACTTGTAATGTCACTCTATGCAATGTTAGTCTATTTTCTTTGCATGTCACTTAACCTCTTTGTTGTTGATATGAAAATATTTCAGAAATATAAGGTATTCTGCATGAAGGATGATTGTAAAATTGTACTAACAATGTGATTCAAATTGTCCACGATTGTTATATAGATATACTTTTGTTTCTCCTTTTATAGAAACATATCACCGAAGGGAATTGGCCCCGAAGAGAAAATAATGTTCCTTAAATTGTTATAGTTAAGCCCATGTAACTGACATTTCTCCAGATTGTATATCCTTTACTGCACAAATTATTTGATAAGAAAACACTGACTGCACAAAATAGTACACACACATTTAATGAACACTAAAGCTCTTATCGCTTATTGCTTTCCTTTATTTAACATGTAGAGGATGTGCAGACAAAGAGAAGCAGATGAGTAAGAAAAATGTTTTAAATGATCAGTTTACTCAAATCATGAAAACACATGAATAAATGCAGACAAATTGTTTCACATATGGTATCATGCTACAGACGTAGTTCAGGTTGGATGTGTCTGCTTCTGAAAAGTGTAGTGGCACATGCATTCAACAAAGGCAAACAGAGTTTTGTTTGTGTTATTCAAAGCTATTAAAACTCAACAGAAACAATGTCCACGACCAAGCCACCAACAGTTTTAATCAGGACCATTTCTACACTTAATAAGTGGTTCCAGTCACAAGCAGTATTAATTATAATGAGTAACAGAGACATCAGCAAATACAACCCAAACTGTCTGCACAGCTAGATGCCATACCACCACAAGTATGTATTTTATGATTTGTTTAATCCTTTAAGTTTATAGACAACAGGGATAAGTGCCTTTAGTGAACACTGTCTGGTTCTGAGACAGTAACGTTGTTCAGCTCTCCTCTCTCTGGCTGTACCTGTGCTACGGTCTGCACTTGATCTTGATTCGGAGTGACAGTACACGACCACTGACTGTGTACTGCAGTTGTTCAGTGAGTGTAAGTTTCAGTCACAGGCAGTTAGAGGACACATTCCACGTAGTTCTGGGACTGTGGTCCTGAGTTGCATTGCAGCACATAGTACACATTCCTTTTTCTCTTTTCTGTGACTGTAATGAATCATGGAACAAACGCTGCTTAAAACACACACAGGCTTGCAAGTCTTCTCTCACAGACTTATACAGCACGTAACTGGTTTAGTGGATTTTTCCCTAGAAAGTACTACTTGTGTTTTATTTGTTTTTTTACCAGATTAATAAGCACAAACTGTAAACTCACACTTGTCCAACTATCTTAAGTGCTGTTGTTGTTCAGTCTATTCAACCATAAACCTGGTGCAGACTTAATCATTTGTAGTGCTGTAAGGATCATCATTCTGCACACACACACATGCACACGCACACACACACACAGCTTCTTCTGAACTGAGACGCCTCAGAATCCTGCCAGGAAGCTGCCAATGCAGCATTGCGCAGACTGAGGCAAAGCAGTGCATGCTGGGAGTGTTTATCCGACAGAAGCAATTCAGGCTGCCACTCTGGCTCTGACAGTGAGTCGCGTTACAGGAGAACTACAACAAAAATAGAGCAGTATCTCACACACACACACACACACACACACACACACACACATAGTGTATGCTCACAATGCCTTGCATCGACGGTGCAGGGAATCTTATTTTGTCAGTGCCAGCTGCCACCTTATGAATGTAATTGATGAGTTTTGTGTTTGTTTACTATATCTCAGTGTCCTTGAGGAATGATAGAAGCACACTCATTAGAGGGAAGAGAGAGCCAGATCATTTGTTAGAGCATGAACAAAAGAATGTAGCCAGGGGACAAACATGTTGCTGGTCAGCTTGGTGAAATGAGAGGCTGAGTGTGGAAAATGTAACTAACAAATTTAAAACATGGGTTCAACAGTTGAGAGGTTATAAAAAGAAGGACTGAATGAAAGAAAGATCTATGGAAAAGGAGAGTTTTTGACGAGGTCAGGTGATATCCTGCAGGACCTCATGGTCTAATGCTCCATAATGGCTCTGTGTCAGACCTCTGCACTCTACACGCATCTCACTCTCTCTGTGGATCACTTGCATTGGTAAGTGGCCACACCTGGTTCTGTTGGCCTAAGTCCAGTGACAGAGTAAAAAGCCCCAGTGACAAGCCCCTTAACCCAAACATAAGAGCCACATGGTGGACCACAGCTTTAGCTAAATTGACAGAGGACAATATGAAAGTGTGTGATGATGTGTGCTCTTTGCTGCTTTGGGTCAATACGGAGCATGCTGCAATGTGTAAGTCTGTAAGCCCATCTGAGCTGTCTCCTTACAGCCCTTTCCCCATATGTTTCATCCCTCAAAATCAACCTCCAGCTGTCTGTCACGTTGCCTGTGTGAATGCGAACTACAACATCCAGTGATCATTACACAGCTAATAGCCTCTCCAACTCTCATGGGATACTTGTGAACTACTGCAGGAACACAGAGAACTGTCACCGCTCTCTGTCGCTGTCTCTCAGCAACATTGACGGTCAGTGAAAGATATCGACTTAAAACTGCTGCCGATGTATTTAATCCGCACAGCGTTTTAGATTAGCATCAGTCAGGGATTACAAGAAAACCAGAGAAGAAATGGAGCTCCGATATGTTTTCTTTTTTTCTCTCTGAGTATCCAGAGCTCTCTTCAAACGAGAGTGATGATGACAGTTTGACAAGGCCCTGATAGAAAACACTTTTTAACCTGCTGAACACATAGAGGCTGTTAAAAGTCCTCTTTTATCTGCTGGCATCCCTCCTAGTCTCTCTCTTATCCTCGCTGCCAGAGATGTTACTTGCAACAGAACTGCTATCAAAGCAGCGGCCTCTTATTGAGCTGTGTGAGGCAGGGGGAGACAGCCTCTGATCGACGCAGGCAGAAAAAGGTTGTGATGTGTCAATCAACAGAGAGGACCCTGTGGAAGGCATTCTCACAGGACGCCTTAGGGTCGTTGAGAGGGATCGACGTGACAAAGGGCCTCCGCCGGCATCAGATAGCATGTGGGAAAGGAGAGGAGGAGAGGGCACAGCATCCTGAAAGTCTGTTATCGCTCCCTTTTTAAAAGGGTATGGATGAGTGAATTTCTCACCCGGTGTTGGTTCCTCAAGACCTCATGGGTGTCCTCGAATGCTTCTGTTTCAATTAGAAAAACACCATCACATCATATTTTTTCTTTTTCTTCAGTTGTCTTCCCTTCTTGGACCCCACTCCTCTCCGCAATAGTTACAGTCTATCAGGTTTATCTGTGGGATAGAGACATTGACATTTTTGGGGAGAGGAGGATTCAGATCAGTGCCCTGTGGATGAGTGAGACATGAAGCAGAGAAGATGGGGGGGGCATTTCATCGTATGCTTTGCTGACCATGACTGTAAACTGGGATCCATGCTGTCAGGCTTTGTTCATTTTGTTAGTGGTAGCACTTGTGGTTTTGTTTGGAGGACTTTTTTTGTTGTTGCCCGCGGTGACACCAAATATGCACAGCTTTGCTCCAAACCACAACACGGTAGGGACGCTCCCTCACAGCACTTCCTGTAACCTGAGAGTTCCAGCCAAAAGTAAACGCTGTCGGTGGAAACAGCTCTTACTCTCTACAGGCTCCGTAGAGAAAAGCCCTGCTTACTGCTTTTATTCTTCTGATTTCTGAAACATAGATTGTTTTAGCGTCCTCATTTATTTGCTTTGCCTGTTCAGTATAATAGTACGCATGTATAATAGTCATCTTTTCCTCTATTTTTATCAAGTCAGCCGTGTCACACTCACTCTTACTGTATGACAACTGGCCTTGTGCTCACCGGAGTGGTTTAACTGGCATTGCTATTGTAAGTGCCATATAGTGTGACTGCAGATGCTGCTGTGCCTCTCCTGCCTGCCGAGCGTAGTGGAGGTTGGTCGGAGGCCTCTCTGCTGATATTCCTCCATCATTGATATGCAAGCTGCATCGCACAGGCGCTAGCGCAAGGTTAAGCATGCGTGACGGCCAGGCTTAGGATCTGCTTCAGACACTCTCTCTCCTGCACACACACACATATTCTGTTACTGTGCCTTCTCTCTGCAAAGTCCTCAGCTCTTCTATGTCTTGGCCTCAATTGTCCCTTGTCTGTGTTGTGAAGTTAAGCCACACAGTTCTTCACTTTATTTCTCCATAAATGTACCGTCCTTACATTACCAACATACCTGTCCACTGATCCCTATAAAGTCCTTCATGGCATTTTGTCCCCTCTGAATGCTAGGCAGTATATCCTCTCGCTTAGGATTTAAATCTCTGACATTGAGTTCTTGACTTTTTAAGGTCCACTAAATACCATTTCTCAACCGTAGAGAAGCAGGAAGGATGAATGAGTAACACAAGGTGCAGAGCGGGGCAACAGTGGGACTGTTGATCAGGATACCTTCAGTGTTTGAAGCTAACTAACTGGGAATGAAGACAACTAGTACTATGATGTCTTTTGTTTTTTTGTTCTTGTTATTAAATAGTATTATTAATTTACAGACATCCCAGTCCATGCATTTAACTGCTAATTTATACAACCTCATGTTGCAGCATGATGTATTTTGCTGAATGGTTAGTAATTTATTTATACTTCCTCTCGAGCATCTGTGCAGGCCTTAATAGCCTCACATTCTTCCCTAAATTGCTCTAGATTGCCTTCATCTGTATCAGTTTCTTTTATCTCATCTCAGAGCTCTGTTGTTCAAAAGAATAGAGGCCCATTAGAGCCCGTAGAAAGGAATTCTAATCCTATAAGATTAGAGCATTGCAGTCCTCCCAGTCGTCTCCTTCTCGCTGGAGTTGCTGCTGATTGTGGAATGTTGCATTGTGTGAGCTGAACAATGACAGTATGTCGCTAGATGGTCTGTGGAGCAGGCAGGACACGAGAGTGTGCAGGGCTGTCACATCCCAGGTCTACTGTACATACTCCTGTACAGGGACAGGCAGGCATTGGCCAGGTTCATGAGTGTATGGCAGCTAGGACACCCCTCAGCCCCACTGTATGTGTGTGTGTGTTTGTGTGTGTATGTGTGTGTAAAGAGGATATAAGTGAAAGTAAAATAAAGAGAGGTGTGTAAGTGAAAAAGAAAGATGATCCGAAAGTAAAACAACCTAATCTACTGAAAAAACATGTGCACAGAGACATGATTGTGTGAAGTAATCCCTTCCCTGATCAGCGATTGTCCAATCAAAGGGCAAAACAACAGCCTGATCCTACATCGTTCCTTACAAAGAATTGACTTTAAAATCCTGCTGTTGGTTTATAAAGCACTGAATGGTTTAGGGCCAAAATACGTCTCTGATCTGCTGCTACCTTATGAACCATCCCGACCCCTTAGGTCGTCTGGGACCGGTCTACTTTCTGTTCTCAGAGTCAGAACTAAACATGGAGAAGCAGCGTTCAGTTTTTCTGCTCCACATATCTGGAACAAAATCCCAGAAAGCTGCAGGTCTGCTGAGACCCTCAGCTCCTTTAAGAGAGATTGAAGACTTTTCTGTTTGCTGCCACCTTTAATTGAACCAGATTCAAGGGTATTAATCAATTTCCTGCATTTCTGCATTTTACTACAGTATTTTATTTTCTTACACTGCTTTTTAGTGTTTTAATGACAGTTCCTGTTTTTAATGTTTCAATGAATGTTCTTAATATGAATGTTCTTAATTGTTTTTAAATCTCCTTTTCTTTTGCCTTATGTTTTGATGCTTTTAATGGTTTTATGTGAAGCACTTTGAATTACGTTGTTGTTGTTGAAATGTGCTATACAAATAAACTTGCCTTGCCTTGCCTTATCATATTTATAACACTAGGACTACCTAGCTTTCCACGGCAAGAGTCAGCTCGTAACATTAAAAAGTCAGGTTTTCAACCAACTCATGTAGCTATAACATGAGAACTATAGGTACAAATGATAAAATCTGCTCGCGCCTTTTCAGACGGCAAAATCAACAGGCACCAGCTAGATATCAGGCCGGGCTTCACGAATGGTCAGTTGTTTGTGTTGATTGATTTTTTTTTTTTTATAGAGCTCATTCACTCAGTCTGCAGTATATTAGGCACTACCAGCTTAAACTAATACTGTCTAATACAACAGCGCTGCATTACCTGCATGAAGGTTACAATGCTCATGTTTCAATGTCTTCATGGTCATTTTTGATATCACACTGTATTTAAGTGCTCTTTCCTTTAGGTATAGTTTGTAGTGCTCTAAATCAATTAGTCGATTACTAGCCAATCAACTGCCAATTAATCTGCAACAATATTGAAAAGCAACTTGATTGAGGCAGCAGTGCCATATTTTTCACAGGGTCAAGCCTTTCAAATATGAGGGATTGCTGCACTTAACTTTATATGATAGTAAATCGTCATTCAGCCTCATACATAGTAGTGTTTTGGACATTTTGTATACAGAGCGGGAGATTTTTTTTGTTACATGTATGGCTGCCTCTACACTCACAATCCATTTAACTCCTGTGTGAAACGCTGGAAATAGACTTTAAAAGAATACAATAATTAACCTCGTATGATCACTAAGTGTTGTCATCAAACTCTTAACTTCTCTCTGTAAACAGCGGTTTAATATTCTGGGCTTTATGGCTGTGTTGTATTGAAGATTTACTGTAATAGCGTGTCAAGAAAGTTGAACAAGGAAAACACTCCTAAAAATCATTGGTGTTCTTTCAACTGTGAAATTAAACAAACTCCCCATGAGAGGTGACTCAATCTAAACAAATCAAAGCCAATGAAATGGAACTCGAATTAAGAAAGTGATGGATTTACCTCCGCTTTTATTTGATTTGTCCACTTTACATGTTCTGCAAACAAATTCCACTTGTAGAAAAATGCTGCTGTGTAAAAATGTGTAAATGACAGATTTTTATATTAAGGGCGCAACTGTATTTTTTGCTCAATTAGTGTGTTAGTAAACAGTGAGCTACCCATCACGCTATCTCTCTGTTTCTCCCTCTCTCTGATAAGCTGGCATTTCCTGTTATCTCAGCCCTGGGCATTGTTGTCTGCTCTGTGAGACAGAGTCTCTGCGATGCTGACAGAACAAGAACTGTTTCACTTTGTGTGATTGTGCTTGCTTGTATTGGGGGGGGGGATGCTTCCTTTTTATTGTATTGTCTTTTCAAGTCTCTCCAGTTGCAGCTGCACTAATTTGCTTTTTTCCTAAATGTGAGTGGGGGGTGTATCCTGCCAAAGCTGCCACCAGTCAGTCAGCATAGTCTCCCTGTACACTTCCCTGAACAAACAGAGCAAAATTATGAATTTATCAATATTCTTACGCCATCATCAAGGCTTTTTTTTTTAGTTTGATTTTACTACATCTGTTCCAGTGACATGAAGCAGGCATCTAAACAGAGTAGAATGAATACAAAATGTTCAATCAAAAATACCAAACATCTAGTTCCAGCACCTTAATTGTCTCTGTATCATGTGATAGTAAACTGAATGTCTTTAGGTTTTGTAGTGTGATCAGCGTTTTTCCACTATTTTCGTAGATGTTATAGACTAGAAAATAACAAATTTATCAATTATGAATATAAATACCCAAAGCTGGTCAGCAGCAAAATTTTGTGACGTCATAACAATACCTGCTTTGAGATCCCCCTTTTTTCTCACAATACTGATTTCAATATTTCAATTTCAATCCAGGTGTTAATATTCAATATAACATGAGGCTATATTTACATATACATTTTGTATTACAATTGGAGACATTCATACATCAACATTTAATGAGGCTTGGTCTGACAGACACCAGACCAAGACACGGATTTAAGGCAACAAACTTTGTTAGTTGACTAACATTTGGACGGCAGGTCTTCATCAGAGTCTCCCGTCCCGTGTATCGGATTGGTGCGTCTCACAATTTCAGCAGTTTAGCTCAATGTGGTCTACACATTAAAATGTTTCATTTGCTGTGTTGTCTCCTTTAGACTCCGCGTTCTATCTGTGAACTTTTTTTCACGCCCAACCTTTTTGATGATAATCAGGTTTGTGTGTAGTCGTTTGGAGTCTGTGCTGTCCTCACGTCGCAGGGTGGAGCTTTGCAACGACAGTTGGTCTTGTGGTCACAGTATCTTGATAAGTTGGCTGTTATCAGTCTGCATCCTGTTCGCCATGATGGTGGTTACTGCATGAGCTGACATTATTCTCACATACTACATTATTCTCTCTCCTAAAGGCTCAAAAAAGCAGATTCAGAATCCACTGTTTAATGTGAACATTGTAGTATATTGTATTTGATTGATCGATAAGTCATTATAAATGAACAAGTGAAGATGTTGTATTTGGTATTTGCCATTATAAAACATGTATTCCAGAGTTTGATAGAGAATGATAATATAAATAAACATAAACTGAGCATTTTTGTTCCTGCATAGCTATTAAACAATTCATAACTCCAACATTATAATCTTTGTTGCTTCAATATTTGTCTTTCAAGTGTGTGTTTTACAGCATTTATGTTCACCTTGTATTGGAGTGTCCCAAGGGTGGGGAGGGGGAGGAGAGGATTCTGGGATCCCTAGTTAATGAAAGGTAAACACAAGGTTTACACTGAGGTGAGCCAAAGAATGCAGGAGTCTCCCTCTCCTGCAGGATATGAGCTTCATTCTTTTGACTCATTCTTCATCCTTCTACTGGCACATTCCTTTCTTTGCAGGAGGAACATTTCCCTGAAAGCTACAGCCACATGTATGATTTTGCATCTTTATTAACATTTTGTCTTATTGTCAGCTGATTGCATTTCAACATCATTATTCCTCAAGTCCGGTTAATTCAGCATTTGTCAGCCATCTGCATAATGTCGTAGAGATTTAGATTTGTGTGGCTGGTCAACCTCTCACACTGTTCTGAAGTCAGCCAGCTCTGTTCAGCCAGGCTATGCCAATCTTTGCCAAGCCGGTGTTGGAGCATTCGGGCCTGTCACCCAGCCAATGCTCCACTAAGGGCTTTACTATGTGTTGTGGAAGTGAGAGGGATAAAGGCTATGACAAACATTTGCTCAGCAAAGCAGCATGTGAGACCATTTCGGTGGAGACAAAACAGGGAACACAAGCAGATAAAGCACACTTTACTTGAGTACGAGTGTCTCTCCTCAGTCTGCTTCCAATGCGGGATTATGACGCGTGTTTTGTTAATCTTCAAAGCTGGAGTGAACTTTTCACTGCTCCTCCCAACTCTCAAGTGGGCACCGAACCTGCGGTTGAAGTCTGTACGCAGAGGCCAGTCAGCGTCAGAGAGAACACACTTTATACGAATATCTCCATTCAAGTGCTCTGCCTTTAGCAGGAGCCATTAGAGATACCCCAGGGGATGCTGCGGAAGGGTAATGGAGAATATAGATTGAACTTGTGACCATCAGCAAAAATACCAATTAGAAATGCATCAGCAAGCAGCCAGCGATAGAGCCACAGCACACTGACAGTTTAGGGTTTGATTGAGGGCATGTATTTGACTGAGATAGTTGAAGGAGTCTAATGGAAGTCTTTGTGCAGTCAAGTCACACTTAAATAATAAATCTCAATGTTTACAGTTGTTTTCTTCTGTATGATGATATAAACTTGTTGTATTATGCTATCGTCTCACTTTATTGGATACATAACAAAGCAAAACATCTCGAAGGCATCGTGACAACTATAAGAGAAATTGTCTTGTTCGGCGATTTCAATTCAGCCTCCCATTCTCCGAAGGTGCGTTCAGTTCCACTGTGTGACAGCAGCAGGCATGTTCATATTGTTGTCCTTTTCAGTTTGGCTCACAGGCTGCAGCATTACTCCGTCCTGACCTCACCTCGCTGCGCTTCCCAGCTCCTTTCATTAATCATTTACTCTCCTCCTCCTCCTCTCCGTCTCTATCTATCTCTTTCTGTCTGCCTCTTCTTCTCTCTTCCTCTCAACCCTCTAGTCCTCTTGTTGCTGCTAATCTTTATCTCTTTATCTTTCTGTCCATCGCTACATCTTTATCTCTGTGTTGACTGGTAAATTACCTTTCTTTGTCCTTTCCTCAATACTGTGAGTGTGTGTCATTACCATTGCATAATAAAATCGTACTCTTTTTCTCTTTCAAAGTGTGTGTATAAGTTTTACTGCACGTATCCTTGCTTGTGTGCGTATTGTGTGCAGAAGAGTTAAAAGCAAAGCTCAAACACAACATCTACTTTACGCAGTTTACGGCACTTTCAAACAATTAATCCACTCGCACCTAGCTGTCCAACTCCCCTGCACAGATTTATTCAAACTTTCTTTTGTGCTTAATGAAAATTCATCATGGATTAGTTCTCTGGAACCTGATTTTTCACATAAAATGATTTGGCCATGATCCTTTCCCAGACAACGTGTATGCATAAATAGCCCTGTTTTGAAGATGGTCCTCACTGTATGAAGGCTCCATAATCCCCATGGTTCTTCTCTGTTGTTTTTCTGAAGCCCTACGTATAGGATGAATTATTCAGCATTGTAATGGGTCTATATTTGTCGTTGTTTATCTTACCTCAGTGCCCCCGCCACCCTCATCGCTGCCCTCCCACCATCTCTCTCCCAGCTTTCACTCGTCTGTCTGTCCGTCCGTCTTTCTGTCTGTCTGCCAAGCATAGCCCTGTCTACCCGCAGAGGATGCTCCACTTTAATGAATGAAGTAAAGTCATTTAGCAAGGCTCTTAATGGCACATAAAGCCCCGCTGCTAGGCTTGATTAATCAGGGAAAGTGTTTGGCTGTCACACACAGGGCTGTCCTCAGCAGGGGCAGCAGCTTGATCACTATGCTCTCTTTTATGGTGGGGTCTCTCTCTTTTCTTGCCAGAGCTGTCTGGAGCCCGAGCTGCCAACGCTCTTCTCATCCACAGGTGGCATCTGTTTGATGGTGGGCTTTTGGAGGCCTGATTGCAGAGCGAGGGTCCGCTTGGCTTCGCTGTGGACTGGGCGTGATGATGATGATGATAATGTTGATGATCCTACATCTGAGTCAAAGACAGGCGTCTGGGATTTGTGTTGCTCTTATGGCCTGCAGTTCTGTGTTGAGGTGTGGAATCACACTGTGACTGTGCTGTTAGTGGGCAAGGATACTAAAATGAGTAAACCACTGTAAACAGTGTTTACCGCTGTTCATGCAAGAGCATCCAGTCTCATGATGCGATTACTATAAAGGGAATAGAAAACAGTTGCACAGGCAGTAAATCGGCCAGGCCAATAGCAGCTGGTATTAGCTCGTTGCTGATGTATCTGTATCGGTGTGGGTCTGTCAGCCATTAATTAACAAGAATTTTCAGTACAGCAATATTAAACTAAACTATGTTTGAGGTCATTTAGAAAAACCATTACGTAGTTTGTCTGGCAGAGAGCACTGAAAAGTAGATTTTTACACTGTAAAATGTTGTGTATTCTTTAATAAAAAACAAATCTAGGGGCATCAAGATTGTTCATTTACATTATGCATTTATGTTAATCTATAACTATCGGACGTATATTGTTATCTGATTTATTTTTTTCAATTTTAAAATAGAGACTCAAAGAGTTTTGGTTATAACCATCTGTGTTTTTTGTACCTAAATTTAAAGCCTTTAAAAGTGACTTGTTTTAAACTGAATGGCCTAATAAAGGTGATGCGTGTTACTAAGTGGTATTCAACTTGTGTTTTGTACTGGGTAGCCGCTTTTGTACTTACGGTTACTGCTGTCACTGCCTTTATTGCAGCAGTCCTATATGCTACAAAGTTACGTAACATGGTAAGTCTAAAAATCATGACAACATATGCCAAACAAACAACATTGGCTAAGAGGCACAGGCAGATTCTTGAATGAAAGACACATAATGGATATTAGATTTACACAGAAGAAACTTTATCAGCTTTTCCAAACTGGAGTATACCGCAGGTATAATTTATTATAAGTGTTTCTGATATTTCATCCATAGGGAATTTAAAGGAGTCACTTGATTTCCTCTTATTGCTTTATTATTCTGTAAAGTGTTCCATTCGCTTGAAAGCAAAGTGCTTCAAAGACACTCAAGCTCTCAGTGGATACTTCAGTGTCATTTTTACAACATTATTCTTTGCTGTGAACACACACAGCAGAGATTTAAGATAGCAGTTTGATCTTCTGTAGTAGGTAAGCATATCCAGGAAATTATTACAGTATTTCAACTTCATGACTGCGACTTAGTTCAATCTAGGATTACTTCTCCATTGTTATTACCTCCCACACAGAGACCATTGAAATTCATTTATAAAAATATGATGAAATCCAGTGCATACTCTGCAGTATATAATGCCTATGTGTCTTTCATCTTTTCTGTATGTTATGTTTTCAGCGCAGCGTGTAGTCATTTGCTTTTTCTCTTAGAGAATGGTAGGAATCAGGTCTACTTTAGTCTGGCTGTTTTTGTGGTAGGGTTTTGTGTTAATTTGCAGAAGGAGGTCACAGCAGGGTGCTTGGTTAACTGAGACTCCGCTCGGTGAGAATCCTCAATATTAGAATATGAAAGTTTACAGATCTCACGAGCATTCATCTTGGGGCTCATCCGCTAGCACCCATCACCTCCATCCTCCCCATCTGCCTTTTTTTCTGTCTCCCTAATCCTCCTTCTTCTCTCTCTTCTCTTCACCAGAACCTTTCATCTCTCCCTCTGCTACACTCCCATCACCCCTTGACTATCTTTCTCTCCGTTTCTCTTTCTTTCTGTAATTTTGCTCCATGAAGAGGTGGTATGCTTCACTCTCTGGGTGTTTGTTCTTGTTTTTCATTCATTTGTCTAAGTTATACCTCAGAAATCACTTTTTCACAGAAATCACAAATTTGAACAAAATAGGAGAATGAAATATGTGTTGCACTATTGTTTAATACAGGACATTGCAAGTTTATTCCTGGTTGACATCATCCAGAGACTTTAGTCTGCAACTGACCGACCTGGAAAACGCTCTATTCTTTCTACAACTTGTGGAGTTGGTTACATACATTTCACGTCATTAACATTTAACAATATTCCCATCCCTAGTAAAAATGCCAGATCACCACAGTGACACAGTGATAACACGTTGATCTATTCAAGTGTCAACAGTGTGTTAAAGTATCATCACAATGTGTGATTTTAATGGGACATTTCCATATCAGCTATGCGCAGAAAGTAAAGTCGTATAATCATATCTATATCTATCATATGACATGTTGGTAAGTAGCAGCAGATAACTGCTCTAAAACTGTACTTGAAGCTGCTATAATGAATAGTTGTATATTAGCAATATGTGATGAAATAGAGTCTCACTTCTCTTGTCATTTCCAGGCATATGTTTTTAGTGAAAAAAAGCTCAAAAAACCCAGTATACGTTTCCTGCTCAGCACCGAACAGCAGACAACAAAGTCAGTGAGTAGCTGGTAAAGAAAGTGGCGCTTTCAGCATGCTTTAGAGACATATATTTCTCTCAGGGGTTGGTGGAGAGCAAAACAGAGCTAAAGTTAATTCATTATTTCATCAGATGCCAAGAAACAAGTGAATGTCAATGTTCATTTATGTCTGCCAGTTGTGTAAATAAGCCAGTGTTTGCTAAATTTGCCTTAACTTTATAAAGTGTCAATGTTGAGTTTACAGCTTGTTACGCTGCCTTCAAATGGCCAGAAAATCAATTATTGTAGGTTTAAGTATCCAGAAGTCATGTAATTTGACATGCACCATTTACCAGCACTAAGCACACTCTTGTACAGTTTACAGTGTGTGATAATTACATGGGACAAGACATCTTTTTCTGACTGGATCACTCTCTAACTAAGAAGGCAGTTTGTATTGATTACTTCCTGTGGGTAGAGACAATGTGTTGCCATTGCCCACACCCAACACCAGAATTTAATTAGGGCAAAGAAGGCAGATTTAGAGAATTTTACTTAGAAGGGGTAAGACGCTATTGAATAATACTGTAGGTGCTGCTACAAAAGAAAACTGTCACTTACACCAGACAGTTTTACCAAAAATACAGCATAGGGAAATGCGACAATATAGTACTGTGGGAACAAGGTATTACTGGTTTATAGTAATTGTTATACATTTGCTGAAGAGCTCGTGAGAATAGCATGATACATAGCATTTACTGGATTTTATTACTTTTCAAATATGCAGTATTAGACTATGTCAGCATAGAAGTAGCAAGTCTTGTCAATATGTCAATTAACATGCCGATTCAGATCAGAAGTATAATCACTTTTCCATTTCGTCTTTAACAAGGGTGAAATAATCCAGAGCTAATCTATAACAGGCAAATCCAATCAGTGAAGCCATTGTCTGTCGTCATTTGAAGCCCTGCCAGATTTTGATCGCCATGACAGTAAATTGATTAGCAATGATCTACTGGTCCCTCATAAATGCTGTACTTGGGAAATCAGTTCATGTCTTTGTCTTAAAGCTGAGGTTGTGGTTGAGTTCCTACTCTCATCTCCCTGCTCTCCTCTGTGTATGGATCAGTATCAAAGCAACATAGACGCTGGTCGCTGTTTCTGCCTGCTACCTTCATTAAGCTCAGCTCGGCCTCTGACTGTTGATGCTTCCCGGCTTGTGCAGACAGACTTAAGGAGCAGTGAGGATGGGGTCGCTTGCAAATATGAATTTAATTAAATGTGATTCACAGAAGACAAAACCACTTGAATTTGTAGGAGAAAAAGGTCAGGTGTGGATCTAGAAGTTGCTCCACCTTCTCCACTTCTCCATTTACTACCCCTGCCTCTCTCTCACACACACACACACACACACACACACACACACACACACACACACACACACACATGCGTCTGTATGCCACACACACATAGCACATAGGGAGAGGAAGCAAAGTGGGTGGCACCTGATCTTTTCAATCATCCTGGTTGCAGTTGTGATTAATGTAAAGTGGTTCTTATTTACAACACAAATTGCTATGGCAGATGGGAAGGAAATAAAAAATGTCTTCAATTTTCTGCTGTATGTCCAACCGCAAGGGCAAACACCAAAAGAGCTTTAATGTGAGGAGACTTAATATGGAGTAAAAAAGCATTAGAAATGCATTGGCTGCCTGAGTTTGAGCACTTTTACCTCAAATCCTATGGCAAAGATTATTTAAAGTGACAGTTTATTTAATGACAAGAGAGTCTTTGTAATGCTGTCAAACTTAAAGGATTCTTAACCTTAAGTAGTCCCCCGTGCTCTAATCCTCAAACCCTATCTACACTTAATATTTTGACTCAGTCAGTGGAGTTTCACATAGCTGGGTGCTTTTCTTTTTTTTTATCAGCGGGAGGCTCAGCTGAACAAGTGGTAGCTGAACAATAAGGGAGCAGCGTGACGGGTTTTGTTTTTTCAAAGCGTATTATTCCTCTTTGAGGACATTAGTAGTTTTGAGTTAAAGTTCAATAGATATCGAACGCTAACAAAGTGCTTTTTTCTGCTGCTTTGCTGTCTGCTTATCAGTCCTGTTTCAGCTCTGCCTTATTGTGGTGTGTGTTAAATAAATATGAGATAGAGAGGGGGAGGAGTGGTTTAAGTCTGATGTATGTATCATTTGCATTCAAACCACTGTGCTTAAGGTCAGCAGCAGTCAATTAATTAGCTCCTTCATTTTTCACTGCCTTTCATCTTTTCTCCAAAACATGCATTAGCCTGCTTACCTTTGATACCCTGAAATGTTTATCTTTCTTTCATTGAATCACCTTTCTCTCCCCTGCTGCCGTCATGCTTCCACTTTACTGGGTTTCCTCACTTTCTTCACCATATCAGGGCCAGAGGTCACATCTTACAGCTCCTGTGAAATCCATCATAGGTCAAACCTTTCATATACTGAGCGAGGCTGTGTGTTTACGTGGTAATACACAGCTGACTGGATACAGGCCAACGCATGCTGAGGACGAGCTTTTGTTTCTTTATTCCCTCTGGCACAAGGAATTCATTTGTGCAGTCCGTCAGGCTTGTCGTCATTGCTGTGAATGTATTCATTGCAGATACATGAGATCTTTCAGTATTAATAAATAGTTCTGTAGTGATGCTGTTGTTGCTGGTGTTAGGGTTCACAGGGGAGAGTGACAGATTTAGACAGGTTGACAGGAAAATGATGCAGAACAGAGCGACGGAGCGAGTTTGTACCTAGAAATGTTCAGAGTTGTACATGTGCCTTGAAAAAAAGGCCCCATCTTTTATTCATGTTCTGTTGTCGAGGTGTCAAGAGTTTTGTCAAGCTTCTCACTGTTCCGTTAACCTTGTCCCTGTAAAACATTCTGTCTCTATCTCTTTGGTTAAACATTACTGCCAGGCCACGGGGGGGCACAGAGAGAGAGGAAGGTATGAAAGAGGGAGGAAAGGATTGAGAGGAAGAGCCTCTGCTGCTTCCCTTCATCCTTTCATCATTAAACAAACATGGCCTCTTACCAAAAAGAGTGCAAGAAGAAAGCAGCACCATCAAGACAGAACAGGCACAGCGAGAGAGGAGGATGAAAGTGGTGAAGCAAAGAGATGAAAATGGAGGAGAGGGATGAAGGAGGGGAGAGGGGGGAGGAGACAGAGTACCTGTGTGCAGAGCAGAAAGGTGTGCAGTAGTCCATCATCTTCAGACAGGCAGACAGGGCTGTCTGGGGAGTTTATTTTTACCTCGATATAAGAATGTGGATCGGCTACAGCAGCCTGGAGCGGAGGCTATAGGACAGCTGCTGTCCCGCTGTGACCATGTTTCACGCATGACAATACACAATCATACACATGTACACATCATCACACACAGACACACCAAGCTCCGAGTCAAAGCTTGTGCTGTGGCATGCTTCAACTTGAGTTTTCTGTATATTGTATCTTAATGTGCACAAGGAGAAACGATTTGTCAAGTAATCAATTAGTCAATTAAAAGAAAATTCCCCTGCAGTTGTTTTTTTTGTATATTTTAATAATGTAATGTGTCATTGTTCATGCATAAATGCCAAATATGCGTTAGTTCCTGCTTCTTCAATGTGAGAATTTGATACTTCTCTTCATCTTTAGACTTAGTTTTCTGACATTTAAAGACAATGATAAATTGATTGATTAATTAGCAGATTAATCAGTAATGAAAATAATCCAAAATTGAAGCCCTTTATGATCAATTATAATGAAAAAATTTGCTTAGTTAACACACTTTTCTAATATGGCTAAATACACATGCAGTACATCTCGGGAATATGAAAGCAATTACTAATCACACAAATCTGCCCCTTACCTGGTTAGTATTGATTTTAGGGGAAATGTGAGCATCAAGCACAAATGTGCCTGCTCATTACCTTGGTTAGATTGATTACAGACAGCTTATGATTCATGCAAAGTGACTGAATGTTGTTACACCAGACTGCTGTCCAAATCTACAGGGTGCTGTTAGGAGTCAGTGTGATCTGCTATTGATCTCCTATGGATCAATGTTTATCTTGTATTTATTGACCCGGTAGATCATCTCTCTCCCCTCTTCTCTAAGTTGCTGTTAGTACCAGCACAGGCACACTAGGAGGAGAATTGATTAACAAATCAAGCCTGTAATTAATTCTTACTGTGATCAAAGCCAAGGGAGGAAGTCTGTGGAGAGCCTGAGGCACGAGGGTGAGGTGTTTTACAGTGCGATCCCACCAAGTGTGCTCTTATCACCACGCTGTTTGTTCTTCAAACAGGTGGGTTTTAGATTTAGCATAACGTTGGGTGAATTTCAAATGTCTTGAAAGGTTGTCCTGACTGTTGCTTGGCATTTGGGAGATGATTAGTGCTCCTAAGCTGGTGTGTGCCTTTCTGTTTCTCATGAGATTTGTAACGGACTGTGACGCCCTCACACATCACTGCACATGGTGTCTTGGAGCTGCTTTGCAATCCGTATCCATGCGTAGGCTCCTTCATCTTTATTTTAAGAGAATCCTGTGAGAAACTCCCTCTTAAATAGGGATTCATCTTAAATATGGAGTGGGAAGTTTAATTGTCTTAGGTCACAAAGCAGTTGTTTTCTGGCCCCAAAGTTGGAACTTGAAACTTATAAAAGCTCAAAATTAGAGATACGTAAGGTTAATCCTTGGCGGATTTCAAATGCTTAGTTTTTCTCAGTCTTAACTTTCTTACTCTTACTGTACATTTATTTGCCCTCACTCCTTATAATGTTTAATGTTCTCGTATGTTTTGCTTGCTTTTTAATCACCTAACATCTATTGTTGACTGTTTGGATGTTGATGAAGAAACTGACCCTTTTCCTCCCACTGTGTTCTTTATCTTTATGCGCAGGTTAGCTCTGTACGTGTATGAGTACCTGCTGCATGTAGGAGCACAGAAATCAGCACAGACCTTTCTCTCAGAGGTGAGTCACAAAGATGCTGTATGTATTTGTGTCTGTCAGAGAGTACAGCCCATGTACTTTATGTGTTCACTCTGATATGTGGTCTGGCCCTAATACAATGTGTCCAGTAAGTGTAGTGGCAAATTGAATTAGTCTGGCCTTACAGTGCTGAGCCAACAGGTTAGTAGGAGCAGACAGGCTTTTTAACATTAGTGTTGCATTTAGTGGGACTGGAGCCGGAGTACAGGCAGAGTTACGATGCTCAGCCTGGAGCTGACGTCTTCGACTGACATCATTCACTGATCCGCTCAGCAGCTCCGTCTCAGTCAATCTCTTTCTATCTCATTCTCGTCCTCTCTGATTCCGCCACTTTCTCATTGTGATCTCTCCGCTCTCTACTCGATCCATCCCTCCACTACTCTTCCTGAGAGAGCTTGTCCTCACTTTAATTCTACAGAGGTAAAAAGGTGCTGGGGTGAACATGAGGTCATCTGATTCTGTTGCTTCGCTGTAAATGACGGTAAATTACAATGTAGGAGACAGAGGCTGGTTGTACAGCGGCCAGAGGAAGAGGAGAACAAAGAGAGGGGGATGGGAAAGGTTACATCATCAGCTGGCACCAATTCTCATCAATCTGACTTGGTGTGTGTTCGCGCACATGTGCATACACAACGCTCTGTCTCGCCGAAACCCTTTCTTCTCTTTCTCCAGCAGAAGCGGCAGATGAAAGCGTTTGGCGGTGTCGCATTCAAGTGAAGGAACGCATTAGCTAAGAGTGCAACAAGTATAAACACACCCTCTTGTATACAGTACAACATGGGTGTGCATTCATGAGCACGCAAGCACACATAGCGTAAACATTACCCCATAATGTAGCTCTGGCTGGAGTAGTGGGGTGGAGTAATACATGGTTTTAAGGGCCTGTTATGCACTTTTTATCATCCACATCTGTTTACAATATATCCTCAGGCTCAGGAAACAAGAGCCCAGAAAGATGAAGACGAATACCTGAACGTAAATACTAAATCAGACAGCTCAGAAGAACAGGCAACAAAAATACACTTTAACCATAACAGAATACATGAGGAGGAAAAAACAGGACAGCAAGAATAAAAAGGTTCAACTAAAATGTATTTATCTAGGTAAAAAGGTAAGCTGTAAAGTTATGGCTTTCCTAAATCTCAGTTCTCAATAAGAGCAGCCCCTGCAACACACAGCCGACATCTGCCAGTAATCACGCTAAAAGGCATGTCACTCTAGCATGGTGAAGGTAAATGAACAAACCTCCCGGGAGTGCAGACCACAAGAAGACAGGATATGCGGACGCAGTCAATTCTATTTTCTTCTACACTTTCCAGATGAAAGGGGGAATAAAAGAAATGCGCTAAAAAGTGTCCTGACATGAACTGTCTGTAACCGTGTTTGGGCTGAGATACAGACATTTAAATGTAAGAAATGAAGGATGTCATGCCCATTCTGCATTTGTCACATGGAAGCCGCTGGCTGCCTGTAATGTCTCAAGTTAACCAGTGTCTTAACTAGAACTGCTAACTTAGACTGAAAGCATGTGGGATAAACACAGAGGTAGTTTCTGCCCCCCGCCCCCCCAAAAAACTTCAAAGCATGGCATTCCTTCTAAAAGTCACTGTGTCTGATCTGCAGCTGAGGTCAGGACGGTCTGATTAAAAGGGATTCAGCTGCTCCTGTTTTTTCTTTTAGCATTTGTTTGTAGAGCAGGTGGTACAATGTAGTAGTCTTACTCTTTTACCCATATGAAACATTTCAGTGGAGGAAATTAAAAAAGAGGTCTTGAGATCTCTTTAAAAGTCAGAGTAATGTAAGGCTGTTTATAGAGGGGAGAGGCAGACTAAATAATAGTGTCATACTCTGATAGGAGAAGCCTGACTGCAGCCCACAGCTGCTGTTCAGACTGTGTGTGTGTGTGTGTGTGTGTGTGTGTGTGTGTGTGTGTGTGTTTCTATTGTATCTGCACATCAGTTGACATTGTCTGCTAACATAAATCATCCCTTCTGTGGGTGATGTCAGCGCTCATGTTAGTCACTAACCTTGACCGAGGTGTTAAGGTGTCAAAATGATTCAAGTGTTTCTTCCCCCACACTTTTTATTGGAGCTCTGTGTTGGGATTTTAACCATTTGCCAAGCCCCACCCGCTTAGTTACCGTTGCTACATCTGTGTCAATCTTTTTGTTTTGCAAATCATAACGGTGGCAGATTTACCACTCGATATTCATAGTAGCCTAATGTTTGATGCAATGGGTCCTTGATTTAAGACGGATTTCCGTAAGTTTCCATACTAGCTTATTAAGCTAACGTTAGCTTCCCGAGTTGGTCTCATATCCTTGTGTAGCTGATTAGCTTAAATACAGCGCTGAAGCAAGACAGAGGTTAGATGAATGCTTTATTGTTTGTATTTTCCTTTTGCTTGAAAACAGAGCTGCTATTGTTACCCTAAACTCTGATCAGTGTTCAGTGTTGCCAGATCAGATTTTCAGCCAATCACAATTAAAATCCCGCCTGACTCAATAAAACAGCCAGAGTCATAGCCTTGCCAGAAAGTCATGTAAAACTGTAAATCCATTACATGTGCAGTGGAAAAACACATCATAAACATACAAAGCTTCATATCTGCATCAAATAACCAAAGATTAAATGTTAAGTAGACTATCGCAACCTGCAAAGAGTGCAGTTATACAACCAAATACACAAGTTGCCTCTTCAATGTCAATCATTCATGACATCAAAGTTAGTAGGTCCTCCCTTCTCCCTGATAACCACTGAATACAACTTGTGTCAATCAAATATTTCTCAGATTAAATGAGTCAATAATATGAGTGAGTGGACACTACGAAGTTTACTGAGTTTAGTGTGTGTTTCTGACCATAGAATGAATTGTTTGATAATGTTTTCACAATATATATATTCAAAACCTTGCCAAATGTTGACAAAAGCCAGCCAAATGCTATATCAACCCGCCCTACGGAATCAAAAGTAGCCCAAATGGGTGGATTGGAAAAGCCCAATCTGGCAAAACTGACTGATCCAGTCCCCACTCGATGCTACACAGTGGAGGGGCTTTTTTTACGTAACTTGTTACCCCACAAAATAATGTATGAATGGAGGTAACGCTGGGGTATATCAGGATGGAAAGTAGGCAATATTTGAATGTCTCACTCTGTTCTCTTTTTGTATTCTCCACTCTATTAGCTTTGTCACATGTACAAAAACGATTGTCTGACCGATGCACCCCTATGCCCAGACGGCTTTTACACCACTATCGAGGGTGGCCATTCGGTACAACTATAAACACTATTGTCTTTGGACGTGACTTGGACACACAGCAAGAAGAGAGTAAGATGGAATTGAGGGAATGGAGGAAGAAAAAGGGAAAAAGGAATACATAAAAAGAAGCAGTTATAAGGAAAGACAATAAGAAGGAGGGTGTGTGGGTTATACAAAGGTTTGATTGGGCTCCTCAGACTGGTACATATTTCTGACCTCAGAGTCTGCACATACCCTTTCTCAGTAAACACACACACGCGCACACACACACACACACACACACACACACACACACGCACATATTTTCACGTACTTGTGAATATACAGGCTTTCAGGCACAGATAGACTCAGTTATCCACTTATGATTTCATGGCATGAGAATCATAATATAATTACATAATGGCATGTGTTATAAGAATTCCCTTGTTGCACCCTCTGTAACCTTGTAAAGCAGGTAATTCGGATGTTGGGCATGTTTTTCTACTTAATATGTTTCTGAAGCATCTCTCTCTCTCTTTCTTTCTCTCTCTCTCTCTCTCTCTCTCTCTCTCTCTCTCTCTCTCTCTCTCTCTCTCTCTCTCTCTGTCTAGATCCGATGGGAGAAGAACATCACATTAGGAGAACCTCCGGGGTTCCTCCACTCATGGTGGTGGTGAGTGTTTTTATGTCTAATGATTCAAGTTACATTCCTCTTCATGCTGTTTTTCTTCATTCCATCACATTATTAATTAAAAAAAATGATCATTCGCCCTCCTTCTCCTCCCATTTTAATTCATCTTCATCTCATTAATTGTCCCCAAAAGCTCTTCTTCAAGTTGTTGTTTGCAAATTGTAATGCACTCGCCTAAAGTTGTCTATTCCGATGACGATAATAGAGTTGCACTTATTGCCTCGATGCTGGATTACCTGCCTCTAAAATGCACTATTATTTTATCTGTCAAGCTTTAATGTTTCTGTTTTCTTATCATGCTTCTCTCCGACTGCCTCTCTGTGTGTTGCAGTGTCTTCTGGGACCTGTATTGTGCAGCTCCAGAGAGAAGAGACACATGTGAACACTCCAGTGAGGCCAAGGCCTTCCATGACTATGTGAGTCTGATTTAGGTTTCCTTGCTCCTTCTTGGCTCAATGGCCCTCTCTGATTAACGCAGGGATGTATGATGAGAGATGCGTGTTATATTGAAACCCAATGTGTTAAATATTATTATTACTATTATTATTATTATATACAGTACATAAATAAGACATTGTGATTATAAGCAGGAAATAATGGGATAGAAACTAAAATTATTTCACAATTCGTTGTTAAATATTGTGACTGCATATAGTCACATAATTTCTTATTTGATATTATCATTACAATTAATGAAGAGATGTGTTCAAATTTGTGTTAATATGCTAAACACCTTACTCCAGTGTCTCTTCCTACTTCCGAGTGTTTTTTTTCACACTTTGAAATATTATGACTTACCACTGTAGATCATGCAAAGGATAATATGGATGATGGCAACGTCAACGGGTGGGTTACTGCTGCTTTTTATTTTTTTATTACGATAATATGTCGACAAGCGCAAAAAAACCCGCTGAGGATTTAGAGCTGATGTCAAAGGTGAATATTTTAATGTTGGTGCAGTTATAGGCCATAAGGTTGAGAGTGAGGATTCACCAACCTTCATCAGTTTCTACCATCAAGTGGCGAGCCGTGCATTTTACACCTGGGCCTTCACTCGTAAAAATGAAGCTCAACACCTACAAATACACTAACTGCAGAGTGCAGATACTGTGCATGAATACCCGCACGGCGGGATGCGGCGGCATTAACGAACAATGCATAGTCAAAATCAATTCAGCTAAAACACACATTCCGCCACACACTCAAGAGCACGGGCCATTCAAATATTATTCATATCAGAGGGAACAACATTACCCATATCATGAAAACTACATGACAGATAGTAACGCTATCACTCCCTCCAGGAAATACACGACACCTTAGTTGTTGTTGCTGGCGGATTTATTCGTCTGTCAACACCGAGAGGCAGTAGATACCGGGATTGTCACCGCCCAACATGTCACGCTAGCCCACTGACCAATCACGTAGCTAGGCCAGCTAGAAGGCTCTGGCATGTCAAAGAATCCGCCCAACATGTCAAACTAAAAATCTGATTGGTTGAAGACTATGACAATCAACACTATCGTCCCCATTTACTTAAACTGCAGAGGGATTCACTTGTAAGTCTGAAGGCCTCCAGGCAGATTTTTTTTTACTAAGAGACAACATAGAGGTGAAATCTGATTGGATAAGAGCTCTACTTAAAACAAGCTGCACTGGAAGCAGAGCAACTGAGGAAGACAGTAGCTGTGCAATGAGATAATAAGATAATGGGAAAAAAATATTAGAATACATGTAGTGTATTTGTGAAAAATTATTAAATTATAAAATAGCTATAACTTTGTGATTTTGTCTAGGCCAGCAGAGAAGGTTTTGCTGGCCCTGACGGCCCACCACTGCTACCATCTAATCCCAGAACAACATACTTAACACTGTTTGGATAGCATATGGCTGCACCTTGTCTTCACAACCTCGAAAAATGTTTGTCTTTCGTTGGGACTCTTTCATCAGTTCAAGTGGTGTTTAATTAGATTCTTGTTTTGATGTTGAAAGTGATAAATGATTATTGAGAAAATACTGCTTCAAGTTTGTAGTTGCTGCTGTAATCTACCAGAGCACACCAGCTCTACGTTGCACACGCACAAACACACATACCCGGCTAAAGTATTGTGAGCACATTACGCTAAAGAGCAGACTGGGCAGGCAGACAGTGACCCGTGTGTTGGAAACATTGTTTATTGCTGTGTTTTCTCAGTGTGGCTCCACTTCACTGCTGTAATTCCCGCACATCAAGGCATTGGTTTATTCAGTCATGCAGAGTCCAGTAACCGGAATACAGTGAGCAGTGCCAGAGCTCCTGAAGTTTTAGATTTGCTGGTGACTAAGAGAGAGGAAGTGCTTCTCTCCTCGCGGGAAGTTGCGAGATGAAGGGGGACGGGAGGAGTGGAGGGGTCTTCTCGGTCCTTCTTTTTATGTTGTTGTTTTTCCCTCTGTAGCCTGAAGTCTGACTCATCAGATTTGTCTGTACTGTGGTTTATTGAGATGTATTGTTGGAAGTGCACAGGTCAGGGGTTTCTGCCTACCCCAGCAGGATCGTCCGTCCTCTCCCTCTCCCCCTCTGTGGTTGTCTCCGTCTTTCCTTTAGGCTTGCAATCCTGCGGAACCGGTGGGGGCTCTCTTCTCTTTTATCTTCTCGCAATAGGTGTATGTGCTTGTGTAAATGTGATCTCATACGCAGGTGATGCTGCTGATGCCGGCGATGATGATCAGGATGATGAATAGGCACTCCAAGGACGAGGCAGCTATGTGATGATGTCATCCTGGCTGCGAGGAAGGAAGCTGGAGGGCAGCACGACCTCAGCCCTCGCAGACAGCCAGAGAGGAGAAAAACAGGGAGTTAGGGAGAGAGAATGAGTCAAAAGGGGGACAAAAGACAGACGCTTCTTTTTTTAGATGAATTAATTATTTTTACCACCAAAAAGCAAAACACATTTCGAGTAATTGTAATCTTATTCAAAATGACAGAAACAGTTTGTTGTTATTTCTTCTCATCTGATGAGAATCAGTTAAATTCAGGAATCGTTCAGAATCTTAACGTTAATAGCAGAGGCCATCTTATTCTTACATTTCCTGCAGGGATGTAATCAGAGAATTATAATTAGACCAATTGTAATTAGACCAAGGTCACTTTCAATCAACTGCTCCAATGCTGCGTTGATTCTCAGATCCAATCAGAGGTACTACCCACATATCTGCCGCTCAATTAAAACCAAATGAGGGGACGACCGCGGTGGTCGTCGCTGAAAAAAAGTAGCACACCTTAATTTGATGCTGGTGTTTCTCTTTCAGTCTCCTGACTTTGAGACTGACAGATTATAATCAGACATTTTGATGGTAATTATTTTCAGATAGCTAATTACTGAGTGAAGTCCTAATTAATGCTGGGGTGATGTAGGAGCTCATTCACTTCATCTTTGGGTCCCTTCCCTTTGATAATAGATTTGATTGTGACAAGGCTTTTGACTTGATTTGCACAATTATCCCAGTTTGAACTACCTACTGTAGATACAATTGGCTTTGGGTAGATCTGATTTAAAGAAACTGTCTTAATTTTCTTCTCTTCTGTCTTTAAATGTGCATGACGTTTTGCATGTGGTTGTGTACTGTACAATATATATCACCTATCATATCACCAGATTTGAGTCTGTGAGGATTGTCTTTTAGGACTTTAATCTAGTGATCGAATGTTAAAAGGGAAAGAAAGAAAGAAAAGACTGATGAACAAAGTGAAGAGAGATGCAATGTTATTGATTTCCATCGTCAGACAAGGCTTTTCAGGCATCAGAAAGGCTGTTTAGAGTTCTGTTAAGTGCTTTGTAAATTGTGTTCTTGACACTAAATGAGCGGTTTCCATTTGCAAGGGGCCATGAAGTCATAAAAACAAGTTATTTTTAAATTTGTATGCTTGGCCCGGAAATTGCCTTATTAGAGACAAAAGTCAATTGCTGTTGCTTTTCTGTCTCTGAAGAATAAGACATCAATCCATGCGGGTCATTTCAGGCTTCTATCTTTTGCTTTCTTGTCGAGGGTTTGGAAGTTGACAGCTGTCACGTAGCTGTAATATTGTATATGGCATATGCACTAACATGAATCATAGACTGTATGCAAGAAGTGTACGTAGTCAGCATGCCTCTGATCATTGGGTTTGTGGACTGCCGTTTGAAAATCTTGAGTTTGGCATTTTGGTCATCGCCATTTTGGCTTTTTGCAACCAAAAGTGACACAAGTTGGAGGTTGGAGGTTGGAGCTAAGTACAACCAAACGCTGAATAAGACATTTTTAGGCGACCAAAAAGGTTACGATACACTTTCATGAAATAAAAAGCAAGTTTTAAGAATGAAACGCAGACAACTCCCAGAACGGACAAAGCTGTGGTAGCAACCTGTCAATCACAAGGTAGCCACACCCTAAAGCATGCCCTACTTTATCGTCTATTTTACTGTAAATGGGATCATCATTTACTAAATAAACATCATGATGTATTGAAGAAGACTAACGATTGAGACCATGAACTCATGTTCACGGTGTTTACTGAGGTAATAAATCAAGTGAGAAGTTAGGTCATTTTCTCATAGACTTCTATACAATCAGACTTCTTTTCGCAACCAGAGCAGTCGCCCCCTGCTGGTTATGTCGCCTGAAACGAATGCATATATACAGCTATAATGCAATACCTTATGATAGTTAATAAATGAAGAAAAATATGATAGTAATCTTGTGTTTTGAACTGAATGCTTTCACTACTGACACCAAACTTTTATCCCTTCTAATTGCTGTGAACTTTAACATAATGTGGGCAAATTAAAGCGCAACGAGAAAGAATTGAGTCAGCTTTAAATTGCTTGTAAGACCTGTGGGAACAATATTGAGCACATAAGCGACATTTCTTCTACTACATTATGACATTTAGACCCTTTAAAATATTTGCTGTACTGAAAAATGGTCCATTTAATTGAATTACAAACGTCTTCATATAATATGTGTTAAGTGCATTGGTGCGTGATTGTGTGCGGCGCTTTGAATTTGCAGAATAATTATACAGTTACACTATTGAATTTGCCTCAGTGGATTATTCTTGCAAACTCTGGAAGGAGTCTAGAGGTTGTAGAAGGGCTGATGAGTTAGACAAATTTGGGGAGTTTGGAAGAACTGATGAAAAAAACACTCAGAAAAATATCACACTCCTTATTTCAGGAGATTATCAGTGTCCAACACGTACTGGCTGTGCTGTGCAGCCTCCAGATAAGAATGTGCTTATTAACTGAAGCAAGTCGGTTGAAAAATGAGTCCTCCCCGATGAATCGTGGGTTTTTGTTAAAAAAAAAAAGGGGGATTATTGTGAATGAAAATATGAGGTGAACTGAAATTTGCAGGTGGTCAGTCTTTTGTAATACTATTACCATTATCACACTGTTTGGACTTTTAGCTTCAGGTTTGTCTCATAAATATAAATGAGAAAAACCACAAAAACAAGAGTATCAATGATATTCAGTCAACTAGAAGACAAGTAGACACATATTAGGGAACCAGGCTGTGCAGAATCAGCCGGGCATGCAACCTCACACGGAGAGAGAGAGAGAGAGAGAGAGAGAGAGAGAGAGAGAGAGAGAGAGAGAGAGAGAGAGAGAGAGAGAGAGAGAGAGAGAGAGAGAGAGAGAGAGAGAGAGAGAGAGAGAGAGAGAGAGAGAGAGAGAGAGAGAGACTGACTGACTGACTGACTGACTGACTGACTGACTGACTGACTGACTGGTGAATATTTATAGCCATAAAAATCCTGCAAAATTTTTAGCAATGTGCTAACGCATTATGCAAAAACATGCACTTTGTCAAATTATTTCATCTTATTTGGAGTTTTCAATTGTATGTTTTCCTAATACATTTAAATATCCAGTGGGATCAGGCAATTTCATTTAAAAAAGTATTTAATGCTAATTTTTAGTATAGTGACGGGTCTTGATTTTCATTTTTAACCATGTTTTTACTTTAACTACTAAGAATTGTTTTCCTTATCTATTAATCTGCAGACTATGATTTTTTGATTAATCATTTAATTAAAAAAAATCAGAATAAAGTGAAAAGCAAATAGACACATACTGTATGTGTTTTCTTAAGTTTTCTGAAGTTATTAAGATCTCTCAGCTGCAGTAGAAAAATGCACAAACTGTCTTCAAATATCTTGATTTGTCTGACCAACAGTCCAAACCTCCAAAATATAAAATGTACCATGACATACAAGAAAGTAGCTGAGAAACTGAAAATAAGGAGTGTATGACATATATGCTTGAAAAACTACTGAAGCGAATAATCTATCAAAATAGTTGATAGTGGATACATTTTCTGTTGATTGACTAATGGATTGATGAACAAATCGTTTTTTATTGTACTTGTGACCCCTCACATGTTTTGTCCATATTGTGAGCATACTGTAAATTGTGAGTAGTTTTTGTTTATATATCCGTTTTATTTCTTTATCACAGTCATGACTCCTTAACGGAGAAATTTTTTTTTGGGGGGGGGGGGCACTGACAGGTTGGCAGAAATCGTTAAAACTGCAATAAAAGTTAGTGTCGCTGCACCCCGCTGACTTTAGCCAGCAGTGTTACAGGCGAGCATTCAAAGCAAGGAGAGCCTGGTATCATTGTGTGGCATCGCTGTGGGAGATAGCAGGCACACAACAGTTAGAGGGGAAGAAGAGATCAAGAGGCAGCACCAACAGCAACCCCCTTTGATAAAAATGCTCTGTCTCACGCTGCCAGATCTTACATTCATGCATGTAAATGTATTCACTCCGCTCAATTTAACAGCGGCACACACATTCTGTCTTGATTGTACAGCTTAAGGATACACACATTTGTAAATATGTAGTACCAGACATGACTGTGTAATTCATCTACATCCTGATGCACTCTGGGAAAACAAGCGCATAAGTACTGTAGTGCGCTGTGTGTGTGTGTGTGTGTGTGTGTGTGTGTGTGTGTGTGTGTGTGTGTGTGTGTGTGTGTGTGTGTGTGTGTGTGTGTGTGTGTGTGTGTGTGCGTGCGTGCGTGCGTGCGACTGGATGGGAAGCTGCAGCGAACTTAACTGAAAACATCTCCTATCTGCAATGAGACACATGTACTGTACAATATGAATGTGTACTGTTACATTAAACAGAAGGACACTCATACTGTACACACACTCAAGGACACACAACGTTTTCTGCTTTCAGTTGTCTTCTTGGTTGAAGCTTTGTTTCAGGGTCTGTACCCCTGATTCACTTCTCTAGGTACTGATGTTCTGCAACCTTCATAACCCAGAAACACACAGTCTTTCCCAGAAACTTGCAACAGAACATGCTGTAATGTTAAGTCATTAATGTTTAATTTCTCTCTAGCACTGCAAGGATGGCAATATGAGCCAACATTTTTTGACTAAATGCCCACTTTTACCCAGGAAATCTCAGAATATAATGATCAGATTGCCATGTAAATCACATTCAAGCTCCCTAGAGGATAAATCCTCTTCATTTTGGAAACTTCAGGGGCTTTTCTGTTCTACCACCAACAGGCCAAAAAGTCCACTTTGGACACAAGATTATGTTATAATTATCTAATCATATAAGGGGTCTAATCAACATGTTTTGTGTCTCACAACACTCACAAGAATTGGTCAAATTGAATGAATGCTTGAAAATGTTTCAAATCATTTCCTCAGAGCCACTCTTAGGAGCCCAGACCTAATATAATAAATATTCCACCTCAACAATCCAACTTCCAGTTACCTTATTGACTGTGGGGTTTTCTTTCCCCCTTCTCAGAAAGAGCTGCCTCCCAACAAGCTCCACCATCTACATTTTTAGCAAAACTTTTCTAAACTGAAGCATCTATTACTTGCTTTCCAAGCCTTTTGTTGCATATTGTTGCAATTACCACCAGCTGCATCAAACCTTTTGAAGATAATTTTACCTCTTGCTGGAACAAATTATAAACCGATTGTTAGTTAGTTCCTTAAACTATTTCACAATGTCCCGTGGTCTTGGTATTTTTTACATTACTGTAATTTATCAGGAAATATTACAAAACGTGCTGCAAACTATCACATCTGTTCAGAAAAGCAGCTTCAAATTCAGTCATTGCTGACTGCAATAATTACAAAACAAAACAAGGTAAGATCCTGTTGGGAACGGATGTTTTATTATCTGATTATGGATTAGCATAAAGCAAACCTGACAATGAACGGCTTGAATCAGCGGCATGAAATGCAAACTTGCATTTCGGGAACCTGTGTGTTTTCTGCACTTGCATATGAAGAGACAGAGACCTAGAAACAGACTGTGTTGGCCTCAAGCATTGTAGGTAACCAGTAACCAGTTGAGAACCAATGGGGGCTGGGGAGACCCCCAGTCTGTTTCCAGGGAAACAGAGCCCTTTCTCCTCCTCTGCCCCCCCCCCCCCCCCTCTCCCTCTCTGTTTATGTCTCTCTCGCTCTCACATGCTCCCATGTTCGTTCTTGGCAGTGTTGAGGAGGAGGGAGATGTGGAGGTGACTCACTGTAACATCATTGCCATGGCAATGCAGAGTGAGCCGAGTGTAGAGGGAGTGAAGGGAGAAGAAGAACGGGAATGTCCATAGGTTGAGATAGTGAAATGGTTGTCACAATCTACAACAGTTTGAATTTAATTTCAATGCTGAACACTCTATGCTTGTGTGACACTTCTCTGTATTTTTTTAGGAAACATTACAATCTCTCGCTCTGTTTCTACCATTTTTCTCTCCCCCTCTCACTCTCTACTCTGCTGCATCCTCTCTCCTTTACATCAGCAGTTTTTCTCTCTCTTCTTATTCCCCTGTGCCTATCTCTGTCCCCGTTCTCTGTCCTTCTGCATTTCTCTTCTGTTCTCTTATCATCTTCCTTCCTCTTTCACTGGCCTGTTGCGCGCAGCCCTCTAGTCTCAGAGGAGCGTGTTTTCCACCACTGTGTTACGCTGAGTCATGTCACATGCGTGTTTGGACATGAACGAGGTGGAGTGTTAATGTGATGTTGACATATGCACGCCTTGCTGCTCTGCAGCAGGCGGGAGCAAAGACGAGGGCATGGAGCAGAGAGGAGGGGAGAGGTTAACTGGGGACAGGGGAAGACAAGAAGATGTAAGAATGAGAACAAGCTCTAACAGAGCTGTGGGCTACGGAAGAGTAGTTTCTAGTTTGACTGCAGTTATTATTATTGATTATGAAAATAAGGGGCTTAGTCGGGAGCATTTGCTGCGTGTCTGCAACAGTCTTGAGGAAAGGTGATACAGTGCTATCTGAGCTTTCACACAAGCAGCTTCACATACATACTTCTGTGAAATTCAAACTGGAGTCAAAGTTGATATTTTCTAAAATCTTTAGGAAACTATGATGAAATATTTCAGTATGGTATTGTATAGTTTAACATCAAGTCTTCCCTGACTCATCTGGGAGAGAAGTTATAGAAATGGTTTACACAGTGTGTGAACGGGATTATAATGAGTGATCCAGAGACCGAGCTGTAGAAGTTGCAGCAGGACTACAGAGGGAGAGCAGGAGCGCAAAGCAAGAATGCTGACACGATCAGACCAGCACATTATCTTTTTGACCCCAACTAACCCCTGTTTTTTTTTTTTTTTGCTGTTGTAGACACCCATATTGTTATCTCGTGCTGTCTCTTGTGTCTGCCCCTCTAGCACTACAATGACTGCAAGGTAAGACACAGAAAGTGACTTCTCATTAGTTCTTCCTGTGGATTTGACTGATGGGTCTTTGTATCAACAAGCCTGCCAGTTTTTTATTTCCAATCTACGCAGTTGCACTGATGTATTTTAAAAGAACCGGATCGATTCAGTGTTAAGGACTACACACAATCTGTGGATTTCAGGTGAATCACTGTTCTGTCTTTGCATCGATCTGCCAGATAGAAAAGACTATGACATAGTCTCCTCTTCATCTCAAGTTGTTAAATCTTCCTCTGTGTCTCTCTACGCTCTCCGATGTGTTCAGTCCATCTCTCTTATCTCCCCCATGTCGTTGAACCAAGTGAGATAGTGGTGGGAGAAGTGTGGCTCCCTAGTGACCATCATTTTCAGCTCTGTATGTGTATCTGACAGTGCATCAGCCCACGGCTCCACCTCACATATTATACAGCTCCTCGCAGCCTCAGAGATGTTTACAAGGGTCAATAGTGACATCAGTGATAAATGAACACGGCCACTGTCACCCACTGTGCAGCTCATATCACCCTACCTGTAATCACCCAGTCAGAACAAGTAGATTACTGTTGTCCTGCCATTTTGGTAATCACCTATAATGTTTTACTAGAGAGAGCCTGCTGGGAATGGACATTCTATTGTACAGGATAATGTGAGGATGAACATTCTTCTTCTTGTTAAAGGAAAATCCAGGTTATGTTGCAACATTGTTTTTTTTCCATTGTTTTGGCCATATTCAGTTATAGTGAAATTATTAGCATCTTCAAAGAGTTGGTGGTAACTGAAGCGCATTCATCTACTGACTGACTTTGGGGAAGTTTTGAGGAATGCCTCTGCACCTAGTCAGTCAGGACCTGTAGCTTGTGGTCTGAAAATATAATTTTTCTTTTTCTCTCTGTCGTTGTTCCGCCTGCTTTGTTCTTGGCACAGAGGCAACATTTATACTTTGCCACATGGATAATTGCAATCAGACTAAAAAAAAAGGGCAAATTGCACTCAGCTGCAAATTGTATTTCTTGTGAATTCTCCCGTGAGAATTTTCAAGCCTGACTGTGGCACTCAGCCCCACGCCCATGGTTCCACTAAAGACCTACATCTTCAATCTTTTTTTGAAAGGCTTTTTTAAAAAGCTCCAAAAAACAGCTGGGCATCATAGTTTTTAGCAAACATTACTCAAACAGTGGTAAGAAGTGCATTAGTTGGAAACAGTTTCAGCCAAAGCTATATACACATTTAACGCTCTAGTGAGTATTGACGGCAGCAGGGAAATGTATGCCTCAAAATAAACTAACTATAGTTTATAAACTATAAACCGATGAGCGCTAAAGAATAAAATTAAAGAATACAATTTTTTATCAAAGTCAAGACCCAGGCTGTATGAAATTGGCATGTCAGCCAAAGCAACCTGGGTTTGTCCCATGTTAACGTAACACATGGACATACTCTCTCTCATTGTATTATTTTTCTTGGCAGCTTGCACGCAGCCAGATATTGTTTCTAACCAGCAAAGATCTGGGATAAAGTACACAAAGGGAACCTTTTTTTTCCACTCGCTGCTGTGTGTTACTGGTGTAACATATGGCATGTTTTGGTTCAGAAAGGGAGCTTTGAATGCCAGAGGGTGATTTTAAGCCTATCTGCATTGAAATTGAAAAGTGAGTTTGGCTCAGGATTGAACAGTGGAGCGTGTTGATCTGTCTCTGGTCGCCACAGGAGACTGTGAATAATACATGGTTAAAAGCAGAGCACGCTCATTCTCATCTCTACTGTACGCTGCTAAAAACACTTCTTCTATCTCTCTTCTCTGTCTCTCTTACTTCTCTTACTTCCCTTAGTTATAGAAATACTCTAGTTATGCTTTTGACAATGACTGACAGACCACAAAGTTATTTTCTGTGCATATACACTAATGCAGAAATCAATCTGCTTATTGTGTTTCCGCTCTCACACTTTAATGTGAGTATGTGAATGTGTATCTGCTCGTGACTGTGTGTGTGTGTGTGTGTGTGTGTGTGTGTGTGTGTGTGTCATGCAGGCTGGTAGCATCTCTTCTTTCCATTCCCCCCCTCCCTTGTTCAGGAAGTGGACTAATGGCATTTGAGAGGATGGAGGGAGTGTGAAAGAGGGGAAGAGGGAGGAGGGATGGGGTTCCTTCCTGTGTGGTGTGTCATATGTAGATCCTGTTGTACTGCATGTGGCCTTGAGACTCAGTGGTAACCCTTCCACACCCCCACCATTGTGGGGATTTTGTTGACATTTTATAGAGCAAACAGTCAATTAATAGAGAAAAATGTCAGTTATCAATTAAAGGTTTTAACTGTGTGTGTGTGTGTGTGTGTGTGTGTGTGTGTGTGTGTGTGTGTGTGTGTGTGTGTGTGTGTGTGTGTGTGTGTGTGTGTGTGTGTGTTTCTATTGTATCTGTATTTGCTCAAAACAGCTGTACCCTATACTCAAACAGGAGTGCATATCTTGGGGACTGATTGTGGGGATTGATTCAAAATAAACTGCAGTGCCCCTAGTGAAGGAACATGTCAGCCAGTGCAACAATGTTACTAATTTGTGTGCATCTAATAGTGTTTTGGACAATAATGGTGGAAGGAGGCAACATTGGGATTTGTCGACAAGAAAAATATATAATATTACCAGCCCAATCTTTGACGTAAACAAGTTGTTATGGGGTGGTAAATGAATCCCCCCCCAAAAAAAAAAAAAAAAAGATGAGCCAGAGCTGATTTGTTGTTCAAACAAAGTGTGCCTGTGAGAGACAGAGAAGTGGAGAAAGCAGACATGAGCCTATGCAGGTTGAGACGAGAGAGAGAGAGAGTGAGAGAGAGAGAGAGAAGGAGAGAGAGAGAGTGGGGGGAGTGAGAGAGAGATAAACAGACAGGCAGAGAGAGAGAGAAGATAGACACAGACAGCCTTTTGAGATTCCACTCACGCATCTCTGAGTGTCTCTCGGTCTCTGAAGTATTGAATGAAAATGACTCCCCACCTTCACTCACAAACACACACACACACACACACACACACACACACACACACACAGTATGCATGCATGCATTAGGTGCAGACATTAATGAGAAACACAATCAGTAAACATATAAGGATGAAAGAGTTTGCAAGTTACCTCATTAAGTATTACTGAGCCCTTCAGTCTGATGGGATTAAGAAAGTCTGATTAGGTTGTAAAGTAGCAAAGTGTAGTGTAATTGCACTACATTTCAGTGGCTGCAGTTTGTTCAACTGTTTTTGTATTTTCTAGAAGAAAGCACAATTTTTCATCACTTTGCATAAATGTATTTCTATCTACAATCTACTGTATGTGTTTTCTTTGTTTTGTTCATAATGAGTCAACTCTCATTTCAGCACTTATTCCAAAGTCCTATAATGCAAAGGATGCTTGATAAGATAAAAGCAACGTGGTATCAGTAAAGTGCGTCATTTCGGATGGAGAAATTGTACACATTGCACACAATGTGTGTAGCACTGTTACGGCTCTTTGTTTCTGTCCTCACACATGTGAACCTGTGCTTGGACAACTCAATCTAAACCTCATGCAAAGTTCTTTTAATATTGACATATGAAACATTCATCGCAAATTTATTTTTTCTTTGTATGTTTTTTGTTGGTGTATGTATATATATCTTGAGCAACGAACTCAGGTTCTGAAAAGGGAAGCCAATGTGAGGGTGACTCTACTGGTTGCAAAAAGAAGTCAGATTGTTTCAGCGTTTGATGTAACTTAGCTACACCTTCTCATGTCACTTCTGGTTGTAAAAAGTCAAGATGGCGACAGCCAAAATGCTGAACTCAATGCTTCAAAACCGTAGTCCACAAACCAATCAGTAATGTCAAGGTATTGCATTGTGTCTATAGTTTATCTTTGTGATTCTTTACCACCTGAGGAAAAGGTTTTTAACCTGGACATCAGAATATATTTTGGCACATACTTTTTTTCGGCACTGATCTCCTTTTGCTAAAATGTTTTCGACATTTCGTCTTCCAGTGCAGGGCAGTGCACATCCAGTGATGTTGCAGTCCACTGTGCTAAATGTCTTGTTGTGTATGTCTGGTATACTGCAGCGTTCTCCTGGAGGGGGGTGGTTTAAATAATTTATGCAACAAATGAGTTTGCTAGGAGATGCAGGTGTTCATCTGAGGGCATGGGGGGTTGTTCCATAGCCTCAGGTTTCATTACAAACACCTTTTGCTTACAACACCTGTGACTATGAATGTAGGGATCATAGTACACAACCAGCCGCGAAGAGCAGATCACTGAACAATTTAATGAATGGACATTGTCTTGTTTTCAGATTCTTTAGACTGAAATCTTTTTAAGATCTCTGTAAACAAAAATAGGACAGGCAGAAGAGACAGTGAATAAGACTTAGACACAGGGAGAGGGAGCCACACACTGAAACAGACAAGCAGAAGAGAGCTGAGCTGGTATAAAGACATTAATACAGTTTAAGTGGTTTAGATTGGATGGTCATTAACATGTTTTTAAAGAACATATTTTCATCAAAGGTAATACAGTACCACAACAACAAGTTATCTTACCAGTTACAAATGTGTTAATCTGTGAGATCATCTATGTCTTATACTGGGTCTTACAATTTGTTCTAAAACTGAATCAGCAATCGACTCCATTAGGTCAAGTGCAATGAATATTATCAGCTGGACGGTGTATAAGCTCAGTCAAAAATGTAGAAAGACTCACTGCACAAAACATTGTTGACAGTTCCACTTACACAATAACGTGTACTATGATATGATGTGTTAATGTGTAAAGCCACCAGCTCAATATCTCATTGTCCCTCTCACTCGGCCTTGTCAGAAAAGTGTAAACACTGATGTGTGAGAAGTGTAAATGATGGACTCATTAACAGTGTGCCACAGTGTGTGCGCGTTTGATGTGTACGAAGGTTAAGTGCTTGAATATGTCGAGCTTGGCTGTGAATCAGTATTTATACATAACTGGCTAACAGGAATGCAGTGAGTCTAATTCAGAGTAATTGACAGTAGTGTAATAATGACAGCTGACGGTAAATATTAACCTGCTGGTCACTACGCTGTTAACTCCAGCTAATTGTACCGCTCTGATGTCACAATACATCAGGTGAAGCCCTGCAATCTTATGCAATTCTTAAGCGCCTTTGTGTTGGAGTGGGGGGGTACAGTAAAGGTCTTAGCACATCTGCTTGTTTAATCTAACAGTTATCGACTGTAACACTAAGTCGTTACTAAAAGAATAAACATTAAATGTTGCTTAAATAATTATCTATCACCAGCAACAAGTCAGCTGATAAAGGAGAGAATCATAAGCATTTTTATTGAATTTAGAAATAAAGACCAACTCTTCCCAATCTGAAAAGATACCAGGTTTTATGAGTCTACAAATCTTTAAGCGTTATGGACTGTTTGTCAACAATGCTTTGAATGTGGCTCATATTATTTTCATGCCCATCAGTCCAATTGAACTGACTTTATAGATTATTTCCTCAGTGCATTCAGGCCCCATGTGTTGGGTGTGTGGTTCCACTTGTTCAGTGATTTTTATTAAATCTCAAAAGATAATCTCAAAATGATCATTTTTACATGAACGTAAAAGGTGGACAAACATTCAGAATTCCTGAAATTGAATGTGTACTCACCGTACAAACTATGTAACTGCAATAATGTGTGTAATATACCTCATAAATTTAATGGCATATTTGCACTGCAATTTCTTGTAACTGATCAACCAACATATATGCAGATACCGATATAACGGCAATAAACTAATGTTTCCAAAGCTAAACAGGCCACAGTTCAAATCTAAACTTCTAATTCAAATGACATTTTTTTTGTCAGCACCCTAAAAGATTTGTAGGACGTTTTATTAGTATTACTTGCAGTATTAGTAGGCAACCTTTATATGCAAATAGTTACTATTAATGTTATTGTCAAAATCTTATCGAAACGGTACAGACTTAAAGGAATATCTTGACATTTTGGGAAATATGCTCTTTCTCTTTATTGCCAAGAGTAAGATGAGAACATTGAAGCAGCTCACATAGCTCTGACTCGAGACTCTGAGAAGTAACTGCGCCCGGCCAAGAAATAAAAGCAAATAAACTCTCTGTTACCGCATAAAGTGTCATTCTTACACCTCGCTGTCATTTGAGTCAATCTCATTTGTCATAATCAAGAGAGACTGTTGGTACCGGAGGGGTTAGTGTTGTTGCCAGTGTTGTTTTTTTCCTTTCTGTAGATGGAGGGTGGTGCTGGTTTTGGGGCAGATATATCCTGCTGTGTTTTCTTTTTCTTTTTTTTCTTGTTGCTGTATTTGGAAAAATGCTGCTTTGTCAGCAATTCAGGTAGATTTTTTTCCCTCCCCCAGTTTTCCTTTTCCCACACAAACAAACATTAAGTGCACTCACACATTCACTGCCACAGACACACACACACACACACACACACACACACACACACACACACACACACACACACACACACACACACACACACACACTCATAATCTCTGCTTTGTCCTCTTTTCTCCTCTTTCACTCCCTCTCTCTCTCTGTGCATGAAGGCTAACTCAGCAGACCTCCAGGCTGCTAGGGAGTAAAGGCATTCTGGGTAATCCAGGGTGCGAGAAGGAAGAAGGAAAGAAAGGGGGGGGGGGGGGTACTCTCACAAAATCACTAGCACTTGTGTTAGTTGTGATTCATTCTGTGCAGGATGTTGTACACTCTCACAAACAAACAAACCCTGTCTCCCACCGCTGAACCATAGAGATACAATATTCATCTGTGTCCATCTGTACAATAATCTGCTGAGACAAATACAAGCTGAATATGGAATCAAAAAGCTGCCCGGCATCTTGTGTTCCCTGTTGCTGAACATTAACAATTGGGAGATATGAAGGAGGACGAGGGAATAGCGAGGGTGGTGGAGTGGAGCAGCGGAGGATACAGGAGTGTCGTCAGTCCGCTTTTATCTCAGCTCTGATTAAACCTTGTTCCTGTCTGACCTAAAAAGTCAGCTGGCGGAAACTTCAGAGACTGTGGGTGAATTTCACTGGAGCTCTTTATACCCAGCCAATGCCTTCAGAGAGGGAGAGAAAGAGAGAGAGGATCAGAGAAATAGGACAGCGAGTGGGCAGAAACTGAAATAAAAAAATACACACAGACACAGGCATGCTGACGTCATGTGCTCACTGTTCACATATTATCATATGGATGTACACTCTTCCACACTGTATGCTGTCTGGTCTGTAGACTTGATGAGGAAGAGGCCGGTGCTGGGTGGTAACTCTTAGTTAGTAGTACAATGCCACAGGAAGCAAACGGAGGCTGTGCTGAAATGTGCCAGCGCCACCCGTCTGGGACAAGCACAACAAAAAACACACAAGGTATAAAAATAAACCTGAGCCGGCATGGTATCTGCAGAAACAGGAAATATCCCACTGAAGGAGAGACTGCAAGTGAGACCTGGGGAAGACCCTTTGATTGATTTTTTTGTTTTTGTTTTTATGATCCTTGTATTGTTTCATTGGTAGGAGAGGTGCTGTATTCACTTCATCAACTTATTAACTTAACTTATTATCAACTAACTGAGCAACAGTAGTTGAAAATGTATGTACTTTAAGTATCACAAGTAAAAATACAGTACTTAAAATTCCGAAAGTTCAACTGTGTCTAGTATATATATACTTTGATACTTGACTTGTATGTACTTACTTCCCAACACTGCTAAGCAAAGAGGTGCTGAGTTTCTGCAGACTGGTTTGAGTTGTGAGTTTTACTCTGTTTATTTGTGTGTTTTCATCTTTCAGAGTGCTGCAGCAGCTCCCAGCCCCGTGCTTGGGAACCTTCCCCCAGGAGAGGGCATGCCAGTGGGGCCAGTCCCTCCAGGATTCTTTCAGGTATATGATGTTTACACATACACACACACACACACACACACATACAGAAAGTGTGAGAGAGGAAAGAGAATTCTATGGGTCTTTAGGCCACTGACAGGTACATTATTGAATAATAATATTAAATGATTACATAAATTATATGTGAGTATTTAAATCATGAAGTTGTTCCTCAAAGAACTCACTTACTCATTCTGTATGTGTTAATGTACAGACAGTACCTTTGTGTATAATTTGCATTAATCTGTGTGTGGGGGCACCACTAACCCTAACCCTGACAACAGAAATAAACACCTTGCAAATAAAAAGTAATCCGCAGCTTCACCCCAGATCATCTCTGATCTCCATCAGAAGGATTTTGCCAGTTGTACATTGATTAACCGTCGTTATCAGTCAAACTTGCGCTCGCATCTGACACACAGATCAATATCCTTCATGGGCATTTCTCATCTCCACTTTCAAAATACTCCAAACATCCTTTTCCATCTCCTTCTGAAGATCAATTGCTCTTTGAAGACAAGATCTTGTCAAGACCTATTGGTTAGAGAATCGCAACAACTACCAGCTTGCCAGTTCTTAATTTAGGTTCCTTAACATTATTTACATGTGGACTACATCAGTAAATATCACAGCATGCAAAGATGAATTTTGTGATTAACTGATTTTTTTTTGGCAAAATAATTGCAGATCACAAACAATTCACAGCCATGCCTGCAAAGATGTATCCACATATCAAGCTTTCATCATCATGTATTTATTCATTCATTCAGTTTATTAATTTAATAACCATCTGTGTTAAATTATTTGCATTTATATGTTAATGCATGTATCTTATAGTACTTCAAAAGACTTGAAATAATGTAGCTGTTCTGTTCTGTGATAGACCTTCAGCACAGCTGGAAAATGAGAATCGGAGTAATCAAAGAAAAGACCCTGATCAAAACAGGTGGACTATTGCTCTCTGGTGGCAAGTTATTGTATTACTTCTGTAACACTGCCGACTGAGTTTTCTGACCGCAGTGGCATCAATTCAGCAGACATAGCAACAGCATTGCTACTGTCTGTGTGAGGACAAGTAAAAAACCCACTCACAGCTGCAAAAGTGCTTCTTGCACATGCTGCCAAACTGCAGACAGTTAAGAAATACACTGACATCATTACGAACCAATCTCATCTTTTCTTTTCTCATTATTTTTCCATAAATCCAATGAAAATGCGGTCGGCCTAAGTCTGCTGTCATAGACTAACTGTTGTAAAAGCAAATCAGCCCAAAACTCAACAGAGGATATATGCAGTAGCTGTGGTTGTGTTTTTTTTTTGGAGAGTGAAAAACTTCCCATAGTGGTGCACCATACAGTTTGTACACCACTTTTATTTCTATGAAAGGGGTTATAAAAAGGACTATAATTTGTTGTCTGACTTGGCAACCAAGGACAGTATATTTTGTATAGCAGTATATTTCTTTTAATTTACTAAATTAATAAAATTATGTAGATACTGTATACATGTTCTTCAAAATCTCCTGTGTTAATAAGTATGTAATGTTTTGTTACCATGGACCGGTTTTTGAAGACGTCACTACTGTCTCTTGATACAGCAGAACTGAGTGTTTGTCTTGCATGTGAGAGATTGTGTGCACAGTATTTATAACCCAAAATGATTCAACTTGCATCTATGCTGATTTCTTTCAGCCGTTTATGTCACCTCGATACCCTGGAGGACCCAGACCACCTCTCAGATTACCCAATCAGGTAAGAGCCACACTGACACCTGCAGGCAGCAGACAGTACTGTGAATAGTAGAAATGCACAGCATCTGTGAGACGGTGATGATAATACTGGTGATGTATCCTCCTCCCTCTGTAGGGACTTGGAGTCCCAGGTAGCCAGCCTATGTTACCCAGTGGTATGGACCCCACAAGACAGCAAGGTACGCATAGACACACTGGTATGCACAAACATATACAAAAGATATTGTGGCACATGTGCTCAGTTGCACCTGGTTTGTGAAAGGATCACATTGTTTTCGCTTTTGATTTTAAAGTATTTTTTGTGGACTCACAGCCTGAAAGAGATTTTGCCATAAAACTGACACCCCAAAACTATTAACAGGAGAAAGAGTTTACAGGTGCAATTCAGTGAAGCTGCACATGACCTAAATGCTAGTTTTGGCTAACATGCTCACAATGCCAACTTGCCAACATTTGTTAATAAGCACTAAACTACTAAAGTACAGCTTAGGATAATGTGAAAGTATTTTGTTTTTAAGGTATTTACTCAGAATAATAGTTTCCAAAAAAACATTAAGGACACAAATGTCATTACCAGCAAAAGGAAAATTAGGTCACCAAGTCTTTAGGATTCATTCTCTGGGGACCATGGGAATCTGTAGGCTACTAAATTATATGTCAATCCAGCCAGTATTCCTCAAGACATTTAAACTTAACCAAAACTGTCAGCCTCATTGGTGCACTAGAGAAACAGTTGTGAGCCACCTAAGTAACTCATCCTTGAGGACCAGGAAACCAAAATGTTATGGCAAACAATCAAATAATTATTTATAACATATTTCACATGTGGACCAAAGCTGTGGACTTGAGCCATTGCCATTTGTAGAGCCACAGCTAGTGTGACAAAAAAATAAAAAAACAAAAACATGTTAAAGAGCCACCTTGTTGCACTGGCTGACATATTTATTCAGTATGATAGTTATTATTTATTGTTAGTTGCTGTAGTTCATTTTTGAAATAACTGTATTTTTGTATCTCTGGAGATTGAGCAGTATGGTCTTGGAGAATATTTTATATATGTTTGCTGTTGCTGTTTAATAAGATTCAAGGGATAAGATACACTTGCCTTGTTCATCAGAATGAAGGAATATGTCACTCAATGCAACAGTATGGCATCTTAATGTGTTCTTAAAAGTTTTTCGACGACAATTAAGATCTACGGCATGGAGGAATAAGCTGTGTCAGTCTGTGGCCACAATGACAGTTAGAAGGATGAGTTCATTGGTAGTTAAACCTTTTCATGGGAATTGTTGATAGTAATAAAACCCTCTCTTCTATCCATTCACACTCCTTCACACACATAACTTCTGCTTAGGTAAAAAGAGTCACAATGCTCTTACTGTTAAACTCACATAATGAGAAGATAGAGTAATTGAAGCTGAAACTGTATGATGGTTTGCTCCAGACACACATCAAATTGATGTCCATCTTGAGGTTTTTGCATCACTACAGTGTCCAGACAAAAGTATAAAATACAAAAGTACACATACACTACATTATGGTGATTTAGCAGACGCTTTTATTCAAAGCGACTTACAATTCGGTATCTATCTACACACCGTAGACGCAGCTACAGGAGCAATTTTGGGGTTAAGTGTCTTGCTCAAGGACACATTGACATGAGACTAGTAGAGCAGGAACTGGGGATCGAACCACCGACCCTCTGATTGGAAAGCGGTCGGCCTGCTCTCCACTTAGCCACGGTCACCCCACATGCTTGTTGTAAGAGAGTTCAGAAGACAATGACAAGAGTTGTTCACAATATGTAAGGTAATGTAATCAAATAACTGTTCCATATCTTACAATTTAAGTAAGATGATAGGGGGAGACATGAACAAAACTGACCCCAGTCTGACCGGAATACACTGTTCTGGAAAAAACTGGTGTCTGGTTGTAGTTTGACTGTTTTTCTTTCTTTCAGGACATCCAAATATGGGGGGACCAATGCAGCGGATGACTCCCCCCAGAGGCATGGTACCGCTAGGGCCCCAGGTATGGGACCAGAGGATTTGTGGGAATATTTACAAAGCATTGTTTCTGATACTTGCTCTCTTGTAGACGTAGCTGAGAACATTTGGTGTCTTCTTTTTTAGGGTTATGGAGGTGGGATGAGACCACCACTAAATGCTCTGGTTGGTCCCGGGATGCCTGGTATGAACATGTGAGTGATATCCACATAATACAATCTACACACACACACACACACACACACACACACACACACACACAGTGTGAATGACCTGCCCACATTTCTCTCACTCAGAGGGACAACATTAAATGCAAACAACTTTAATTTCTCACTACAATAGAGGTAGTCAGCTGTTTCCTTTCTGTGGCTTTAATTACAACTTTACTGTATGTTCTTGGGTCTGGAAGTGGAGCGAGGAGCCAGCTTTCCACTATTTTGTCTTCTTTTATCCTTTTTTTTATTACTTGTTGTTCCCCTTACCTCTCTCTGGCAACAGAAGAGCTTGTTGTTGCCAACTCTGCCCAACTGAATTAGAAACAAAGAAGCCTGCCAAAAGCAGAAAACTAAAGTGTATAACTGTGTGTGTGTTCCAGGGGACCTGGTGGGGGTAGACCCTGGCCAAATCCTCCAAACTCCAATTCGGTAAGTGCTCTAACAAAGACACCCAACAGAAACTTCAATTAATTAGAAATTACTTTCATGATTTTCTTCTGTATTTTTGCAGACCCCTTACTCTTCTGCATCTCCAGGAAGTTACGTGGTATGTATCTTTGGGTTTAAGCTGTTGCTGCTCACTATCTGTACAGGCTGAAATTCATAAGTTCATGAATGAATCTTATGGAAACCAAAACTGTGATTTCAGGGACCTCCAGGAGGAGGGGGGCCACCTGGGACCCCAATAATGCCAAGTCCAGCAGGTACGCTCTATGTCTTCTATGTGTGTCTGTCTGTTTGTGTTTATGTTTTTGCTCTATTGTCCTCTAATTGTTTCTCTGTTTATTATGTCAGATTCAACCAACTCTGGCGACAACATGTACACTATGATAAACACAGTCCCTCCAGGTGGAAGCCGACCAAATGTGAGACATTTCTCTCTCTGTGTATATCATTGTGTCTGAGTGAACTTAAGTGCACATGGTTATAGAATTTATGTGTGGATGTAATAGTTCTTTGATATCAAAACATTGTTTTAGTGATGTTTTAGGTATATCATTGTCCACTGTGTATGTTCTCCTCAGTTCCCTATGGGTTCAGGTGGTGACGGTCCACTAGGGGGAATGGCTGGAATGGAGCCCCATCACATGAATGGATCATTAGGTACGGGAACAAGTAGCTTGTACAGTATGTGCTACATGGACACTGAATCTCTGGTTGTAGTTTCCCCTAATTTGTCAAGTAAATTTAAGCAAAACAAGCATTCTTTTGATAATGGTTACTTGTTTTCATACTTGTGTTACCACTCTTAGGGTCAGGTGATATGGACAGTCTCCCCAAGGTAAAAGAAGATATTTATCTACTTTAAAATTATATTAATATTGCACTGCATGTCTGATTTTTGTATCTTTAATAGCATACAATTACTAATAAGCTTTGTTTTACGTACTTTTTAACAGAACTCTCCTGGTAACCTAAGTATGAGTAACCAGCCCGGGACCCCCAGGGAGGATGGAGAGATGGGAGGAAACTTCCTTAACCCTTTTCAGAATGAAAGTGTAAGTCGATTGTCATCTATCATATGTGAAGATTAGACTGATCTCAATACCATGACTTTTAAGTTAACCCTAAAGTAAAGTTAAAAATGGATTCACAAAATGTTAATGCTTTTAAATGAGCAGTTATATATATAAGCCAATACACTTATTATACGCTTGGCATAAAGATTGGAAGCTAAGCTAATCGACTGCTACCTGTTGCTTCATTTACCGTACAGACAGGTGAGTGGTATGAATCTTCCAGTCTAACTCTGTAAAAGAAATCAATAGAGCATTATTCACGTAATGTTGAACTGTTTCTTTTTCTGATTAGATTTCTAATCAAGGGTACTGTAGAACTCAAAACTCAAACATTGTTATTTCTCCCCATCTTATCTTTGCAGTATTCTCCAAACATGACGATGAGTGTGTGAAGGCTCTGGAAGCAGGTTTGGTTCAGTTGCCCAGTAACCTGGATCAGTAAAAAGCAGAGACGGGATGTGATGTCATCTAGGCCAGTGACTCTTCCTCCACCACCAATACCACCTGCCTAGTTAGGACATTTGCCCTAGGCCCTGTCTTCTTACTATCCCCCAACCCCACCCCTCCATTGTTTCTGCCCACGTCTCTTCTCTCCTATTTCTTCTCCGGTTCAAAGTGGTGACTCTGCTACATTCATCAGTTCTTTCTCTGCAACTATGAGACTGTACAAAGCAACCAAATTGAAACAACCTGGAGGAGAACTCTTTGTATATTTGCAAACAGTGTGTATGGGACTGTGCACCCACTGCAGTCACAGACAGTGTGTCTGCCTTTTGCATATATATATATATTAATCTAACTGGTTGTCACATGTAATATCTTTACATCTTTTGTCTTTTCTTGAAATTATGAAAAGAGACTCGGAGAGACATCACAATCATACCAGGAGGTTCTTTTCAACATTTGTATCCGCTAAATCTTTCAAACCGCTAACATTGTGTTTTATGTTTTATTTGTTTTTTATTTTAGATTCCCAAACTCAGCCACAAATGTGGAAAATTAGATCTCTTCAAAGTCAGCTCTTTATTGGTGATTTGCAGAAAGGCCTCCACACAACCTGAAATATTTATCTGCATTTTGAATAAAGTCACATTGAATGGTAGGGAAAAAAGAGGTTTGTTTAATGCTTAAAGCGAAACTATGCAACTTTTGTTGGTTGTAGTAAGGCCGTAGAAACAAAAATTGTACAGTGTGCTGAACTGACCAATAGGGAGTTTTAGTACTTATGAATTTAACTTAATGTTTTGGAGAGGAAGAATGTGTTTCTACTTTCAAAAGTTGCATAGTCTCACTTTAAATCAGTCCCTTTACTGACTGCTGAAAGAGCAGTAAGGATAACACTGGGAAAGAGGATCTGTTGACTGTACAAACACAGGTTAATGTTTAAAAATGGGAAAGCAAAAGATATTTGATTCTTGGACTATGGTATCAAACAAGAGGGGACACTGAACCTGCGCGTGTTGTAATATGATTTGTTATGTTGTTTTTTTGTTGCTGAGGCCTCTCTCATCTCTAGTTATTTAAACATTTATCCAAGTGATTTATCATTTTACATATTGAAGTCATAGTTGCAAAATTGATACAACGGCCCACATTCTCTGGACAAAACATGTTCATGAGAGAGAGAGAAAACAAAGACCGATGAACAGTAAGAGTGGTAACTCTAAGACACAAGCTTATGAAGTCACTTTGCTCACTCATACTTAATTGCCATCCGGATAAACTGTGATCTCATTGTGATGTGAAAGGTCGGTTGGTACAGAAAGCAAAAATATGCTTGTTTTTAATTCATGTTTTACATTTTTTTCACTGCCCAAGATGTATTATCATCATGTAGAAAAGGTTGATATGCCTGTGAACATTTTCCTCTCCCCTTCTTTACTGCAAAGTGTACAGCTCACAAATGTAGCTCCTCTGTCTTGTACGTGTATTTGATATTATTATTATTTAAAGACAAATCTGGAGAGAATTATTTCAAAGGGAGAGATGGACTGATGATGCACCATCACAGCTGAACAGAGATATTTTATTTTGTTTTTGTGTTAGATTGAAGCCATAATTGGGAGTACAAGAAGATGCATTTGTAAATTAGATCATGTTTTCTGTTTTGTGGCAGTATGTGGGACTCCATTTGTGATGTTAATTTTCTCTTTTTTATTCTTGTATTATGTTTTTGTAAATACACAGAGAAGTATTTCATGGGTTTTGAATATGCTAGTATAAAGCTTCTCTTCCCTTAGTCAAAGTGTCAGCTCTTTTTATTTGTGAGGACTGTTCAAGCTGCTGTCTGTATTGTGGGACTGCACACACTAGGACAACAAGGAAACACCTCCCAGTCCCCTTCCAACTCCTCCACTTCTTTCCCCCACAAACTACAGGAAGAATGACAAAATACATTTAAACATTTTTTAAATAATAATAATAATGTGAGTGATGTCTTACATGTCTATATTAAGTTAGCTAACGTAACTTTACGAATATTCATAATAAGATCATGTTGGAATATTGGTATGACTTTGTAAACATCCAGGGCACACCCTGACCTCCCTGGGAACCTAAGCTAAATTCTGCCACGGGGCCCTCCTACCTGACCTGTGAGCCATGTAAACCATTTTCCGATGCCACACAGTTGCACCTGACACCACAGTGCTGCTACTACAACCATCCCTCCATTATAACAGTTTGCTACATCAGTTAGTCTAAGAAGCCGTGGACCTATACAGAACAGAGTGAGGTATAAAAAACATTTATTGAATGGAGTATTTTCTACAGAGTCTTAAGATTAGTGAATATTAACATTAATAAGAAATTGTTAAAAATGTAAAATGTAGAAATGATATGTAACACCTAGCTTTGGCACTGCTGGATGTGGATCAACCAATCAACTCAGTCTACTATTTGTCATTGCTTCACATTACCACATGCTAGTTGCATGTCAATGTGTCCTTGAGCAACTTAAACCCAAATTGCTCCCGTAGCTGTGCCTACGGTGTATAGATAGATACTGAATTGTCGGATAAAAGCGTCTGCTAAAATGATTGTAATGTACCAACTTCATAAATACAGTATTGTAATGTTGCTCTTGTAAACAAAGTTATCAAATTTTAGGAGGTGGGAATATGCTACTAATGGCATATCAGTTTACGCAGTGATTTAAAGATTTGTGAATGTATATTGATAGTTTTTACAGTGGCTAATTAACCCCCGTTTGGTCTTTTACCAAAATCATTATAACATTGGAGCGCATGGAACTCACATTTGGTAACTATCAAATCAACTAGTAGAAGTAGTTGTTGTATTAGTTGTACTAGTATTGGAAGTAGTTGTTACTATAGCAATATTAGTTGTTGTAGTAGCTATTGTAGTAACCTTAGTAGTAGAAGTTTTTTAGTCGTAGAGGTCATGAAAAAAAATCACACTTTAGTATGCGATAAAAATGCCTTAAAATGTAACAGTATACTATCTAATAAAAAAAAACTTAGTGAAAACGTCTGTATAGTATGCCATAAAAATGTCTTAGAATAGAGTGCCAAAAAAAATCATATAAAAAGTCTTAGAATAAAATGTCATAGTATAGTACGTGTATCATAAAAGACTGCATATTGCATGCCACATGTATGTCATAAAAAGATCATTGTATAGAATGTTACAAAAATCTTAATATAGTTTGTTATAAAATAGTCAACGTAAAGTATTGTATAGAATTGCAAGAAAATATACAAAATGATGTAGTATAGTATGTCACAAAAAAATGTAAATGGACAGTACTTCATAGAAAAGTCATAGTATGTATAGTATGACATTAGAAATAGGAAAAAGTATGTCAGTAGAATGTCATGGTGTAGTATATCATTAAAAAAGTCATACAAAATGCTATAGTATAGTACGTTGTGAAAATTTTATAAAATGTCATAATATAGTATTTCATTAAAAAAATATTTAAAAATGTAATTGTTAAATGCCATACAAAATAATAGTATGTCATTAAAATTGCATAGCATAGTATGTCATAAAAACAATGTCATCTTATAGTATGCAATAAAAATGTCATAGTAAAGTATGCCTTGAAAAATAAACAGCCTGACATAAAGCATGAAAAAGTCACCGTACAGTAGTATATAGTACAGTAACACAAAATGTCATTTTACAGTATGCCATAAAAAAATATTTTATTGTATGTCATAAAAAATGTCATAGTATAGTATGTCATTAGAAAAGTCATGGAAAAGTCATTAATTGCCATAATGTATGCCATAAAAATGTCTTAGTATAGTATGCCATAGAAAAGTATAAAAAGTAATAGTATAGTAGTAGATAATATGCCAAATATTTGTATAGTATAGTATGCCATGAAAAAAATGTAAAGCTAAAGTAAAGTTTAGTATTTTATACAAATATCATAGTATAGTATGTTATAATAGTAAAATAATAATAGTATGGTAGTATATAGTATGCAAAGAAAATATACCAAATGAAGTAGTATAGTTTATCACGTAAATAGTCTTTTGAAAATGTAATAGTAAACTAGAAAATTTCGCAAGAAATTCTGACAGTGTGGCTTCTACTGCCCGAAGACGTCGCAATATATATATATACATATATACATATATATATATATATATATGTATATATATATATATATATATATATATATATACATATATATATATGTATATATATATATATATATATGTATACATATATATATATATATATATATGTATATATATATATATATGTATATATATATATATATATATATATATATATATATATATATATATACGCCGATGTTACCGGTAGTATCGTTGAGGTTCGATTGAGATAACGCTTCTCTCTTTTCTGCATTTTAGATTCATACTCTTGAAAAATGTTAAACCAATGACAGACAGACAGACAGACAGACAACTTGCATAAAGTCTGGATAACACACAAGTGCGTTGGCACAGAATCATTTGCATAAAGTCTTTACTGCATTTTAGATTCATACTCTTGGATTGAATCTTGTGTTCGTCATGGACAGTCCACAAATGGCTCCCATCATTTCTGTATTGGAGATATACATCTTTGTTTGAGAAGCCTTTGGAAATGATGGGAGCTGATGCTCCCATCATCTCTGTACGAACCTCATTCTGAGCTTCATGTTAAGATACAGTTACTCTATGGGGCTTTTATTTTGAAAGGGTGGGGCTGGGTGGGTGAGAGAGGGGGGGAGGACACATAATCATAATGTGACTGAAGCGACTGAATACCTCCAAGTCATGTGTGTGTGTGCGTGTCTCAGTGTCTTTGTGTTCATCAACTGCACTAACGAGCTCATGTCACACCTGTGTGCTTAGGTGCATGTGTGTCACTGATTGCCATGGTGATTGATTGGAGCACCTGTGCGTTAGAGGCTAATTATGAGAGATTAGAGTAAACAGGGATTTTCAACAAAACCACCTGTCAAACATATGCACTTTATACCAAAACCATGAATCCAATCAATAAAATATGGGTACCATGAGAGAGACAAGACTCTGCTGAACGCTCTGATGTGGTTTTTATGTTTGTGTTAAAAATGTGAGCTAGTTAGATGGACTGAGTGATTGGGAGAGAGAGACAGACAGACAGACAGACAGACAGACAGACAGACAGACAGTTGGTTGGACTGAGTGATTGGGAAAGAGAGAGACAGGCAGGCAGACAGATAGATGGACTGAGTGTGTAGAGACAGACAGACAGACAGACAGAGAGAGTGCGTGTGTCACTGGTTGCCATGGTGATGACGCAGCGGTTGGAGAGTCTGTGAGTCTGTGTGTTTATAAACATCAGTTATTAGCTGAATTAAGAACACCTGTGAGTCTGGCAGCCTTTTCATGAGAAAAAACTGGGAAACACCTGTCAAACAAATGCACTTTATACCAAAACCATGAGTCCAATCAATAAAATAAGTGTACCATAAGAGAGATAAGACTCTGTAGAACGCTCTGGTGTGGTTTTTATGTTTGTGATGTTAAAAATGTGAGCTCCAGTGCAATGTACAAAACTGGTAACATCTACTTTCTTTGAGAAATCAGTGGTCTGATTTAACATGGAGTCTAATGGGGCAGTCGGTTGGAGTTCATGTCGCTCTGCAGCTCTTTGAGCAAAATGAGTAAGTCCGTTGGATTCCATAGATACTTGTGTGAGACAGCATAAAATTTCCAAGCTTTTTGGCCAAAAATGGTGTATAAAGAGTAAAAATTGTGGGGATGGGAGCAATTTGTTTGTAAAACTCACAGAATACTTTTCATGCTCTGCTCTACTCTGACCCTGATGCCCTCACTCTAGCACTTAACGAGCTGCGCAATACACACCCATTATAAAATCTGAAATGGACCCAAAATTTTCCTGAAACTTAATCTGTGACTTCATGAAAACTGTGCTAGCTATCAAAATGTCTATTTGGCTCAATAACGTCCATCATTTTGTCTTTCAACAAAAAAGCCTAATTTTGAGGAAAGATATTAAAATTAATAATACTTGACTGACAGTCAATTAAGATATTTTACTAAGCCAAAACTCTGAACTGAATTTGTACCTTCAAGTGGCAAATTTCTGACATTTTTAAGGTGCAATAAAAAAAAAATTCTCAATAATTCCACACAATGACAGGAATATGTGTTCAACACATCTCTGACACATTTTTGCTGTACCAATTAAGATATATTTTAAAGTAAAAGTCATACATTTATACCGAAAAATATCTAATAACTGAATATTTGAGGTGTTAGAACAAGAGTTTTCTCAATAATTCCAGACAATGACTGATATATATACATATATATATATGTGTGTTCAGGACATCGTTGACTCCACCCATACTGAAAATCAGACAATTTTACTGTACCAATTAAGAGATATTTGAAAGTAAAAGTCATACATTTCTACAGAGAAAACATCTAATAACTGATGTTCTAATAATCTAATTAGAATCTAATCTAATAAGTGTTCTAAAAACTATTTTCTCAATAATTCCAGACAATGTGTGACGGTTCACGGTTAACCGTGTGGGTTGAGGAGTGGAGCAGAGACTCAGGCGCAGACTCAGACACAGGACAAGGTGAGGTGGACTGCAAAGCTCTTTTACTGGGCATAAGGCAGTCAAAAACAGAAACCAATAACAACTCCAATTGGGAGCGTGAAAAATCCAAATTGAAATAAAAGGCAAAATCACAAAAGGGCTTGGTCACAGAAGGCAAAGTCACAAACCGTGGAACGCAGAGTGCCAACAAGAGGGAGAAGCACTCGAGACGAGAGGAATCCACAGGGAGGAAAAAGGAGCAAATGATAATCCGGGCTCAGGACACAGGAGCTCGGGTGGACGGCCCGACGGGCAGAAGGGCTCAGGACACAGGAACTCGGACTCTCGGAGACGGGGCTCCGGGGAACAGGGCTCAGACTCTCGGAGACGGGACTCTGGGGAACAGGACTCGGACTCTCGGAGACGGGGCTCCGGGGAACAGGACTCGCACTCTCGGAGACGGGGCTCCGGGGAACAAGACTGTAGACCCAGGATCTCGGGTGGCCTGCCGGACTGCCGGAGTTGCTCAGGACTCGGGATCTCGGGGAGGCTGGACTGGGAACATGGGATCTCGGGGACACCAGGCCGGGGACACTGGGGCTCCGGAGGACGGAAGTCCATAGACTGGGGCTCAGGGGAATGGAGTGACGGCCCAACGGGGTAAGGGGCTGGAGGTCGCCGCAGCTTTGAGGCGGCAGAGGCAGGAACTGGAGATTGCTGGCGTTCGGCAGCGGGGTCAGGAACTGGAACCCTCTGCGGCTTGGAGGAGACAGCGGCCAGGTCCGGGAGTCGCTGCGGCTCGGAGGAGACAGCGGCCGGGTCCGGGAGTGGCTGCGGCTCGGAGGAGACAGATGCCGGGTCCGGGAGTGGCTGCGGCTCGGAGGAGACAGATGCCGGGTCCGGGAGTGGCTGCGGCTCGGGGAGACAGATGCCGGGTCCGGGAGTGGCTGCGGCTCGGAGGAGATGGCGGCGGGGTCCAGGAGTCCCTGCGGCTTGGAGGAGACGGCGGCCGGGTCCAGGAGTCCCTGCGGCTCGGAGGAGACAGCAGCCGGGTCCGGAGGAGACGGCGACGGCTGGTACTGGAGGTCGCCGCTGCTCGGAGAAAATATCTAATAACCGAATATTTGAAGTGTTATAAAAAGAGTTTTCTCAATAATTCCAGACAATGATTGAAATGCATGTGTTGAGGACATCTCTGACTCCAAGCATTTAGAAAATCTGACATTTTTACTGTACCTATTAGGAAATATTTCAAAGTAAAAGTCATACATTTCTACCGACAAAATATCTAAAATCTGAATATTTGAAGTGTAATAACAAAAGTTTTCTCAACAATTCCAGACAAGGACTGATATGCAAGTGTTGAGGACATCACTGACTCCACCCATGCAGAAAATGAAACAATTTTACTGTACCAATTAAGAGACATTTCATAGTAAAAGTCATGTATTTGAACCAAAAAACAAATTCTGGCCTTCAAAACAAAGCCAAAACTGCTGTATTTGGATGTATTGAACACCATTGGTGATAATCAAGTGAAATATATAGTTTGGGTACATGAGAAAATTCAAATGGCACACATTGTGCCAAAATGACCATTTTGGAGACCTTACCTGAAATGTCTGTCCTAAAACCTTTCTAATTTTGTTCTGCTTCACTTTATGAAAGTCGTCAAACTTTGCAGAGAAACTGATCACATATTATCCTATGATTTGTGAGAGGTTTAGACTTGCAGTTACATCATTCAAAAGAGATAATCATCATGAAAGTGCTTTTTTTTTCAGGCAAACCTGAAACTTTTCAATTTGTGCTGTGTGCCATCTTCATCTTCTCTTAACCAGTAACATACATACTGATATTTACACATCTGAACAAATCTTACAACGCTGAACGAGTGGAGACCGATGATGACAACAGCAGCCTTACCTCAGGCTACTGCCTCGGACAACATTACTCCCAGGATCACTGAGCCACTCAAACTCCTCCACCACATTAAGGTGGCGATTCACGGAGGAGAAATATATTTCACACACAAATTTGTGGGTGTGTGTGTGGAAGTGGAGATAGGTTAGAAGTGGAGATAGGCTAGAAGTGAAGATAGGCTAGAAGTGGGCCTGGGTTGTAAGTGTGGCTGGGTTGTAAGAGTGACTGGGTTGTAAGTGTGGCTGGGTTGTAAGTGTGGCTGGGTTGTAAGTGGGACTAGATTGTAAGTTGGCCTGGGTTGTAAGTGGGCATGGGTTGTAAGTTGGGCTGGGGTCAAAGTGGGGCTGGGTTTAAAATGGGGCTGGGTTGTAAATGGGGATGGGTTGAAAGTGGGGCTGGGTTGTAAGTGGGCCTGGGTTGTAAGTGGGGCTGGGGTGTAAGTGGGAATGGGGTGTAAGTGGGGCTGGGGTGTAAGTGGGGATGGGTAAGTGGGCTTGGGTTGTAAGTGGGGCTAGGCTAGAAGTGGGGATGGGTTGGAAGTAGAGATAGGTTAGAAATGGAGATAGGCTAGAAGTGGAGATAGGCTAGAAGTGGAGAGAGGCTAGAAGTGGAGATAGGCTAGAAGTGGGCCTGGGTTGTAAGTGGGACTGGGTTGTATGTGGGCCTGGGTTGAAAGTGGGGCTGGGTTTAAAATGGGGCTGGGTTGTAAATGGGGATGGGTTGAAAGTGGGGCTGGGTTGTAATTGGGACTGGGTTGTAAGTGGGGATACGCTAGAAGTGGGGATGGGTTGGAAGTAGAGATAGGTTAGAAATGGAGATAGGCTAGAAGTGGAGATAGGCTAGAAGTGGAGAGAGGCTAGAAGTGGAGATAGGCTAGAAGTGGGCCTGGGTTGTAAGTGGGACTGGGTTGTATGTGGGCCTGGGTTGAAAGTGGGGCTGGGTTTAAAATGGGGCTGGGTTGTAAATGGGGATGGGTTGAAAGTGGGGCTGGGTTGTAATTGGCCTGGGTTGTAAGTGGGGCTGGGGACTAAGTGGGGCTGGGGTGTAAGTGGGGATGGGTTGAAAGTGGGCCTGGGTTGTAAGTGGGCCTGGGTTGTAAGTGGGGCTGGGGTCTAAGTGGGGCTGGGTCGTAAGTGGGGATGGGTTGAAAGTGGGGCTGGGTAGTAAGTGGGCCTGGATTGTAAGTGGGCCTGGGTTGTAAGTTGGGCTGGGGTCTAAGTGGGGCTAGGGTGTAAGTGGGGCTGAGTTGAAAGTGGGGATGGGTAAGTGGACCTGGGTTGTAAGTGGGGCTAGGTTGTAAGTGGGGCTGGGTTGTAAGTGGGGATAGGCTAGAAGTGGGGATGGGTTGGAAGTGGAGATAGGCTAGAAGTGGGGATGGGGTGGGGTGGATGTTGAACCGCTCTTAGTCTGGGCTCTCCCCTGAGACCTGTTTGCCTTGAGAACCCCTACCAAGGGCTACTCCCTCGGACAACATGACTCCCAAGATCACTGAGCCACTCAAACTCCTCCACCAAGTTAAGGTGGCGATTCACGGTGGAAAAAAATATTTGACACACAAATTTGTTTGTGTGTGTGTGTGTGGAAGTGGAGATAGGTTAGAAGTGGAGATAGGTTGGAAGTAGAGATAGGTTAGAAGTGGAGATAGGCTAGAAGTGGAGATAGGCTAGAAGTGGGCCTGGGTTGTAAGTGTGGCTGGGTTGTAAGTGTGGCTGGGTTGTAAGTGAGACTAGGTTGTAAGTGGGGCTGGGTTGTAAGTGGGGATAGGCTACAAGTGGGGGTGGGTTGGAAGTGGAGATAGGCTAGAAGTGGGGATGGGGTGGGGTGGATGTTGAACCGCTCTTAGTCTGGGCTCTCCCCTGAGACCTGTTTGCCTTGGGATCAACTACCAGGGGCTACTGCCTCGGACACCATGACTCCCAGGATCACTGAGCCACTCAAACTCCTCCACCACGTTAAGGTGGCGATTCACGGAGGAGAAAAATATTTCACACACAAATTTGTGGGTGTGTGTGTGGAAGTGGAGATAGGTTAGAAGTGGAGATAGGTTAGAAGTGGAGATAGGCTAGAAGTGAAGATAGGCTAGAAGTGTGCCTGAGTTGTAAGTGTGGCTGGGTTGTAAGTGTGGCTGGGTTGAAAGTGGGCCTGGGATGTAAGTGGGGCTGGGGTCTAAGTGGGGCTGGGGTGTAAGTGGGGCTGGGTTGAAAGTGGGGCTGGGTTGTAAGTGGGGATGGGTTGAAAATGGGGCTGGGTTGGAAGTAGAGATAGGTTAGAAGTGGAGATAGGCTGGAAGTGGAGATAGGCTAGAAGTGGAGAGAGGCTAGAAGTGGGGATAGGCTAGAAGTGGGCCTGGGTTGTAAGTGGGACTGGGTTGTATGTGGGCCTGGGTTGTAAGTGGGGCTGGGGTGTAAGTGGGGCTGGGGTGTAAGTGGGGCTGGGTTGAAAGTGGGGCTGGGTTTAAAATGGGGCTGGGTTGTAAATGGGGATGGGTTGAAAGTGGGGCTGGGTTGTAATTGGGCCTGGGTTGTAAGTGGGCCTGGGTTGTAAGTGGGGCTGGGGTCTAAGTGGGGCTGGGGTGTAAGTGGGGATGGGTTGAAAGTGGGCCTGGGTTGTAGGTGGGGCTGGGGTCTAAGTGGGGCTGGGTTGTAAGTGGGGATGGGTTGAAAGTGAGGCTGGGTAGTAAGTGGGCCTGGGTTGTAAGTGGGCCTGGGTTGTAAGTGGGGCTGGGGTGTAGGTGGGGCTGGGGTGTAAGTGGGGATGGGTTGAAAGTGGGGATGGGTAAGTGGGCCTGGGTTGTAAGTGGGACTAGTTTGTAAGTTGGCCTGGGTTGTAAGTGGGCCTGGGTTGTAAGTGTGGCTGGCTTGTAAGTGGGCCTGGGTTGTAAGTGGGCCTGGGGTCTAAGTGGGGCTGGGGTGTAAGTGGGGCTGGGGTGTAAGTGGGGCTAGGTTGAAAGTGGGGATGGGAAAGTCGGCTTGGGTTGTAAGTGGGGCTAGGTTGTAAGTGGGGCTGGGTTGTAAGTGGGGCTGGGTTTAAAGTGGGGCTGGGTTGTAAGTGGGGATGGGTTGAAAGTGGGGCTGGGTTGTAAGTGGGGATGGGTTGAAAGTGGGGCTGGGTTGTAAGTGGGACTGGGTTGTATGTGGGCCTGGGTTGTAAGTGGGGCTGGGGTGTAATTGGGGCTGGGGTGTAAGTGGGGCTGGGTTGAAAGTGGGGCTGGGTTTAAAATGGGGCTGGGTTGTAAATGGGGATGGGTTGAAAGTGGGGCTGGGTTGTAATTGGGCCTGGGTTGTAAGTGGGCCTGGGTTGAAAGTGGGGCTGGGGTCTAAGTGGGGCTGGGGTGTAAGTGGGGATGGGTTGAAAGTGGGCCGGGTTGTAAGTGGGGCTGGGGTCTAAGTGGGGCTGGGTTGTAAGTGGGGATGGGTTGAAAGTGGGGCTGGGTAGTAAGTGGGCCTGGGTTGTAAGTGGGCCTGGGTTGTAAGTGGGGCTGGGGTGTAGGTGGGGCTGGGGTGTAAGTGGGGATGGGTTGAAAGTGGGGATGGGTAAGTGGGCCTGGGTTGTAAGTGGGCCTGGGTTGTAAGTGTGGCTGGCTTGTAAGTTGGCCTGGGTTGTAAGTGGGCCTGGGGTCTAAGTGGGGCTGGGGTGTAAGTGGGGCTGGGGTGTAAGTGGGGCTAGGTTGAAAGTGGGGATGGGAAAGTCGGCTTGGGTTGTAAGTGGGGCTAGGTTGTAAGTGGGGCTGGGTTGTAAGTGGGGCTGGGTTTAAAGTGGGGCTGGGTTGTAAGTGGGGATGGGTTGAAAGTGGGGCTGGGTTGTAAATGGGCCTGGGTTGTAAGTGGGCCTGGGTTGTAAGTGGGGCTGGGGTGTAGGTAGGGCTGGGGTGTAAGTGAGGCTGGGTTGAAAGTGGGGATGGGTAAGTGGGCCTGGGTTGTAAGTGGGACTAGGTTGTAAGTTGGCCTGGGTTGTAAGTGGGCCTGGGTTGTAAGTGGGCCTGGGTTGTAAGTGGGGCGGGGTTCTAAGTGGGGCTGGGGTGTAAGTGGGGCTGGGTTGAAAGTGGGGCTGGGTTTAAAATGGGGCTGGGTTGTAAATGGGGATGGGTTGAAAGTGGGGCTAGGGTTGTAAGTGGGCCTGGGTTGTAAGTGGGGCTGGGGTCTAAGTTGGGCTGGGGTGTAAGTGGGGCTGGGGTGTAAGTGGGGATAGGCTAGAAGTGGGGATGGGTTGGAATTGGAGATAGGCTAGAAGTCGGGATGGGGTGGGGTGGATGTTGAACCGCTCTTAGTCTGGGCTCTCCCCTGAGACCTGTTTGCCTTGGGAGCCCCCTACCAGGGGCTACTGACTCGGACAACATGACTGCCAAGATCAGTGAGCCACTCAAACTCCTACACCACGTTAAGGTGGCGATTCACGGAGGAGAAAAAAATTTCACACACAAATTTGTCGGTGTGTGTGTGGAAGTGAATATAGGTTAGAAGTGGAGATAGGTTAGAAGTGGAGATAGGCTAGAAGTGGAGATAGGCTAGAAGTGTGGCTGGGTTGTAAGTAGGCCTGGGTTTAAAATGGGGGTGGGTTGTAAATGGGGATGGGTTGAAAGTGTGGCTGGGTTGTAAGTGGGCCTGGGTTGTAAGTGGGCCTGGGTTGTAAGAGGGTCTGGGTTGTAAGTGGGCCTGGGTTGTAAGTGGGGCTTGGGTCTAAGTGGGGCTGGGGTGTAAGTGGGCTGAGTTGAAAGTGGGGATGGGTAAGTGGGCCTGGGTTGAAAGTGGGGCTAGGTTGTAAGTGGGGCTGGGTTGGAAGTGGGGATAGGCTAGAAGTGGGGATGGGTTGGAAGTAGAGTTAGGCTAGAAATGGGGATGGGGTGGGGTGGATGTTGAACCGCTCTTAGTCTGGGCTCTCCCCTGAGACCTGTTTGCCTTGGGAGCCCCTACCAGGGGCTACTGCCTCGGACAACATGACTCCCAAGATCACTGAGCCACTCTAACTCCTCCACCACGTTAAGGTGGCGATTCACGGAGGTGAAAAATATTTCACACACAAATTTGTGTGTGTGTGTTGAAGTGGAGATAGGTTAGAAGTGAAGATAGGCGAGAAGTGGGCCTGGGTTGTAAGTGTGGCTGGGTTGTAAGTGTGACTGGGTTGTAAGTGGGACTAGGTTGTAAATGGGGATGGGTTGAAAGTGTGGCTGGGTTGTAAGTGGGCCTGGGTTGTAAGTGGGGCTGGGGTCTAAGTGGGGCTGGGTTGAAAGTGGGGATGGGTAAGTGGGCCTGGGTTCTAAGTGGGGCTAGTTTGTAAGTGGGGCTGGGTTGTAAGAGGGGATAGGCTAGAAGTGGGGATGGGTTGGAAGTAGAGATAGGTTAGAAGTGGAGATAGGCTAGAAGTGGAGATAGGCTAGAAGTGGAGATAGGCTAGAAGTGTGCCTGAGTTGTAAGTGTGGCTGGGTTGTAAGTGTGGCTGGGTTGTAAGTGGGCCTGGGTTGTAAGTGGGGCTGGGGTCTAAGTGGGGCTGGGTTGAAAGTGGGGATGGGTAAGTGGGCCTGGGTTGTAAGTGGGGCTAGTTTGTAAGTGGGGATGGGTTGTAAGTGGGGATAGGTTAGAAGTGGAGATAGGCTAGAAGTGGAAATAGGCTAGAAGTGGGCCTGGGTTGTAAGTGGGACTGGGTTGTATGTGGGCCTGGGTTGTAAGTGGGGCTGGGGTGTAATTGGGGCTGGGGTGTAAGTGGGGCTGGGTTGAAAGTGGGGCTGGGTTTAAAATGGGGCTGGGTTGTAAATGGGGATGGGTTGAAAGTGGGGCTGGGTTGTAATTGGGCCTGGGTTGTAAGTGGGCCTGGGTTGAAAGTGGGGCTGGGGTCTAAGTGGGGCTGGGGTGTAAGTGGGGATGGGTTGAAAGTGGGCCGGGTTGTAAGTGGGGCTGGGGTCTAAGTGGGGCTGGGTTGTAAGTGGGGATGGGTTGAAAGTGGGGCTGGGTAGTAAGTGGGCCTGGGTTGTAAGTGGGCCTGGGTTGTAAGTGGGGCTGGGGTGTAGGTGGGGCTGGGGTGTAAGTGGGGATGGGTTGAAAGTGGGGATGGGTAAGTGGGCCTGGGTTGTAAGTGGGCCTGGGTTGTAAGTGTGGCTGGCTTGTAAGTTGGCCTGGGTTGTAAGTGGGCCTGGGGTCTAAGTGGGGCTGGGGTGTAAGTGGGGCTGGGGTGTAAGTGGGGCTAGGTTGAAAGTGGGGATGGGAAAGTCGGCTTGGGTTGTAAGTGGGGCTAGGTTGTAAGTGGGGCTGGGTTGTAAGTGGGGCTGGGTTTAAAGTGGGGCTGGGTTGTAAGTGGGGATGGGTTGAAAGTGGGGCTGGGTTGTAAATGGGCCTGGGTTGTAAGTGGGCCTGGGTTGTAAGTGGGGCTGGGGTGTAGGTAGGGCTGGGGTGTAAGTGAGGCTGGGTTGAAAGTGGGGATGGGTAAGTGGGCCTGGGTTGTAAGTGGGACTAGGTTGTAAGTTGGCCTGGGTTGTAAGTGGGCCTGGGTTGTAAGTGGGCCTGGGTTGTAAGTGGGGCGGGGTTCTAAGTGGGGCTGGGGTGTAAGTGGGGCTGGGTTGAAAGTGGGGCTGGGTTTAAAATGGGGCTGGGTTGTAAATGGGGATGGGTTGAAAGTGGGGCTAGGGTTGTAAGTGGGCCTGGGTTGTAAGTGGGGCTGGGGTCTAAGTTGGGCTGGGGTGTAAGTGGGGCTGGGGTGTAAGTGGGGATAGGCTAGAAGTGGGGATGGGTTGGAATTGGAGATAGGCTAGAAGTCGGGATGGGGTGGGGTGGATGTTGAACCGCTCTTAGTCTGGGCTCTCCCCTGAGACCTGTTTGCCTTGGGAGCCCCCTACCAGGGGCTACTGACTCGGACAACATGACTGCCAAGATCAGTGAGCCACTCAAACTCCTACACCACGTTAAGGTGGCGATTCACGGAGGAGAAAAAAATTTCACACACAAATTTGTCGGTGTGTGTGTGGAAGTGAATATAGGTTAGAAGTGGAGATAGGTTAGAAGTGGAGATAGGCTAGAAGTGGAGATAGGCTAGAAGTGTGGCTGGGTTGTAAGTAGGCCTGGGTTTAAAATGGGGGTGGGTTGTAAATGGGGATGGGTTGAAAGTGTGGCTGGGTTGTAAGTGGGCCTGGGTTGTAAGTGGGCCTGGGTTGTAAGAGGGTCTGGGTTGTAAGTGGGCCTGGGTTGTAAGTGGGGCTTGGGTCTAAGTGGGGCTGGGGTGTAAGTGGGCTGAGTTGAAAGTGGGGATGGGTAAGTGGGCCTGGGTTGAAAGTGGGGCTAGGTTGTAAGTGGGGCTGGGTTGGAAGTGGGGATAGGCTAGAAGTGGGGATGGGTTGGAAGTAGAGTTAGGCTAGAAATGGGGATGGGGTGGGGTGGATGTTGAACCGCTCTTAGTCTGGGCTCTCCCCTGAGACCTGTTTGCCTTGGGAGCCCCTACCAGGGGCTACTGCCTCGGACAACATGACTCCCAAGATCACTGAGCCACTCTAACTCCTCCACCACGTTAAGGTGGCGATTCACGGAGGTGAAAAATATTTCACACACAAATTTGTGTGTGTGTGTTGAAGTGGAGATAGGTTAGAAGTGAAGATAGGCTAGAAGTGGGCCTGTGTTGTAAGTGTGGCTGGGTTGTAAGTGTGACTGGGTTGTAAGTGGGACTAGGTTGTAAATGGGGATGGGTTGAAAGTGTGGCTGGGTTGTAAGTGGGCCTGGGTTGTAAGTGGGGCTGGGGTCTAAGTGGGGCTGGGTTGAAAGTGGGGATGGGTAAGTGGGCCTGGGTTGTAAGTGGGGCTAGTTTGTAAGTGGGGCTGGGTTGTAAGAGGGGATAGGCTAGAAGTGGGGATGGGTTGGAAGTGGGGCTGGGTTTACAATGGGGCTGGGTTGTAAATGGGGATGGGTTGAAAGTGGGGCTGGTTTTTAATTGGGCCTGGGTTGTAAATGGGCCTGGGTTGTAATTGGGGCTGGGGTCTAAGTGGGGCTGGGGTGTAAGTGGGGATGGGTTGAAAGTGGGCCTGGGTTGTAAGTGGGGCTGGGGTCTAAGTGGGGCTGGGTTGTTAGTGGGGATGGGTTGAAAGTGGGGCTGGGTAGTAAGTGGACCTGGGTTGTAAGTGGGCCTGGGTTGTAAGTGGGGCTGGGGTGTAGGTGGGGCTGGGGTGTAAGTGGGGATGGGTTGAAAGTGGGGATGGGTAAGTGGGCCTGGGTTGTAAGTGGGACTAGTTTGTAAGTTGGCCTGGGTTGTAAGTGGGCCTGGGTTGTAAGTGTGGCTGGGTTGTAAGTGGGGCTAGGTTGAAAGTGGGGATGGGAAAGTGGGCTTGGGTTGTAAGTGGGGCTAGGTTGTAAGTGGGGCTGGGTTGTAAGTGGGGCTGGGTTTAAAGTGGGGCTGGGTTGTAAGTGGGGATGGGTTGAAAGTGGGGCTGGGTTGTAAGTGGGCCTGGGTTGTAAGTGGGCCTGGGTTGTAAGTGGGGCTGGGGTGTAGGTGGGGCTGGGGTGTAAATGAGGCTGGGTTGAAAGTGGGGATGGGTAAGTGGGACTAGGTTGTAAGTTGGTCTGGGTTGTAAGTGGGCCTGGGTTGTACGTGGGCCTGGGTTGTAAGTGGGGCGGGGGTCTAAGTGGGGCTGGGGTGTAAGTGGGGCTGGGTTGAAAGTGGGGCTGGGTTTAAAATGGGGCTGGGTTGTAAATGGGGATGGGTTGAAAGTGGGGCTGGGTTGTAAGTGGGCCTGGGTTGTAAATGGGGCTGGGGTCTAAGTGGGGCTGGGGTGTAAGTGGGGCTGGGGTGTAAGTGGGGATAGGCTAGAAGTGGGGATGGGTTGGAATTGGAGATAGGCTAGAAGTGGGGATGGGGTGGGGTGGATGTTGAACCGCTCTTAGTCTGGGCTCTCCCCTGAGACCTGTTTGCCTTGGGAGCCCCCTACCAGGGGCTACTGACTTGGACAACATGACTGCCAAGATCAGTGAGCCACTCAAACTCCTACACCACGTTAAGGTGGCGATTCACGGAGGAGAAAAACATTTCACACACAAATTTGTCGGTGTGTGTGTGGAAGTGGATATAGGTTAGAAGTGGAGATAGGCTAGAAGTGGAGATAGGCTATAAGTGTGGCTGGGTTGTAAGTGTGGGTGGGATGTAAGTGTGGCTGGGTTTTAAGTAGGCCTGGGTTTAAAATGGGGCTGGGTTGTAAATGGTGATGGGTTGAAAGTGTGGCTGGGTTGTAAGTGGGCCTGGGTTGTGAGTGGGCCTGGGTTGTAAGTGGGGCTAGGTTGTAAGTGGGGCTGGGTTGTAAGTGGGCCTGGGTTGTAAGTGGGGCTGGGGTCTAAGTGGGGCTGGGTTGAAAGTGGGGATGGGTAAGTGGGCCTGGGTTGTAAGTGGGGCTAGGTTGTAAGTGGGGCTGGGTTGTAAGTGGGGATAAGCTACAAGTGGGGGTGGGTTGGAAGTGGAGATAGGCTAGAAGTGGGGATGGGGTGGGGTGGATGTTGAACCGCTCTTAGTCTGGGCTCTCCCCTGAGACCTGTTTGCCTTGGGATCCCCTACCAGGGGCTACTGCCTCGGACAACATGACTCCCAGGATCACTGAGCCACTCAAACTCCTCCACCACGTTAAGGTGGCGATTCACGGAGGAGAAAAATATTTCACACACAAATTTGTGGGTGTGTGTGTGGAAGTGGAGATAGGTTAGAAGTGGAGATAGGTTAGAAGTGGAGATAGGCTAGAAGTGAAGATAGGCTAGAAGTGTGCCTGAGTTGTAAGTGTGGCTGGGTTGTACGTGTGGCTGGGTTGTAAATGGGCGTGGGTTGTAAGTGGGGCTGTGGTCTAAGTGGGGCTGGGGTGTAAGTGGGGCTGGGTTGAAAGTGGGGCTGGGTTGTAAGTGGGGATGGGTTGAAAATGGGGCTGGGTTGGAAGTAGAGATAGGTTAGAAGTGGAGATAGGCTAGAAGTGGAGATAGGCTAGAAGTGAAGATAGGCTTGAAGTGTGGCTGGGTTGTAAGTGTGGCTGGGTTGTAAGTGGGCCTGGGCTTAAAATGGGGCTGGGTTGTAAATGGGGATGCGTTGAAAGTGGGGCTGGGTTGTAAGTGGGCCTGGGTTGTAAGTGGGGCTGGGGTCTAAGTGGGGCTGGGTTGAAAGTGGGGATGGGTAAGTGGGCCTGGGTTGTAAGTGGGGCTGGGTTGTAAGTGGGGCTGGGTTGTAAGTGGGGATAGGCTACAAGTGGGGGTGGGTTGGAAGTGGAGATAGGCTAGAAGTGGGGATGGGGTGGGGTGGATGTTGAACCGCTCTTAGTCTGGGCTCTCCCCTGAGACCTGTTTGCCTTGGGATCCCCTACCAGGGGCTACTGCCTCGGACAACATGACTCCCAGGATCACTGAGCCACTCAAACTCCTCCACCACGTTAAGGTGGCGATTCACGGAGGAGAAAAATATTTCACACACAAATTTGTGGGTGTGTGTGTGGAAGTGGAGATAGGTTAGAAGTGGAGATAGGTTAGAAGTGGAGATAGGCTAGAAGTGAAGATAGGCTAGAAGTGTGCCTGAGTTGTAAGTGTGGCTGGGTTGTAAGTGTGGCTGGGTTGTAAGTGGGCCTGGGTTGTAAGTGGGGCTGGGGTCTAAGTGGGGCTGGGGTCTAAGTGGGGCTGGGTTGTAAGTGGGGCTGGGTTGAAAGTGGGGCTGGGTTGTAAGTGAGGATGGGTTGAAAATGGGGCTGGGTTGGAAGTAGAGATAGGTTAGAAGTGGAGATAAACTAGAAGTGGAGATAGGCTAGAAGTGAAGATAGGCTAGAAGTGTGGCTGGGTTGTAAGTGTGGCTGGGTTGTAAGTGGGCCTGGGTTTAAAATGGGGCTGGGTTGTAAATGGGGATGGGTTGAAAGTGTGGCTGGGTTGTACGTGGGCCTGGGTTGTAAGTGGGGCTGGGGTCTAAGTGGGGCTGGGTTGAAAGTGGGGCTGGGTAAGTGGGCCTGGGTTGTAAGTGGTGCTAGTTTGTAAGTGGGGCTGGGTTGTAAGTGGGGATAGGCTAGAAGTGGGGATGGGTTGGAAATAGAGATAGGTTAGAAGTGGAGATAGGCTAGAAATGGAGATAGGCTAGAAGTGGGCTTGGGTTGTAAGTGTGGCTGGGTTGTAAGTGTGGCTGGGTTGTAAGTGGGATTAGGTTGTAAGTGGGCCTGGGTTGTAAGTGGGGCTGGGTTGTAAGTGGGCCTGGGTTGTAAGTGGGCCTGCAATGTAAGTGGGGCTGGGGTCTAAGTGGGGCTGGGGTGTAAGTAGGGCTAGGTTGAAAGTGAGGATGGGTAAGTGGGCCTGGGTTGTAAGTGGGGCTAGGTTGAAAGTGGGGCTGGGTTGTAAGTGGGGATAGGCTAGAAGTGGGGGTGGGTTGGAAGTGGAGATAGGCTAGAAGTGGGGATGGGGTGGGGTGGGGTGGATGTTGAACCGCTCTTAGTCTGGGCTCTCCCCTGAGACCTGTTTGCCTTGGGAGCCCCCTACCAGGGGCTACTGCCTCGGACAACATGACTGCCAAGATCACTGAGCCACTCAAACTCCTCCACCACGTTAAGGTGGCGATTCACGGAGGAGAAAAATATTTCACAAACAAATTTGTCAGTGTGTGTGTGTGGAAGTGGATATAAGTTAGAAGTGGAGATAGACTAGAAGTGGGCCTGGGTTGTAAGTGTGGCTGGGTTGTAAGTGTGGCTGGGTTGTAAGTGGGGCTGGGTTGTAAGTGGGCCTGGGTTGTAAGTGTGGCTGGGTTGTAAGTAGGCCTGCAATGTAAGTGGGGCTGGGGTCTAAGTGGGGCTGGGGTGTAAGTAGGGCTAGGTTGAAAGTGAGGATGGGTAAGTGGGCCTGGGTTGTAAGTAGGGCTAGGTTGAAAGTGGGGCTGGGTTGTAAGTGGGGTTAGGCTAGAAGTGAAGATAGGCTAGAAGTGTGGCTGGGTTGTAAGTGTGGGTGGGTTGTAAGTGTGGCTGGGTTGTAAGTGGGACTAGGTTGTAAGTGGGCCTGGGTTGTAAGTGGGGCTGGGTTGTAAGTGGGCCTGGGTTGTAAGTGGGGCTAGGTTGAAAGTGGGGCTGGGTTGTAAGTGGGCCTGCAATGTAAGTGGGGCTGGGGTCTAAGTGGGGCTGGGGTGTAAGTAGGGCTGGGTTGAAAGTGGGGATGGGTAAGTGGGCCTGGGTTGTAAGTAGGGCTAGGTTGAAAGTGGGGCTGGGTTGTAAGTGGGGATAGGCTAGAAGTGAAGATAGGCTAGAAGTGTGGCTGGGTTGTAAGTGTGGGTGGGTTGTAAGTGTGGCTGGGTTATAAGTGGGACTAGGTTGTAAGTGGGCCTGGGTTGTAAGTGTGGCTGGGTTGTAAGTGGGCCTGCAATGTAAGTGGGGCTGGGGTCTAAGTGGGGCTGGGGTGTAAGTAGGGCTAGGTTGAAAGTGAGGATGGGTAAGTGGGCCTGGGTTGTAAGTGGGGCTAGTTTGTAAGTGGGGCTGGGTTGTAAGTGGGGATAGGCTAGAAGTGGGGATGGGTTGGAAATAGAGATAGGTTAGAAGTGGAGATAGGCTAGAAATGGAGATAGGCTAGAAGTGGGCTTGGGTTGTAAGTGTGGCTGGGTTGTAAGTGTGGCTGGGTTGTAAGTGGGATTAGGTTGTAAGTGGGCCTGGGTTGTAAGTGGGGCTGGGTTGTAAGTGGGCCTGGGTTGTAAGTGGGCCTGCAATGTAAGTGGGGCTGGGGTCTAAGTGGGGCTGGGGTGTAAGTAGGGCTAGGTTGAAAGTGAGGATGGGTAAGTGGGCCTGGGTTGTAAGTGGGGCTAAGTTGAAAGTGGGGCTGGGTTGTAAGTGGGGATAGGCTACAAGTGGGGGTGGGTTGGAAGTGGAGATAGGCTAGAAGTGGGGATGGGGTGGGGTGGATGTTGAACCGCTCTTAGTCTGGGCTCTCCCCTGAGACCTGTTTGCCTTGGGATCCCCTACCAGGGGCTACTGCCTCGGACAACATGACTCCCAGGATCACTGAGCCACTCAAACTCCTCCACCACGTTAAGGTGGCGATTAACGGAGGAGAAAAATATTTCACACACAAATTTGTGGGTGTGTGTGTGGAAGTGGAGATAGGTTAGAAGTGGAGATAGGTTAGAAGTGGAGATAGGCTAGAAGTGAAGATAGGCTAGAAGTGTGCCTGAGTTGTAAGTGTGGCTGGGTTGTAAGTGTGGCTGGGTTGTAAGTGGGCCTGGGTTGTAAGTGGGGCTGGGGTCTAAGTGGGGCTGGGGTCTAAGTGGGGCTGGGTTGAAAGTGGGGCTGGGTTGTAAGTGAGGATGGGTTGAAAATGGGGCTGGGTTGGAAGTAGAGATAGGTTAGAAGTGGAGATAGGCTAGAAGTGGAGATAGGCTAGAAGTGAAGATAGGCTAGAAGTGTGGCTGGGTTGTAAGTGTGGCTGGGTTGTAAGTGGGCCTGGGTTTAAAATGGGGCTGGGTTGTAAGTGGGTCTGGGTTGTAAGTGGGCCTGGGTTGTAAGAGGGCCTGGGTTGTAAGTGGGCCTGGGTTGTAAATGGAGCTGGGGTCTAAGTGGAGCTGGGGTGTAAGTGGGGCTGGGGTGTAAGTGGGGCTGAGTTGAAAGTGGGGATGGGTAAGTGGGCCTGGGTTGTAAGTGGGGCTAGGTTGTAAGTGGGGCTGGGTTGTAAGTGGGGATAGGCTAGAAGTGGGGATGGGTTGGAAGTGGAGATAGGCTAGAAGTGGGGATGGGGTGGGGTGGATGTTGAACCGCTCTTAGTCTGGGCTCTCCCCTGAGACCTGTTTGCCTTGGGAGCCCCCTACCAGGGGCTACTCCGTCGGACAACATGACTCCCAAGATCACTGAGCCACTCAAACTCCTCCACCAAGTTAAGGTAGCGATTCACGGAGGAGAAAAATATTTGACACTCAAATTTGGGTGTGTGTGTGTGTGTGTGTGTGGAAGTGGAGATAGGTTAGAAGTGGAGATAGGTTGGAAGTAGAGATAGGTTAGAAGTGGAGATAGGCTAGAAGTGGAGATAGGCTAGAAGTGGGCCTGGGTTGTAAGTGTGGCTGGGTTGTAAGTGTGGCTGAGTTGTAAGTGAGACTAGGTTGTAAGTGGGCCTGGGTTGTAAGTGGGCCTGGGTTGTAAGTGGGGCTGGGGTCTAAGTGGGGCTGGGGTGTAAGTGGGGCTAGGTTGAAAGTGGGGATGGGTAAGTGGGCCTGGGTTGTAAGTGGGGCTAGGTTGTAAGTGGGGCTGGGTTGTAAGTGGGGATAGGCTACAAGTGGGGGTGGGTTGGAAGTGGAGATAGGCTAGAAGTGGGGATGGGGTGGGGTGGATGTTGAACCGCTCTTAGTCTGGGCTCTCCCCTGAGACCTGTTTGCCTTGGGATCCCCTACCAGGGGCTACTGCCTCGGACAACATGACTCCCAGGATCACTGAGCCACTCAAACTCCTCCACCACGTTAAGGTGGCGATTAACGGAGGAGAAAAATATTTCACACACAAATTTGTGGGTGTGTGTGTGGAAGTGGAGATAGGTTAGAAGTGGAGATAGGTTAGAAGTGGAGATAGGCTAGAAGTGAAGATAGGCTAGAAGTGTGCCTGAGTTGTAAGTGTGGCTGGGTTGTAAGTGTGGCTGGGTTGTAAGTGGGCCTGGGTTGTAAGTGGGGCTGGGGTCTAAGTGGGGCTGGGGTCTAAGTGGGGCTGGGTTGAAAGTGGGGCTGGGTTGTAAGTGAGGATGGGTTGAAAATGGGGCTGGGTTGGAAGTAGAGATAGGTTAGAAGTGGAGATAGGCTAGAAGTGGAGATAGGCTAGAAGTGAAGATAGGCTAGAAGTGTGGCTGGGTTGTAAGTGTGGCTGGGTTGTAAGTGGGCCTGGGTTTAAAATGGGGCTGGGTTGTAAGTGGGTCTGGGTTGTAAGTGGGCCTGGGTTGTAAGAGGGCCTGGGTTGTAAGTGGGCCTGGGTTGTAAATGGAGCTGGGGTCTAAGTGGAGCTGGGGTGTAAGTGGGGCTGGGGTGTAAGTGGGGCTGAGTTGAAAGTGGGGATGGGTAAGTGGGCCTGGGTTGTAAGTGGGGCTAGGTTGTAAGTGGGGCTGGGTTGTAAGTGGGGATAGGCTAGAAGTGGGGATGGGTTGGAAGTGGAGATAGGCTAGAAGTGGGGATGGGGTGGGGTGGATGTTGAACCGCTCTTAGTCTGGGCTCTCCCCTGAGACCTGTTTGCCTTGGGAGCCCCCTACCAGGGGCTACTCCGTCGGACAACATGACTCCCAAGATCACTGAGCCACTCAAACTCCTCCACCAAGTTAAGGTAGCGATTCACGGAGGAGAAAAATATTTGACACTCAAATTTGGGTGTGTGTGTGTGTGTGTGTGTGGAAGTGGAGATAGGTTAGAAGTGGAGATAGGTTGGAAGTAGAGATAGGTTAGAAGTGGAGATAGGCTAGAAGTGGAGATAGGCTAGAAGTGGGCCTGGGTTGTAAGTGTGGCTGGGTTGTAAGTGTGGCTGAGTTGTAAGTGAGACTAGGTTGTAAGTGGGCCTGGGTTGTAAGTGGGCCTGGGTTGTAAGTGGGGCTGGGGTCTAAGTGGGGCTGGGGTGTAAGTGGGGCTAGGTTGAAAGTGGGGATGGGTAAGTGGGCCTGGGTTGTAAGTGGGGCTAGGTTGTAAGTGGGGCTGGGTTGTAAGTGGGGATAGGCTACAAGTGGGGGTGGGTTGGAAGTGGAGATAGGCTAGAAGTGGGGATGGGGTGGGGTGGATGTTGAACCGCTCTTAGTCTGGGCTCTCCCCTGAGACCTGTTTGCCTTGGGATCCCCTACCAGGGGCTACTGCCTCGGACAACATGACTCCCAGGATCACTGAGCCACTCAAACTCCTCCACCACGTTAAGGTGGCGATTAACGGAGGAGAAAAATATTTCACACACAAATTTGTGGGTGTGTGTGTGGAAGTGGAGATAGGTTAGAAGTGGAGATAGGTTAGAAGTGGAGATAGGCTAGAAGTGAAGATAGGCTAGAAGTGTGCCTGAGTTGTAAGTGTGGCTGGGTTGTAAGTGTGGCTGGGTTGTAAGTGGGCCTGGGTTGTAAGTGGGGCTGGGGTCTAAGTGGGGCTGGGGTCTAAGTGGGGCTGGGTTGAAAGTGGGGCTGGGTTGTAAGTGAGGATGGGTTGAAAATGGGGCTGGGTTGGAAGTAGAGATAGGTTAGAAGTGGAGATAGGCTAGAAGTGGAGATAGGCTAGAAGTGAAGATAGGCTAGAAGTGTGGCTGGGTTGTAAGTGTGGCTGGGTTGTAAGTGGGCCTGGGTTTAAAATGGGGCTGGGTTGTAAATGGGGATGGGTTGAAAGTGTGGCTGGGTTGTACGTGGGCCTGGGTTGTAAGTGGGGCTGGGGTCTAAGTGGGGCTGGGTTGAAAGTGGGGCTGGGTAAGTGGGCCTGGGTTGTAAGTGGTGCTAGTTTGTAAGTGGGGCTGGGTTGTAAGTGGGGATAGGCTAGAAGTGGGGATGGGTTGGAAATAGAGATAGGTTAGAAGTGGAGATAGGCTAGAAATGGAGATAGGCTAGAAGTGGGCTTGGGTTGTAAGTGTGGCTGGGTTGTAAGTGTGGCTGGGTTGTAAGTGGGATTAGGTTGTAAGTGGGCCTGGGTTGTAAGTGGGGCTGGGTTGTAAGTGGGGCTGGGTTGTAAGTGGGGCTGGGTTGTAAGTGGCCCTGCAATGTAAGTGGGGCTGGGGTCTAAGTGGGGCTGGGGTGTAAGTAGGGCTAGGTTGAAAGTGAGGATGGGTAAGTGGGCCTGGGTTGTAAGTGGGGCTAGGTTGAAAGTGGGGCTGGGTTGTAAGTGGGGATAGGCTAGAAGTGGGGGTGGGTTGGAAGTGGAGATAGGGTAGAAGTGGGGATGGGGTGGGGTGGGGTGGATGTTGAACCGCTCTTAGTCTGGGCTCTCCCCTGAGACCTGTTTGCCTTGGGAGCCCCCTACCAGGGGCTACTGCCTCGGACAACATGACTGCCAAGATCACTGAGCCACTCAAACTCCTCCACCACGTTAAGGTGGCGATTCACGGAGGAGAAAAATATTTCACAAACAAATTTGTCAGTGTGTGTGTGTGGAAGTGGATATAGGTTAGAAGTGGAGATAGACTAGAAGTGGGCCTGGGTTGTAAGTGTGGCTGGGTTGTAAGTGTGGCTGGGTTGGAAGTGGGGCTGGGTTGTAAGTGGGCCTGGGTTGTAAGTGTGGCTGGGTTGTAAGTAGGCCTGCAATGTAAGTGGGGCTGGGGTCTAAGTGGGGCTGGGGTGTAAGTGGGGCTAGGTTGAAAGTGAGGATGGGTAAGTGGGCCTGGGTTGTAAGTAGGGCTAGGTTGAAAGTGGGGCTGGGTTGTAAGTGGGGTTAGGCTAGAAGTGAAGATAGGCTAGAAGTGTGGCTGGGTTGTAAGTGTGGGTGGGTTGTAAGTGTGGCTGGGTTGTAAGTGGGACTAGGTTGTAAGTGGGCCTGGGTTGTAAGTGGGGCTGGGTTGTAAGTGGGCCTGGGTTGTAAGTGGGCCTGCAATGTAAGTGGGGCTGGGGTCTAAGTGGGGCTGGGGTGTAAGTAGGGCTAGGTTGAAAGTGAGGATGGGTAAGTGGGCCTGGGTTGTAAGTGGGGCTAGGTTGAAAGTGGGGCTGGGTTGTAAGTGGGCCTGCAATGTAAGTGGGGCTGGGGTCTAAGTGGGGCTGGGGTGTAAGTAGGGCTAGGTTGAAAGTGAGGATGGGTAAGTGGGCCTGGGTTGTAAGTGGGGCTACGTTGAAAGTGGGGCTGGGTTGTAAGTGGGGATAGGCTAGAAGTGGGGGTGGGTTGGAAGTGGAGATAGGCTAGAAGTGGGGATGGGGTGGGGTGGGGTGGATGTTGAACCGCTCTTAGTCTGGGCTCTCCCCTGAGACCTGTTTGCCTTGGGAGCCCCCTACCAGGGGCTACTGCCTCGGACAACATGACTGCCAAGATCACTGAGCCACTCAAACTCCTCCACCACGTTAAGGTGGCGATTCACGGAGGAGAAAAATATTTCACAAACAAATTTGTCAGTGTGTGTGTGGAAATGGATATAGGTTAGAAGTGGAGATAGACTAGAAGTGGGCCTGGGTTGTAAGTGTGGCTGGGTTGTAAGTGTGGCTGGGTTGTAAGTGGGGCTGGGTTGTAAGTGTGGCTGGGTTGTAAGTGGGGCTGGGTTGTAAGTGGGCCTGGGTTGTAAGTGTGGCTGGGTTGTAAGTGGGCCTGCAATGTAAGTGGGGCTGGGGTCTAAGTGGGGCTGGGGTGTAAGTAGGGCTAGGTTGAAAGTGAGGATGGGTAAGTGGGCCTGGGTTGTAAGTAGGGCTAGGTTGAAAGTGGGGCTGGGTTGTAAGTGGGGATAGGCTAGAAGTGAAGATAGGCTAGAAGTGTGGCTGGGTTGTAAGTGTGGGTGGGTTGTAAGTGTGGCTGGGTTGTAAGTGGGACTAGGTTGTAAGTGGGCCTGGGTTGTAAGTGTGGCTGGGTTGTAAGTGGGCCTGCAATGTAAGTGGGGCTGGGGTCTAAGTGGGGCTGGGGTGTAAGTAGGGCTAGGTTGAAAGTGAGGATGGGTAAGTGGGCCTGGGTTGTAAGTGGGGCTAGGTTGAAAGTGGGGCTGGGTTGTAAGTGGGGATAGGCTAGAAGTGGGGGTGGGTTGGAAGTGGAGATAGGGTAGAAGTGGGGATGGGGTGGGGTGGGGTGGATGTTGAACCGCTCTTAGTCTGGGCTCTCCCCTGAGACCTGTTTGCCTTGGGAGCCCCCTACCAGGGGCTACTGCCTCGGAAAACATGACTGCCAAGATCACTGAGCCACTCAAACTCCTCCACCACGTTAAGGTGGCGATTCACGGAGGAGAAAAATATTTCACAAACAAATTTGTCAGTGTGTGTGTGTGGAAGTGGATATAGGTTAGAAGTGGAGATAGACTAGAAGTGGGCCTGGGTTGTAAGTGTGGCTGGGTTGTAAGTGTGGCTGGGTTGGAAGTGGGGCTGGGTTGTAAGTGGGCCTGGGTTGTAAGTGTGGCTGGGTTGTAAGTAGGCCTGCAATGTAAGTGGGGCTGGGGTCTAAGTGGGGCTGGGGTGTAAGTGGGGCTAGGTTGAAAGTGAGGATGGGTAAGTGGGCCTGGGTTGTAAGTAGGGCTAGGTTGAAAGTGGGGCTGGGTTGTAAGTGGGGTTAGGCTAGAAGTGAAGATAGGCTAGAAGTGTGGCTGGGTTGTAAGTGTGGGTGGGTTGTAAGTGTGGCTGGGTTGTAAGTGGGACTAGGTTGTAAGTGGGCCTGGGTTGTAAGTGGGGCTGGGTTGTAAGTGGGCCTGGGTTGTAAGTGGGCCTGCAATGTAAGTGGGGCTGGGGTCTAAGTGGGGCTGGGGTGTAAGTAGGGCTAGGTTGAAAGTGAGGATGGGTAAGTGGGCCTGGGTTGTAAGTGGGGCTAGGTTGAAAGTGGGGCTGGGTTGTAAGTGGGCCTGCAATGTAAGTGGGGCTGGGGTCTAAGTGGGGCTGGGGTGTAAGTAGGGCTAGGTTGAAAGTGAGGATGGGTAAGTGGGCCTGGGTTGTAAGTGGGGCTACGTTGAAAGTGGGGCTGGGTTGTAAGTGGGGATAGGCTAGAAGTGGGGGTGGGTTGGAAGTGGAGATAGGCTAGAAGTGGGGATGGGGTGGGGTGGGGTGGATGTTGAACCGCTCTTAGTCTGGGCTCTCCCCTGAGACCTGTTTGCCTTGGGAGCCCCCTACCAGGGGCTACTGCCTCGGACAACATGACTGCCAAGATCACTGAGCCACTCAAACTCCTCCACCACGTTAAGGTGGCGATTCACGGAGGAGAAAAATATTTCACAAACAAATTTGTCAGTGTGTGTGTGGAAATGGATATAGGTTAGAAGTGGAGATAGACTAGAAGTGGGCCTGGGTTGTAAGTGTGGCTGGGTTGTAAGTGTGGCTGGGTTGTAAGTGGGGCTGGGTTGTAAGTGTGGCTGGGTTGTAAGTGGGGCTGGGTTGTAAGTGGGCCTGGGTTGTAAGTGTGGCTGGGTTGTAAGTGGGCCTGCAATGTAAGTGGGGCTGGGGTCTAAGTGGGGCTGGGGTGTAAGTAGGGCTAGGTTGAAAGTGAGGATGGGTAAGTGGGCCTGGGTTGTAAGTAGGGCTAGGTTGAAAGTGGGGCTGGGTTGTAAGTGGGGATAGGCTAGAAGTGAAGATAGGCTAGAAGTGTGGCTGGGTTGTAAGTGTGGGTGGGTTGTAAGTGTGGCTGGGTTGTAAGTGGGACTAGGTTGTAAGTGGGCCTGGGTTGTAAGTGTGGCTGGGTTGTAAGTGGGCCTGCAATGTAAGTGGGGCTGGGGTCTAAGTGGGGCTGGGGTGTAAGTAGGGCTAGGTTGAAAGTGAGGATGGGTAAGTGGGCCTGGGTTGTAAGTGGGGCTAGGTTGAAAGTGGGGCTGGGTTGTAAGTGGGGATAGGCTAGAAGTGGGGGTGGGTTGGAAGTGGAGATAGGGTAGAAGTGGGGATGGGGTGGGGTGGGGTGGATGTTGAACCGCTCTTAGTCTGGGCTCTCCCCTGAGACCTGTTTGCCTTGGGAGCCCCCTACCAGGGGCTACTGCCTCGGACAACATGACTGCCAAGATCACTGAGCCACTCAAACTCCTCCACCACGTTAAGGTGGCGATTCACGGAGGAGAAAAATATTTCACAAACAAATTTGTCAGTGTGTGTGTGTGGAAGTGGATATAGGTTAGAAGTGGAGATAGACTAGAAGTGGGCCTGGGTTGTAAGTGTGGCTGGGTTGTAAGTGTGGCTGGGTTGGAAGTGGGGCTGGGTTGTAAGTGGGCCTGGGTTGTAAGTGTGGCTGGGTTGTAAGTAGGCCTGCAATGTAAGTGGGGCTGGGGTCTAAGTGGGGCTGGGGTGTAAGTGGGGCTAGGTTGAAAGTGAGGATGGGTAAGTGGGCCTGGGTTGTAAGTAGGGCTAGGTTGAAAGTGGGGCTGGGTTGTAAGTGGGGTTAGGCTAGAAGTGAAGATAGGCTAGAAGTGTGGCTGGGTTGTAAGTGTGGGTGGGTTGTAAGTGTGGCTGGGTTGTAAGTGGGACTAGGTTGTAAGTGGGCCTGGGTTGTAAGTGGGGCTGGGTTGTAAGTGGGCCTGGGTTGTAAGTGGGCCTGCAATGTAAGTGGGGCTGGGGTCTAAGTGGGGCTGGGGTGTAAGTAGGGCTAGGTTGAAAGTGAGGATGGGTAAGTGGGCCTGGGTTGTAAGTGGGGCTAGGTTGAAAGTGGGGCTGGGTTGTAAGTGGGCCTGCAATGTAAGTGGGGCTGGGGTCTAAGTGGGGCTGGGGTGTAAGTAGGGCTAGGTTGAAAGTGAGGATGGGTAAGTGGGCCTGGGTTGTAAGTGGGGCTACGTTGAAAGTGGGGCTGGGTTGTAAGTGGGGATAGGCTAGAAGTGGGGGTGGGTTGGAAGTGGAGATAGGCTAGAAGTGGGGATGGGGTGGGGTGGGGTGGATGTTGAACCGCTCTTAGTCTGGGCTCTCCCCTGAGACCTGTTTGCCTTGGGAGCCCCCTACCAGGGGCTACTGCCTCGGACAACATGACTGCCAAGATCACTGAGCCACTCAAACTCCTCCACCACGTTAAGGTGGCGATTCACGGAGGAGAAAAATATTTCACAAACAAATTTGTCAGTGTGTGTGTGGAAGTGGATATAGGTTAGAAGTGGAGATAGACTAGAAGTGGGCCTGGGTTGTAAGTGTGGCTGGGTTGTAAGTGTGGCTGGGTTGTAAGTGTGGCTGGGTTGTAAGTGGGGCTGGGTTGTAAGTGGGGCTGGGTTGTAAGTGGGCCTGGGTTGTAAGTGTGGCTGGGTTGTAAGTGGGCCTGCAATGTAAGTGGGGCTGGGGTCTAAGTGGGGCTGGGGTGTAAGTAGGGCTAGGTTGAAAGTGAGGATGGGTAAGTGGGCCTGGGTTGTAAGTAGGGCTAGGTTGAAAGTGGGGCTGGGTTGTAAGTGGGGATAGGCTAGAAGTGAAGATAGGCTAGAAGTGTGGCTGGGTTGTAAGTGTGGGTGGGTTGTAAGTGTGGCTGGGTTGTAAGTGGGACTAGGTTGTAAGTGGGCCTGGGTTGTAAGTGTGGCTGGGTTGTAAGTGGGCCTGCAATGTAAGTGGGGCTGGGGTCTAAGTGGGGCTGGGGTGTAAGTAGGGCTAGGTTGAAAGTGAGGATGGGTAAGTGGGCCTGGGTTGTAAGTGGGGCTAAGTTGAAAGTGGGGCTGGGTTGTAAGTGGGGATAGGCTAGAAGTGAAGATAGGCTAGAAGTGTGGCTGGGTTGTAAGTGTGGGTGGGTTGTAAGTGTGGCTGGGTTGTAAGTGGGCCTGGATTTAAAATGGGGCTGGGTTGTAAGTGGGTCTGGGTTGTAAGTGGGCCTGGGTTGTAAGAGGGCCTGGGTTGTAAGTGGGCCTGGGTTGTAAGAGGGCCTGGGTTGTAAGTGGGGCTGGGTTGAAAGTGGGGCTGGGTTGTAAGTGGGCCTGGGTTGTAAGTGGGGCTGGGGTCTAAGTGGGGCTGGGGTCTAAGTGGGGCTGGGTTGTAAGTGGGGCTGGGTTGAAAGTGGGGCTGGGTTGTAAGTGAGGATGGGTTGAAAATGGGGCTGGGTTGGAAGTAGAGATAGGTTAGAAGTGGAGATAGGCTAGAAGTGGAGATAGGCTAGAAGTGAAGATAGGCTAGAAGTGTGGCTGGGTTGTAAGTGGGCCTTTGTTTAAAATGGGGCTGGGTTGTAAATGGGGATGGGTTGAAAGTGTGGCTGGGTTGTACGTGGGCCTGGGTTGTAAGTGGGGCTGGGGTCTAAGTGGGGCTGGGTTGAAAGTGGGGATGGGTAAGTGGGCCTGGGTTGTAAGTGGGGCTAGTTTGTAAGTGGGGCTGGGTTGTAAGTGGGGATAGGCTAGAAGTGGGGAAGGGTTGCAAGTAGAGATATGTTAGAAGTGGAGATAGGCTAGAAATGGAGATAGGCTAGAAGTGGGCTTGGGTTGTAAGTGTGGCTGGGTTGTAAGTGGGATTAGGTTGTAAGTGGGCCTGGGTTGTAAGTGGGGCTGGGTTGTAAGTGGGCCTGGGTTGTAAGTGGGCCTGCAATGTAAGTGGGGCTGGGGTCTAAGTGGGGCTGGGGTGTAAGTAGGGCTAGGTTGAAAGTGAGGATGGGTAAGTGGGCCTGGGTTGTAAGTGGGGCTAGGTTGAAAGTGGGGCTGGGTTGTAAGTGGGCCTGCAATGTAAGTGGGGCTGGGGTGTAAGTAGGGCTAGGTTGAAAGTGAGGATGGGTAAGTGGGCCTGGGTTGTAAGTGGGGCTAGGTTGAAAGTGGGGCTGGGTTGTAAGTGGGGATAGGCTAGAAGTGGGGGTGGGTTGGAAGTGGAGATAGGCTAGAAGTGGGGATGGGGTGGGGTGGGGTGGATGTTGAACCGCTCTTAGTCTGGGCTCTCCCCTGAGACCTGTTTGCCTTGGGAGCCCCCTACCAGGGGCTACTGCCTCGGACAACATGACTGCCAAGATCACTGAGCCACTCAAACTCCTCCACCACGTTAAGGTGGCGATTCACGGAGGAGAAAAATATTTCACAAACAAATTTGTCAGTGTGTGTGTGGAAGTGGATATAGGTTAGAAGTGGAGATAGACTAGAAGTGGGCCTGGGTTGTAAGTGTGGCTGGGTTGTAAGTGTGGCTGGGTTGTAAGTGTGGCTGGGTTGTAAGTGGGGCTGGGTTGTAAGTGGGGCTGGGTTGTAAGTGGGCCTGGGTTGTAAGTGTGGCTGGGTTGTAAGTGGGCCTGCAATGTAAGTGGGGCTGGGGTCTAAGTGGGGCTGGGGTGTAAGTAGGGCTAGGTTGAAAGTGAGGATGGGTAAGTGGGCCTGGGTTGTAAGTAGGGCTAGGTTGAAAGTGGGGCTGGGTTGTAAGTGGGGATAGGCTAGAAGTGAAGATAGGCTAGAAGTGTGGCTGGGTTGTAAGTGTGGGTGGGTTGTAAGTGTGGCTGGGTTGTAAGTGGGACTAGGTTGTAAGTGGGCCTGGGTTGTAAGTGTGGCTGGGTTGTAAGTGGGCCTGCAATGTAAGTGGGGCTGGGGTCTAAGTGGGGCTGGGGTGTAAGTAGGGCTAGGTTGAAAGTGAGGATGGGTAAGTGGGCCTGGGTTGTAAGTGGGGCTAAGTTGAAAGTGGGGCTGGGTTGTAAGTGGGGATAGGCTAGAAGTGAAGATAGGCTAGAAGTGTGGCTGGGTTGTAAGTGTGGGTGGGTTGTAAGTGTGGCTGGGTTGTAAGTGGGCCTGGATTTAAAATGGGGCTGGGTTGTAAGTGGGTCTGGGTTGTAAGTGGGCCTGGGTTGTAAGAGGGCCTGGGTTGTAAGTGGGCCTGGGTTGTAAGAGGGCCTGGGTTGTAAGTGGGGCTGGGTTGAAAGTGGGGCTGGGTTGTAAGTGGGCCTGGGTTGTAAGTGGGGCTGGGGTCTAAGTGGGGCTGGGGTCTAAGTGGGGCTGGGTTGTAAGTGGGGCTGGGTTGAAAGTGGGGCTGGGTTGTAAGTGAGGATGGGTTGAAAATGGGGCTGGGTTGGAAGTAGAGATAGGTTAGAAGTGGAGATAGGCTAGAAGTGGAGATAGGCTAGAAGTGAAGATAGGCTAGAAGTGTGGCTGGGTTGTAAGTGGGCCTTTGTTTAAAATGGGGCTGGGTTGTAAATGGGGATGGGTTGAAAGTGTGGCTGGGTTGTACGTGGGCCTGGGTTGTAAGTGGGGCTGGGGTCTAAGTGGGGCTGGGTTGAAAGTGGGGATGGGTAAGTGGGCCTGGGTTGTAAGTGGGGCTAGTTTGTAAGTGGGGCTGGGTTGTAAGTGGGGATAGGCTAGAAGTGGGGAAGGGTTGGAAGTAGAGATATGTTAGAAGTGGAGATAGGCTAGAAATGGAGATAGGCTAGAAGTGGGCTTGGGTTGTAAGTGTGGCTGGGTTGTAAGTGGGATTAGGTTGTAAGTGGGCCTGGGTTGTAAGTGGGGCTGGGTTGTAAGTGGGCCTGGGTTGTAAGTGGGCCTGCAATGTAAGTGGGGCTGGGGTCTAAGTGGGGCTGGGGTGTAAGTAGGGCTAGGTTGAAAGTGAGGATGGGTAAGTGGGCCTGGGTTGTAAGTGGGGCTAGGTTGAAAGTGGGGCTGGGTTGTAAGTGGGCCTGCAATGTAAGTGGGGCTGGGGTGTAAGTAGGGCTAGGTTGAAAGTGAGGATGGGTAAGTGGGCCTGGGTTGTAAGTGGGGCTAGGTTGAAAGTGGGGCTGGGTTGTAAGTGGGGATAGGCTAGAAGTGGGGGTGGGTTGGAAGTGGAGATAGGCTAGAAGTGGGGATGGGGTGGGGTGGGGTGGATGTTGAACCGCTCTTAGTCTGGGCTCTCCCCTGAGACCTGTTTGCCTTGGGAGCCCCCTACCAGGGGCTACTGCCTCGGACAACATGACTGCCAAGATCACTGAGCCACTCAAACTCCTCCACCACGTTAAGGTGGCGATTCACGGAGGAGAAAAATATTTCACAAACAAATTTGTCAGTGTGTGTGTGGAAGTGGATATAGGTTAGAAGTGGAGATAGACTAGAAGTGGGCCTGGGTTGTAAGTGTGGCTGGGTTGTAAGTGTGGCTGGGTTGTAAGTGTGGCTGGGTTGTAAGTGGGGCTGGGTTGTAAGTGGGGCTGGGTTGTAAGTGGGCCTGGGTTGTAAGTGTGGCTGGGTTGTAAGTGGGCCTGCAATGTAAGTGGGGCTGGGGTCTAAGTGGGGCTGGGGTGTAAGTAGGGCTAGGTTGAAAGTGAGGATGGGTAAGTGGGCCTGGGTTGTAAGTAGGGCTAGGTTGAAAGTGGGGCTGGGTTGTAAGTGGGGATAGGCTAGAAGTGAAGATAGGCTAGAAGTGTGGCTGGGTTGTAAGTGTGGGTGGGTTGTAAGTGTGGCTGGGTTGTAAGTGGGACTAGGTTGTAAGTGGGCCTGGGTTGTAAGTGTGGCTGGGTTGTAAGTGGGCCTGCAATGTAAGTGGGGCTGGGGTCTAAGTGGGGCTGGGGTGTAAGTAGGGCTAGGTTGAAAGTGAGGATGGGTAAGTGGGCCTGGGTTGTAAGTGGGGCTAAGTTGAAAGTGGGGCTGGGTTGTAAGTGGGGATAGGCTAGAAGTGAAGATAGGCTAGAAGTGTGGCTGGGTTGTAAGTGTGGGTGGGTTGTAAGTGTGGCTGGGTTGTAAGTGGGCCTGGATTTAAAATGGGGCTGGGTTGTAAGTGGGTCTGGGTTGTAAGTGGGCCTGGGTTGTAAGAGGGCCTGGGTTGTAAGTGGGCCTGGGTTGTAAGAGGGCCTGGGTTGTAAGTGGGGCTGGGTTGAAAGTGGGGCTGGGTTGTAAGTGGGCCTGGGTTGTAAGTGGGGCTGGGGTCTAAGTGGGGCTGGGGTCTAAGTGGGGCTGGGTTGTAAGTGGGGCTGGGTTGAAAGTGGGGCTGGGTTGTAAGTGAGGATGGGTTGAAAATGGGGCTGGGTTGGAAGTAGAGATAGGTTAGAAGTGGAGATAGGCTAGAAGTGGAGATAGGCTAGAAGTGAAGATAGGCTAGAAGTGTGGCTGGGTTGTAAGTGGGCCTTTGTTTAAAATGGGGCTGGGTTGTAAATGGGGATGGGTTGAAAGTGTGGCTGGGTTGTACGTGGGCCTGGGTTGTAAGTGGGGCTGGGGTCTAAGTGGGGCTGGGTTGAAAGTGGGGATGGGTAAGTGGGCCTGGGTTGTAAGTGGGGCTAGTTTGTAAGTGGGGCTGGGTTGTAAGTGGGGATAGGCTAGAAGTGGGGAAGGGTTGGAAGTAGAGATATGTTAGAAGTGGAGATAGGCTAGAAATGGAGATAGGCTAGAAGTGGGCTTGGGTTGTAAGTGTGGCTGGGTTGTAAGTGGGATTAGGTTGTAAGTGGGCCTGGGTTGTAAGTGGGGCTGGGTTGTAAGTGGGCCTGGGTTGTAAGTGGGCCTGCAATGTAAGTGGGGCTGGGGTCTAAGTGGGGCTGGGGTGTAAGTAGGGCTAGGTTGAAAGTGAGGATGGGTAAGTGGGCCTGGGTTGTAAGTGGGGCTAGGTTGAAAGTGGGGCTGGGTTGTAAGTGGGCCTGCAATGTAAGTGGGGCTGGGGTGTAAGTAGGGCTAGGTTGAAAGTGAGGATGGGTAAGTGGGCCTGGGTTGTAAGTGGGGCTAGGTTGAAAGTGGGGCTGGGTTGTAAGTGGGGATAGGCTAGAAGTGGGGGTGGGTTGGAAGTGGAGATAGGCTAGAAGTGGGGATGGGGTGGGGTGGGGTGGATGTTGAACCGCTCTTAGTCTGGGCTCTCCCCTGAGACCTGTTTGCCTTGGGAGCCCCCTACCAGGGGCTACTGCCTCGGACAACATGACTGCCAAGATCACTGAGCCACTCAAACTCCTCCACCACGTTAAGGTGGCGATTCACGGAGGAGAAAAATATTTCACAAACAAATTTGTCAGTGTGTGTGTGGAAGTGGATATAGGTTAGAAGTGGAGATAGACTAGAAGTGGGCCTGGGTTGTAAGTGTGGCTGGGTTGTAAGTGTGGCTGGGTTGTAAGTGTGGCTGGGTTGTAAGTGGGGCTGGGTTGTAAGTGGGGCTGGGTTGTAAGTGGGCCTGGGTTGTAAGTGTGGCTGGGTTGTAAGTGGGCCTGCAATGTAAGTGGGGCTGGGGTCTAAGTGGGGCTGGGGTGTAAGTAGGGCTAGGTTGAAAGTGAGGATGGGTAAGTGGGCCTGGGTTGTAAGTAGGGCTAGGTTGAAAGTGGGGCTGGGTTGTAAGTGGGGATAGGCTAGAAGTGAAGATAGGCTAGAAGTGTGGCTGGGTTGTAAGTGTGGGTGGGTTGTAAGTGTGGCTGGGTTGTAAGTGGGACTAGGTTGTAAGTGGGCCTGGGTTGTAAGTGTGGCTGGGTTGTAAGTGGGCCTGCAATGTAAGTGGGGCTGGGGTCTAAGTGGGGCTGGGGTGTAAGTAGGGCTAGGTTGAAAGTGAGGATGGGTAAGTGGGCCTGGGTTGTAAGTGGGGCTAAGTTGAAAGTGGGGCTGGGTTGTAAGTGGGGATAGGCTAGAAGTGAAGATAGGCTAGAAGTGTGGCTGGGTTGTAAGTGTGGGTGGGTTGTAAGTGTGGCTGGGTTGTAAGTGGGCCTGGATTTAAAATGGGGCTGGGTTGTAAGTGGGTCTGGGTTGTAAGTGGGCCTGGGTTGTAAGAGGGCCTGGGTTGTAAGTGGGCCTGGGTTGTAAGAGGGCCTGGGTTGTAAGTGGGGCTGGGTTGAAAGTGGGGCTGGGTTGTAAGTGGGCCTGGGTTGTAAGTGGGGCTGGGGTCTAAGTGGGGCTGGGGTCTAAGTGGGGCTGGGTTGTAAGTGGGGCTGGGTTGAAAGTGGGGCTGGGTTGTAAGTGAGGATGGGTTGAAAATGGGGCTGGGTTGGAAGTAGAGATAGGTTAGAAGTGGAGATAGGCTAGAAGTGGAGATAGGCTAGAAGTGAAGATAGGCTAGAAGTGTGGCTGGGTTGTAAGTGGGCCTTTGTTTAAAATGGGGCTGGGTTGTAAATGGGGATGGGTTGAAAGTGTGGCTGGGTTGTACGTGGGCCTGGGTTGTAAGTGGGGCTGGGGTCTAAGTGGGGCTGGGTTGAAAGTGGGGATGGGTAAGTGGGCCTGGGTTGTAAGTGGGGCTAGTTTGTAAGTGGGGCTGGGTTGTAAGTGGGGATAGGCTAGAAGTGGGGAAGGGTTGGAAGTAGAGATATGTTAGAAGTGGAGATAGGCTAGAAATGGAGATAGGCTAGAAGTGGGCTTGGGTTGTAAGTGTGGCTGGGTTGTAAGTGGGATTAGGTTGTAAGTGGGCCTGGGTTGTAAGTGGGGCTGGGTTGTAAGTGGGCCTGGGTTGTAAGTGGGCCTGCAATGTAAGTGGGGCTGGGGTCTAAGTGGGGCTGGGGTGTAAGTAGGGCTAGGTTGAAAGTGAGGATGGGTAAGTGGGCCTGGGTTGTAAGTGGGGCTAGGTTGAAAGTGGGGCTGGGTTGTAAGTGGGCCTGCAATGTAAGTGGGGCTGGGGTGTAAGTAGGGCTAGGTTGAAAGTGAGGATGGGTAAGTGGGCCTGGGTTGTAAGTGGGGCTAGGTTGAAAGTGGGGCTGGGTTGTAAGTGGGGATAGGCTAGAAGTGGGGGTGGGTTGGAAGTGGAGATAGGCTAGAAGTGGGGATGGGGTGGGGTGGGGTGGATGTTGAACCGCTCTTAGTCTGGGCTCTCCCCTGAGACCTGTTTGCCTTGGGAGCCCCCTACCAGGGGCTACTGCCTCGGACAACATGACTGCCAAGATCACTGAGCCACTCAAACTTCTCCACCACGTTAAGGTGGCGATTCACGGAGGAGAAAAATATTTCACAAACAAATTTGTCAGTGTGTGTGTGGAAGTGGATATAGGTTAGAAGTGGAGATAGACTAGAAGTGGGCCTGGGTTGTAAGTGTGGCTGGGTTGTAAGTGTGGCTGGGTTGTAAGTGGGGCTGGGTTGTAAGTGTGGCTGGGTTGTAAGTGGGGCTGGGTTGTAAGTGGGCCTGGGTTGTAAGTGTGGCTGGGTTGTAAGTGGGCCTGCAATGTAAGTGGGGCTGGGGTCTAAGTGGGGCTGGGGTGTAAGTAGGGCTAGGTTGAAAGTGAGGATGGGTAAGTGGGCCTGGGTTGTAAGTAGGGCTAGGTTGAAAGTGGGGCTGGGTTGTAAGTGGGGATAGGCTAGAAGTGAAGATAGGCTAGAAGTGTGGCTGGGTTGTAAGTGTGGGTGGGTTGTAAGTGTGGCTGGGTTGTAAGTGGGACTAGGTTGTAAGTGGGCCTGGGTTGTAAGTGTGGCTGGGTTGTAAGTGGGCCTGCAATGTAAGTGGGGCTGGGGTCTAAGTGGGGCTGGGGTGTAAGTAGGGCTAGGTTGAAAGTGAGGATGGGTAAGTGGGCCTGGGTTGTAAGTGGGGCTAAGTTGAAAGTGGGGCTGGGTTGTAAGTGGGGATAGGCTAGAAGTGAAGATAGGCTAGAAGTGTGGCTGGGTTGTAAGTGTGGGTGGGTTGTAAGTGTGGCTGGGTTGTAAGTGGGCCTGGATTTAAAATGGGGCTGGGTTGTAAGTGGGTCTGGGTTGTAAGTGGGCCTGGGTTGTAAGAGGGCCTGGGTTGTAAGTGGGCCTGGGTTGTAAGAGGGCCTGGGTTGTAAGTGGGGCTGGGTTGAAAGTGGGGCTGGGTTGTAAGTGGGCCTGGGTTGTAAGTGGGGCTGGGGTCTAAGTGGGGCTGGGGTCTAAGTGGGGCTGGGTTGTAAGTGGGGCTGGGTTGAAAGTGGGGCTGGGTTGTAAGTGAGGATGGGTTGAAAATGGGGCTGGGTTGGAAGTAGAGATAGGTTAGAAGTGGAGATAGGCTAGAAGTGGAGATAGGCTAGAAGTGAAGATAGGCTAGAAGTGTGGCTGGGTTGTACGTGGGCCTGGGTTGTAAGTGGGGCTGGGGTCTAAGTGGGGCTGGGTTGAAAGTGAGGCTGGGTAAGTGGGCCTGGGTTGTAAGTGGGGCTAGTTTGTAAGTGGGGCTGGGTTGTAAGTGGGGATAGGCTAGAAGTGGGGATGGGTTGGAAATAGAGATAGGTTAGAAGTGGAGATAGGCTAGAAATGGAGATAGGCTAGAAGTGGGCTTGGGTTGTAAGTGTGGCTGGGTTGTAAGTGTGGCTGGGTTGTAAGTGGGATTAGGTTGTAAGTGGGCCTGGGTTGTAAGTGGGGCTGGGTTGTAAGTGGGCCTGGGTTGTAAGTGGGCCTGCAATGTAAGTGGGGCTGGGGTCTAAGTGGGGCTGGGGTGTAAGTAGGGCTAGGTTGAAAGTGAGGATGGGTAAGTGGGCCTGGGTTGTAAGTGGGGCTAAGTTGAAAGTGGGGCTGGGTTGGAAGTGGGGATAGGCTAGAAGTGAAGATAGGCTAGAAGTGTGGCTGGGTTGTAAGTGTGGGTGGGTTGTAAGTGTGGCTGGGTTGTAAGTGGGCCTGGGTTTAAAATGGGGCTGGGTTGTAAGTGGGTCTGGGTTGTAAGTGGGCCTGGGTTGTAAGAGGGCCTGGGTTGTAAGTGGGCCTGGGTTGTAAGAGGGCCTGGGTTGTAAGTGGGCCTGGGTTGTAAATGGAGCTGGGGTCTAAGTGGAGCTGGGGTGTAAGTGGGGCTGGGGTGTAAGTGGGGCTGAGTTGAAAGTGGGGATGGGTAAGTGGGCCTGGGTTGTAAGTGGGGCTAGGTTGTAAGTGGGGCTGGGTTGTAAGTGGGGATAGGCTAGAAGTGGGGATGGGTTGGAAGTGGAGATAGGCTAGAAGTGGGGATGGGGTGGGGTGGATGTTGAACCGCTCTTAGTCTGGGCTCTCCCCTGAGACCTGTTTGCCTTGGGAGCCCCCTACCAGGGGCTACTCCGTCGGACAACATGACTCCCAAGATCACTGAGCCACTCAAACTCCTCCACCAAGTTAAGGTAGCGATTCACGGAGGAGAAAAATATTTGACACTCAAATTTGGGTGTGTGTGTGTGTGTGTGTGTGGAAGTGGAGATAGGTTAGAAGTGGAGATAGGTTGGAAGTAGAGATAGGTTAGAAGTGGAGATAGGCTAGAAGTGGAGATAGGCTAGAAGTGGGCCTGGGTTGTAAGTGTGGCTGGGTTGTAAGTGTGGCTGAGTTGTAAGTGAGACTAGGTTGTAAGTGGGCCTGGGTTGTAAGTGGGCCTGGGTTGTAAATGGGGCTGGGGTCTAAGTGGGGCTGGGGTGTAAGTGGGGCTAGGTTGAAAGTGGGGATGGGTAAGTGGGCCTGGGTTGTAAGTGGGGCTAGGTTGTAAGTGGGGCTGGGTTGTAAGTGGGGATAGGCTACAAGTGGGGGTGGGTTGGAAGTGGAGATAGGCTAGAAGTGGGGATGGGGTGGGGTGGATGTTGAACCGCTCTTAGTCTGGGCTCTCCCCTGAGACCTGTTTGCCTTGGGATCCCCTACCAGGGGCTACTGCCTCGGACAACATGACTCCCAGGATCACTGAGCCACTCAAACTCCTCCACCACGTTAAGGTGGCGATTCACGGAGGAGAAAAATATTTCACACACAAATTTGTGGGTGTGTGTGTGGAAGTGGAGATAGGTTAGAAGTGGAGATAGGTTAGAAGTGGAGATAGGCTAGAAGTGAAGATAGGCTAGAAGTGTGTCTGAGTTGTAAGTGTGGCTGGGTTGTAAGTGTGGCTGGGTTGTAAGTGGGCCTGGGTTGTAAGTGGGGCTGGGGTCTAAGTGGGGCTGGGGTTTAAGTGGGGCTGGGTTGAAAGTGGGGCTGGGTTGTAAGTGGGGATGGGTTGAAAATGGGGCTGGGTTGGAAGTAGAGATAGGTTAGAAGTGGAGATAGGCTAGAAGTGGAGATAGGCTAGAAGTGAAGATAGGCTAGAAGTGTGGCTGGGTTGTAAGTGTGGCTGGGTTGTAAGTGGGCATGGGTTTAAAATGGGGCTGGGTTGTAAATGGGGATGGGTTGAAAGTGTGGCTGTGTTGTAAGTGGGCCTGGGTTGTAAGTGGGGCTGGGTTGTAAGTGGGGCTGGGTTGTAAGTGGGGCTGGGGTCTAAGTGGGGCTGGGGTGTAAGTGGGGCTGGGGTGTAAGTGGGGCAAGGTTGAAAGTGGGGATGGGTTGTAAGTGAGGATGGGTTGAAAATGGGGCTGGGTTGGAAGTAGAGATAGGTTAGAAGTGGAGATAGGCTAGAAGTGGAGATAGGCTAGAAGTGAAGATAGGCTAGAAGTGTGGCTGGGTTGTAAGTGTGGCTGGGTTGTAAGTGGGCCTGGGTTTAAAATGGGCCTGGGTTGTAAGTGGGGCTGGGTTGTAAGTGGGGCTGGGGTCTAAGTGGGGCTGGGGTCTAAGTGGGGCTGGGTTGTAAGTGGGGCTGGGTTGAAAGTGGGGCTGGGTTGTAAGTGAGGATGGGTTGAAAATGGGGCTGGGTTGGAAGTAGAGATAGGTTAGAAGTGGAGATAGGCTAGAAGTGGAGATAGGCTAGAAGTGAAGATAAGCTAGAAGTGTGGCTGGGTTGTAAGTGTGGCTGGGTTGTAAGTGGGCCTGGGTTTAAAATGGGGCTGGGTTGTAAATGGGGATGGGTTGAAAGTGTGGCTGGGTTGTACGTGGGCCTGGGTTGTAAGTGGGGCTTGGGTCTAAGTGGGGCTGGGTTGAAAGTGGGGATGGGTAAGTGGGAATGGGTTGTAAGTGGGGCTAGTTTGTAAGTGGGGCTGGGTTGTAAGTGGGGATAGGCTAGAAGTGGGGAAGGGTTGGAAGTAGAGATATGTTAGAAGTGGAGATAGGCTAGAAATGGAGATAGGCTAGAAGTGGGCTTGGGTTGTAAGTGTGGCTGGGTTGTAAGTGGGATTAGGTTGTAAGTGGGCCTGGGTTGTAAGTGGGGCTGGGTTGTAAGTGGGCCTGGGTTGTAAGTGGGCCTGCAATGTAAGTGGGGCTGGGGTCTAAGTGGGGCTGGGGTGTAAGTAGGGCTAGGTTGAAAGTGAGGATGGGTAAGTGGGCCTGGGTTGTAAGTGGGGCTAGGTTGAAAGTGGGGCTGGGTTGTAAGTGGGCCTGCAATGTAAGTGGGGCTGGGGTGTAAGTAGGGCTAGGTTGAAAGTGAGGATGGGTAAGTGGGCCTGGGTTGTAAGTGGGGCTAGGTTGAAAGTGGGGCTGGGTTGTAAGTGGGGATAGGCTAGAAGTGGGGGTGGGTTGGAAGTGGAGATAGGCTAGAAGTGGGGATGGGGTGGGGTGGGGTGGATGTTGAACCGCTCTTAGTCTGGGCTCTCCCCTGAGACCTGTTTGCCTTGGGAGCCCCCTACCAGGGGCTACTGCCTCGGACAACATGACTGCCAAGATCACTGAGCCACTCAAACTCCTCCACCACGTTAAGGTGGCGATTCACGGAGGAGAAAAATATTTCACAAACAAATTTGTCAGTGTGTGTGTGGAAGTGGATATAGGTTAGAAGTGGAGATAGACTAGAAGTGGGCCTGGGTTGTAAGTGTGGCTGGGTTGTAAGTGTGGCTGGGTTGTAAGTGTGGCTGGGTTGTAAGTGGGGCTGGGTTGTAAGTGGGGCTGGGTTGTAAGTGGGCCTGGGTTGTAAGTGTGGCTGGGTTGTAAGTGGGCCTGCAATGTAAGTGGGGCTGGGGTCTAAGTGGGGCTGGGGTGTAAGTAGGGCTAGGTTGAAAGTGAGGATGGGTAAGTGGGCCTGGGTTGTAAGTAGGGCTAGGTTGAAAGTGGGGCTGGGTTGTAAGTGGGGATAGGCTAGAAGTGAAGATAGGCTTGAAGTGTGGCTGGGTTGTAAGTGTGGGTGGGTTGTAAGTGTGGCTGGGTTGTAAGTGGGACTAGGTTGTAAGTGGGCCTGGGTTGTAAGTGTGGCTGGGTTGTAAGTGGGCCTGCAATGTAAGTGGGGCTGGGGTCTAAGTGGGGCTGGGGTGTAAGTAGGGCTAGGTTGAAAGTGAGGATGGGTAAGTGGGCCTGGGTTGTAAGTGGGGCTAAGTTGAAAGTGGGGCTGGGTTGTAAGTGGGGATAGGCTAGAAGTGAAGATAGGCTAGAAGTGTGGCTGGGTTGTAAGTGTGGGTGGGTTGTAAGTGTGGCTGGGTTGTAAGTGGGCCTGGATTTAAAATGGGGCTGGGTTGTAAGTGGGTCTGGGTTGTAAGTGGGCCTGGGTTGTAAGAGGGCCTGGGTTGTAAGTGGGCCTGGGTTGTAAGAGGGCCTGGGTTGTAAGTGGGGCTGGGTTGAAAGTGGGGCTGGGTTGTAAGTGGGCCTGGGTTGTAAGTGGGGCTGGGGTCTAAGTGGGGCTGGGGTCTAAGTGGGGCTGGGTTGTAAGTGGGGCTGGGTTGAAAGTGGGGCTGGGTTGTAAGTGAGGATGGGTTGAAAATGGGGCTGGGTTGGAAGTAGAGATAGGTTAGAAGTGGAGATAGGCTAGAAGTGGAGATAGGCTAGAAGTGAAGATAGGCTAGAAGTGTGGCTGGGTTGTAAGTGGGCCTTTGTTTAAAATGGGGCTGGGTTGTAAATGGGGATGGGTTGAAAGTGTGGCTGGGTTGTACGTGGGCCTGGGTTGTAAGTGGGGCTGGGGTCTAAGTGGGGCTGGGTTGAAAGTGGGGATGGGTAAGTGGGCCTGGGTTGTAAGTGGGGCTAGTTTGTAAGTGGGGCTGGGTTGTAAGTGGGGATAGGCTAGAAGTGGGGAAGGGTTGGAAGTAGAGATATGTTAGAAGTGGAGATAGGCTAGAAATGGAGATAGGCTAGAAGTGGGCTTGGGTTGTAAGTGTGGCTGGGTTGTAAGTGGGATTAGGTTGTAAGTGGGCCTGGGTTGTAAGTGGGGCTGGGTTGTAAGTGGGCCTGGGTTGTAAGTGGGCCTGCAATGTAAGTGGGGCTGGGGTCTAAGTGGGGCTGGGGTGTAAGTAGGGCTAGGTTGAAAGTGAGGATGGGTAAGTGGGCCTGGGTTGTAAGTGGGGCTAGGTTGAAAGTGGGGCTGGGTTGTAAGTGGGCCTGCAATGTAAGTGGGGCTGGGGTGTAAGTAGGGCTAGGTTGAAAGTGAGGATGGGTAAGTGGGCCTGGGTTGTAAGTGGGGCTAGGTTGAAAGTGGGGCTGGGTTGTAAGTGGGGATAGGCTAGAAGTGGGGGTGGGTTGGAAGTGGAGATAGGCTAGAAGTGGGGATGGGGTGGGGTGGGGTGGATGTTGAACCGCTCTTAGTCTGGGCTCTCCCCTGAGACCTGTTTGCCTTGGGAGCCCCCTACCAGGGGCTACTGCCTCGGACAACATGACTGCCAAGATCACTGAGCCACTCAAACTCCTCCACCACGTTAAGGTGGCGATTCACGGAGGAGAAAAATATTTCACAAACAAATTTGTCAGTGTGTGTGTGGAAGTGGATATAGGTTAGAAGTGGAGATAGACTAGAAGTGGGCCTGGGTTGTAAGTGTGGCTGGGTTGTAAGTGTGGCTGGGTTGTAAGTGTGGCTGGGTTGTAAGTGGGGCTGGGTTGTAAGTGGGGCTGGGTTGTAAGTGGGCCTGGGTTGTAAGTGTGGCTGGGTTGTAAGTGGGCCTGCAATGTAAGTGGGGCTGGGGTCTAAGTGGGGCTGGGGTGTAAGTAGGGCTAGGTTGAAAGTGAGGATGGGTAAGTGGGCCTGGGTTGTAAGTAGGGCTAGGTTGAAAGTGGGGCTGGGTTGTAAGTGGGGATAGGCTAGAAGTGAAGATAGGCTAGAAGTGTGGCTGGGTTGTAAGTGTGGGTGGGTTGTAAGTGTGGCTGGGTTGTAAGTGGGACTAGGTTGTAAGTGGGCCTGGGTTGTAAGTGTGGCTGGGTTGTAAGTGGGCCTGCAATGTAAGTGGGGCTGGGGTCTAAGTGGGGCTGGGGTGTAAGTAGGGCTAGGTTGAAAGTGAGGATGGGTAAGTGGGCCTGGGTTGTAAGTGGGGCTAAGTTGAAAGTGGGGCTGGGTTGTAAGTGGGGATAGGCTAGAAGTGAAGATAGGCTAGAAGTGTGGCTGGGTTGTAAGTGTGGGTGGGTTGTAAGTGTGGCTGGGTTGTAAGTGGGCCTGGATTTAAAATGGGGCTGGGTTGTAAGTGGGTCTGGGTTGTAAGTGGGCCTGGGTTGTAAGAGGGCCTGGGTTGTAAGTGGGCCTGGGTTGTAAGAGGGCCTGGGTTGTAAGTGGGGCTGGGTTGAAAGTGGGGCTGGGTTGTAAGTGGGCCTGGGTTGTAAGTGGGGCTGGGGTCTAAGTGGGGCTGGGGTCTAAGTGGGGCTGGGTTGTAAGTGGGGCTGGGTTGAAAGTGGGGCTGGGTTGTAAGTGAGGATGGGTTGAAAATGGGGCTGGGTTGGAAGTAGAGATAGGTTAGAAGTGGAGATAGGCTAGAAGTGGAGATAGGCTAGAAGTGAAGATAGGCTAGAAGTGTGGCTGGGTTGTAAGTGGGCCTTTGTTTAAAATGGGGCTGGGTTGTAAATGGGGATGGGTTGAAAGTGTGGCTGGGTTGTACGTGGGCCTGGGTTGTAAGTGGGGCTGGGGTCTAAGTGGGGCTGGGTTGAAAGTGGGGATGGGTAAGTGGGCCTGGGTTGTAAGTGGGGCTAGTTTGTAAGTGGGGCTGGGTTGTAAGTGGGGATAGGCTAGAAGTGGGGAAGGGTTGGAAGTAGAGATATGTTAGAAGTGGAGATAGGCTAGAAATGGAGATAGGCTAGAAGTGGGCTTGGGTTGTAAGTGTGGCTGGGTTGTAAGTGGGATTAGGTTGTAAGTGGGCCTGGGTTGTAAGTGGGGCTGGGTTGTAAGTGGGCCTGGGTTGTAAGTGGGCCTGCAATGTAAGTGGGGCTGGGGTCTAAGTGGGGCTGGGGTGTAAGTAGGGCTAGGTTGAAAGTGAGGATGGGTAAGTGGGCCTGGGTTGTAAGTGGGGCTAGGTTGAAAGTGGGGCTGGGTTGTAAGTGGGCCTGCAATGTAAGTGGGGCTGGGGTGTAAGTAGGGCTAGGTTGAAAGTGAGGATGGGTAAGTGGGCCTGGGTTGTAAGTGGGGCTAGGTTGAAAGTGGGGCTGGGTTGTAAGTGGGGATAGGCTAGAAGTGGGGGTGGGTTGGAAGTGGAGATAGGCTAGAAGTGGGGATGGGGTGGGGTGGGGTGGATGTTGAACCGCTCTTAGTCTGGGCTCTCCCCTGAGACCTGTTTGCCTTGGGAGCCCCCTACCAGGGGCTACTGCCTCGGACAACATGACTGCCAAGATCACTGAGCCACTCAAACTCCTCCACCACGTTAAGGTGGCGATTCACGGAGGAGAAAAATATTTCACAAACAAATTTGTCAGTGTGTGTGTGGAAGTGGATATAGGTTAGAAGTGGAGATAGACTAGAAGTGGGCCTGGGTTGTAAGTGTGGCTGGGTTGTAAGTGTGGCTGGGTTGTAAGTGGGGCTGGGTTGTAAGTGTGGCTGGGTTGTAAGTGGGGCTGGGTTGTAAGTGGGCCTGGGTTGTAAGTGTGGCTGGGTTGTAAGTGGGCCTGCAATGTAAGTGGGGCTGGGGTCTAAGTGGGGCTGGGGTGTAAGTAGGGCTAGGTTGAAAGTGAGGATGGGTAAGTGGGCCTGGGTTGTAAGTAGGGCTAGGTTGAAAGTGGGGCTGGGTTGTAAGTGGGGATAGGCTAGAAGTGAAGATAGGCTAGAAGTGTGGCTGGGTTGTAAGTGTGGGTGGGTTGTAAGTGTGGCTGGGTTGTAAGTGGGACTAGGTTGTAAGTGGGCCTGGGTTGTAAGTGTGGCTGGGTTGTAAGTGGGCCTGCAATGTAAGTGGGGCTGGGGTCTAAGTGGGGCTGGGGTGTAAGTAGGGCTAGGTTGAAAGTGAGGATGGGTAAGTGGGCCTGGGTTGTAAGTGGGGCTAAGTTGAAAGTGGGGCTGGGTTGTAAGTGGGGATAGGCTAGAAGTGAAGATAGGCTAGAAGTGTGGCTGGGTTGTAAGTGTGGGTGGGTTGTAAGTGTGGCTGGGTTGTAAGTGGGCCTGGATTTAAAATGGGGCTGGGTTGTAAGTGGGTCTGGGTTGTAAGTGGGCCTGGGTTGTAAGAGGGCCTGGGTTGTAAGTGGGCCTGGGTTGTAAGAGGGCCTGGGTTGTAAGTGGGGCTGGGTTGAAAGTGGGCCTGGGTTGTAAGTGGGGCTGGGGTCTAAGTGGGGCTGGGGTCTAAGTGGGGCTGGGTTGTAAGTGGGGCTGGGTTGAAAGTGGGGCTGGGTTGTAAGTGAGGATGGGTTGAAAATGGGGCTGGGTTGGAAGTAGAGATAGGTTAGAAGTGGAGATAGGCTAGAAGTGGAGATAGGCTAGAAGTGAAGATAGGCTAGAAGTGTGGCTGGGTTGTAAGTGTGGCTGGGTTGTAAGTGGGTCTGGGTTTAAAATGGGGCTGGGTTGTAAATGGGGATGGGTTTAAAGTGTGGCTGGGTTGTACGTGGGCCTGGGTTGTAAGTGGGGCTGGGGTCTAAGTGGGGCTGGGTTGAAAGTGGGGCTGGGTAAGTGGGCCTGGGTTGTAAGTGGGGCTAGTTTGTAAGTGGGGCTGGGTTGTAAGTGGGGATAGGCTAGAAGTGGGGATGGGTTGGAAGTGGGCCTGGGTTGTAAGTGGGGCTGGGTTGTAAGTGGGCCTGGGTTGTAAGTGGGCCTGCAATGTAAGTGGGGCTGTGGTCTAAGTGGGGCTGGGGTGTAAGTAGGGCTAGGTTGAAAGTGAGGATGGGTAAGTGGGCCTGGGTTGTAAGTGGGGCTAGGTTGAAAGTGGGGCTGGGTTGTAAGTGGGCCTGCAATGTAAGTGGGGCTGGGGTGTAAGTAGGGCTAGGTTGAAAGTGAGGATGGGTAAGTGGGCCTGGGTTGTAAGTGGGGCTAGGTTGAAAGTGGGGCTGGGTTGTAAGTGGGGATAGGCTAGAAGTGGGGGTGGGTTGGAAGTGGAGATAGGCTAGAAGTGGGGATGGGGTGGGGTGGGGTGGATGTTGAACCGCTCTTAGTCTGGGCTCTCCCCTGAGACCTGTTTGCCTTGGGAGCCCCCTACCAGGGGCTACTGCCTCGGACAACATGACTGCCAAGATCACTGAGCCACTCAAACTCCTCCACCACGTTAAGGTGGCGATTCACGGAGGAGAAAAATATTTCACAAACAAATTTGTCAGTGTGTGTGTGGAAGTGGATATAGGTTAGAAGTGGAGATAGACTAGAAGTGGGCCTGGGTTGTAAGTGTGGCTGGGTTGTAAGTGTGGCTGGGTTGTAAGTGGGGCTGGGTTGTAAGTGTGGCTGGGTTGTAAGTGGGGCTGGGTTGTAAGTGGGCCTGGGTTGTAAGTGTGGCTGGGTTGTAAGTGGGCCTGCAATGTAAGTGGGGCTGGGGTCTAAGTGGGGCTGGGGTGTAAGTAGGGCTAGGTTGAAAGTGAGGATGGGTAAGTGGGCCTGGGTTGTAAGTAGGGCTAGGTTGAAAGTGGGGCTGGGTTGTAAGTGGGGATAGGCTAGAAGTGAAGATAGGCTAGAAGTGTGGCTGGGTTGTAAGTGTGGGTGGGTTGTAAGTGTGGCTGGGTTGTAAGTGGGACTAGGTTGTAAGTGGGCCTGGGTTGTAAGTGTGGCTGGGTTGTAAGTGGGCCTGCAATGTAAGTGGGGCTGGGGTCTAAGTGGGGCTGGGGTGTAAGTAGGGCTAGGTTGAAAGTGAGGATGGGTAAGTGGGCCTGGGTTGTAAGTGGGGCTAAGTTGAAAGTGGGGCTGGGTTGTAAGTGGGGATAGGCTAGAAGTGAAGATAGGCTAGAAGTGTGGCTGGGTTGTAAGTGTGGGTGGGTTGTAAGTGTGGCTGGGTTGTAAGTGGGCCTGGATTTAAAATGGGGCTGGGTTGTAAGTGGGTCTGGGTTGTAAGTGGGCCTGGGTTGTAAGAGGGCCTGGGTTGTAAGTGGGCCTGGGTTGTAAGAGGGCCTGGGTTGTAAGTGGGGCTGGGTTGAAAGTGGGGCTGGGTTGTAAGTGGGCCTGGGTTGTAAGTGGGGCTGGGGTCTAAGTGGGGCTGGGGTCTAAGTGGGGCTGGGTTGTAAGTGGGGCTGGGTTGAAAGTGGGGCTGGGTTGTAAGTGAGGATGGGTTGAAAATGGGGCTGGGTTGGAAGTAGAGATAGGTTAGAAGTGGAGATAGGCTAGAAGTGGAGATAGGCTAGAAGTGAAGATAGGCTAGAAGTGTGGCTGGGTTGTAAGTGTGGCTGGGTTGTAAGTGGGTCTGGGTTTAAAATGGGGCTGGGTTGTAAATGGGGATGGGTTTAAAGTGTGGCTGGGTTGTACGTGGGCCTGGGTTGTAAGTGGGGCTGGGGTCTAAGTGGGGCTGGGTTGAAAGTGGGGCTGGGTAAGTGGGCCTGGGTTGTAAGTGGGGCTAGTTTGTAAGTGGGGCTGGGTTGTAAGTGGGGATAGGCTAGAAGTGGGGATGGGTTGGAAGTGGGCCTGGGTTGTAAGTGGGGCTGGGTTGTAAGTGGGCCTGGGTTGTAAGTGGGCCTGCAATGTAAGTGGGGCTGGGGTCTAAGTGGGGCTGGGGTGTAAGTAGGGCTAGGTTGAAAGTGAGGATGGGTAAGTGGGCCTGGGTTGTAAGTGGGGCTAGGTTGAAAGTGGGGCTGGGTTGTAAGTGGGGATAGGCTAGAAGTGGGGGTGGGTTGGAAGTGGAGATAGGCTAGAAGTGGGGATGGGGTGGGGTGGGGTGGATGTTGAACCGCTCTTAGTCTGGGCTCTCCCCTGAGACCTGTTTGCCTTGGGAGCCCCCTACCAGGGGCTACTGCCTCGGACAACATGACTGCCAAGATCACTGAGCCACTCAAACTCCTCCACCACGTTAAGGTGGCGATTCACGGAGGAGAAAAATATGTCACAAACAAATTTGTCAGTGTGTGTGTGTGGAAGTGGATAAAGGTTAGAAGTGGAGATAGACTAGAAGTGGGCCTGGGTTGTAAGTGTGGCTGAGTTGTAAGTGTGGCTGGGTTGTAAGTGGGGCTGGGTTGTAAGTGGGCCTGGGTTGTAAGTGTGGCTGGGTTGTAAGTGGGCCTGCAATGTAAGTGGGGCTGGGGTCTAAGTGGGGCTGGGGTGTAAGTAGGGCTAGGTTGAAAGTGAGGATGGGTAAGTGGGCCTGGGTTGTAAGTAGGGCTAGGTTGAAAGTGGGGCTGGGTTGTAAGTGGGGATAGGCTAGAAGTGAAGATAGGCTAGAAGTGTGGCTGGGTTGTAAGTGTGGGTGGGTTGTAAGTGTGGCTGGGTTGTAAGTGGGACTAGGTTGTAAGTGGGCCTGGGTTGTAAGTGGGGCTGGGTTGTAAGTGGGCCTGGGTTGTAAGTGGGCCTGCAATGTAAGTGGGGCTGGGGTCTAAGTGGGGCTGGGGTGTAAGTAGGGCTAGGTTGAAAGTGAGGATGGGTAAGTGGGCCTGGGTTGTAAGTGGGGCTAGGTTGAAAGTGGGGCTGGGTTGTAAGTGGGGATAGGCTAGAAGTGGGGATGGGTTGGAAGTGGAGATAGGCTAGAAGTGGGGATGGGGTGGGGTGGGTGTTGAACCGCTCTTAGTCTGGGCTCTCCCCTGTGACCTGTTTGCCTTGGGAGCTCCCTACCAGGGGCTACTCCCTCGGACAACATGACTCCCAAGATCACTGAGCCACTCAAACTCCTCCACCAAGTTAAGGTGGCGATTCACGGAGGAGAAAAATATTTGACACACAAATTTTTGTGTGTGTGTGTGTGTGTGTGTGTGGAAGTGGAGATAGGTTAGAAGTGGAGATAGGTTGGAAGTAGAGATAGGTTAGAAGTGGAGATAGGCTAGAAGTGGAGATAGGCTAGAAGTGGGCCTGGGTTGTAAGTGTGGCTGGGTTGTAAGTGTGGCTGGGTTGTAAGTGAGACTAGGTTGTAAGTGGGCCTGGGTTGTAAGTGGGGCTGGGTTGTAAGTGGGCCTGGGTTGGAAGTGGAGATAGGCTAGAAGTGGGGATGGGGTGGGGTGGATGTTGAACCGCTCTTAGTCTGTGCTCTCCCCTGAGACCTGTTTGCCTTGGGATCCCCTACCAGGGGCTACTGCCTCGGACAACATGACTCCCAGGATCACTGAGCCACTCAAACTCCTCCACCACGTTAAGGTGGCGATTCACGGAGGAGAAAAATATTTCACACACAAATTTGTGGGTGTGTGTGTGGAAGTGGAGATAGGTTAGAAGTGGAGATAGGTTAGAAGTGGAGATAGGCTCGAAGTGAAGATAGGCTAGAAGTGTGCCTGAGTTGTAAGTGTGGCTGGGTTGTAAGTGTGGCTGGGTTGTAAGTGGGCCTGGGTTGTAAGTGGGGCTGGGGTCTAAGTGGGGCTGGGGTCTAAGTGGGGCTGGGTTGTAAGTGGGGCTGTGTTGAAAGTGGGGCTGGGTTGTAAGTGAGGATGGGTTGAAAATGGGGCTGGGTTGGAAGTAGAGATAGGTTAGAAGTGGAGATAGGCTAGAAGTGGAGATAGGCTAGAAGTGAAGATAGGCTAGAAGTGTGGCTGGGTTGTAAGTGTGGCTGGGTTGTAAGTGGGCCTGGGTTTAAAATGGGGCTGGGTTGTAAATGGGGATGGGTTGAAAGTGTGGCTGGGTTGTACGTGGGCCTGGGTTGTAAGTGGGGCTGGGGTCGAAGTGGGGCTGGGTTGAAAGTGGGGATGGGTAAGTGGGCCTGGGTTGTAAGTGGGGCTAGTTTGTAAGTGGGGCTGGGTTGTAAGTGGGGATAGGCTAGAAGTGGGGATGGGTTGGAAGTAGAGATAGGTTAGAAGTGGAGATTGGCTAGAAATGGAGATAGGCTAGAAGTGGGCTTGGGTTGTAAGTGTGGCTGGGTTGTAAGTGTGGCTGGGTTGTAAGTGGGATTAGGTTGTAAGTGGGCCTGGGTTGTAAGTGGGGCTGGGTTGTAAGTGGGCCTGGGTTGTAAGTGGGCCTGCAATGTAAGTGGGGCTGGGGTCTAAGTGGGGCTGGGGTGTAAGTAGGGCTAGGTTGAAAGTGAGGATGGGTAAGTGGGCCTGGGTTGTAAGTGGGGCTAGGTTGAAAGTGGGGCTGGGTTGTAAGTGGGGATAGGCTAGAAGTGGGGGTGGGTTGGAAGTGGAGATAGGCTAGAAGTGAGGATGGGGTGGGGTGGGGTGGATGTTGAACCGCTCTTAGTCTGGGCTCTCCCCTGAGACCTGTTTGCCTTGGGAGCCCCCTACCAGGGGCTACTGCCTCGGACAACATGACTGCCAAGATCACTGAGCCACTCAAACTCCTCCACCACGTTAAGGTGGCGATTCACGGAGGAGAAAAATATTTCACAAACAAATTTGTCAGTGTGTGTGTGGAAGTGGATATAGGTTAGAAGTGGAGATAGACTAGAAGTGGGCCTGGGTTGTAAGTGTGGCTGGGTTGTAAGTGTGGCTGGGTTGTAAGTGGGGCTGGGTTGTAAGTGTGGCTGGGTTGTAAGTGGGGCTGGGTTGTAAGTGGGCCTGGGTTGTAAGTGTGGCTGGGTTGTAAGTGGGCCTGCAATGTAAGTGGGGCTGGGGTCTAAGTGGGGCTGGGGTGTAAGTAGGGCTAGGTTGAAAGTGAGGATGGGTAAGTGGGCCTGGGTTGTAAGTAGGGCTAGGTTGAAAGTGGGGCTGGGTTGTAAGTGGGGATAGGCTAGAAGTGAAGATAGGCTAGAAGTGTGGCTGGGTTGTAAGTGTGGGTGGGTTGTAAGTGTGGCTGGGTTGTAAGTGGGACTAGGTTGTAAGTGGGCCTGGGTTGTAAGTGTGGCTGGGTTGTAAGTGGGCCTGCAATGTAAGTGGGGCTGGGGTTCAAGTGGGGCTGGGGTGTAAGTAGGGCTAGGTTGAAAGTGAGGATGGGTAAGTGGGCCTGGGTTGTAAGTGGGGCTAAGTTGAAAGTGGGGCTGGGTTGTAAGTGGGGATAGGCTAGAAGTGAAGATAGGCTAGAAGTGTGGCTGGGTTGTAAGTGTGGGTGGGTTGTAAGTGTGGCTGGGTTGTAAGTGGGCCTGGATTTAAAATGGGGCTGGGTTGTAAGTGGGTCTGGGTTGTAAGTGGGCCTGGGTTGTAAGAGGGCCTGGGTTGTAAGTGGGCCTGGGTTGTAAGAGGGCCTGGGTTGTAAGTGGGGCTGGGTTGAAAGTGGGGCTGGGTTGTAAGTGGGCCTGGGTTGTAAGTGGGGCTGGGGTCTAAGTGGGGCTGGGGTCTAAGTGGGGCTGGGTTGTAAGTGGGGCTGGGTTGAAAGTGGGGCTGGGTTGTAAGTGAGGATGGGTTGAAAATGTGGCTGGGTTGGAAGTAGAGATAGGTTAGAAGTGGAGATAGGCTAGAAGTGGAGATAGGCTAGAAGTGAAGATAGGCTAGAAGTGTGGCTGGGTTGTAAGTGTGGCTGGGTTGTAAGTGGGACTAGGTTGTAAGTGGGCCTGGGTTGTAAGTGTGGCTGGGTTGTAAGTGGGCCTGCAATGTAAGTGGGGCTGGGGTCTAAGTGGGGCTGGGGTGTAAGTAGGGCTAGGTTGAAAGTGAGGATGGGTAAGTGGGCCTGGGTTGTAAGTGGGGCTAAGTTGAAAGTGGGGCTGGGTTGTAAGTGGGGATAGGCTAGAAGTGAAGATAGGCTAGAAGTGTGGCTGGGTTGTAAGTGTGGGTGGGTTGTAAGTGTGGCTGGGTTGTAAGTGGGCCTGGATTTAAAATGGGGCTGGGTTGTAAGTGGGTCTGGGTTGTAAGTGGGCCTGGGTTGTAAGAGGGCCTGGGTTGTAAGTGGGCCTGGGTTGTAAGAGGGCCTGGGTTGTAAGTGGGGCTGGGTTGAAAGTGGGGCTGGGTTGTAAGTGGGCCTGGGTTGTAAGTGGGGCTGGGGTCTAAGTGGGGCTGGGGTCTAAGTGGGGCTGGGTTGTAAGTGGGGCTGGGTTGAAAGTGGGGCTGGGTTGTAAGTGAGGATGGGTTGAAAATGGGGCTGGGTTGGAAGTAGAGATAGGTTAGAAGTGGAGATAGGCTAGAAGTGTGGCTGGGTTGTAAGTGTGGCTGGGTTGTAAGTGGGTCTGGGTTTAAAATGGGGCTGGGTTGTAAATGGGGATGGGTTTAAAGTGTGGCTGGGTTGTACGTGGGCCTGGGTTGTAAGTGGGGCTGGGGTCTAAGTGGGGCTGGGTTGAAAGTGGGGCTGGGTAAGTGGGCCTGGGTTGTAAGTGGGGCTAGTTTGTAAGTGGGGCTGGGTTGTAAGTGGGGATAGGCTAGAAGTGGGGATGGGTTGGAAGTGGGCCTGGGTTGTAAGTGGGGCTGGGTTGTAAGTGGGCCTGGGTTGTAAGTGGGCCTGCAATGTAAGTGGGGCTGGGGTCTAAGTGGGGCTGGGGTGTAAGTAGGGCTAGGTTGAAAGTGAGGATGGGTAAGTGGGCCTGGGTTGTAAGTGGGGCTAGGTTGAAAGTGGGGCTGGGTTGTAAGTGGGGATAGGCTAGAAGTGGGGGTGGGTTGGAAGTGGAGATAGGCTAGAAGTGGGGATGGGGTGGGGTGGGGTGGATGTTGAACCGCTCTTAGTCTGGGCTCTCCCCTGGGACCTGTTTGCCTTGGGAGCCCCCTACCAGGGGCTACTGCCTCGGACAACATGACTGCCAAGATCACTGAGCCACTCAAACTCCTCCACCACGTTAAGGTGGCGATTCACGGAGGAGAAAAATATTTCACAAACAAATTTGTCAGTGTGTGTGTGTGGAAGTGGATAAAGGTTAGAAGTGGAGATAGACTAGAAGTGGGCCTGGGTTGTAAGTGTGGCTGAGTTGTAAGTGTGGCTGGGTTGTAAGTGGGGCTGGGTTGTAAGTGGGCCTGGGTTGTAAGTGTGGCTGGGTTGTAAGTGGGCCTGCAATGTAAGTGGGGCTGGGGTCTAAGTGGGGCTGGGGTGTAAGTAGGGCTAGGTTGAAAGTGAGGATGGGTAAGTGGGCCTGGGTTGTAAGTAGGGCTAGGTTGAAAGTGGGGCTGGGTTGTAAGTGGGGATAGGCTAGAAGTGAAGATAGGCTAGAAGTGTGGCTGGGTTGTAAGTGTGGGTGGGTTGTAAGTGTGGCTGGGTTGTAAGTGGGACTAGGTTGTAAGTGGGCCTGGGTTGTAAGTGGGGCTGGGTTGTAAGTGGGCCTGGGTTGTAAGTGGGCCTGCAATGTAAGTGGGGCTGGGGTCTAAGTGGGGCTGGGGTGTAAGTAGGGCTAGGTTGAAAGTGAGGATGGGTAAGTGGGCCTGGGTTGTAAGTGGGGCTACGTTGAAAGTGGGGCTGGGTTGTAAGTGGGGATAGGCTAGAAGTGGGGATGGGTTGGAAGTGGAGATAGGCTAGAAGTGGGGATGGGGTGGGGTGGGTGTTGAACCGCTCTTAGTCTGGGCTCTCCCCTGTGACCTGTTTGCCTTGGGAGCTCCCTACCAGGGGCTACTCCCTCGGACAACATGACTCCCAAGATCACTGAGCCACTCAAACTCCTCCACCAAGTTAAGGTGGCGATTCACGGAGGAGAAAAATATTTGACACACAAATTTTTGTGTGTGTGTGTGTGTGTGTGTGTGTGGAATTGGAGATAGGTTGGAAGTAGAGATAGGTTAGAAGTGGAGATAGGCTAGAAGTGGAGATAGGCTAGAAGTGGGCCTGGGTTGTAAGTGTGGCTGGGTTGTAAGTGTGGCTGGGTTGTAAGTGAGACTAGGTTGTAAGTGGGCCTGGGTTGGAAGTGGGGCTGGGTTGTAAGTGGGCCTGGGTTGGAAGTGGAGATAGGCTAGAAGTGGGGATGGGGTGGGGTGGATGTTGAACCGCTCTTAGTCTGTGCTCTCCCCTGAGACCTGTTTGCCTTGGGATCCCCTACCAGGGGCTACTGACTCGGACAACATGACTCCCAGGATCACTGAGCCACTCAAACTCCTCCACCACGTTAAGGTGGCGATTCACGGAGGAGAAAAATATTTCACACACAAATTTGTGGGTGTGTGTGTGGAAGTGGAGATAGGTTAGAAGTGGAGATAGGTTAGAAGTGGAGATAGGCTAGAAGTGGAGATAGGCTAGAAGTGAAGATAGGCTAGAAGTGTGCCTGAGTTGTAAGTGTGGCTGGGTTGTAAGTGTGGCTGGGTTGTAAGTGGGCCTGGGTTGTAAGTGGGGCTGGGGTCTAAGTGGGGCTGGGGTCTAAGTGGGGCTGGGTTGTAAGTGGGGCTGGGTTGAAAGTGGGGCTGGGTTGTAAGTGAGGATGGGTTGAAAATGGGGCTGGGTTGGAAGTAGAGATAGGTTAGAAGTGGAGATAGGCTAGAAGTGGAGATAGGCTAGAAGTGAAGATAGGCTAGAAGTGTGGCTGGGTTGTAAGTGTGGCTGGGTTGTAAGTGGGCCTGGGTTTAAAATGGGGCTGGGTTGTAAATGGGGATGGGTTGAAAGTGTGGCTGGGTTGTAGGTGGGCCTGGGTTGTAAGTGGGGCTGGGGTCGAAGTGGGGCTGGGTTGAAAGTGGGGATGGGTAAGTGGGCCTGGGTTGTAAGTGGGGCTAGTTTGTAAGTGGGGCTGGGTTGTAAGTGGGGATAGGCTAGAAGTGGGGATGGGTTGGAAGTAGAGATAGGTTAGAAGTGGAGATTGGCTAGAAATGGAGATAGGCTAGAAGTGGGCTTGGGTTGTAAGTGTGGCTGGGTTGTAAGTGTGGCTGGGTTGTAAGTGGGATTAGGTTGTAAGTGGGCCTGGGTTGTAAGTGGGGCTGGGTTGTAAGTGGGCCTGGGTTGTAAGTGGGCCTGCAATGTAAGTGGGGCTGGGGTCTAAGTGGGGCTGGGGTGTAAGTAGGGCTAGGTTGAAAGTGAGGATGGGTAAGTGGGCCTGGGTTGTAAGTGGGGCTAGGTTGAAAGTGGGGCTGGGTTGTAAGTGGGCCTGCAATGTAAGTGGGGCTGGGGTCTATGTTGGGCTGGGGTGTAAGTAGGGCTAGGTTGAAAGTGAGGATGGGTAAGTGGGCCTGGGTTGTAAGTGGGGCTAGGTTGAAAGTGGGGCTGGGTTGTAAGTGGGGATAGGCTAGAAGTGGGGGTGGGTTGGAAGTGGAGATAGGCTAGAAGTGGGGATGGGGTGGGGTGGGGTGGATGTTGAACCGCTCTTAGTCTGGGCTCTCCCCTGAGACCTGTTTGCCTTGGGAGCCCCCTACCAGGGGCTACTGCCTCGGACAACATGACTGCCAAGATCACTGAGCCACTCAAACTCCTCCACCACGTTAAGGTGGTGATTCACGGAGGAGAAAAATATTTCACAAACAAATTTGTCAGTGTGTGTGTGGAAGTGGATATAGGTTAGAAGTGGAGATAGACTAGAAGTGGGCCTGGGTTGTAAGTGTGGCTGGGTTGTAAGTGTGGCTGGGTTGTAAGTGGGGCTGGGTTGTAAGTGTGCCTGGGTTGTAAGTGTGGCTGGGTTGTATGTGGGCCTGCAATGTAAGTGGGGCTGGGGTCTAAGTGGGGCTGGGGTGTAAGTAGGGCTAGGTTGAAAGTGAGGATGGGTAAGTGGGCCTGGGTTGTAAGTAGGGCTAGGTTGAAAGTGGGGCTGGGTTGTAAGTGGGGATAGGCTAGAAGTGAAGATAGGCTAGAAGTGTGGCTGGGTTGTAAGTGTGGGTGGGTTGTAAGTGTGGCTGGGTTGTAAGTGGGACTAGGTTGTAAGTGGGCCTGGGTTGTAAGTGTGGCTGGGTTGTAAGTGGGCCTGCAATGTAAGTGGGGCTGGGGTCTAAGTGGGGCTGGGGTGTAAGTAGGGCTAGGTTGAAAGTGAGGATGGGTAAGTGGGCCTGGGTTGTAAGTGGGGCTAAGTTGAAAGTGGGGCTGGGTTGTAAGTGGGGATAGGCTAGAAGTGAAGATAGGCTAGAAGTGTGGCTGGGTTGTAAGTGTGGGTGGGTTGTAAGTGTGGCTGGGTTGTAAGTGGGCCTGGGTTTAAAATGGGACTGGGTTGTAAGTGGGTCTGGGTTGTAAGTGGGCCTGGGTTGTAAGAGGGCCTGGGTTGTAAGTGGGCCTGGGTTGTAAGAGGGCCTGAGGTGTAAGTGGGCCTGGGTTGTAAATGGAGCTGGGGTCTAAGTGGAGCTGGGGTCTAAGTGGGGCTGGGGTGTAAGTGGGGCTGGGTTGAAAGTGGGGCTGGGTTGTAAGTGGGGATGGGTTGTAAGTGGGCCTGCAATGTAAGTGGGGCTGGGGTCTAAGTGGGGCTGGGGTGTAAGTAGGGCTAGGTTGAAAGTGAGGATGGGTAAGTGGGCCTGGGTTGTAAGTGGGGCTAGGTTGAAAGTGGGGCTGGGTTGTAAGTGGGGATAGGCTAGAAGTGGGGATGGGGTGGGGTGGGGTGGATGTTGAACCGCTCTTAGTCTGGGCTCTCCCCTGAGACCTGTTTGCCTTGGGAGCCCCCTACCAGGGGCTACTGCCTCGGACAACATGACTGCCAAGATCACTGAGCCACTCAAACTCCTCCACCACGTTAAGGTGGCGATTCACGGAGGAGAAAAATATTTCACAAACAAATTTGTCAGTGTGTGTGTGGAAGTGGATATAGGTTAGAAGTGGAGATAGACTAGAAGTGGGCCTGGGTTGTAAGTGTGGCTGGGTTGTAAGTGTGGCTGGGTTGTAAGTGGGGCTAGGTTGTAAGTGTGGCTGGGTTGTAAGTGGGGCTGGGTTGTAAGTGGGCCTGGGTTGTAAGTGTGGCTGGGTTGTAAGTGGGCCTGCAATGTAAGTGGGGCTGGGGTCTACGTGGGGCTGGGGTGTAAGTAGGGCTAGGTTGAAAGTGAGGATGGGTAAGTGGGCCTGGGTTGTAAGTAGGGCTAGGTTGAAAGTGGGGCTGGGTTGTAAGTGGGGATAGGCTAGAAGTGAAGATAGGCTAGAAGTGTGGCTGGGTTGTAAGTGTGGGTGGGTTGTAAGTGTGGCTGGGTTGTAAGTGGGACTAGGTTGTAAGTGGGCCTGGGTTGTAAGTGTGGCTGGGTTGTAAGTGGGCCTGCAATGTAAGTGGGGCTGGGGTTCAAGTGGGGCTGGGGTGTAAGTAGGGCTAGGTTGAAAGTGAGGATGGGTAAGTGGGCCTGGGTTGTAAGTGGGGCTAAGTTGAAAGTGGGCCTGGGTTTAAAATGGGCCTGGGTTGTAAGTGGGGCTGGGTTGTAAGTGGGGCTGGGGTCTAAGTGGGGCTGGGGTCTAAGTGGGGCTGGGTTGTAAGTGGGGCTGGGTTGAAAGTGGGGCTGGGTTGTAAGTGAGGATGGGTTGAAAATGGGGCTGGGTTGGAAGTAGAGATAGGTTAGAAGTGGAGATAGGCTAGAAGTGGAGATAGGCTAGAAGTGAAGATAAGCTAGAAGTGTGGCAGGGTTGTAAGTGTGGCTGGGTTGTAAGTGGGCCTGGGTTTAAAATGGGGCTGGGTTGTAAATGGGGATGGGTTGAAAGTGTGGCTGGGTTGTACGTGGGCCTGGGTTGTAAGTGGGGCTGGGGTCTAAGTGGGGCTGGGTTGAAAGTGGGGATGGGTAAGTGGGCCTGGGTTGTAAGTGGGGCTAGTTTGTAAGTGGGGCTGGGTTGTAAGTGGGGATAGGCTAGAAGTGGGGAAGGGTTGGAAGTAGAGATATGTTAGAAGTGGAGATAGGCTAGAAATGGAGATAGGCTAGAAGTGGGCTTGGGTTGTAAGTGTGGCTGGGTTGTAAGTGGGATTAGGTTGTAAGTGGGCCTGGGTTGTAAGTGGGGCTGGGTTGTAAGTGGGCCTGGGTTGTAAGTGGGCCTGCAATGTAAGTGGGGCTGGGGTCTAAGTGGGGCTGGGGTGTAAGTAGGGCTAGGTTGAAAGTGAGGATGGGTAAGTGGGCCTGGGTTGTAAGTGGGGCTAGGTTGAAAGTGGGGCTGGGTTGTAAGTGGGCCTGCAATGTAAGTGGGGCTGGGGTGTAAGTAGGGCTAGGTTGAAAGTGAGGATGGGTAAGTGGGCCTGGGTTGTAAGTGGGGCTAGGTTGAAAGTGGGGCTGGGTTGTAAGTGGGGATAGGCTAGAAGTGGGGGTGGGTTGGAAGTGGAGATAGGCTAGAAGTGGGGATGGGGTGGGGTGGGGTGGATGTTGAACCGCTCTTAGTCTGGGCTCTCCCCTGAGACCTGTTTGCCTTGGGAGCCCCCTACCAGGGGCTACTGCCTCGGACAACATGACTGCCAAGATCACTGAGCCACTCAAACTCCTCCACCACGTTAAGGTGGCGATTCACGGAGGAGAAAAATATTTCACAAACAAATTTGTCAGTGTGTGTGTGGAAGTGGATATAGGTTAGAAGTGGAGATAGACTAGAAGTGGGCCTGGGTTGTAAGTGTGGCTGGGTTGTAAGTGTGGCTGGGTTGTAAGTGTGGCTGGGTTGTAAGTGGGGCTGTGTTGTAAGTGTGGCTGGGTTGTAAGTGGGGCTGTGTTGTAAGTGGGGCTGGGGTGTAAGTAGGGCTAGGTTGAAAGTGAGGATGGGTAAGTGGGCCTGGGTTGTAAGTAGGGCTAGGTTGAAAGTGGGGCTGGGTTGTAAGTGGGGATAGGCTAGAAGTGAAGATAGGCTAGAAGTGTGGCTGGGTTGTAAGTGTGGGTGGGTTGTAAGTGTGGCTGGGTTGTAAGTGGGACTAGGTTGTAAGTGGGCCTGGGTTGTAAGTGGGGCTGGGTTGTAAGTGGGCCTGGGTTGTAAGTGGGCCTGCAATGTAAGTGGGGCTGGGGTCTAAGTGGGGCTGGGGTGTAAGTAGGGCTAGGTTGAAAGTGAGGATGGGTAAGTGGGCCTGGGTTGTAAGTGGGGCTACGTTGAAAGTGGGGCTGGGTTGTAAGTGGGGATAGGCTAGAAGTGGGGATGGGTTGGAAGTGGAGATAGGCTAGAAGTGGGGATGGGGTGGGGTGGGTGTTGAACCGCTCTTAGTCTGGGCTCTCCCCTGTGACCTGTTTGCCTTGGGAGCTCCCTACCAGGGGCTACTCCCTCGGACAACATGACTCCCAAGATCACTGAGCCACTCAAACTCCTCCACCAAGTTAAGGTGGCGATTCACGGAGGAGAAAAATATTTGACACACAAATTTTTGTGTGTGTGTGTGTGTGTGTGTGTGGAAGTGGAGATAGGTTGGAAGTAGAGATAGGTTAGAAGTGGAGATAGGCTAGAAGTGGAGATAGGCTAGAAGTGGGCCTGGGTTGTAAGTGTGGCTGGGTTGTAAGTGTGGCTGGGTTGTAAGTGAGACTAGGTTGTAAGTGGGCCTGGGTTGGAAGTGGGGCTGGGTTGTAAGTGGGCCTGGGTTGGAAGTGGAGATAGGCTAGAAGTGGGGATGGGGTGGGGTGGATGTTGAACCGCTCTTAGTCTGTGCTCTCCCCTGAGACCTGTTTGCCTTGGGATCCCCTACCAGGGGCTACTGACTCGGACAACATGACTCCCAGGATCACTGAGCCACTCAAACTCCTCCACCACGTTAAGGTGGCGATTCACGGAGGAGAAAAATATTTCACACACAAATTTGTGGGTGTGTGTGTGGAAGTGGAGATAGGTTAGAAGTGGAGATAGGTTAGAAGTGGAGATAGGCTAGAAGTGGAGATAGGCTAGAAGTGAAGATAGGCTAGAAGTGTGCCTGAGTTGTAAGTGTGGCTGGGTTGTAAGTGTGGCTGGGTTGTAAGTGGGCCTGGGTTGTAAGTGGGGCTGGGGTCTAAGTGGGGCTGGGGTCTAAGTGGGGCTGGGTTGTAAGTGGGGCTGGGTTGAAAGTGGGGCTGGGTTGTAAGTGAGGATGGGTTGAAAATGGGGCTGGGTTGGAAGTAGAGATAGGTTAGAAGTGGAGATAGGCTAGAAGTGGAGATAGGCTAGAAGTGAAGATAGGCTAGAAGTGTGGCTGGGTTGTAAGTGTGGCTGGGTTGTAAGTGGGCCTGGGTTTAAAATGGGGCTGGGTTGTAAATGGGGATGGGTTGAAAGTGTGGCTGGGTTGTAGGTGGGCCTGGGTTGTAAGTGGGGCTGGGGTCGAAGTGGGGCTGGGTTGAAAGTGGGGATGGGTAAGTGGGCCTGGGTTGTAAGTGGGGCTAGTTTGTAAGTGGGGCTGGGTTGTAAGTGGGGATAGGCTAGAAGTGGGGATGGGTTGGAAGTAGAGATAGGTTAGAAGTGGAGATTGGCTAGAAATGGAGATAGGCTAAAAGTGGGCTTGGGTTGTAAGTGTGGCTGGGTTGTAAGTGTGGCTGGGTTGTAAGTGGGATTAGGTTGTAAGTGGGCCTGGGTTGTAAGTGGGGCTGGGTTGTAAGTGGGCCTGGGTTGTAAGTGGGCCTGCAATGTAAGTGGGGCTGGGGTCTAAGTGGGGCTGGGGTGTAAGTAGGGCTAGGTTGAAAGTGAGGATGGGTAAGTGGGCCTGGGTTGTAAGTGGGGCTAGGTTGAAAGTGGGGCTGGGTTGTAAGTGGGCCTGCAATGTAAGTGGGGCTGGGGTCTATGTTGGGCTGGGGTGTAAGTAGGGCTAGGTTGAAAGTGAGGATGGGTAAGTGGGCCTGGGTTGTAAGTGGGGCTAGGTTGAAAGTGGGGCTGGGTTGTAAGTGGGGATAGGCTAGAAGTGGGGGTGGGTTGGAAGTGGAGATAGGCTAGAAGTGGGGATGGGGTGGGGTGGGGTGGATGTTGAACCGCTCTTAGTCTGGGCTCTCCCCTGAGACCTGTTTGCCTTGGGAGCCCCCTACCAGGGGCTACTGACTCGGACAACATGACTCCCAGGATCACTGAGCCACTCAAACTCCTCCACCACGTTAAGGTGGCGATTCACGGAGGAGAAAAATATTTCACACACAAATTTGTGGGTGTGTGTGTGGAAGTGGAGATAGGTTAGAAGTGGAGATAGGTTAGAAGTGGAGATAGGCTAGAAGTGGAGATAGGCTAGAAGTGAAGATAGGCTAGAAGTGTGCCTGAGTTGTAAGTGTGGCTGGGTTGTAAGTGTGGCTGGGTTGTAAGTGGGCCTGGGTTGTAAGTGGGGCTGGGGTCTAAGTGGGGCTGGGGTCTAAGTGGGGCTGGGTTGTAAGTGGGGCTGGGTTGAAAGTGGGGCTGGGTTGTAAGTGAGGATGGGTTGAAAATGGGGCTGGGTTGGAAGTAGAGATAGGTTAGAAGTGGAGATAGGCTAGAAGTGGAGATAGGCTAGAAGTGAAGATAGGCTAGAAGTGTGGCTGGGTTGTAAGTGTGGCTGGGTTGTAAGTGGGCCTGGGTTTAAAATGGGGCTGGGTTGTAAATGGGGATGGGTTGAAAGTGTGGCTGGGTTGTAGGTGGGCCTGGGTTGTAAGTGGGGCTGGGGTCGAAGTGGGGCTGGGTTGAAAGTGGGGATGGGTAAGTGGGCCTGGGTTGTAAGTGGGGCTAGTTTGTAAGTGGGGCTGGGTTGTAAGTGGGGATAGGCTAGAAGTGGGGATGGGTTGGAAGTAGAGATAGGTTAGAAGTGGAGATTGGCTAGAAATGGAGATAGGCTAGAAGTGGGCTTGGGTTGTAAGTGTGGCTGGGTTGTAAGTGTGGCTGGGTTGTAAGTGGGATTAGGTTGTAAGTGGGCCTGGGTTGTAAGTGGGGCTGGGTTGTAAGTGGGCCTGGGTTGTAAGTGGGCCTGCAATGTAAGTGGGGCTGGGGTCTAAGTGGGGCTGGGGTGTAAGTAGGGCTAGGTTGAAAGTGAGGATGGGTAAGTGGGCCTGGGTTGTAAGTGGGGCTAGGTTGAAAGTGGGGCTGGGTTGTAAGTGGGCCTGCAATGTAAGTGGGGCTGGGGTGTAAGTAGGGCTAGGTTGAAAGTGAGGATGGGTAAGTGGGCCTGGGTTGTAAGTGGGGCTAGGTTGAAAGTGGGGCTGGGTTGTAAGTGGGGATAGGCTAGAAGTGGGGGTGGGTTGGAAGTGGAGATAGGCTAGAAGTGGGGATGGGGTGGGGTGGGGTGGATGTTGAACCGCTCTTAGTCTGGGCTCTCCCCTGAGACCTGTTTGCCTTGGGAGCCCCCTACCAGGGGCTACTGCCTCGGACAACATGACTGCCAAGATCACTGAGCCACTCAAACTCCTCCACCACGTTAAGGTGGCGATTCACGGAGGAGAAAAATATTTCACAAACAAATTTGTCAGTGTGTGTGTGGAAGTGGATATAGGTTAGAAGTGGAGATAGACTAGAAGTGGGCCTGGGTTGTAAGTGTGGCTGGGTTGTAAGTGTGGCTGGGTTGTAAGTGGGGCTGGGTTGTAAGTGTGGCTGGGTTGTAAGTGTGGCTGAGTTGTAAGTGGGCCTGCAATGTAAGTGGGGCTGGGGTCTAAGTGGGGCTGGGGTGTAAGTAGGGCTAGGTTGAAAGTGAGGATGGGTAAGTGGGCCTGGGTTGTAAGTAGGGCTAGGTTGAAAGTGGGGCTGGGTTGTAAGTGGGGATAGGCTAGAAGTGAAGATAGGCTAGAAGTGTGGCTGGGTTGTAAGTGTGGGTGGGTTGTAAGTGTGGCTGGGTTGTAAGTGGGACTAGGTTGTAAGTGGGCCTGGGTTGTAAGTGTGGCTGGGTTGTAAGTGGGCCTGCAATGTAAGTGGGGCTGGGGTTCAAGTGGGGCTGGGGTGTAAGTAGGGCTAGGTTGAAAGTGAGGATGGGTAAGTGGGCCTGGGTTGTAAGTGGGGCTAAGTTGAAAGTGGGCCTGGGTTGTAAGTGGGGCTAGGTTGAAAGTGGGGCTGGGTTGTAAGTGGGGATAGGCTAGAAGTGGGGGTGGGTTGGAAGTGGAGATAGGCTAGAAGTGGGGATGGGGTGGGGTGGGGTGGATGTTGAACCGCTCTTAGTCTGGGCTCTCCCCTGAGACCTGTTTGCCTTGGGAGCCCCCTACCAGGGGCTACTGCCTCGGACAACATGACTGCCAAGATCACTGAGCCACTCAAACTCCTCCACCACGTTAAGGTGGTGATTCACGGAGGAGAAAAATATTTCACAAACAAATTTGTCAGTGTGTGTGTGGAAGTGGATATAGGTTAGAAGTGGAGATAGACTAGAAGTGGGCCTGGGTTGTAAGTGTGGCTGGGTTGTAAGTGTGGCTGGGTTGTAAGTGGGGCTGGGTTGTAAGTGTGCCTGGGTTGTAAGTGTGGCTGGGTTGTATGTGGGCCTGCAATGTAAGTGGGGCTGGGGTCTAAGTGGGGCTGGGGTGTAAGTAGGGCTAGGTTGAAAGTGAGGATGGGTAAGTGGGCCTGGGTTGTAAGTAGGGCTAGGTTGAAAGTGGGGCTGGGTTGTAAGTGGGGATAGGCTAGAAGTGAAGATAGGCTAGAAGTGTGGCTGGGTTGTAAGTGTGGGTGGGTTGTAAGTGTGGCTGGGTTGTAAGTGGGACTAGGTTGTAAGTGGGCCTGGGTTGTAAGTGTGGCTGGGTTGTAAGTGGGCCTGCAATGTAAGTGGGGCTGGGGTCTAAGTGGGGCTGGGGTGTAAGTAGGGCTAGGTTGAAAGTGAGGATGGGTAAGTGGGCCTGGGTTGTAAGTGGGGCTAAGTTGAAAGTGGGGCTGGGTTGTAAGTGGGGATAGGCTAGAAGTGAAGATAGGCTAGAAGTGTGGCTGGGTTGTAAGTGTGGGTGGGTTGTAAGTGTGGCTGGGTTGTAAGTGGGCCTGGGTTTAAAATGGGACTGGGTTGTAAGTGGGTCTGGGTTGTAAGTGGGCCTGGGTTGTAAGAGGGCCTGGGTTGTAAGTGGGCCTGGGTTGTAAGAGGGCCTGAGGTGTAAGTGGGCCTGGGTTGTAAATGGAGCTGGGGTCTAAGTGGAGCTGGGGTCTAAGTGGGGCTGGGGTGTAAGTGGGGCTGGGTTGAAAGTGGGGCTGGGTTGTAAGTGGGGATGGGTTGTAAGTGGGCCTGCAATGTAAGTGGGGCTGGGGTCTAAGTGGGGCTGGGGTGTAAGTAGGGCTAGGTTGAAAGTGAGGATGGGTAAGTGGGCCTGGGTTGTAAGTGGGGCTAGGTTGAAAGTGGGGCTGGGTTGTAAGTGGGGATAGGCTAGAAGTGGGGATGGGGTGGGGTGGGGTGGATGTTGAACCGCTCTTAGTCTGGGCTCTCCCCTGAGACCTGTTTGCCTTGGGAGCCCCCTACCAGGGGCTACTGCCTCGGACAACATGACTGCCAAGATCACTGAGCCACTCAAACTCCTCCACCACGTTAAGGTGGCGATTCACGGAGGAGAAAAATATTTCACAAACAAATTTGTCAGTGTGTGTGTGGAAGTGGATATAGGTTAGAAGTGGAGATAGACTAGAAGTGGGCCTGGGTTGTAAGTGTGGCTGGGTTGTAAGTGTGGCTGGGTTGTAAGTGGGGCTAGGTTGTAAGTGTGGCTGGGTTGTAAGTGGGGCTGGGTTGTAAGTGGGCCTGGGTTGTAAGTGTGGCTGGGTTGTAAGTGGGCCTGCAATGTAAGTGGGGCTGGGGTCTACGTGGGGCTGGGGTGTAAGTAGGGCTAGGTTGAAAGTGAGGATGGGTAAGTGGGCCTGGGTTGTAAGTAGGGCTAGGTTGAAAGTGGGGCTGGGTTGTAAGTGGGGATAGGCTAGAAGTGAAGATAGGCTAGAAGTGTGGCTGGGTTGTAAGTGTGGGTGGGTTGTAAGTGTGGCTGGGTTGTAAGTGGGACTAGGTTGTAAGTGGGCCTGGGTTGTAAGTGTGGCTGGGTTGTAAGTGGGCCTGCAATGTAAGTGGGGCTGGGGTTCAAGTGGGGCTGGGGTGTAAGTAGGGCTAGGTTGAAAGTGAGGATGGGTAAGTGGGCCTGGGTTGTAAGTGGGGCTAAGTTGAAAGTGGGCCTGGGTTTAAAATGGGCCTGGGTTGTAAGTGGGGCTGGGTTGTAAGTGGGGCTGGGGTCTAAGTGGGGCTGGGGTCTAAGTGGGGCTGGGTTGTAAGTGGGGCTGGGTTGAAAGTGGGGCTGGGTTGTAAGTGAGGATGGGTTGAAAATGGGGCTGGGTTGGAAGTAGAGATAGGTTAGAAGTGGAGATAGGCTAGAAGTGGAGATAGGCTAGAAGTGAAGATAAGCTAGAAGTGTGGCAGGGTTGTAAGTGTGGCTGGGTTGTAAGTGGGCCTGGGTTTAAAATGGGGCTGGGTTGTAAATGGGGATGGGTTGAAAGTGTGGCTGGGTTGTACGTGGGCCTGGGTTGTAAGTGGGGCTGGGGTCTAAGTGGGGCTGGGTTGAAAGTGGGGATGGGTAAGTGGGCCTGGGTTGTAAGTGGGGCTAGTTTGTAAGTGGGGCTGGGTTGTAAGTGGGGATAGGCTAGAAGTGGGGAAGGGTTGGAAGTAGAGACATGTTAGAAGTGGAGATAGGCTAGAAATGGAGATAGGCTAGAAGTGGGCTTGGGTTGTAAGTGTGGCTGGGTTGTAAGTGGGATTAGGTTGTAAGTGGGCCTGGGTTGTAAGTGGGGCTGGGTTGTAAGTGGGCCTGGGTTGTAAGTGGGCCTGCAATGTAAGTGGGGCTGGGGTCTAAGTGGGGCTGGGGTGTAAGTAGGGCTAGGTTGAAAGTGAGGATGGGTAAGTGGGCCTGGGTTGTAAGTGGGGCTAGGTTGAAAGTGGGGCTGGGTTGTAAGTGGGCCTGCAATGTAAGTGGGGCTGGGGTGTAAGTAGGGCTAGGTTGAAAGTGAGGATGGGTAAGTGGGCCTGGGTTGTAAGTGGGGCTAGGTTGAAAGTGGGGCTGGGTTGTAAGTGGGGATAGGCTAGAAGTGGGGGTGGGTTGGAAGTGGAGATAGGCTAGAAGTGGGGATGGGGTGGGGTGGGGTGGATGTTGAACCGCTCTTAGTCTGGGCTCTCCCCTGAGACCTGTTTGCCTTGGGAGCCCCCTACCAGGGGCTACTGCCTCGGACAACATGACTGCCAAGATCACTGAGCCACTCAAACTCCTCCACCACGTTAAGGTGGCGATTCACGGAGGAGAAAAATATTTCACAAACAAATTTGTCAGTGTGTGTGTGGAAGTGGATATAGGTTAGAAGTGGAGATAGACTAGAAGTGGGCCTGGGTTGTAAGTGTGGCTGGGTTGTAAGTGTGGCTGGGTTGTAAGTGTGGCTGGGTTGTAAGTGGGGCTGTGTTGTAAGTGTGGCTGGGTTGTAAGTGGGGCTGGGTTGTAAGTGGGGCTGGGTTGTAAGTGGGCCTGGGTTGTAAGTGTGGCTGGGTTGTAAGTGGAATTAGGTTGTAAGTGGGCCTGGGTTGTAAGTGGGGCTGGGTTGTAAGTGGGCCTGGGTTGTAAGTGGGCCTGCAATGTAAGTGGGGCTGGGGTCTAAGTGGGGCTGGGGTGTAAGTAGGGCTAGGTTGAAAGTGAGGATGGGTAAGTGGGCCTGGGTTGTAAGTAGGGCTAGGTTGAAAGTGGGGCTGGGTTGTAAGTGGGGATAGGCTAGAAGTGAAGATAGGCTAGAAGTGTGGCTGGGTTGTAAGTGTGGGTGGGTTGTAAGTGTGGCTGGGTTGTAAGTGGGACTAGGTTGTAAGTGGGCCTGGGTTGTAAGTGTGGCTGGGTTGTAAGTGGGCCTGCAATGTAAGTGGGGCTGGGGTCTAAGTGGGGCTGGGGTGTAAGTAGGGCTAGGTTGAAAGTGAGGATGGGTAAGTGGGCCTGGGTTGTAAGTGGGGCTAAGTTGAAAGTGGGGCTGGGTTGTAAGTGGGGATAGGCTAGAAGTGAAGATAGGCTAGAAGTGTGGCTGGGTTGTAAGTGTGGGTGGGTTGTAAGTGTGGCTGGGTTGTAAGTGGGCCTGGATTTAAAATGGGGCTGGGTTGTAAGTGGGTCTGGGTTGTAAGTGGGCCTGGGTTGTAAGAGGGCCTGGGTTGTAAGTGGGCCTGGGTTGTAAGATGGCCTGGGTTGTAAGTGGGGCTGGGTTGAAAGTGGGGCTGGGTTGTAAGTGGGCCTGGGTTGTAAGTGGGGCTGGGGTCTAAGTGGGGCTGGGGTCTAAGTGGGGCTGGGTTGTAAGTGGGGCTGGGTTGAAAGTGGGGCTGGGTTGTAAGTGAGGATGGGTTGAAAATGGGGCTGGGTTGGAAGTAGAGATAGGTTAGAAGTGGAGATAGGCTAGAAGTGGAGATAGGCTAGAAGTGAAGATAGGCTAGAAGTGTGGCTGGGTTGTAAGTGTGGCTGGGTTGTAAGTGGGCCTTTGTTTAAAATGGGGCTGGGTTGTAAATGGGGATGGGTTGAAAGTGTGGCTGGGTTGTACGTGGGCCTGGGTTGTAAGTGGGGCTGGGGTCTAAGTGGGGCTGGGTTGAAAGTGGGGCTGGGTAAGTGGGCCTGGGTTGTAAGTGGGGCTAGTTTGTAAGTGGGGCTGGGTTGTAAGTGGGGATAGGCTAGAAGTGGGGATGGGTTGGAAATAGAGATAGGTTAGAAGTGGAGATAGGCTAGAAATGGAGATAGGCTAGAAGTGGGCTTGGGTTGTAAGTGTGGCTGGGTTGTAAGTGTGGCTGGGTTGTAAGTGGGATTAGGTTGTAAGTGGGCCTGGGTTGTAAGTGGGGCTGGGTTGTAAGTGGGCCTGGGTTGTAAGTGGGCCTGCAATGTAAGTGGGGCTGGGGTCTAAGTGGGGCTGGGGTGTAAGTAGGGCTAGGTTGAAAGTGAGGATGGGTAAGTGGGCCTGGGTTGTAAGTGGGGCTAGGTTGAAAGTGGGGCTGGGTTGTAAGTGGGGATAGGCTAGAAGTGGGGGTGGGTTGGAAGTGGAGATAGGCTAGAAGTGGGGATGGGGTGGGGTGGGGTGGATGTTGAACCGCTCTTAGTCTGGGCTCTCCCCTGAGACCTGTTTGCCTTGGGAGCCCCCTACCAGGGGCTACTGCCTCGGACAACATGACTGCCAAGATCACTGAGCCACTCAAACTCCTCCACCACGTTAAGGTGGCGATTCACGGAGGAGAAAAATATTTCACAAACAAATTTGTCAGTGTGTGTGTGTGGAAGTGGATATAGGTTAGAAGTGGAGATAGACTAGAAGTGGGCCTGGGTTGTAAGTGTGGCTGAGTTGTAAGTGTGGCTGGGTTGTAAGTGGGGCTGGGTTGTAAGTGGGCCTGGGTTTAAAATGGGGCTGGGTTGTAAGTGGGTCTGGGTTGTAAGTGGGCCTGGGTTGTAAGAGGGCCTGGGTTGTAAGTGGGCCTGGGTTGTAAGAGGGCCTGGGTTGTAAGTGGGCCTGGGTTGTAAATGGAGCTGGGGTCTAAGTGGAGCTGGGGTGTAAGTGGGGCTGGGGTGTAAGTGGGGCTGAGTTGAAAGTGGGGATGGGTAAGTGGGCCTGGGTTGTAAGTGGGGCTAGGTTGTAAGTGGGGCTGGGTTGTAAGTGGGGATAGGCTAGAAGTGGGGATGGGTTGGAAGTGGAGATAGGCTAGAAGTGGGGATGGAGTGGGGTGGATGTTGAACCGCTCTTAGTCTGGGCTCTCCCCTGAGACCTGTTTGCCTTGGGAGCCCCCTACCAGGGGCTACTCCGTCGGACAACATGACTGCCAAGATCACTGAGCCACTCAAACTCCTCCACCAAGTTAAGGTGGCGATTCACGGAGGAGAAAAATATTTGACACTCAAATTTGTGTGTGTGTGTGTGTGTGGAAGTGGAGATAGGTTAGAAGTGGAGATAGGTTGGAAGTAGAGATAGGTTAGAAGTGGAGATAGGCTATAAGTGGAGATAGGCTAGAAGTGGGCCTGGGTTGTAAGTGTGGCTGAGTTGTAAGTGAGAATAGGTTGTAAGTGGGCCTGGGTTGTAAGTGGGCCTGGGTTGTAAGTGGGGCTGGGGTCTAAGTGGGGCTGGGGTGTAAGTGGGGCTAGGTTGAAAGTGGGGATGGGTAAGTGGGCCTGGGTTGTAAGTGGGGCTAGGTTGTAAGTGGGGCTGGGTTGTAAGTGGGCATAGGCTACAAGTGGGGGTGGGTTGGAAGTGGAGATAGGCTAGAAGTGGGGATGGGGTGGGGTGGATGTTGAACCGCTCTTAGTCTGGGCTCTCCCCTGAGACCTGTTTGCCTTGGGATCCCCTACCAGGGGCTACTGCCTCGGACAACATGACTCCCAGGATCACTGAGCCACTCAAACTCCTCCACCACGTTAAGGTGGCGATTCACGGAGGAGAAAAATATTTCACACACAAATTTGTGGGTGTGTGTGTGGAAGTGGAGATAGGTTAGAAGTGGAGATAGGTTAGAAGTGGAGATAGGCTAGAAGTGAAGATAGGCTAGAAGTGTGCCTGAGTTGTAAGTGTGGCTGGGTTGTAAGTGTGGCTGGGTTGTAAGTGGGCCTGGGTTGTAAGTGGGGCTGGGGTCTAAGTGGGGCTGGGGTTTAAGTGGGGCTGGGTTGAAAGTGGGGCTGGGTTGTAAGTGGGGATGGGTTGAAAATGGGGCTGGGTTGGAAGTAGAGATAGGTTAGAAGTGGAGATAGGCTAGAAGTGGAGATAGGCTAGAAGTGAAGATAGGCTAGAAGTGTGGCTGGGTTGTAAGTGTGGCTGGGTTGTAAGTGGGCATGGGTTTAAAATGGGGCTGGGTTGTAAATGGGGATGGGTTGAAAGTGTGGCTGTGTTGTAAGTGGGCCTGGGTTGTAAGTGGGGCTGGGTTGTAAGTGGGGCTGGGTTGTAAGTGGGGCTGGGGTGTAAGTGGGGCAAGGTTGAAAGTGGGGCCTGGGTTGTAAGTGGGCCTGGGTTGTAAGTTGGGCTGGGGTCTAAGTGGGGCTGGGGTGTAAGTGGGGCTGAGTTGAAAGTTGGGATGGGTAAGTGGGCCTGGGTTGTAAGTGGGCCTGGGTTTAAAATGGGGCTGGGTTGTAAATGGGGATGGGTTGAAAGTGCGGCTGGGTTGTAAGTGGGCCTGGGTTGTAAGTGGGGCTGGGGTCTAAGTGGGGCTGGGTTGAAAGTGGGGATGGGTAAGTGGGCCTGGTTTGTAAGTGGGGCTAGTTTGTAAGTGGGGCTGGGTTGTAAGTGGGGATAGGCTAGAAGTGGGGATGGGTTGGAAGTAGAGATAGGCTAGAAATGGGGATGGGGTGGGGTGGATGTTGAACCGCTCTTAGTCTGGGCTCTCCCCTGAGACCTGTTTGCCTTGGGAGCCTGTAACAGGGCCTACTGCCTCGGACAACATGACTCCCAGGATCACTGAGCCACTTTAACTCCTCCACCACGTTAAGGTGGCGATTCACGGAGGAGAAAAATATTTCACACACAAATTTGTGGGTGTGTGTGTGGAAGTGGAGATAGGTTAGAAGTGGAGATAGGTTAGAAGTGGAGATAGGCTAGAAGTGAAGATAGGCTAGAAGTGGGCCTGTGTTGTAAGTGTGGCTGGGTTGTAAGTGGGACTAGGTTGTAAGTTGGCCTGGGTTGTAAATGGGCCTGGGTTGTAAGTGGGGCTGGGTTGTAAGTGTGGCTGTGTTGTAAGTGTGGCTGGGTTGTAAGTGAGACTAGGTTGTAAGTGGGCCTGGGTTGTAAGTGGGGCTGGGTTGTAAGTGGGCCTGGGTTGTAAGTGGGCCTGGGTTGTAAGTGGGGCTTGGGTCTAAGTGGGGCTGGGGTGTAAGTGGGGCTAGGTTGAAAGTGGGGATGGGTAAGTGGGCCTGGGTTGTAAGTGGGGCTAGGTTGTAAGTGGGGCTGGGTTGTAAGTGGGGATAGGCTACAAGTGGGGGTGGGTTGGAAGTGGAGATAGGCTAGAAGTGGGGATGGGGTGGGGTGGATGTTGAACCGCTCTTAGTCTGGGCTCTCCCCTGAGACCTGTTTGCCTTGGGATCCCCTACCAGGGGCTACTGACTCGGACAACATGACTCCCAGGATCACTGAGCCACTCAAACTCCTCCACCACGTTAAGGTGGCGATTCACGGAGGAGAAAAATATTTCACACACAAATTTGTGGGTGTGTGTGTGGAAGTGGAGATAGGTTAGAAGTGGAGATAGGTTAGAAGTGGAGATAGGCTAGAAGTGAAGATAGGCTAGAAGTGTGCCTGAGTTGTAAGTGTGGCTGGGTTGTAAGTGTGGCTGGGTTGTAAGTGGGCCTGGGTTGTAAGTGGGGCTGGGGTCTAAGTGGGGCTGGGTTGAAAGTGGGGCTGGGTTGTAAGTGAGGATGGGTTGAAAATGGGGCTGGGTTGGAAGTAGAGATAGGTTAGAAGTGGAGATAGGCTAGAAGTGGAGATAGGCTAGAAGTGAAGATAGGCTAGAAGTGTGGCTGGGTTGTAAGTGTGGCTGGGTTGTAAGTGGGCCTGGGTTTAAAATGGGGCTGGGTTGTAAATGGGGATGGGTTGAAAGTGTGGCTGGGTTGTACGTGGGCCTGGGTTGTAAGTGGGGCTGGGGTCGAAGTGGGGCTGGGTTGAAAGTGGGGATGGGTAAGTGGGCCTGGGTTGTAAGTGGGGCTAGTTTGTAAGTGGGGCTGGGTTGTAAGTGGGGATAGGCTAGAAGTGGGGATGGGTTGGAAGTAGAGATAGGTTAGAAGTGGAGATTGGCTAGAAATGGAGATAGGCTAGAAGTGGGCTTGGGTTGTAAGTGTGGCTGGGTTGTAAGTGTGGCTGGGTTGTAAGTGGGATTAGGTTGTAAGTGGGCCTGGGTTGTAAGTGGGGCTGGGTTGTAAGTGGGCCTGGGTTGTAAGTGGGCCTGCAATGTAAGTGGGGCTGGGGTCTAAGTGGGGCTGGGGTGTAAGTAGGGCTAGGTTGAAAGTGAGGATGGGTAAGTGGGCCTGGGTTGTAAGTGGGGCTAGGTTGAAAGTGGGGCTGGGTTGTAAGTGGGCCTGCAATGTAAGTGGGGCTGGGGTCTATGTGGGGCTGGGGTGTAAGTAGGGCTAGGTTGAAAGTGAGGATGGGTAAGTGGGCCTGGGTTGTAAGTGGGGCTAGGTTGAAAGTGGGGCTGGGTTGTAAGTGGGGATAGGCTAGAAGTGGGGGTGGGTTGGAAGTGGAGATAGGCTAGAAGTGGGGATGGGGTGGGGTGGGGTGGATGTTGAACCGCTCTTAGTCTGGGCTCTCCCCTGAGACCTGTTTGCCTTGGGAGCCCCCTACCAGGGGCTACTGCCTCGGACAACATGACTGCCAAGATCACTGAGCCACTCAAACTCCTCCACCACGTTAAGGTGGCGATTCACGGAGGAGAAAAATATTTCACAAACAAATTTGTCAGTGTGTGTGTGGAAGTGGATATAGGTTAGAAGTGGAGATAGACTAGAAGTGGGCCTGGGTTGTAAGTGTGGCTGGGTTGTAAGTGTGGCTGGGTTGTAAGTGGGGCTGGGTTGTAAGTGTGCCTGGGTTGTAAGTGTGGCTGGGTTGTAAGTGGGCCTGCAATGTAAGTGGGGCTGGGGTCTAAGTGGGGCTGGGGTGTAAGTAGGGCTAGGTTGAAAGTGAGGATGGGTAAGTGGGCCTGGGTTGTAAGTAGGGCTAGGTTGAAAGTGGGGCTGGGTTGTAAGTGGGGATAGGCTAGAAGTGAAGATAGGCTAGAAGTGTGGCTGGGTTGTAAGTGTGGGTGGGTTGTAAGTGTGGCTGGGTTGTAAGTGGGACTAGGTTGTAAGTGGGCCTGGGTTGTAAGTGTGGCTGGGTTGTAAGTGGGCCTGCAATGTAAGTGGGGCTGGGGTCTAAGTGGGGCTGGGGTGTAAGTAGGGCTAGGTTGAAAGTGAGGATGGGTAAGTGGGCCTGGGTTGTAAGTGGGGCTAAGTTGAAAGTGGGGCTGGGTTGTAAGTGGGGATAGGCTAGAAGTGAAGATAGGCTAGAAGTGTGGCTGGGTTGTAAGTGTGGGTGGGTTGTAAGTGTGGCTGGGTTGTAAGTGGGCCTGGGTTTAAAATGGGGCTGGGTTGTAAGTGGGTCTGGGTTGTAAGTGGGCCTGGGTTGTAAGAGGGCCTGGGTTGTAAGTGGGCCTGGGTTGTAAGAGGGCCTGGGTTGTAAGTGGGCCTGGGTTGTAAATGGAGCTGGGGTCTAAGTGGAGCTGGGGTGTAAGTGGGGCTGGGGTGTAAGTGGGGCTGAGTTGAAAGTGGGGATGGGTAAGTGGGCCTGGGTTGTAAGTGGGGCTAGGTTGTAAGTGGGGCTGGGTTGTAAGTGGGGATAGGCTAGAAGTGGGGATGGGTTGGAAGTGGAGATAGGCTAGAAGTGGGGATGGGGTGGGGTGGCTGTTGAACCGCTCTTAGTCTGGGCTCTCCCCTGAGACCTGTTTGCCTTGGGAGCCCCCTACCAGGGGCTACTCCCTCGGACAACATGACTCCCAAGATCACTGAGCCACTCAAACTCCTCCACCAAGTTAAGGTGGCGATTCACGGAGGAGAAAAATATTTGACACTCAAATTTGTGTGTGTGTGTGTGTGTGTGGAAGTGGAGATAGGTTAGAAGTGGAGATAGGTTGGAAGTAGAGATAGGTTAGAAGTGGAGATAGGCTAGAAGTGGAGATAGGCTAGAAGTGGGCCTGGGTTGTAAGTGTGGCTGGGTTGTAAGTGTGGCTGAGTTGTAAGTGAGACTAGGTTGTAAGTGGGCCTGGGTTGTAAGTGGGGCTGGGTTGTAAGTGGGCCTGGGTTGTAAGTGGGCCTGGGTTGTAAGTGGGGCTGGGCCTAAGTGGGGCTGGGGTGTAAGTGGGGCTAGGTTGAAAGTGGGGATGGGTAAGTGGGCCTGGGTTGTAAGTGGGGCTAGGTTGTAAGTGGGGATAGGCTACAAGTGGGGGTGGGTTGGAAGTGGAGATAGGCTAGAAGTGGGGATGGGGTGGGGTGGATGTTGAACCGCTCTTAGTCTGGGCTCTCCCCTGAGACCTGTTTGCCTTGGGATCCCCTACCAGGGGCTACTGCCTCGGACAACATGACTCCCAGGATCACTGAGCCACTCAAACTCCTCCACCACGTTAAGGTGGCGATTCACGGAGGAGAAAAATATTTCACACACAAATTTGTGGGTGTGTGTGTGGAAGTGGAGATAGGTTAGAAGTGGAGATAGGTTAGAAGTGGAGATAGGCTAGAAGTGAAGATAGGCTAGAAGTGTGCCTGAGTTGTAAGTGTGGCTGGGTTGTAAGTGTGGCTGGGTTGTAAGTGGGCCTGGGTTGTAAGTGGGGCTGGGGTCTAAGTGGGGCTGGGGTCTAAGTGGGGCTGGGTTGAAAGTGGGGCTGGGTTGTAAGTGAGGATGGGTTGAAAATGGGGCTGGGTTGGAAGTAGAGATAGGTTAGAAGTGGAGATAGGCTGGAAGTGGAGATAGGCTAGAAGTGAAGATAGGCTAGAAGTGTGGCTGGGTTGTAAGTGTGGCTGGGTTGTAAGTGGGCCTGGGTTTAAAATGGGGCTGGGTTGTAAATGGGGATGGGTTGAAAGTGTGGCTGGGTTGTACGTGGGCCTGGGTTGTAAGTGGGGCTGGGGTCTAAGTGGGGCTGGGTTGAAAGTGGGGCTGGGTAAGTGGGCCTGGGTTGTAAGTGGTGCTAGTTTGTAAGTGGGGCTGGGTTGTAAGTGGGGATAGGCTAGAAGTGGGGATGGGTTGGAAGTAGAGATAGGTTAGAAGTGGAGATAGGCTAGAAATGGAGATAGGCTAGAAGTGGGCTTGGGTTGTAAGTGTGGCTGGGTTGTAAGTGTGGCTGGGTTGTAAGTGGGATTAGGTTGTAAGTGGGCCTGGGTTGTAAGTGGGGCTGGGTTGTAAGTGGGCCTGGGTTGTAAGTGGGCCTGCAATGTAAGTGGGGCTGGGGTCTAAGTGGGGCTGGGGTGTAAGTAAGGCTAGGTTGAAAGTGAGGATGGGTAAGTGGGCCTGGGTTGTAAGTGGGGCTAGGTTGAAAGTGGGGCTGGGTTGTAAGTGGGCCTGCAATGTAAGTGGGGCTGGGGTCTAAGTGGGGCTGGGGTGTAAGTAGGGCTAGGTTGAAAGTGAGGATGGGTAAGTGGGCCTGGGTTGTAAGTGGGGCTAGGTTGAAAGTGGAGCTGGGTTGTAAGTGGGGATAGGCTAGAAGTGGGGGTGGGTTGGAAGTGGAGATAGGCTAGAAGTGGGGATGGGGTGGGGTGGGGTGGATGTTGAACCGCTCTTAGTCTGGGCTCTCCCCTGAGACCTGTTTGCCTTGGGAGCCCCCTACCAGGGGCTACTGCATCGGACAACATGACTGCCAAGATCACTGAGCCACTCAAACTCCTCCACCACGTTAAGGTGGCGATTCACGGAGGAGAAAAATATTTCACAAACAAATTTGTCAGTGTGTGTGTGGAAGTGGATATAGGTTAGAAGTGGAGATAGACTAGAAGTGGGCCTGGGTTGTAAGTGTGGCTGGGTTGTAAGTGTGGCTGGGTTGTAAGTGGGGCTGGGTTGTAAGTGTGCCTGGGTTGTAAGTGTGGCTGGGTTGTAAGTGGGCCTGCAATGTAAGTGGGGCTGGGGTCTAAGTGGGGCTGGGGTGTAAGTAGGGCTAGGTTGAAAGTGAGAATGGGTAAGTGGGCCTGGGTTGTAAGTAAGGCTAGGTTGAAAGTGGGGCTGGGTTGTAAGTGGGGATAGGCTAGAAGTGAAGATAGGCTAGAAGTGTGGCTGGGTTGTAAGTGTGGGTGGGTTGTAAGTGTGGCTGGGTTGTAAGTGGGACTAGGTTGTAAGTGGGCCTGGGTTGTAAGTGTGGCTGGGTTGTAAGTGGGCCTGCAATGTAAGTGGGGCTGGGGTCTAAGTGGGGCTGGGGTGTAAGTAGGGCTAGGTTGAAAGTGAGGATGGGTAAGTGGGCCTGGGTTGTAAGTGGGGCTAGGTTGTAAGTGGGGCTGGGTTGTAAGTGGGGATAGGCTAGAAGTGGGGATGGGTTGGAGGTAGAGATAGGCTAGAAATGGGGATGGGGTGGGGTGGATGTTGAACCGCTCTTAGTCTGGGCTCTCCCCTGAGACCTGTTTGCCTTGGGAGCCCCCTACCAGGGGCTACTGCCTCGGACAACATGACTCCCAAGATCACTGAGCCACTTAAACTCCTCCACCACGTTAAGGTGGCGATTCACGGAGGAGAAAAATATTTCACACACAAATTTGTCGGTGTGTGTGTGGAAGTGGATATAGGTTAGAAGTGGAGATAGGCTCGAAGTGGAGAAACCAGTTTACCAGTTGTACACAGGTAAAGAGCCTAAATAAATTACTGTACTGAGACATGTTGTCCACCTGGCCAACTGATATTACAACCATCATTATGTATATACAATAGGCTATGTAGCCAGACCCAGACATACATTATACATCAAGCTTGTTGACATTTATCACACTCAGATAAAATATTTACCTTGACAGACAATCCGTTGAACTTGAAGATCTGAAGACTGAACTCGTGAACTGTTTTTTGATTCGTGGAGAAAGTATTTTGAGTATTTTAAAAACAAAATTACTCCACTCTAAAGTATTTTGGTACAAATTACGTTCATTTTTTATCGGCCCTATCAAATACAAATTACAAAACACTCAAAAGTAATTGAAATACGTATTTCAAATACAAGTAATATAAATACTGCCCATCTCTGGTTGTAAGTGGGGCTGAGTTGAATTTAAGATCTTACCTATAGCAAAGTAGATCAAAGCCACACCCACATCAAAGGCAGTTAATTCCGACGTCAAAGGCAACGTTGCGAAGGGTGTGGTCACGTGACCACACTTGGTCACATGACTTCTCTAAACTATAAAAACTGCAACGTCATCATCGAAGGCTGTAGAATGTCAACATAATCTTTTGACTTCCGGTTGTAAATGTAGCGATTTCTATTAGCTATTCTGTAGTTTAACCAAGCTTCCTTCCCAGAACTTTGACAAAATATCACTTTAAGATTTAACTTAAAGCCCCCGTCTAAAAATGAGTAACTATAAGAGTACTAAACAAGGTGACGGTGCACAAACTGTAGCTATGCGTGCAGCCACGAGCGCAGCGGGTAAGCTAGCAGCGTTTTCAGCTAACAGCCCTCAGACAGCGACAAAAATACCTGAAGAAAAGACAACCTCTGCTCTCATCTCGATGGATCAACTGAAAGGGCATGCAGACCCGGACTAGAAAGAATGACTGCTGACGGGCATTGGAGACCCGTCAGCTGGCACGTAACGTTACACATTATGGAGGATGAGTATGTAGCTAGCTTTACTGCTAGCAAGTCACTAACTAGAGGTCCTGAGACGGCGCACGCCACGGCGTAGAGATAGGTTAGAAGTGGAGATATCAACAAGAAAATATTCATCACATATGAATAGCATCACACATTAGGCCTATGTATACTATAAAAGAAAAATATAGAATTAAAACCAGTTGTACACAGGTAAAGAACCTAAATAAATTACTGTACTGAGACATGTTGTCCATCTGGCCAACTGATATTATAACCATCACCATGTATATACAATAGGCTATGTAGCCAGACCCAGACATACATTATACATCAAGCTAGTTGACATTTATCACACTCAGATAAAATATTTACCTTGACAGACAATCCGTTGAACTTGAAGATCTGAAGACTGAACTCGTGAACTGTTTTTTGATTCGTGGAGAAAGTATTTTGAGTATTTTAAAAACAAAATTACTCCACTCTAAAGTATTTTGTTACAAATTACGTTCATTTTTTATCGGCCCTATCAAATACAAATTACAAAACACTCAAAAGTAATTGAAATACGTATTTCAAATACAAGTAATATAAATACTGCCCTTCTCTGGTTGTAAGTGGGGCTGAGTTGAATTTAAGATCTTACCTATAGCAAAGTAGATCAAAGCCACACCCACATCAAAGGCAGTTAATTCCGATGTCAAAGGCAACGTTGCGAAGGGTGTGGTCACGTGACCACACTTGGTCACATGACTTCTCCAGACTATAAAAACTGCAACGTCATCATCGAAGGCTGTAGAATGTCAACATCATTTTTTGACTTCCGGTTGTAAATGTAGCGATTTCTATTAGCTATTCTCTAGTTTAACCAAGCTTCCTTCCCAGAACTTTGACAAAATATCACTTTAAGATTTAACTTAAAGTCCCCGTCTAAAAATGAGTAACTATAAGAAGAGAGGATTTAGTGATGGAAATATCTCTGATCATGTTGAGACTTCAAAGACTGGGAATAATTGTTAAATTTTGTTGGGTTCCTGCTCATGTAGGAGTGGAGGGCAATGAGAGAGCAGATATGATTGCAAAGAGAGCACTAAAACTAAAAGAAGAGCAAATATTGAATATTCCTTTTGGGAAGAGGGAAGCCAAAGCATTAATAAGAGAGGCAGTACGGGATTTATGGCAGAAGAAGTGGGACAATGACAACAAAGGAAGACATTATTATAACGTTCAAAAATCCATAAATGTGAAGACATACAAAGGGAAGTATAGAAGAGAGGAGGTAATAATATCGAGGTTAAGATTCGGACATACAGGACTTAACTCAACGCTGTATTTAATGTCAAAAAGGGATTCAGATAAGTGTACTGTTTGTAATGTCACTGAAGACGTGGAGCATGTTATCCTAAAATGTCGAAGATACAATTCAGAAAGGAACATCTTGAAGCAAAAAATTTGTCAATTGGGACGGAGGTGGAGTTTGGAGGGAGTTCTTGTAGTGGACGAAGAATGGCGTGAGTGTTGCAGGGCACTATTGAGATTTCTTAAAGAAACGGGATTAGACCGTAGAATTTAGTTGTTAGCAGGTGTTGATTAGGTAAATATTATTAGTAGTATTATGTATTTATTTATTTATGTGTTTGAATTTATTTAATTATTTTTTTTAATTATTTTTTTATTATTATTTATTTATTTATTTTTTAAGAACAGTAATGAAACTTTTACTCTGAAACTGCACACTCCGGTACAGTAGGTGGCGGTATGCACCTATTCAAGTTGGTTGCGACCCGCCAATCAAATTTAAAGAAGAAGAAGAAGAAGAGTAACTATAAGAGTACTAAACAAGGTGACGGTGCACAAACTGTAGCTACGCGTGCAGCCACGAGCGCAGCGGTTAAGCTAGCAGCGTTTTCAGCTAACAGCCCTCAGACAGCGACAAAAATACCTGAAGAAAAGACAACCTCTGCTCTCATCTCGATGGATCAACTGAAAGGGCGTGCAGACCCGGACTAGAAAGAATGACTGCTGACGGGCATTGGAGACCCGTCAGCTGGCACGTAACGTTACACATTATGGAGGATGAGTATGTAGCTAGCTTTACTGCTAGCAAGTCACTAACTAGAGGTCCTGAGACGGCGCACGCCACGGCGTTACCTCCGTTGTAAATAGAGCGACCCAGGAGACAGTTTGCTAACTAGCGGTTATATGATAGCGACAATGTTTGATGACCATGTATCTGTTCATATGAGTGGAGCGAATGTAAATGTTTTATATCAGCCATGTTCTCCTGAAGGATAATCTGTGTGTTTTGTTTTTTTACATGAATGAATGGCTGAGAGGTTTGTATTAATACGAGTACATTGTTTGCATCTTGTAATAAATATTGATGTTGAGAAGATAACAGACTTGTGGGTTTTGAGGCACTGATGGTCTTTCAATGTAATTCATAAATGCTTTGTAAGGCATAGATAGTCCTCACTTTAGATGAGGTCACACAAAATACTTAATAAATGACTATTAACTACCTGAATTAATAATGAATTGCAGTATTAATATGCATTTATAGTCCCTAACATTAGTTCATATCTAAATCTCTCTATATATATGTGTGTGTATATATATATATATATATATATATATATATGTTTATGTATATATATATGTGTGTATATATATATGTATATATACGTGTATATATATATATATGTGTATATATACGTATATATATGTATGTGTATATATATATATGTATATATATATGTATGTATATATATGTGTATATATATATACGTATATGTGTATATACATATATATATATGTATATATATATACGTATATGTGTATATACATATATATATGTGTATATACATATATATATATGTATATATATATATATACATATATGTATATATATATATGTATATACATATATATATGTATACATATATATATATATATATATACATATATATATGTATGCATGAATAATGTACATCTAAATAAATTCTTAATCATAGATAGATACTAACTTTATTGATCCCGCGAGGGGAAATTATTTTGTTACAAGCAGCAATAGGTTACAGAGCAGCAATAGGTCACAGGTAAAAAATCTTATTATATATAAAGAAAAAAGAAAAAGAAAAATACACATCACAATATATACAATTATAATATAGTAAAGATGTTATATAACAAATGCACACTATATACACAGTGAATAGAACAGAATAATATTAAATCAACTAAATAAACAGTAGTGCAGAGGTTTAACGATTTGATTTGGCCCAAGGTGATTTATTGTACAGTCTTATAGTGGTAGGCAGGAATGTTCTCCTGTACCTGTCCTTATGACAGCGGAGCTGGATCATTCTGTTGGAGAAAGTGCTCCGCTGTCCCTGCAGTAGGTGGTGGAGAGGGTGGTCCTGGTTATCCAATATGGATAATAGTTTCTTCAGTGTCCTCCTCTCCACCACCTGTTCCAGATAGTCTTGTTTACAGCCGATGATGGAGCCGGCCTTCTTAACCAGTTTGTTAAGTCTGTTGGTGTCTCCGGCTCCAATACTGCTCCCCCAGCAGACTACGGCGAAGTAAAGTGCACTGGCCACAACAGACTGATAGAACATCTCCAACATCTTGCTGCACACGTTGAAGGATCGAAGTTTCCTCAAGAAAAAGAGTCGACTTATCCCCTTCTTGTACACAGCGTTGATGTTGGCCTTCCAGCTCAGTCTGCTGTCGATGGAGACACCCAGGTACTTGTACTCCTTCACCATGTCCACGTCCTCTCCCAGAACTCTCAGTGGCTGTGGAGCCGTCGTCCTCCTCCCGAAGTCGACCACCATCTCTCTGGTCTTGGCCACGTTCAGAAGCAGGTGATTTCTACCGGCCCACTCCACAAAGTCACCCACTACTGCCCTGTACTCCTCCTCCCGTCCGTCCCTTATACACCCGACCACTGCAGAGTCATCAGAGAACTTCTGCAGATGGCATGACCACGAGTTGTACTGGAAGTCAGTGGTGTATAAGGTGAACAGGAAGGGAGACAGAACAGTTCCCTGTGGGGCTCCAGTATCACTGACCACCGTATCAGACAGCACACGGCCCAGTCGGACAAACTGTGGTCTGCCTGTGAGGTAGTCAGTGATCCAGGAGACGGTGGACGCGTTAACCCCCACCTCCCGCAGCTTCTCACTCAGTAGCACTCGTTGGATGGTGTTAATTGCACTGGAGAAGTCAAAGAAAGTGATTCTCACAGAGCCACCGGTTCCATCCAGGTGCGACTGAGCTCGTTGCAGCAGGTAGATGATGGCGTCGTCCACTCCCACATGAGGCTGGTATGCAAATTGCAGAGGGTCCAGTGATGATTTCACCTGCGGTCGGAGGTGGGCCAAGACCAGCCTCTCCAGCACCTTCATCACATGGGATGTGAGGGCAACTGGTCGGTAGTCATTGAGGCCAGATGGTGTCGTCTTCTTAGGAACAGGAACCAGGCACGACGTCTTCCACAGCACCGGGACTTCCTCCTGCTTCAGGCTCAGGTTGTAGAGGTGTTGTAGGACATCAGACAGCTGGATGGCGCAGGTCTTCAGGACCCTGGGGCTGATGCCATCAGGTCCCTCAGCCTTTCCTTGGTGGAGTCTCTCCAGCTGTCTTCTAACCTGGCCAGTCGTCACAGAGAGGGGGGGGAGGGTGGTCATGGTGTCGGTGGTGGAAGAGCCCTTTGAAGTAGAGGGCTCATTGTCCGTGCCGCTCACCAGGGGGGAGGGGAGGAGGCAGCCGAGGTGTTTGTGAGGTGAGGTGTGTGGAGGAGACAGATGAGGGCTGTGAGCTAAATCTATTGAAGAAACAGTTTAGCTCGTTGGCCCTCTCCAGGGAGCCCCCTGGTTGTCTCCCTCCAACCTTGAAGCCAGTAATCAGCTTCATCCCGGTCCACACCTCCCTCACATTGTTCTGCTGGAGTTTGGCCTCCAGCTTCCTCCTGTAGGTGTCCTTGCACTCCCTGATCTTCACCTTCAGGTCACGCTGGACTCTCCTGAGCTCATCCCTGTCCCCAGACCTGAAAGCAGCTTTCTTCTTATTAAGAAGTGCTTTCAGGTCACTGGTGATCCATGACTTGTTGTTAGGGAAACAGTGTACAGTCCGGGATGGGATGGTAGTGTGTTCACAGAATTTTATGTATTCTGTGATACAGTCCGTCATGCTGTTGATGTCCTCCCCATGTGGTCCACACAGCACATCCCAATCCGTTGACTCAAAGTAGTCCTGCAGGGCGTCCTTAGCCTCCTGAGACCACCTCCTCACAGTCCTGGTGGTCACAGGCTGCCTCTGTACCAGAGGAACATACCTGGGTGTCAACAGGATCAGGTTGTGATCGGACCTGCCAAGCGGGGGGAGGGCAGTGGTACTGTATGCATCAATGGCATTTGCATACAATAGGTCCAGAGTTGTATTGTTCCGTGTGGGGCAGTCAACATATTGGTGAAAAGTTGGCAGTGCTTTATCCAGGGTGGTGTGATTAAAGTCTCCAGTAATTGCCAAAAATGCACCAGGATGTTGACTCATCAGTCCAGATATAGTGGAGTGGATGGTGTCCACTGCTCTCTCAGCGTCAGCTGATGGAGGTATGTACACAGCCACAACAATGGCGGATGAGAACTCCCTCGGCAAATAGTAAGGACGCATTCCCACGGCTAACAGTTCAATATCCGGGCTACAGAAACGTTCCTTTACACACAGGTGGTCGGGATTGCACCACCTCTCGTTCACATACACTGCAATCCCGCCACCTCTCTTCTTACCGCTCTGTATAACGTCTCTGTCCGCTCGAAAAGTCCTGAAGCCGGGCACCGACGCACTGTGGTCGGGGAAATCCGCGTGCAGCCATGTCTCCGTGAAACACATGACGCTACACTCACGGAAGACCCTCACGGTCTTTACCAGCGCGCCGAGCTCGTCCGTCTTATTTGCCAAAGACCTCACGTTCCCCATTATTATCGCCGGTACCGAAGGTTTGAATATCCTCCTCGAAGCCCTCCGCTTAGCGCCAGACCTACAGCCCCGACGTCTTCTCCGCAGTTCCTTCGGGATCTCAGGCCTGGCGCCGGGCGTCAGCCTCGGCTCACTCAGCGCGATCAGCTGGTCGCGGGAGTAAACAATGGCCCCACTCATTGTGTGTGGCTCTCCGTTACGAAGGGGGAGAAAAGTAACAGAAAGCCACGGAAAAAGTTCGGAAAAAGTTACGGTCCTTTTGTCTGACCGTAAAACCAAACGTTAAGGAAAAGAAAAAACAAAAAGAAGAGGGGAAAGAGTGAAAAAAGACTCAAATTAAAATACACACATGGAGCTGCTGCAACAGGCTGCCGTTGGCACGGCGCCATCTTTCATGGCATCATAGTGTGTAGTTATTATAAAGTGTTACAGAGGAGACTGAAAGTGAGGAAATACTGAAAAAGAAATGTAGTTAACCGATATAGGGAATAAGTAATGAGTGTTAACTTTCATGGGGACACCGGCGTAGACGTTAAAGTATGTTTCACACTGTATCAGGACTATCTCAAAGGCTGAAGGGATAATCCCTCAGGATGTCCGTTACATCCTTTCTAAGACATACTGCACAAAACCTCTTGCCGCTCCAACTATCGTACAACCTGTAGAGTTTGAAATGTGTTGATGACGAAGAGTTTGATTTGCTTACAGTACGTGATAAATTAATCTCATCAGTAAAGTAGAGAAGTATTCCTATTTAATTCAAGAGTTCATAAAAAAATGAATTAAAGGTTCTCCGTATGTAATTCAGAGCATATCTATTGTCTCCGTATGGCTCTCAAAATGGAAACTAAACATTAAGTTTAACACCTTTAAGGATGTTATTTTGATCATTTTAATTTTGAATGAACAAATGAGTGATGGCCACAAAACATTGCTTTATTTAGGTACATTTTTAATGTTAAAAGTCAGTAGGTTCCAAGTACAAATAATTCTCATTGAATGAAAACTGTGTTCATAACCCTTAGTGATGATTATGAATAAACTATGTTTCTCATTGACTTAAAGGGGCTCTCCACCAATTTTACACATGAAGTTAAATTTACTCATCATAAATATTGCAGAGCCAGTGAAAACGGTTGTGTAATGTCGAGGGTTAATGGTTTTTAGGGTTTTATCTCATCTTTTTTTAGACTGTCCTAGTCGACGGTCTGAAGATGTACAGATTTTAAAAATCACTGAGGAAGGCAAATTTGTGATTTGAGGATATATAAGTGACATTTGATTCACTTGGTTGAAAAAATGTGTTAATTATTAATTAATAAAGTTTGTTTTATTCTCAACATGCTGCTGGTGTTTAGAAGCTTAAACTGAATTTCTGGAGCAAGCTGATAACAGACAATTGTGTGTATTTCTTTATCTGTAATAATCAGACTGAATTTGTTCTTCTCTGAATTAATTCATTTTTCAACAAAGCTTGGACTTAATGTCCGAATATTTCAGTTAGTGTAGTTATATGACATAAAAAGAGGAGGACATCAAATTGCACACATCTAAGAAAATGTGAAGGTTAACTGACTATTTCCATTGTGGACTTTAACGTTTTACGGAAAGTTTACATTTGCAAATTTCCCAAATATGAACTTTAAATGATTATTATTATTATCAAGCCTCCAACAACCAAAATAAGTAAACAGTATTGACAATTGCATAATTATTATTAATATGAAAATATTATAGAGCTCATACATGATTTCGTCAATAAAGCTTCTTATAGAAGTGTATCTGTCTTCTTCCAGGCTTCTCACAGTGAACATAAGCCTGGAAATGTATCCAGTGCATCCCCAAGTTTGTTCTTAAAACCTCTGTATGCAGCTTTTCCAATCTGATCCAAGCAATTAGAACAAAGAGAGCCGACGATTGTCTCAGCCCCGCCCCTTGACAGAGACACTAAGTACACGCCCCCTTCATTAAGGCAGAGTACTGTTTGCCTTCCCTTTGTGCTTTTTCACTGCGGTTTAATGTCAGATCAGCAACACTAAACATGTTCTACACAGATGTGAAATACAGTACCTATTCTATGGAAAGAAAGGACAGGATAATAAAAGTGTCTACAAATATTACAGTGTGTGCTGGAACGAGACAGCAAAAGACACGCGCTCAACCCAGTTAGTGAGGGATTCACAATCTGAGGTGAGAAACAGCTCGTCACTGCCTCACCTCACTGTCTCCTCTCTGTTTGAACAGGACATGCGCTAATTCAGCGATTTTGATTATAAAAATGCTTGAAATAATTGGAATCATACAGAAATTACATTTATAGCACAGCTCAGTAGAGAAATATTAATATTTATTTCATTTTAGCATTATTTGTATTTTACTTTTCATCATCACACCCTGACCGCACGTCCCTGCATAGAGCTCTGGGTGAACACAGACGGCTACAGTTTGTACTTCCTGATTCAACAACAACAGGACGTCAGTGATGACAGGAGGAACATCGTGCCAAACGCGCCAAACGCGCCACGTCACTGCAGTCTCATTGCGTCTGTGCATAGACTTTGTATGTAATCTCGTCGCGCGAATAATTCTCGCCGCATTTGGTGTTAACACAGCTGGCAGCCTCGTGGGGAGGGGAGGGGGGCGCTGCGCTCATGTGATTGGTTGAATATGAGGCTGACATCTGATTGGCTACAGATAGGTCCATGTTGAAAAAAACGTATTTGTGAATCCGGCCAGGCAGGGGAGTCTCAAAAACCCACAAACAAATGTGAAGAGATCCACAAACAAATACATACAAATCCACAAACAAATAGAAAACATCCACACACAAATACATACAAATGCAGAAATATATTTGTGAATCGTTCTGCGTGCATTTGTAAATCGAATATATTTGTGAATAGTTCTGTGCGCATTTGTGAATCTTTCTGTTTGCATTTGTGAGTCTTTCTGTTTGCATTTGTGAGTCTTTCTGTTTGCATTTGCAATTATTGAGACTGATCTGACCCCATACGTTAGAGGCTAATTATGAGAGATTAGAGTAGGGCTGCAACTAACGATTATTTTAATAATCGATTAATCTGTTGATTATTTTTTCGATTAATAGATGAATCGGTGGGGAAAAGGCGAGTGAATAAAAACGTGTCTTTAGTCTTGCAAACTATACCACCCCTGCTTTACTACTGTTATTAACGAGCTAATGCTAACAGCCACATAAACACACTTTAATTAAATACACGAGGCCTATTTGCAGGCCTCAGCTAGAATAAAGATAAGAAATACCTAATTAAGTGTATAATTAAATAAAAAAAATAAAAAAAATAAAAAATAATATATTTTTGAGATGAGATAAAATGATGGAACTATCAGAATACATGTTACAGGTTCACATAAGATAAGGATGGAACACAGCACAACTTGGAAAACTCAAAAGCTCGCCCTGGAAAAACAGCACTTTTAGGATATTGTTTTTTGGAAAGTATGGAAATCCAAGACTTTAAATATGCTGAGCTCTTAGAACAACTGATATAGGCTCTATATACACAGCTATACATAGATACAGTGAAACATTTATAAAATATAGAGCATATAAAATTAAAAAACTGATCAAATATTCCAATATTTGAATAAAAAAATATTTTTTAAATTCAAAAACACTCTATATCACTTCTATGTATCACTCCTGATGTTCAATGAATCAAAAGACAGAAGATTTGACCTTTTTTGAGTGTTTTAAGCTCTTTCCAAGCCCTTTTTAGTTGTTTAGTTTAAGGTCAAATACTGCTTCAGATTCAGCCCTTCTCTCTGTTCAGGGCTGTATCTCAGCCCCCCCTTCTCCGATTTTCACCATTGAGACATCCTTCGAACCGTAGGAGCCAATAGAATTGCCTGGAATTGAAAGCTAGATGATTGACAGCACTATTAGCCAATAAAGCTCAAAAACGTCCCATCTCTGAAATCTAATTTGCTGAGCTTCCAACCCTCCCAAGAATCCGAGGAGTGTCGGAGAGACACGAATCGAAAGGATTCACACGGTGCACCAGCAGCTGGACAAACATGCAGTGGAAGTACGGAGATGTTTCATTTTTTCGCTGAGATTCGACCAAAAGTAAGTACAATATTCGATGAAAGCTGTGTGACTTTTTGTGTTCGAAGCTGAATATCTCTGCGATGGTTTACCGGGGAGAGAAATGGAAACTATGTGCGTAATCTCCGTCAGGCGGACATGCTTTTTCATGCTGCATGTTCGTAGGTAGCACGTTGCTAACGGAGTGTAGCAGCTGTTTTCTCCGGTCTGTCCCAGTCATATCGAGTATGATTTATGATATTTTGTTATTTGTTTGCTTGGCTGATGGGAGATGTGTTTGTCTTATGTAGAAGTGACTTAGTTCATGTTGTTCCCAGGACGCTGAGGTTTCTGCAGAACTATAACATCATTATATTCGTTCTTCGTGGGTTCTCTGCCAGTTACTTTTAACACAAAACTCTCTAAGTTTTGATGTACTCTGCGTCCAAATGGGGGACCCTCGGGTGTATAAGTTAATCTATTTACAGACACGGCCGTCATTTCGCGCCGCCACTCTCGTCAGAGCCTTTTCACCAACTTACAGTTTTTCTTGATTGCTTTGACCTGCTTAAAGAAACTGGGATCCACTCGGTTTTCATCGTCACTGTCTCAGCAGAGCACAAGACACCTCTTGCAAATGTGTTAACCCTTTCTCATTGGATTGACACATTTTCCCCACCCTTTTGCAGAACAGTTAACACGGATGTCATTCAAGCAGTCCAAACTCCATTGTTTTAGCTATGGTGACCAAAAAGAAACCATCTGTTCCTAACTATTAGAAACTACCTACATCAGTATGAAATCACTGAAGCACCTGTTTGACACTCCTTCACACAAACCTTCAATTAGCAATCAGTCTGCAGGCCTTAAAAGGTGCAGCGTCTGGGTTGTTCTTTGCCAACATGGATGGAAGAGGTCTAAGGCAGATGAGAGTGAGAGTAAGAGGTAGAGGGGTCCGAGGAAGAGGAGTCCGAGTGCGAGGTGGAGGTATAGTTGGAAGGGCTCAGGTTTCTGATGAAATTCGGGCTATTGGGTTCGGCTATTGGGTTCGGGTTATTGATCACATTATCAATCATGGTCTTTCACTGAGAGAGGCTGGACAAAGAGTCCAACCTGTGCTAAACAGAAACACTGTTGCATCCATTGTCAGAATTTTTCGACAGGAAAACAGGTAATGTTGCTGTACAGTATATACAGAAATATCCTCAGTGATATACTTTATGTAATTGTTTCCTCACTCCCATTACATGTATTCTTTGTAGAATCCAAAGGCTACCATTCTCTGGTGGTAGAGGGAGAACTTTTAGTGCTGAGCAGGAGGCAGCTGTTGTGAACATGGTTGTGGCAAACAATGCCATAAGGCTGCGTGAAATCAGGGCAGCAGTGATCGCAGATCAGGGCATGTTTAGGAACATCAACAACGTGAGTGTGACCACCATTGACCGCATCCTAAGAAGGAATCATATGGCCATGAAGCAGCTCTATACAGTTCCATTTCAAAGGAACTCTGACGTTGTGAAGGAGGCCAGATGCCAATATGTGGAGGTAAGGAAACATTACTACAGTATACTGTAATGCCTTGTCATATCATGCAGTTAGAGTCAACTGGAGTCACTTTTCATTGTCATTTTGCCTTTTTTTACTTAGAGAATAATGGAGCTTGAAGCTGAGGGGCCACATCATGTCTTCATTTATGTTGATGAAGCCGGCTTCAATCTCTGTAAAGTGAGGAGACGTGGAAGGAACCTCATTGGGTACAGGGCCACTATCACAGTTCCAGGACAGAGGGGCGCCAACATAACCATGTGTGCTGCCATCTCCAATGATGGTGTCCTATGCCATATCCCCACTATTGGCCCATACAACACCGAGCGCCTCATAATATTCCTGAATGCACTTCATGACAGGCTGATCCCACCTGAGGAGAGAGGGCTGTTGAGGCCTGGCATGCCACTCTTCATCATTATCTGGGACAATGTGGCGTTCCACCACTCTCGCCTTGTCAATGAGTGGTTTGCAGTACACCCTTGAATGATGATGCAGTTCCTTCCAGCATATTCCCCATTTTTGAATCCCATAGAGGAGTTCTTCAGTGCTTGGAGGTGGAAGGTTTATGATCACCGTCCCTATGAGCAGATGCCCTTGCTGAATGCAATGACTGCTGCTGCCCAAGAAATAGGTGCAGAGGAATGTCAAGGTTGGATAAGGCATGCAAGAAGATTTTTCCCTCGGTGCATTGCAAGAGAGGATATTGAATGTGATGTGGATGAGGCCATGTGGCCCCATCGTCAAGACAGAAGAGACTGAGTATCAATAGTGGCTATTTCTTATACTTTACTGTAATAGATTTTATTTTGGTTTACATGTATTTTGTGTAATATTTATTTATTTTAAAGTATTTCAGTTTTCAGCCACAGTTTGAAAAAAAGAATCAATGGAATCAATAAAATTTGCATCAAAGCATTTCTGATTCTGGATCCAATTCTTTGCAAGAAGGCAAATTTGACAACAAATGGCACTGGCATGAAAGCTACGTACAGTAATTGGCTACAATGACAAGCAATGGTGCACTGATTCGCACTGAGTGCTGTATTTTGTATTTTGTAGTCCACTGTGTAATGGTTGATTGGAAGAGCTCATACACTTGTTTGCAAGTTGTGTTGTTTGAAGGCAAAATTTGCTTTTGTTGCATATTTTAAATGTTTTGGCACGGTTAGAGCCTTTTGCAAACAAAATGTGTCATTTCGACCATGAGTGCCACTGTTTCGGCCTGTGTGTTAACTGTTTTGAACATGTGGAGTTTGAGTTGACTGCTGCATCAAAGCAATCAAGAAAAACTGTAATGCAGGTGATATTAGTCCGCGAGCAGCTGACTGCCGTCCTCTTCCGCAAGGGACGTAGTGCGGTTTCTGCTCGGCTGCTTCTCCGAAACTCGTCTATAGAGGTCGTTCTTCGTCACATGAACTATTTATTACACAATTCCACTGTTTACTGTCGTTCACTGCCCAAAATTGACTCATCCCACACACACCCCAACAGCCCAATGTCTATTGAAATTCCCCTCTGCTAGTCTTCGGGGTGGCTTTCCTGCAAGAAAACAGTTGTTCTTTTTCTGCTGTGGTGTCCAGTTGGCTGTGATTTGGACGTCTAATCATGTCTGTTAAATTTGGTTTAGCTTTGCTGGCTCTCTCCTATCTGACTGCAGCCTCTGATCCAGACTGTGAAGAGCTGCTTAAACCTCTGGGGGATCGAAACCAGGTACGTTGCCCTCAGCATTTACATCCAGCAGATTCAAGTTTTCTTTGTTTTAAAAGGCCACACTGATGGTTTTGCATGATTTTAATCTCACCTAATTATAACTTACATTATTATTGTTTCCTTTTTTTGGTGATGTATTAATGAAACTTAAACATATGAGATTTGAGAGCTCTAAAATGTCTTAATTGAGAGGTCTTCTTTGAGTACAAATTTGCAAATTTGTTTCTGTACATCTGTGTCTAGGTTGCTGGAAAATGGATATTCCATGTAGTAACATCAGACAATGAAGAGCTCCTGAAGGATCTTAGAACTATAAACAGCTCCTGGATCGAACTCTCAACCATTCCTGATAGTGATGACATGATCCTTCGCTGGGGAGACAAAATGTAACTGTTGATCATCTTTTGAAAATGTATGTTCATATTTTTAAGGCAATTAATGCAGAAGGTAGCTGATGAGATCTATATTATGTTTACCTCTCCTTACAAGGGATGGAAAATGTCATACTGGAGGCGTTAACTTCACATTCACTGGAAACTCCACCAAGGTGACATGTAAGTAAATGATGAAACGTATTATCATATATGCTTTAATCCACAGTTACTAGAAATGCGTAACAATATTATAATCTTGTGTTTATGTCTAACAGTTCACTTTAACGCCACTGATCATGAGCATGTTGGGAAGCACCTGGTGGCCTGCCCTGACTGCATCCTCTGGACAGACACAGTGGTTAAAGCGGGAGCTAGAAATGGCAGAAACCTCTACCTCTTCAGTGAGTTCACAGCTGTCTGTAACTGTCAGCTTTTCTGTAATGTGTTGAACTCAAAAACTCAGAGTTTTCAAATGTGTTAACATTAACCACTGCCCTGCAGCAAAGACTGGGAAATTGGATGACCCTTATCTGGAAGTTTTCAAGAAACAGGCTGCGTGCCTCAACTTCCCACCAGAATTTCACTTTGGAGAAACCACAGGTGAGATGCAGATTCACAACTAAACAGACAACACTAAGGAGTACTGTATGTATAATTTATTTAAGGCACTTATCAAATTGATTCCCTCCTTCTGTTTCAGACATGTGTCCTTATGAGAAGGCGGCTGTCACAGATGTAAAGGAGGAAGAACAATAGAGACCTGAAGTTACTCTATGAGCCAAATTTAATTCAAGTATGCTCTCTTAGATGTGTGTAAACTCCCACTACCACTTGTGTGTATCACAGATAGATGTGAAGAGAACACATCTTTTCCATTCTGCAGGGGGATTCAATGTGAGAAGAGAGAGAGAGAGCTTTTTTCAGTTTGTCACTGCCTGAAAGAAAACAGCTACTTAAAGTTATTAATCATGCTAGATTGCTGTGTTAAAGAGAACTAAATACACTGAATTCACACTGAATGCCAGAATTATAAATCATGATGGAGACCACTTGAATGCTTTTTTCTTTCATGCATATAAAGCTCAATAAAAAAAACATGTTTGCATGTGAAAGAGAGATTCTATTATCTTGCAAGAAGAAATCAATAAGGGCACAAGTCCATTTTTAGTTGACCAACGCGTTGGTCAATTCCAAAAAAGGACAAAGGTAAAACTCAGTCTGCCCCGCAACATTGCGAACACATATGATATAACTTGGCTGAATGGAAAAACAATGAATCACCACCTTAACGTGGTGGAGGGGTTTGTGGGCCCCAGTGACCCTGGGAGCAGTGTTGTCAGGAGCAACAGCTCCTGGTAGGGCCTCCCAAGGCAAAGTGTTCTCAGGGGAGAGGCCAGACTAAGAGCGATGGGTAGTGACTGAGAGATCGTGGATACAAGCGGCCGAAATAAGCTTCCTTTGTAGGGTGGCTGGTCTCAGCCTAAGAGTGACAAGGGTACAAGACAGCTCCAGCTAGAGAGGGAGCCTCCTTGCCCATACATGCATACTTCCATAGGTGAGACGTGTAGAAATAGTACCAAAGTTACACAAACGTATGAAAGGTATATAAAAGGTCAAGTTTACATGGAATTGTAAAAATACAAAAGCATATGAAATATGATCATCTGAACACCTGTCAGTATGCTTCTGTCTGTTTGTACTTTCTGGCTCTTGGCATTAATGGCCATCACTGCTAAAATGCTTGTTATAGGAGTCAAAGATGAAAATACTAAGCAGGGCTGTGGACAGGCTGAATGTTTCATTAATGCAACTCTTGTTCTACCTCAACACTAGTCTTTTCTTGTTGTATACTTGTTGGACAGCCCCTTGAAGGATGGAAAGCAACACGTTTACATGGCTGTGAGAAACCTTTGCAGCTCTTTTTCCCAAGAGGAAGAGATAGATGGTAATAACATGGAATATACAGTACTGCATGTGTGTGCGACATAACCTCCCCTCACTGTATCTTTGAAGATTTAATGCAGATCTTTACCAAAGAGCCAAAATATACCCACATACCCAACTCCTACAAAACATTCCACATTGTTTGACAGATATGTGGCCATGAATTGTAATTGGTGATTCATTATCCAATATTCACGATGGCATTTTGCAAACAAACACTAAACAGTTCAATGTGTTTTTGTTTGTCGACCTTAGATAAGGATGTTTTTTTAGATGGAGCTGTCCAGCTGATCAACATCTAGCAAAGAGTGTGCTTGCCAAGCACAATATTATACAAGTGAAAAGTTCCTGAATGGCTCTAGTGTTTCACAGGAAGCACATTAAGTATTTTGTTGAACTGTGACTTAACACATGAAGTATTTTTATCACTGTTAGTAATGATTTTTTTCAATCTACAAAAAAAGAACATGTTATGTAAGCTCTGACATTCCCAGAGGAAACAAAAAGCTATTTGATGTCAAAGACGCTAATGACCATCTTGTGTGTGTTCAACGACTTATTAAACAACGGTATAGTTCTAGAAGGTATTTGTAATGTTTTCAACATTTCAACATTCAACAACACGTGTGTGTGTGTGTGTGTGTGTGTGTGTGTGTGTGTGTGTGTGTGTGTGTGTGTGTGTTTCTTTTTATTGGTTCTGCCTTTGTGCCTGTGTGTGACTCTGTGCAGGGGGGTGTTCACATGCAGGGGTCTTGCTATTCAGACTCTCCCAGCTGGCTGTTATGCAATGGGATAACTAGGACAAGCCCTTGCTGGCTGGATGTGAAAAATGATGGTGTGTGTGTGTGTGTGTGTGTGTGTGTGTGTGTGTGTGTGTGTGTGTGTGTGTGTGTGTGTGTGTGTGTGTGTGTGTGTGTGTGTGGGCCCAGCCCACTGTTTCAGAACACTTCCCCTGGTTGTTTTGAGGAGGCTCTAGCTGGCAGGATCCTTGACATTAGTGTTGCTCTCTGGCTGCCTGCTGTCTCGAGCTATGGATGCACAGCTGGTTATAGCGCTGCTGGCTCTCACCTCCCTGGGTGCTGCATCTGAACCGGACTGCAAAGAGCTGGTTAAGCCTCTGGTACTGGACAGCCACAGCCCTGTGAGTATCAGCAATAATTTATGAGCTGGGGTCATATGTGAACAGGCTTTGTAGCACAGCACTGTGTTAATATAACTTGAATAGCTTTTGTTTTGGTGTAAAGATTAAAATGTGCTACATGGTATTTAAAATTAACACAATTGGTTATTCATTGTATCACTCTTAAGCATAGAAGTACTTGTGCACAAGACAATCTGTTTTATATATTATCTTTGTTTATCATTTTACATTAGTAAAGCTCAGGTATATCCAATATCTCATGCATATTGATGCTTTCTTGTTTATCAAGGCTATGTAGCCTCCAGAAAAAGAACTGTGATATGATGTGCCTTAACCAAAGAACTTTAGATGTTTAGAAGAAATTTCCATTTTTAATTAAATTGCAATTCTTAGCAGAAAACAAACCAAAGTCTTTTATCCTAGGAAATAAACCAATATGAAGTAATTTATAAAACAATCTCCCCACAAGGTCCATTAAGCTGTTTATGAGATTTTGATCATATTGCAAACAAACCTGCAGATCCAGTTGTCATGGGAGTAAACTTTCAATCTCAACAATATGACTCCCTCTAGAAATAAACTGGCAAAATAAAGGAATGATATCTCTGTCTCTTTAAAAACTTTTTTTTTCTTTTAACTCCCTCAAAAAGTATTCTGTTATATTGTAAAATGAAGTATGATCACACTCTTAAACAGATAAGCAGCCCAGTCATGTGAGTGAGTTGTGTGGATGTCTTGCCTCTGTGATTTGTGTCAGATCTATGGGAAGTGGGTGCTCCATGTGGGGTCATGGGACCAGCCTGGCCTGAAGAACGACCTGGAGACGGTGAACAGCTCCTGGGTGGATCTGTCGGCTTCCTCAGACAGCGGAGTCATGTCCATCTACTGGTCCGACCGCCTGTAAGGATACTGCAGACATATTATGTTCCATTTTCGCTCACATACAAATGGTAATGGCTAAGAGTATATATTCAAAGGTAGATGTGGATTGTTACACTTTATCTTGTTTTGATTTTATTATATACAGAAATGAAGATAAATGCCTGCAGGGGTTAGCCAATGCCACCATCTCAGGGATGACCAGTCACACCACTTGTAACTATCTATCAATATCTTTCTGTCACACCCTGACTCATCACTGCTCTTTCTATGCCGTGTCATTTTATGTGGGCGATGCAGCATGCAGCCAAATATAACATTACGAAGGTAAAGGTGGAATTCATAAGAAAATAGTCACAAAAGGTTACACGTACATTATTTTTATATGATGACTAAATTTCAAATAGATGTATGGAAATTAAAGAAAGCCTCATATTCAATATCTTGCATTTTGGGTACATTGATTTGGAAGCCTTGTTTTTCTAATGTGTCACAGTTAATATCAATGGTCACACTTCATATCATGATGGGAAGTACTATGAGACCTGCTCCGACTGCCTCCTGTCCGAAGACACCACCCACCTCCCTGACGGCAAGTCAAAGGGACGATACCTTTTCCTCTTTAGTAAGGCAATTTTTTCCCCCTAAAATTAACTTTATAAAAAATATTTATATGAAAATATTTTATATCTTGATCTTTTGTTTCTTATTTCTGTCCTCTTTCCCCTGGCTTCTCTTCATTCCTACCACCTCACCCTCCCTGTTTTATTCCTCTGGCTTCTCTTTTAAAGCACGTACCGGCACTTTGGAGACATCCGAGTTAGAAACCTTCAAGAAGCAGGCCGAGTGTCTGAAATTCCTCCCAGAGTACCACTTCGGAGGAACAGGTCAGCAGTCAATTACGTTCTGTATTTCATATCAAATAAAATCATCAAAGCACATTATCTTCATGCCACCTTCTTCGCTAATCAGTGATGTTCTCCTATTTCAGATCTGTGTCCAGATGACAGGGCCCCTGCTTTATCTGCTGCAGAGAATACCGAGAATAATAAAACTGATGTTGAGCCTGCTGCAAAGTAAAGCAGAGCAAAGAGATGTCATAGCCCTTTGAAGAGCATGCACCCTGCACATTACTTAATAGTGTTGTAATGTGATCTGCATGCACTGTGGAATAACTTTTCATTAGTTCTGTTACAGTTGGTTTCAGCAGCAGCAATGAGTTCAAGGCCTGTTGGTGTCATGTCATGTTAGATCTGTGGCTATGCGTAGTCTAATGACTGTGTGTCATAATCTAGTTTAAGAAATGTGATATATGAATAGTTAAGCAGATTCTGGCAGGCACAGTAATGGCTGAAAAATCCACTTAAATGCCTCGTTCAAATCAATTTAACAATTTGTAAATAGTTGGTTGTGTGAAGTAAATAAAACAGCTTTACGTCTCCCTCTGTGTTGAGTTCTAGTCATTTATTTCTACCGTTATTCAGGAAAAGTCTTTGGCTTCTGAGCTCCAACATTTTTTTGATCATTTCCAAATAGAAGATGCCTGATACTCTATTAATCCATAGAATCAAGAATAAACGCTCCATCAAAACTACTACACCTCTTCTCAAATGCACCACCGTTCCCAGAAACTTCAACAAAGACTGTTGCTGGGTAACGTCTCTGGTAGGGGGAGAACGACAATGTCAAACTTTTAAACTGTCGCCACAAGGGGTCCACTCAGACCCACAGAGAAATAACCTTCATTCAACTGAAGAAAAGCCACCTCGGGTCCTTTTTAAATGTCTCAACAGTCAGAGACAAGTCTTGGCACTTTGCCTGAGTTCATTCAGGGGCAATGCTACGGGCAACAGAGGACTGTTGAGCTGGCCATTCAACGCTGAACTAAAGAAATCTGCATGGTCTGCATGGTGGTTACCTTTACTGGAAACCCCCTCCTCCCCATTATTAGCACTTGCACAATTACTTTTTTTTTTGTTTGAAAACCCAGAGGGAAAATGAATCAGCGTTAGAGATTTTCTGTTGCAGCTTCAGCGACATCCTCTGCAGTGCTGCTGACTCTCCCTCTTTCCATCTCATCCTCCTCTCTGTCTGATCATGGCTCTGCCTGCTGTTGTATTTCTGTTGGCTCTCATTTCCCTCAGTGCTGCATCTGCACCTGACTGTAAGGACCTGGTCAGACCTTTTATACCAGACGACCCCAAACTGGTAGGTTTTCTCCATCTTATTTATCCCAAAGATATGTGATTTTATTTTAAAAGCATATCTCCAATAAGTACACTCAGACATTTTTAATATATGCATCTTGACTTTTTATGTAAAGGTTTTTGGAAAATGGGTGTATGTGATGGGAGCTGGTGACCCCAAGCCCTACCACAAGGCACTGGAGTCTCTGAAAAGCTCCTGGATAGACTTGTCTCCCACTACTGACAGTCAAGTTGTGACATTACGTTGGGGAGATAACTGCTTGTAAGTTTGGTGAATTAGTTCATTAAATGTTGGGCAGAATCATCCTTAAATATTGTTTCTAGCACAATATTCTAATGGTTAACCTTTTCAAACTGCATGTTAAATGTGTAGCTTGAAAAAACAAAATTCTGTCACTGCATGTTCTCGTTTCTCAGCAATCGGTGTATCTCTGGGGAGGTAAATGCAACAGTCTCAGGCATTGCCACCACATTTCGTAGTAAGTAACATATGAGATGAAGCAGCTTATTTATATAGCATGATATTATCAGGATATATAAGAGCATAGTATAGCCACCACAGCTAGTATCTCCATACAAATAATATTACAGAATAATAAGTCGCTCTGTTTTCCACTTTTAAAGAAAATCTTTCAGACCACAAAGGACATATTCTACAGACTTGCTCTGACTGCCTGCTGTGGACTGACACCTTTCGAAATGGGGACACCACCGGTAGATACATCCTGCAGTTCAGTAAGTTCCTCATTGGTTTAAACACAGTTGGTCAGAGTTTCAAATGTGGTAACTCCTTTTAAAATCTCTCCTTTCTATCAGCGAGAACTGGTAAAAAAGATCCCAAAGATGTTGAAATTTTCCAGAAACAAATCGGGTGTCTGAGCTTCCCAGAGAACTTCCATAGCTACGATGGTAAAACAGGTCAGTGAGACTTCAGTAAACTTTAATGACTGTCGCTAATAACAAAACTGTGCCTGTAAATCTTAACTGGACACTGCAATTCACACACAACTTGCCACAAGATGGAGATGTTGTACTGTAAAATGCAAAATTTAGATACGATTACACATGCCAACATTTTCCATAATGCTGAGGATATGTTTGCTCTCTTCTCCTCTTAAAGTTTTTGTTTTTATGTTTTGTTTCAGAGCTCTGCCCCGATGACAAAGAGAGTGCAGAGTGAGCAGCAATAAAAAAGATGGCGATACAGCAACATAAGTATTAAGCAAAATATGTATAATGTAATAGTTTTGTTTTGATTGAATTATATATGTTATGAATGCCAGTGCAGTTCAATTGATTAATTATTTTACATATATACATGTATACTTATCAAAACCTATAGCAGATTTTTGTCCAACAATAATGCAGCTACTACATAACTTGTAATGTCTTCCAGATTAAAACTATTATTATTAACTGTGTATATCCTATGATTCACTGAAAACAAGAATATGAAACAAAAATATGAAAAGAATGGCAGAATATGTTTTGATATGCTCTCTGTGAAATGAAACAAACACAAAAAGCTAATTGGTTATCCAATAAGCTAGATGTCCAGCACTACCAGGCACTGGGCACACTTTTGTCATCCAACCCAAGCATTTACATTGTTTACATACATAGACTCTGATATATGATACTGTAAGTACAGGTTTGAAAAGTGTCTTAGAAGCAAGCATCCCATGTCCATGTAGTTAAGCCACCAGCCTGCTGTAATGGCTCCCCAGCTCAGTTTGAATGCTCTCCATCTTGCATGACTTGCTGCTGTCTCTTCGCTCGCTGGTTCTTGTACTCTGTGTTCCTGAGCTGCTCTTCACTTGTTCCAGTCGCCGACATCTGAGCAGTGCTGCCACCTGCTTCTGGCACTGAGAGGAGGCAAAGTAATACAGGACTGGATCCAAGCAGCAGCTGAGGCTTCCTACACACATAGAGAGCAGGTAGGCTTGGTAGGAGCTGTCACTGGACTTGTGGGACAGCTGAACGTAGTGAACCATCAGGATGATGTTGGTGGGTGTGAAGCAGACCACAAACACCACCAGCACGACCGCAGCCATCACCACGGCTCGAGTCTTCCTGAAGCGGTTCTCCACATTGGCTGCTGCCAGAGCCTGAATAATACGGACATAACAAACGGCAGTGAAGACAAGAGGGATGAAGAAAAAGACGGAGGAGTAGATGGGGAAGAAGTAAAGATAGTAAGCTTGTAGTTTTTCCATATCCTGCACATCATGGCAGGTGGTGATGCCCAAGTCTGACAAATACATGGTTTGCCCAGAGATGAGGAGAGGGGATACTCCCCCGAGGGCCAACATCCACATGGCAGCACACACGGCTGAAGCTGTCTGAGGGCTGCGCCATGTCAGTGAGTTCATGGGGTAAACCACCGCCAGGAAACGGTCAATACTGATACACGTCATGAGCAGGACTGAGCAATACATGTTGCAGTAGAAAGCTGCTGTGACAACTCTGCACATGAAGGAGCCGTAGATCCAGTTGTTGCCATGATAATGGTAGGCGATCTTGAAGGGAAGGAGCAGGCCGAACAGCAGGTCAGCACATGCCAGGTTCAGCATGTAAATCACCGCCGGTTTCCTGGGACGGACGTGATGCATAAACATCACCATGGCAACAAGGTTGAGGGGCACACTGACGATGAAGACGAGGGTGTAAATGGTGGGAACAAAGCTCGTTGCCAGGCGACCCTGGAGGAAACCTTTAGTTTCCTCTGAGACAAAATAGTGCTTCTGGGGATGGCGGTGGGGACTGTGTCTTTTCACCGGCTCCTGCTCCGACCCGGAGCCAGACCCCTCGTCATCCCTCAAACTGTCCAACACAGACAGGTCAATGTAGTCCACAGGCTCATCTGTGACCGTTTCAAAGTGACCAGAGAATGTCCGTGGGAAGAGAGCTGAGCCTTAAAAGAGACACAAGGAAACAGAGCAGAATCAGAAGTGTTCAAACTTTCTTTCATGCGACACATTCTTTGCACATTTGTCTATTCTGTGCAAATGGAATATTTTAATATACAGCCCTGTTACCCACACTTTTTAAAGGGTTAAGTTACCCAATTTTCACTTGCACTAATTTCTAGTGGTATCTAGCCATGCAGATTAGAATTTTTGTAGGTCTTTGAATGTGAAAGGTGTCGGTTACTCTGGATAATCTACAGTACAGACAGTTCATTTATTTTTTCATTTGTAGATAAATCCAGAAATGAGCGAGAAACTGTGTTGTTTTTGTATGTCTCTTGAAAAGAATATTTTCATAACCTCTGAATTTTCACAAATATATGATGCAGCACTACGCATCTTTAACATGATAGTAGAGTTAAAATGAGGTATTTCAGTTTTAATCATCTCATTTCAAGAGAGAGATGCCCAGAAGATTCTTTAGTGACCCGTTCAGAATTTGCCACGACCAGTGGTATTGGAAGAACTATTTAGATAATGTCCGTAAGTGAAAAATGTAAAACCACATTGTAAAAATACTTTGTTACAAGTAAAAGCCCTGCCCAAAAATATTTGGCCTACTTAACTATAAAGTATTATCAGCAACAGTAACTTAACCATCAAAAAAAAATGTAATGGAGTACTTAAAATATAGGCCTATTGAGTTATTTTCCACCACTGTTCATGGCCTGCTGTGTCACTTATGAGACTCGCCAAATTAGAAATTATTTGACGATAGTTCTAAAAATTTAAATCATGTTTTAGGGTTCTCTGGCACATTCTTACATCACTAATTTGTCTAGACATGAAACGTGAAAGCAATGTCATTCCTGCGTAAACGGCATTTCCGATACTCGTGGCCACTGTAATTATTGCAGATATATATGACTTATGAAATTATGGGCGACAGTGTCATTCAGATGAAGCAACTATTTAAACAAGTTGCCATATATTTTCAATTAGAGGGGTGATACAAATATACTAGCATAAATGTTAACAGGTCTTGCATTTGTAAAACCCAGCAGAGTACAAGCCTGGAGTCATACACAATGATACAATAATCAGCTATGAACTATCAGAGTTCTAAATAGTTTTTGGTTTAGAAAGCCACTTACCATTTTGGGAGGCGAGTGCTGATCTCTGGAGGGAAAACAATACCAACAACGCTATCGACAGGTGAACCATGGCTTCACTGTATATCCTCCAGAAATCTAACACCTACAAGTGGGTTGAAATGATCAGTTTGCCTGAAGAGTTGCTGAAGTGTTTTTCTGCCAGCATCCAGCATGTTATTGCAGTGGATGACACTCCGCCTCCCCTCACTGCACATCTCCTCCCCATTACAGTATAGCTGTGTACCAGTTCTTCAGATAATAAAATTTGTCTTCAAAGAAGTGGAAGGCCGGCAGATATTACAACTAGGAAAGTAGTTTTTGATTGAAAAAATAAATAATACTGATAATAAAATATGGCTGACACACAAGAAACAACAAATAACTGTAGACATGTGGAATTTATTATGCACATCGTTTAAACATTATAAATCACTTATATACTGAAAATACATATTGAAAAGACATCAGTTGTAGCTTTTAAAATGTTTAGATGTTTTGTTAATTAAAGCATGTTTCCTAATTAAAAGGCACTGGTAAACTACAGTATTTCATAGAGCCATGCAGGCTGGAAAGTTGCTCCATTTCTGAACTAATAGACAGTTGGTTCAACGTACAAGGGAACACTTACAGTGGGTTTCCTAGCGTTTACAAAACATTAATATTATTTTAATTTCATTCTTAAAAATACACAACATTTACAATTACCACAGGGAAAAATACAAAGCGGAAACCTTTAGATGAACAACATTTAATTTATGTGTGATCCATGAAATTATAATAAAATGAAACACTGTCCTGCACCATCTGATGTTTGATGACTAAATCACATTTTGTTTAACAAACTCAGTACTGTCAGAAGGCACAATCTCTTTCCACTTTGTCTCCTGTTGATTCATCCCACTTGTTCTTCACTTTCCATAGAATTTTTTGTTTAGGAGGAAGATGAGTAAATTGACGTTGACTTTGGCTTTATCAAACATCTTCATGACAGCCACGCCTTCATACTGCAGCTGAAGGAGGTCCTGGTCACAAAACACAAATAGATGCAATTAGAAACAAACACAAAAAGCTTTTCAACTTTTCATTCATAGAGATGAGGTGCTAATGTGGCAGATTTCTACATGGTGGTAGATTAAATAATTGTAATACTATATTTGTTCATACTCAATACAAAAATACAAACAGAGAATGAATTACAACAAATGTACCACTACTGTAGTCTACATCGGGAAATGTTTGCTTGGTTTCTGTGATATTTCCTGCTAGGAGTCCGATGAGTGGAAATGGACATTTAACCGTCTGTCATCAAGGTTTCATGTTGACTAGCGAGCTGCTCTATTTCATGAATTTCTGACGCACTTGGGAAATGTTTACCTGGAAATGAAGCTGGACTTTTTCCATCTCAACTCCCATAAACTTTGCCTTCACCTCAAAATCCCCAACTTCCTCAGTGGGCGAAATGTCAAACATGACATTTTTGAACCTGAAAGAAGAGAAAGAGGCAATAACATGAGATTAATGACAAAGAGTGACACGCAGCACAAAACCACAATCATTATTTAACATTATTTGTGTCCTATTATTGCAGTAATACAAAAATGATGGTAGTACGAGTAGGAACTGTTCACAGAACACAAATCAGCTTAAATTTGCTTGGATGGACTTCTGTCTGTTTGTAATAAATCATTTAAAAACAAAATTACATTCGAGTCCCCTTCTTTTTACATGATATATTATCACTTTATTCATATCTTCTAGAATTCAGTTTAACATTTAATCTCAGAAGAACGATAAAGAGCATGGTAATGGTTTTGAGAATAACAAATGTGACAACGTACATCCTGTTTTGTCATCACAAACCATTTCATAATCAAGCTTTTTACTTTGAACAGACATATTTTCTCTTCTTGGAAAAAAAGAATATATTTTGAAGATGGATACAACTGAACTAATGGAAACAGATTATTGTATAAACAAAACATATGAAAAATCTTTAGCCTTGCTTGCTTGCACTGGCTAGAAAATGGCTTTGCCTTATGTGCGATATGGTATGTAGTTTCTTGTTTGTGCAAAGTTTAAAGGTAATACACGCTAATTTGAAATAATGATGGAGGCGGGCGGGTAGGTTGGTTGGGTCAGTGATAGATTTGATCATCTACACTGTAATCAAGAGTCTCTCTGTC